>NC_083435.1:28783444-29401808 GCF_020745735.1 Hemiscyllium ocellatum | reverse complement strand
CCATTTGAAGCATTCGGCACAGTCCAGTTCCTTAGGATTTGTCGTCACACAAAACCTGCCTCTCACCTCAAGCAAAACTACAGCCTTCAATTTTTATCAACTGAAGAATGTACTGAGAAAAAACCACGGAAGCAAGGTAGTTATTAACAAAGAAGGCGTTTACAGAGTATTGCTGCATGGCATTCACATCTCCTCAATATAAATAAACAGAGAAAGTACATTTTAATGAGTTCTATCTCCAACATTACTGTTGCAGTTTTAGTAAACGCAAAATCATCAATAAAACAACCTCAATGTTCTGGGAGCCGCATCGCACGAATTTCAGTGTCAATGAAGTGTAGAAAAAAAAGCACTCATTTGGGCAAGTTTAGGAAATGGGATGTGGCCATAATCCATATGATATTTTTTTCAAAGTTATTTTCGATGGAAAACAGCCAATGGATGATGAACATCCAATAAATTACACTGGTAAAAGATAAATGAAATAACTTTACATCAAATACAGCAAGTGGCGGTCTTGAGCTCTCATTAGATGCAAATCTATGTTTATTCTGCACAACAGATGTAGTCTCAGAAACTCTAAAGCAGATACCAGTACAACAATAAGAAAGACATCAACAAAAATTATTCGACGCCAACAATGGCGAATGGCTTTTCACATGGCATTTCAGGAAGACAGCATCTTTTCCAAATCTGAATACAGCAGATCATGCCATCTGGCCAAAAAGAGCGCTTTCTGAAAGTGCATTTCCATAATTTGTCACATTTTATTGCGAGTGTGAAACCAAATCAAATAGTATCTACAACAACCTTAGAGGGAGGACAATGGCCACAAAGATTTGGCAATAATAATTAAATGGTCCTTAATATTTGTAAAGTAGTAATTCAAGAACAATAATAATGAACAAAATAACAGATGAATTTTGTTGCCAATCTATCGGTGTATTGTACTTTGCATGGAAAAGCCTACGTTTTGCAAATGTTATTGAAGCAACCGTCAGGAAAGAAAATATTGTAAAGGAGAGGGACCTGATAGAATTTTATCTATTAAACTGAGAGCTGTGCAGCGCGTTTAAGCAGACATAAGCACGTTGCAAGCGAGAGAAATGTTGAAGTGTTGATATATCATTCAAAATAAGCAGATATGTATGCTATTTGTAAATCAACTGAAATCAATGCACCCAGTGACACCAAGAGAGTGAAATTTCACCAAATAGATAATATACATGAGTTGATTGAGTTAAATGATTGAGATCAGTAAACTTGTGAAAAGTTGTTCATTCAAAAGAAAGCAATTTGGACACTTACCAGGAACACCAATGACAGCAAGGACATGATAGAATGCAGTTTCAATGTTAATAATTAAATGCTGTACTATCAAATGATCCATTTTTGTGCAGCCACCAATCCCTGACGGTGCCACAGGTGCTGCTGCCGCTGACACAAATAGATGATATTTTGAACGGTGTCCTTTTATAAGAGAAAATGGAATCCTCCGGTGGCACAGTCCTGCTCCACAGAGAATGTCATTAATCCCAAAATGGAACACAAAGATCTAGTTGGCACTATACAATCTAAGATATCTATTGCCACAGTGCGTTTTGAAGTGTATCTGAAATGTAAGTTTGAATATTCCTTGAGAGACACCCTATGCTCCCATATTAAACACAGCCCAAAGCAGTCTAAGGTTCTCTACAGACTACTTCTACCTTGCAAAAGAAATTCTTTACTGCATATGTTATTCATTGTGTTAAGATGCAGTTTTGGAATTCCGATGTGATGTATGATCAGATGAAGAACTTGCTTAAAAGAAGTATATCATTTGGTACTTGTTTCTTTATCTGTTCTAGGAGAAAGTGAGGACTGCAGATGCTGGAGATCTGAGCTGAAAATGTGTTGTTGGAAAAGCACTGCAGGTCAGGCAGAATCCAAGGATCATGTGAATCGACGCTTCAGGCATGAGCCCTTCTTCAGGAATGAGGAAAGTGTACAAAGCAGGCGAAGATAGGGAGGGAGGAGGGACTTGGGGGAGGGACGTTGGAAATCTGATAGGTGGAAGGAGGTTAAGGTGAGGTTGATAAGGTGACGGTGATAGGCCGGAGTGGGGGTGGAGGCAGAGAGGTCAGTAAGAGGATTGCAGGTTAGGAAGATGGTGCTGAGTTCGAGAGTTGGGACTGAGACAAGGTGGCCGGAGTGGAAATGAGGAAACTGGAGAAATCTGAGTTCATCCCTTGCGGTTGGAGGGTTCCTAGGCGGAAGATGAGGCGCTCTTCCTCCAACCGTCGTGTTGCTATCGTATGCCGATGGAGGAGTCCAAGGACCTGCATGTCCATGGTGGAGTGGGAGGGGTAGTTGAAGTGTTGAGCCACAGGGTGGTTGGGTTGGTTGGTCCGGGTGTCACAGAGGTGTTCACTGAAATGTTCCGCAAGGAGGTGGCCTGTCTTCCCAATATAGAGGAGGCCACATCGGGTGCAGTGGATGCAGTGAATGATGCGTGTTGAGGTGAGGGTGAAGTTGTGGGGGATACGGAAGGATCCTTTCGGGCCTTGGAGGGAATTAAGGGAGTAGGTGTGGGTGCAATGTCTGCATTTCTTGCTGTTGCAGGGGAAGGTGCCGGGAGTGGAGTTTGGGTTGGTGGGGGGTGTGGACTTGACGAGGGAGTCACGCAGGGAGTGGTCTTTTCGGAATTCTGGTAGGGGAGGGGAGGGAAATATATCCCTGGTGGTGGGGCCCGTTTGTAGGTGGTAGAAATGAAAACGGATGATACAATGTATGTGGAGGTTGGTGGGATGGTAGGTGAGGACCAGTGGGGTTCTCTCTTGGTGGCGATTGAAGGGGCGGCGCTCAAGGGCGGAGGAGCGGGAAGTGGAGGAGATGTGGTGGAGAGCATCGTCGGCCACGACTGGGGGGCAATTGCAGTCTTTGAAGAAAGAGGCCATCTGGGTTGTTCGGTATTTGAACTGATGCTCCTGGGAGCAGATGCAGCGGAGATGAAGGAATTGGGAATATAGCATGTCGTTTTTATAGGGGGAGGGTGGGAGGAGGTGTAGTCCAGGTAGCTGTGGGAGTCAGATGGTTTATAACAAATGTTCACGTTAACTATAAACCGACCGACTCCCACAGCTACCTAGACAAAACCTCCTCCCACCCTGCCCCCTGTAAAAACGACATCCCAAATTCCCAATTCCTCCACCACATCTCCTCCACTTCCCGCTCCTCCGCACTTGAGTCCCGCCCCACCAATCGCCACCAGGACAGAACCCCACTGGTCCTCACCTACCACCCCACTAACCTCCATATACATCGTATCATCCATTGTCATTTCCGCCACCTCCAAACGGACCTCACCACCAGGGATATATTTCCTTCCCCTTCCCTATCAGCGTTCCGAAAAGACCACTCCTTCTGTGACTCCCTCATCAGGTCCACACCACCCATCAACCCAACCTCCACTCCCGGCACCTTCCCCTGCAACCGCAAGAAATGCAAAACTTGCTCCAACACCTTCCCCCTTACTTCCCTCCAAGGCCCCAAGGGATCCTTCCATATCCGCCACAAATTCACCTGCACCGCCACAGACATTATTCACTGCATCGGGTGCATTCTGCTGCACCCGATGTGGCCTCATCTATATAGGGGAGACAGACCGCCTACTTGCAGAATGCTTCAGAAAACACCTCTTGGAAACCCGGAACAACCAACCCAACCATCCTAGGGCTCAACACTTCAACTCCCCCTCCCACTCCACCAAGGACATGCAGGTCCTTGGACTCCTCCTTCGCCAGACCATAGCAACACGACGGCTGGAGGAAGAGCGCCTCATCTTCCACCTCGAAACCCTTCAACCACAAGGGATGAACTGAGCCTTCTCCAGTTTTCTCAGTTCCCCTCCTCCCACCTTGTCTCAGTCCCAACCCTCGAACTCAGCAACACCTTCCTAACCTGCAATCTTCTTCCTGACCTCTTTGACCCTACCCCCACTTCGGCCTATCACCGTCACCTTAACCTCCTTCCACCTGTTGCATTTCCAACTCCCCTCCCCAAAGTCCCTCCTCCCTCCCTTTTATCTTAGCCTGCTTGGCACAATATCCTCATTCCTGAAGAAGGGCTCATGCCGGAAATGTCGATTTTCCTGCTACTTAAATGCTGCCTGACCTGCTGTGCTTTTCCAGCAACACATTTTCAGCTCTTTATCTGTTGCCATATTTTTGGTCAGCTGTTAATGCTGTTTCTCGTTAGCTGTTCCAATGAACCTCAGAACAGTCAAGATAGCGAACACATAACAATATAAATTGAAGCATATTGAAATGGAAACAAAAATTGCTGGAGAAACTCAGCATCTCTGTCAGCAACTTCGTGGAGAAGGCTGAGTGAATATTTCGAAAACCACGACCCTTGTTTGGTCAAAACATCATTTCTGAAGAACTGCCATTGACCATTTATTCAGCTTTCCCTCCACAGTTGCAGCCTGGCATTTTGAGGTTCTTTAGCAATTTCTGTTTCTTATTCAGATCTTCAGCTCTTTGCTTTACTATAAGCAATAGAAGAACATGTCTGTCCAATTTTTCATGATGTCATCTGTGAACAATCAGTCTTGTACGTTGTTCTCGTCTGTATTCGAAAATGGTGTCAAAAAGTTCTGGAGCCACTGGCTTGTTGTATTTACATCACTCATCTGATGAACATGGCCAAGCCATAGCAGGCATCATGGGTTTAAAAATAGGAGTACATATATGCTATTAGCATGCTGGAGGACCTCTAATTTTATTAACCTTTTTTTCTAGTATATGGCATTGATTTGTCTGAGATGACTAAAATGGAAACTGTTCAGTTTTCGTTCCTGCTCTCTAAGTCTTAGCAATGTAAAGGCTAATGCTGATGATGGAGGTTGGTATATATGTTGTGCTCTATCGCAAATTGCAGTTGCTCTTTTCACCACGAATCATTTAGAATAAAATGTTGCAAACAAAGATGCTGATTACTTATTTCACCGTCAACTGACTATTAGCTGTCAATTGCCAAATGCTGATGTAGTAAACTTACAACGATGTGTGTCACAAGTTAGTCGACATAGACACTCCCATATGTTTATCTGATGTTCATGGTCAAAATATTCCTCTCACATGGATGAAAGAGTAAGAAAACTATCAGCTGAAGATGACCCTGCCTGTGTAACGTGAGTTAAATAATCAGAGTCGATAAACTTACTGAGGATTGAGACCTTTTCTTCCCTTTGACCTTAGCAGGGGACTCTCTCATGCTTTGTGTCAGTACTTTAATGTAAACATGTTATTCGGTAGGCGAAGCCAGTTCAATCATACAAAGAAAATAACATTTGACGGGCTACTTTCGGGCATTTCATTTTGACTCAATTGCGTATCTCAAATGCTGTTGTATCTGAACTGATATTTCCTCTCTTTTTCTTGACAAATGTGGAATGGTACAATTAATTAATCTTAGCAAAGGATACAATTGCAAAACATCATTTATTGCATGCAAATACATTAAATAAATAGAGTTATTTTATTGTTGCGTCTGCAAGTCCACAAAATCCTCCAGTGCTGCATTGCAATATTCAGAACAAAGGACCCGATACCCAGCATGAGCAAAACCAATGTAGTGTACAAAATTCCATACAAGGATTGCACAAAACACTATATAGGGCAAACAGGAAGACAGCTAATGATCTGCATCCATGAACACCAACTAGCCACGAAATGACACGACCAGCTGTCCTTCGTAGCTACACACTCAGACAAGCAACATGATTTTGACTGTGACAACACTATTATTACAGGACAAGTCAAACAGAGAACAGCTAGGGAATTCCGAGAGGCATGGCATCATCCACAGATTCAATCAGAAAGCACATCGACATGGACCCAATATATCGAGCACTGCAGGACAGCTGGAACTGACAACCGGAAGCGGCAGATTCAAACCACTACAAACGCCGCAGGAAAGATCACAGAAGCCCTTCACAGGAGGCTCCCAAACACTGAGAATGTCACCTAGGCAGGGGACAAAACGTTCACAACACAAATTCCCATCTCGGCGAACAGAACCACAACAACGAGCACCCGAGCTACAAATCTTGTCACAAACTTTTACCCTAATCTTCGCACATCAATCAAGCTCTTTGCCAATTCGAAAAATATCGCAGTTGCAAAATTTGCTGTCAGCCATTAAATTTTGCGACATCAGCAATCAGCAACCCAGTGATCGATATACTTGAATGTAAGGAATTTTTTAAAATAATCTGAAGTCTTCTTGAATTGAATTGAGTTGAATTGAAATGAATTAGCATAATTACCATATGACTCAAATGAGTACAATGAAAAATTTGCAAGTTGTCACATTGGGCCGACATTTTAGGTACAGGGGTACCTCCGTACAGATTCTTAAGAAAGAAAATAACACAATAAAGAAATAAGAAATCTAGCATAACGATCATGGGAACAGATTAGAATCGTAAATAAATAAATAATTTGGAATAACAGTCTGACCACCCCATTCCATGTCAAACTTACTGTCCAGTGACTAGAGGAGAGCTCTTCACTGCATTACTGCCGCCTGTGCTGTAACTGCTAGTGAAGAAGTTGGCACATCTTAGACGTCATCTCTACACTGCTTAGCCCACCTCACTGATGCCACCGAAGTCTCATGCACTTAGCAAACAGGAGTCACTGGTTGATCTGCTTCCACCACCTCACCAATAATCATAAATTGCTGCACCAGGCTTACTCTAATTGCAAGGTGCAGTCTATGGCTCTTCCACTAACTGGATGACCCAGGACTTACCACCATTAATGTAATGCACTACTGTAAATGCCATGACAGAGCCAGGGGTCCCCAATGTTGGCCAACTACCACTAGGCATTCTGGTTCTGCGCCTCGGTGAAACCAGATTGCTGCAGCATTAAGAGTTCCGCTTTGGCTGCTGATGTCACCTTGCAGTACAGCCGTCTTGAAGATCCTGCTGCCGCTGGTGCCAATATCTCAATTACTGGAGGAGCTTTACTATTGCAGCCATCATCCCAAAATCCAGTAGGACGTCTTGTTGATTTCAGCAGCTGATACACTACAGGAAGTTAGGAAGCAAACAACACATTTCGCGTCACCATCAGTGCAGAATGCTGGGAGGACGTCCTTGTTGCTGCTGCCTCCAAGCACGAGAATAATATACATATGCCACTCTTTCTGCCACGTGATGCTGACAACTAACCCATGATGAAAGAGGATAAGAAAAACAAAAGAAGAAAGAGAAAAAAAGAAAAAAAACCCGAGAAGTAAAACAAAAAGCAATAAGATGGAGAGCAACTGAGAGATAGGATGAGCTCGAGGCAAGAGCTAACACACAGGCCTATCATTTTGTTTACTGTTGCTTGATGTGTTGGTGACTCCTAGAGTTAAAAAAAATCATGAGCAGTATCTGCTGTGAGCTTGGATATAAATAAGCAAAGGATTTGTAAAACTAAATTTTCGTTGTCTGGGAATGGATGCCAGTCAAATACACATTATGTTTGCTAGATTGGATAAAATACAATCGGATGAGGTACTCAGAAGCAGATGAGCTGCAGTAAGGAAAGGAGCAAGCCATACATTCAGTGGCAATTCAGATTAGCATCGCAAAGTAACAATTCACAAAACACATACATAGTAACAAACACTGAAAACAAAAGTGCAGCAAATCCCCCTACTGCTCAAGATTTATTCCACTCCTGAAACATATTTGTAATATGCTTTAATTTCCTCACCATGGATATAATTTTTTTATGAATGTTAATTGTGCTTGCTCGACGACTATTAATTTTGACATCTTAGTTTCTTTAAAGGGGCGCATCTATCTGTCTTTCTTGAAGTTACTCGTAACTAAAAGTGAATTTTCTCCCACGGGTGATGCATGTTGTGCTTCCATATATGGTTTTCACAGTGAAATGCAAGTCCTTTGAATGAAGTCGACAGGAAGCTATTGCCCAAAGTCTTTTGCAACGTGTTCTAACAGAATAAATATCAGTAATTTATTGCAAATGTAGAAGAATTTAGAGAAAGTCATCAGGTTTGACAACACCTGTGGAGCGTGAAAGATGACGTTTCGAAGTTCTTAACTGATGAAGAATCATTCCAGACTTCTACTTCTACTTCTACTTCTTTCTCCATAGTTGCTGACTGACTTGCTGATCTTCTCCTATATTCTATGTTTTGTTTCAGAGTTCCACTGGGAGAGTATTTGAACAAGAGTCATGCATGGTACGCTCAGGTTTTATTGAATTTGAACTCATGTGGTTGACAATAGCCTGCATCACAAACAATGTATCCATCCATCTGAACTAAACCAACTCCAGTGGCAGTGGCAGTGCAGCTGAATACATTGTCTGGTGTTTGAATAGTTGTGAAATAGGGAGGCTAAGTGTGAGGAGGGAGGGGAAGGGTTATGAATATATGTGTATACTACATCATGGACACAGTGCATGGACTTGACTATCCTCGGCTGAGGAGAAAAGAAGACTTTTGAGAAGTATTAATTTGGAAGGCGATATTACTTCAAGAGATTAAGCAAACAGAGTAAACAGAAAAAAAAAGAAAGACGGAGTAGACAGCGTGTGAGCAAGTGCAGTCAAGATATTTTTGGAATTCCGTGATTTGGAATGAGTATGAACTAATAACTACTCAACGGAGATAAAGTCAAAGATGTCTTGGAAGTGAAGAAACGATTGAGAGATGGATCATATTACTGTGATAATTAGGGTGGAAATTGAAAGAAAATCAATGCAAAATTTAACTTCTCTGGTCAGAAATGCCCCTAAATAGAAAAATGATCCTACCACCATTAACTGACGTCACAGACTAAAGTACATCTGCACTTACAAAGTTACATCAATCATATGTATTCAAAACTCATTATTGTGCGAATGACACTTAAAATGTAACTTTGTGAAAGTAACATTGTTATCCTGTAGCTGGAAATGTGCAATTAGGTGAGATTACGGAATGATATCGGAAGAAAAAGTGCTCCTTAAGAAGAGAGATGATGTGTAGAATTTAGCAATTAGTCTGAAACTACAAGAACTGTGTAAACAATGTGCAAAACTTAAGTATGGGTAAATACATTGCAATGATTCTGCTGCAATGAACTGGAAAAAAATATTTATTAGAAAAGACAGTTTAATGAAAAATCGCAGACTGTTGATTATTTCTTAAAGAGGTCTGAATCAACGAAAAGATATACTGCATTGAGGACGAAATATTTCTGGAAGAACTTAAACTAAAACATAGTTAAACAGGGAAGGCACAGTATGAAATATCAAGGTGAAGGACAATATGGGAATGACTGGTTGCAATCTAAAAGTTTGGAAAGGCTCAAAGGCCTAATAATAAGACAAACAGTAAAAAAAGAACATAACCGCCATTATGTCCTTCTGCTACTCCAATTTGTTTGAGTAATAGAACATTTGCATTTGAGTTAACTTTGCAACAATTTGCTTAATTTTTCAATGGTTTTATCCTTTCAAGTTTGACATAACCTGCAGAGCTATTTTTGACATCAATGATTTAGTATTAACACAGTTTTACCGTCTGAATTAGTTTTGTCTTCAAGATAGGGAAGGAAATTGAACTCTCTCCAAGAATTCAAACATAACAAATGCAAAACCAAACAAATAAGTCAATGGGGCATTTGCTCCCTGAATTAATGGGAATTTTGTTAAATTACTTGAGCATTGAGACATGGCCGCCACATTATCAATCTTCGAGCCCTGGAAATGTGTCTTTTTTTTTAATGATGAGATAAAAAATATTTTAAACAATCCTCTCATCTTTGGAAATGATAAAAAGCAACACCTAATGAAGAGGATGAGTCCACAGAGAACTGCCAACTCCGGAAGCCGTCACTGTGACAATGAATGTCAATCACATTTCAAAGTCAATTGATCATGCTCACCAATTTGAAATAATCCAGCCTTCTTTTGGCCGTTCAATTAATATTGTAGTTTTGAATGAGTTAATAAGCAGCACCTTTCATCGACCAAGGTCTGTAAGACATCTGATGTTACACTGCATTCATCAGAAGTGGAATGTTCTCGAAGAGAGACAAGAGGTCGTATGTCGACTGGTACTGTAAAATGAAGTGGAAAACATTCTAGGAGCTGAATTATGCCGATGAAGTCACTGATGTGTTTCAATAAATATATCCTAGAATGTAAACAAAGTTTCCTGAAGTAGTGCACGATCTTGTATCTTGATGACACACGAATTAAAATCTTAAATTATGCCGCTTCAACTTCTGCTACTAATCATACTTCACTTATCATTTTCCTGGCATTTCTTTTTCATACTGAGTTCTAGCTTCTTGATGCATAACCTACTTAATTTTATTTAGCCATTTTTCCTTTAACAACATTTGCAGAAGCAGTCTTGCCCGTTGCACTTGCAATTTAAGATCGACGTTCGTCGTCTCTATGCGACTGAATTCATTAAGAGTGACCTTAAAAATGGCACAGAAGAACATAATTCACAAAGACAATCCACAATCTCTTATACCGTACAGTAGCTTGGAACTGATTTCTTCTCACTTCGAAATACAAGGATTAATCAACGGCCTTCTTTGCAATAGTGTCTTTCTTGGATGATGTGGGAGTTAATGAATATCGTTTAAGTAATCATAAGGATTTGTGATCTTCACTGCATTTGTGCCAAATTACATGGACCGAAGTCAGTTCCTTATGTCAGAAGAATTCCAGAACCTTCCTTTACTGCTCGTTCCAAGACTCACTGGATGGAGTAATAATCTTAAGTGTCAAGAGATTGTATATCTTAGATCATGGTTAATAGGAGTTCATGGCCACCTGTGCTATTTTTTCCATTCTGCTTACCCTAACTGAGATTAAATATGGATATAATTCGACCGGAGTAGCAGACACTGATATTTGGATCTGGGTTAGGGACGTTGCTTTACAATCATCGTAGACTTTTCTCACAATCATAGCATGTTGTGCGTTAGGCATATGAAGGAAATTATAGATTCTGTTGAATTGGGTAGTGATAGCAATATTCCAACGAGGAAAAGGGGAACATAGAGCAGAAGGAACATCAGCTTTAATATGACACAATCGTTTGGAAAGAAGGAGGCAAAATAAACTTGACAGAAAAAGTGATACTTGTGCAATAACCACTCAATTACGGTTAATGTTTTCCTGAACGAAAGGCAAAGTTCCATGCTCCTTCCAGAGAGAAACAAAAAGAAAGAAACGAAGATTTTCTTTCCCAGGACTGGAGAATTTTGAAACAAATTAAAATGACTGGCAGGATTTGTGGAGAAACAAAATTAATACTTCATGTGCAATATGACTGTTCTTGAGAATGCTTTTGCATCTTTTCTTCGTTTATTTTTAATCTTCACCTTTACTGCGGCTAAATTGAAGTGTTAAATATTAACTGATTCTTGGTGCTCCTCTATGTGATTCAGACTGTTGCATCATCTTCAAAACCATCCATGCCTCTTCAAAAACTGAAGCCGTCCATGTCCAAATGTTTCATGATATGAGCACTATCAAGATGTTGGCAGAAAAGCAGCAAGTAACATTCACACTACATTATTCTGATTATATACGTTAGTGTATTCTCTATTTGATTGGTGGCCCAAAATTTGAGATCATTGCGGAAGCACGTCTTCACAAAAAGCTGTTTGGGAAATATTTCAACAGGTAATAAATAAAAGGAGATTAAATCGGATTGTTTTCTTTGACACAGACAATACGGAGGAGAGAACATTTGCAAGTTTATGAGGGGTCTGTCCCTATAATCGGAGAAGGACGCAATTTTAAGGTGAAGGACAATCGGATTAGAGCAAATGATGGACAAAGAACCCCTGAGGTGATATGGTTATGGCTGGTCTGGGAGATGATGGTTTGGTGGTGGGAGATGGGCTCATGGTCAAGGGGTCAGTAGGAGGAGGTGTCTGTAAGCTGGCGTTTAGCCTCAGCAATGTTAAGATCGGTGCACCAAACTACCACCGTGCCTCCCTTGTCTGCTGGTTAGATAGTGAGGTTGTATTTGGAGTGGAGAGAGTGGAGCGCTTCACGTTGTGAGGGTGAGAGGTTGGAATGAGTAAGAGGGGTGGTTGACGATGCTCTCCAACTCATCTCCTCCACTTCCCGCTCCTCTGCTCTTGAACCACTCCCTTCCAATCGCCACCAGGACAGAACCCCACTGGTCCTCACCACCACCCCACCAACCTCCAGATACATCATACATTCGTCATTTGCGCCAACTACAAACAGACCCCGCACCACCTCCAACCTCATGGTTCCACAGCCCCGCACCGCCCGTTTCTACCTCCTGCCCAAAATCCACAAAACTGACTGCCCAGCCGACCCATTGTCTCAGCCTGCTCCTGCCCCACCGAACTCATCTCTGCATACCTCGACACGGTCCTGTCCCTCTTAGTCCAAAAAATCGCCACCTACGTTCGGGACACCACCCATGTCCTTCACCTCCTCCAGGATTTTCGCTTCCCTGGCTCCCAGCGCCTTATCTTCACCATGGACATCCAGTCGCTATACACTTTCATCCCCCATCACAAAGGCATCTAAGCTCTCCGCTTCTTCCTTTCCCGCTGACCCAACCAGTACCCTTCCACTGACGCCTTCCCTCGACTGACTGAACTGGTCCTTACTCTGAACAACTTCTCTTTCCAATCCTCCCACTTCCTCCAAACCAAAGGAATAGCATGGGCCCCAGCAATTCCTGCCTCTTCGTTGGATAAATGGAACAATCCATCTTCCGCAGCTACACTGGCACCATCCCCCACCTTTTCCTCGCTCCATCGATGACTGTATCTGCGCTACCTCGTGCTCCCAAGAGTAGGTTGAACAGTTCATCCACTTTACTAACACTTTCCACCCGAACTCAAATTTACCTGGACCGTCTCAGACTCCTCCCTCCCCTTCCTAGACCTCTCCATTTCTATCTCGGGCGACCGACTCAACACGTACATTTACTATAAACTGACTCACTCCCACAGCTACCTAGATTACACATCCTCTCGCCCTGCACCCTGTAAAAATGCCATCCCACATTCCCAATTCCTTCACCTCCGCAGCATCTGCTCCCAGGAGCACCAATTCCAATATCAAACAACCCAGATGGCCTCCTTCTTCAAAAATTGCAATTTAACCTCAGACGTGATTGATGATGCTCTCCACCGCATCTCCTCCACTTCCCGCTCCTCCGCTCTTCAACTCCGCCATTCCAATCGCCAACAGTGCCGAACCCCACTGGTCCTCACCTACCAATCCACCAATCACCAGATACATCGTATCGCCCTTCGTCATTTCCGCCACCTCAACAGACCCCATCACCAAGATATATTTCCCTCCCCTCCCCTGCCAGTGTTCCAGAGAGACCATTCCCTCCGCGACTCCCTCATCTGATCCACAACACCCACCAAAACAATGTCCACTCTCAGCAAGTTCCCCTGCGACCACAAGTAATGCAAAACCTGCGCCCACACCTCCCCCCTCACTTCCCTCCAAGGCCCCAAGGGATCCTTCCATATCCATCACAAATTCATTGGCACCTCCACACACATCATTTACTGTATTTGCTGCACTCAATGTGGCCTCCTCTACGTTGGGAGACAGGCCGCCTACTTGCAGAACATTTCAGAGAACACCTCTGGGACACCCGCCACAACCAACCCAACCGCTCCTTGGCGGAACACTTTAATTCCTCCTCTCACGTCACCAAGGGCATGCAGGTCCTTGGCCTCCTCCATCGCCAGCCTATGGCAACACGACACCTGGAGGAAGAGCACCTCATCTTCCGCCTTGCAAACCTCCAACCGCAAGGGATGAATGCAGATTTCTCCTGCTTCCTCATTTCCCCTACCCCACCTAATCTCAGTCCCAACCGTTGGACTCTGCACCGCCTTCCGGACCTGTAATCTTCTTCCTGATCTCTCCGCTCCCACCTCCTCTCCAGCCTATCACCCTCATCTTAACCTCATCCACCTATCGCATTCCCAACGCTCCTCCCCAAAGTCCCTTCTCCCTATCTTTTATCTTAGCCTTCTTGGCACCTTTCCTCATTCCTGAAAAAGTGCTTATGCCAGAAACAGCAATTCTCCTGCTCCTTTGATGCTTCCTGACCTGCTGCGCTTTTCTAGCAACACATTTTTTAGCTCTGATCTCCAGCATCTGCAGACCTCACTTTCTCTAAGTGGTGAACAGCCACTGCAACGTTCCTCCTTGCCTCTGCACTCTGCAGCATTTTACAATGTATTGTGTAATGACTTCCTTTTATTTAGCTTTCACAAATTCATTGACCCTTATTAAATGCCGTTTGCAACAGCTTCTGATACCGACTTGCTCATTTATATCTTTCTGCACTTTGCAGATTTCTTCTTCAGTTTCAATTACATGAATTTTTACATGATAGTTAAATGAGTTAATCCTGCGCATTACCTTCAAGTCCAAACCATTTACATATATCCAGACACAGAGCAGAAAGTGCTGATACTAATCCGTCTTGAAGCAAATTGGAATTAGACTGACATTCACAAAAAAGCACATCTTTACTTTTTTTCCTTCTACTTTTCTATCATTGTGGATCCAACTTTACAGTTTTTCACAGATGTCATTAATCTTTTAGAATGTTAGTATTCAAACTTTTCAGAAACTGGCCATTTGGCCCAACAAGTCGACACCGGCCCTGAGATTAGCTAACACGTCCGGAACCATTGTCTCACCCAACCAACTCCGAGTGGAATTCACACGATGTCCAACTTATCTAATTACAGGTGCTTGAAAATGGCAGGGCAAATTCGTTTGTCGTTGTCAATTCACCTAACATGCTTATGTCTGGGCTCTGAGTGGAAAACCAGTGCTCCCAGAGGAAATCCAGTCAGTTACATGGAGGAAATGCATACTTCACATGGACCACTGCTAAAGTATGGATTCAGAACCTGGGATCCTTGCGCTGCCACCAATTTTGCTTCAACTCGAGACCACCTCATTTGGCCTTCTCAAATACCTTGGTAAAATCCAAATATAATAGTATTGTATCTGTCTGTCTGACGAAAAATTCATGCTTTTCTGGCAAAACAGAAGTCCAACTCCTCTGTTGTCATGGTCTTGTATATTTGTTTTCAATGTAAAACTAAATTAAGTGATGTTGGCATTTAATGCACCCTGGGCAAATCTGACGTTGTGTAATTTGAAGAGTATCAGAGTATGTGATCTCAGATTTTGTTTTAGAGAGCTCACCTCACATAGAAATGCATGGAACAATTTCGCAGCATCATGAATATAAACTGTTTATCTCATGCCTTTATTTGTGTCAATGATAATTAAGAATTGGCATTGACACCATGTTGATCTGTGCATGAACTGAGCTCTGGTTTTGCTCTGTGACTAAATTATGTAACTTGGCACTACGAGCTAACGAATGGACATACGAGGAGGTGGTATTTGTCAAGACTCATGTTCAAAGTTAAATGAACGATTTTGCAGCAAAAGGTCCATTTCTCTTACTCATGGCAACTCTGAATTCCCGCATTTTCCCTATAGGGTTTTCTTTCCATATAGTTTAATCAGACATCAGTACATTGAACCACAAGACGCAATTAGGCTAAGTCCATTACACTGAACTGAGTTCAAAGTTTTGCACCAACCTGCCTGGAACTATCTGCTTTT
This sequence comes from Hemiscyllium ocellatum, assembly GCF_020745735.1. Lineage (NCBI taxonomy): Eukaryota > Metazoa > Chordata > Chondrichthyes > Orectolobiformes > Hemiscylliidae > Hemiscyllium > Hemiscyllium ocellatum. Next base: position 29,386,116 of record NC_083435.1, on the reverse strand, counting down.
GTAAAATTGGAATGAATAATTGTCACGAGCAGGAGAGAAACAAATGTTACTATTTTCGTAGCAATAATTAAAATCACTGCCCTTCGCATTTCGCGAAGCACGTGGACATAATATGCAAGCAAATAAATACTTTGTACGTTGGTGGTTCCTTTGAGGATACATTTTCATGAATGTCTAGATAATTATCCGTGTTTAATTGAACTGTATCAACTGAAACATTTAACTGTTTGCAAACAGGAAAATATCAGAACAGCATTGCTAATGTACTGAAATTTTGTTAGAATTACTGCTACTCTGGATATATATTGTTTTTTTTCAAAATTTTCTGAATTTTAGTGTTTTTTTATTCACATTCCTTGAACATGAAGAAGCACTTATCGGTAGTATTATCCATTTTGATTTGTCCTGTGATGATGTTGCTCGTTAATGAGGATATCCGGTACTGGTTTTTTGAGAGCGTTCTTAAAGGCAGAGGTGGCACAAATATCTAAACTGGCTAAGTTAATATTGGCGAACAGATGCTGCCTAATTCAATAATCAGAAAAGCCGTTCAGTTTCTTTTTCAAAACACTGATATAATGAAAGAGGAGTGGACATTTCTCCCAGTTCAGAGCATTTTTCTTGTTTTGGGTTGATTTTAACTGGGGAATAGAAATAAACTGCTCAGGTTGATTCTCTCTCTCTCTCTCTCTCTCTCTCCCTCTCTCTCTCTCTCTCTCCCCCCTCCCCCCTCCCCCCCCCCCCCAGTCTGACATCTCTCCCCCACAAGAACATGTTTCGAATTTGTCTTTTTGTCAAGTGGTGTGTTATGGGATGCTGCAGGAAATCCGAACAGGCTTTTGTCAAGTTGCATTTTGTCTCAGACGGTTTTTCAAAAAGTTTTGTTTTACTAAATTCTGTGTTGAATTGATTGGTGCATGTAAAACTTGTTTTGTTTCAAGCCAAATGGTTTGACAAACTGTATCGGTCCTTCGCCTTACATCTGCTTAAAACCACGAGAAAAGTTATGTTCTGGGCTACCTTCTTAAAATGTTTTCGAGAGCCTGCCCTTTTTCATAACAGATTGGAGGCTCTTTACTGTATTTGTTGAGGTCTGGCCTAGTCTATAACAATAGTTTATGTTGTTGTCCTCATGACTTTTCGTCACACATGCAAGGAATATTTGCTGTAATTATTATAATTAATCAATTGACATTAAGAGGTAGCTTTGGTGATAAAGCCGGCTAAGAGTGAATTTTACAAACTCCAAGTCATCTTCCTGAGACATGTTATTGATCATTATTAATGCCCCAGCTGAATGCAAAAAAACCAAAGGTAATTGGGGATTTTCCCATGACATCGAAAAAAAGTACTGAGCTCCGATTCCAGGGATTGAGTGAATTTTACCCAAATTCGATGAAGTTTTAAAATTGTGGCTTCTCCACTCACTAAATTGCTAAATAAAGGCAAGGCGTTTCACTACAGACCGTTTTGTCAGAAGGCATTGGACAGATTGAAAGGTTTGTTAATAATAGCCCCAAGTGTTAGTCAGACATATTTATTCAAAGCCATTCAAGCTGTAGATTGAAGTGAGTGATGTGAGTTTCGACGCTGTGCTTTTTCAGAAAGTAGACAAACAGAAATAACTCTTCATTACTTCTACAGGAAAATGGACATACATGAGCAGAAATAGTTGACCACTGAGAACAGGACATTGAGCTTAGTGTTAGTGTTTCATAATTTTAATATTATGTTACCATTGATGTATCTGAGACAATCATATACACTGATGATAACCCATTGGCAATTGAGGAGAAAGGTAAGGACAAAAAAATTCAAAGGTTTTAGATGAAGCTTGTTTTCTAATCTATTCATTTTTTAAAATGTGCATGTGACAAGATGAGAAAATGTGATTGCTAATGCATTTTAGAGACTTGTATGAGAACCGGAGGTGTAGAGTTGCAAGAGTAAATGGGCTAAATTAGAATGCAGTCATTCATGTTGGCTTGGTGAAAATCAATGTAATTCATATGTATAAAGTTGCAGCGAACGAACACTTCAGATTAAGAGATTTTGAAATAAAGTCATCTTTAGACATTTTAGATGCTCCTTTCTTTACGGGAGAAGTGTGATCATGTTTCTCCTTCAACAAGGGTATTGGGTTGTTGTTTCTAATTCGAACGTCGTCGTAAATGCAGAGGTGCCAAAATGTCTCAAGTGGCTACTTTAATAATCTATAACAGATGCTGCCAAAGTCAACAATTAGAAAGGCCTTTAAGCTTTGTTTTTAAAACACTGGTGCAATGAGAGTGGAGTAACTATTTCCAGCAATTCAGTGTTTTTTTTAGTTTTGTGTTGGAATTAGCTATCGACCAAAGAACCAGTTCCATGCCGATCGTCTCTCTCTCTGGCATTTTTTATCATGTAAGCACTTGCATTTGAATTTAAGTTTTTGACAAGTGGTGAGTTTATGGGATTTTGCAGGAAATTGGAACAGCCCTTTGCTAAGTTACGTTTTTGTGTCTTTATAGTTTCAAAAAGTGATGTTATTCTAGACCTTGTGTTCTTTTGTTCATGCGTAAATAAACTGCGTTTTGTTGAAAACCAATTGGTTTGACCAGCTGTGTTTCTCCTGAAATATTCATGTTTCATTTGCTTAAAGCAATTAGAAATGTTAGGTTCTGTGCTACTTTTTAAAAAGGAGTTTGTGTCTTGACCATTACAGTCTATATAAAGGATGTGGCTGTTAATTTGTTAACTTCTCAAACTGGTTAGCACTTGACAGACAATTAAGTGTCTCAGAGTTCTAGACGTTAAACCATGATGATCTTTGCGATTTATTTAGTACTAATAGTTCCCTTTAGAACAAAAGACTATTAATCGAACATTGTTGATGAGGGTATTTATTAAGTGCTGAGTATTGCTGTTCGATTAATTATAATAAAATGAATACTGCACGGCGTCGAAAACTAAAATCACTTTAATATCTGTGTTGTTAAAATTGTCGATCTGATTGCTTAACATTCAAATTACATTGGATTCTGCAATATATATAGCACAGCAACAGACCAATCAAACAATTGAGTTAGCAGAATCCAGAAAGCAACTGGATAAATGCAGGAATTGGGAGACAGATAATTTAAATGAAGACAATTTTTTTTGTGAAAGTGCAAAAAATGTCTGTGTACGTTTGGAGGTCTGAAAGGTGAATTGTTCTGTTGTATAGTTCTTTGACCTCTCTGTTTTTGAGTTCTGTTTGCATTCATGCTTCACTCAAGTCTTTCCTGGTGCCTCTTTATCTAAAATTGTGAAAATCAAGTTCTTTTTCTCTCTAATCCGTGGCCTTAAGACGTTTCTCCATAAATAAATCCGCGTTACTGACTTTCACTGTTTGAATTTGAAGTGAAATCAATCTTCTTACCATTCTATCTATCTTTTTGGCTTTCTGTCTTTATTTTAAAATATTTTATAAAATACCGCCATTAATTATAATTATTCTTCTCTATATTCTGGATTACATAATTGTACGAATTGCATTCGTTGATTTATGGCACTTAACGTAATCATTTGCAAAACTGCATTAATGTTTAACTGATTTGTAAATATATGGCTTTGAACAAATTATTCTTTCATTATTTTCACAATTAGTCTACACTTGCTATTTTGAGAGTATAAAAAAATTAACAGATGCATTGAATGCTTATCTCACAGCTTAACTCTGCTCTACACAATTCTCTAAATATTTCTCACATGTTTTCCCCATTCCTCTTTCAATCTGTAAATTCCCAAATATTGTATCATTGGCCTCCAGCTGACCGACAACATGGTAAAAAAATAACTTCCTGAGCTCGACACCAGACTTGTTTTCTTTTTATGTATCTGCAATGACTGCCTTCAATTATATCTCAGACCCCATCGAATCTTGTCTGCAATGTAGGGAAAATCTTGGAGCAGTTTGGCTGTTTGAAGCATCATTATTTGTCTTCAACCTGCAGTTGGAATGATCAGATTGGTTTGATCTGAATTTAACTGAGAACTTTATGTCAACATAAGAGCTGGAGTAGTTCATCCAGACCATTAATCTGACTAGGCAATTCAATACAATCACGCTGATGAGCATATCGATGGCTTTTAAATTCAACATTCCTGTAACATGACATACAAAGCAGCGCTTCACAGGAGGCTCCAATAGCACTGATGATGTTCCCTAGCCAGGGAACGAAACGTTTGCAGCAAAAACTTCCAGCTCGGCGAACAGAACCACAACAACGGACACCCGAGCTACAAATCTTCAACCAGATTTTAAACATGACATACGATTGACATTTGAACCGTGACCCAAACACAAACAAACAGGAAGTTTATTTATTTATTTATTTGACCATAAACGTGCTGATTTGGTTACATACTCTCTCGTACCCTTAATTCAACAGTTACTCTCACTCTACATTAGGGAATGTGTCATCTCTCTGCATTCATCTCTCGTTAGCTGCTGGCCATATAAAATGTGGATCTATTTATTCCTAATTTGGTCTTATTCTGCCAGATCCCTTCTTATAATTTCCCAGCATCTCTATGAAAATCACCCGTGTCCACAGTGCTATCACTGTCCTGTGTTATGCAGCCATGGAATGTTTGCTTGTTCACTGTGATTTTCACTTTCAATCGATTTGTGTCCAATTGTTGTCAGAAGCTGAAAATAAATATTATACTGAGAAAGATGGCACAGTAGTTTTGACAGCAGCTTGATTTCTGATATATTTTAAGAAGATTTACTTTCGCATTACAGTTGCTTCTGGGGAGGTTATTAAAAAATATCTCCTTGTTTTGTCATGAAAAGCAAAACCATTGCACAGAGCTTGAATGGGTAACATATGTCTGGTTTAATGAGGCTGAGTCTCGTTCATTTCATATGGCGTTGTTTTTTCGTTCAATGCTCTTACGGGTACATTTTAGTTAAAATTTGAATCCACGAGATACTTATGAATCAGATTAAAAGAGAGATTAACGGTTACCCAGAGATGTACAACAAAAATGAAATCATTATTTTAAATCTCTTTATTTTTCCCAGGTTCACAATGTTGGTTTGATTATTTTTGATATGATTTGATTTAATTTGATTTGATTTGATTTATTGTTTTTACATGTAACGAAGTACAGAGAAAGGATTTGTTTTGCGAGCAGTCTAGGCAGATCACAAAAAAGCAAGGTCATGGAGATCGAATGGTGGTCAAACAGAGTAAGGCATACATGTTACAGGAGGCGGGTAAGCAAGATAAACATTAATAAGCTCAACATTTTGACCCTGTTGGTGCACGTTTTCAAACTTCTACAACTTTTGCCTGAAGAATCAGATTGTAGGAGAGCGTTACTGGGATGGGCATGTTCATTGATCTGAAAATTGTGTGGTGAGGTTAGTCCTGCAGTGATGTTCGAGTGCAAAATACGTTATGAATCAGTCCGAACATGGAAAGATTACTGAGACAGACGAGAATCATTCATTCAGCACCTTTTCAGAGCCATCTGTGGTAGTCTCGATTACCCTCACCCTATGGCATTCAGGGACTAGCTCACCTCTGAAACTTTCTGAAATCTATATAATCCAATCAGAACCCTGCCCCCAAACATCTAATTTCCTCCAAACGCCAGAGGTCTGCACATTTCTGTAAAATTTTCATGAAGTATACACATACAACGAGGCTATATTCAACTAATTCCTTTGTGCATTATTTTAATAATTGATATAGCTGGATATTTCCCTGTAATCGTTAACTCTTTGGTGAATTTGGATTAATTTGCTCCATAGATAAATATGTTTTGGCAATGACTTGGATTCGCCAGCATGGTAGCAACTTTTGCTACTTTGTAGAATGGATTATTGCAGTATTTATGGAGAATAAGAATAATGTTGTAAAATACGAACTCGCTAACATATCCAAGCCACAACATGGATGTATTCTCAGTCCCCTATTGTATTCAAAGTTTATACATAACGGTGCAGCCAAACTCCGAATGAACACCATCTACAGGTTTGCTGATGACCCACCATGGGAGGACGGATTTCCAACAACGACGAATCGGAATACTGATAGGAGATAAAGAGATTTGTGTCGTGGTGAAATGAAAACCATCATTTCAATGTCAGAAAACAAAGGAATGGATCACTCACTTCAGGGAGGAAGGCGGAAGACATGCCCGCATCTGCAAGGATGGAGATGAGGTAGAGACGTTCACAGGTGTCAAGTTCCCAGATTAGATTACTTACAGTGTGGAAAGAGGCCCTTCGGCCCAACAAGTCCACATCCATCCGCCGAAGTGCACCCACCCAGACCCATTCCCCTACATTTACCCTTGCACATAACACTCCGGGCAATTTAGCATGGCCAATTCTCCTAACCAGCACATTTATTGGATTGTGGGAGAAAATCCACCCAGACACGGGGAGAATGTGCAAACTCCACACAGTCAGTCGCCTGAGGTGGGAATTGAACCCGGGTCTCTGGTGCTGTGAGGCAGCAGTGCTAACCACTAGGAGTGATGTGTGGAATTTCCATGTAAGTGCGACGATCAAGAGGCACAACAACAGCTCTTCTTCCTCAGCTGGCACGGGAAATTCGGCCTGACCATAACAATCTTCACCAACATTTAGAGATGTGAACTTTGAAATATTCACATATTTCCACTGAGGTATATAATGACCTGGTACGGCAACTTCTCTGCTCAGGACGTTGAGAAACTACAGAAGTTTGTGTTCACGCCCCAGACCATCACGGAATCCAACCTCCCGTCATTGAACTCGATTCACACTTCTTGTTATCGCCAAATGTCGTCCAATATCATTCCAGTAACGCTCTCCGGTAACCTCTTTCATCTGTAAAACGATGAAAATCCAACTCAGGCACCTATTTCTCAGCCAATCGACACATATTTTTTCAATTTTTCAGTGCACTCTGAGACGGCTAGCTCGTCATATGTCAGGTAATTGTAAACGGTCAGTGCAAAACAACATTTACTCTCAAAGGTATATACGTACCAAATAAATTCATAAATTCCTGTGCAATGAGTACAAGGAATTAGGAGAGACTCTGGAAAATAGCCCCTTGAGTGTAGTAATCTCGGTGTTTCTACCAGTGCCACGTGCTAGTGAGGCAGGGAATGGAAATATAAGGCAGGTGAATGAATGGATAATTTGATGGTGCAGGCGTCAGGGTTTAGTTTCTGGTATCATTGGGACTTCTTACGGGACAGGGTTGACTTGAACAAGAAGGACGATTTGCAGTAAACCAAATGTGCAACAATATTTTAGTAGGGAGGTTCGCTTTTGCTACTTGATGTCGGCGAGTGTGTTTAACTGCAGTGACAGTGGGGCAGGGACAGAGCAGCAGGTCAGAAAGTAGAAGGATTGAGGGGAAGGTCGACGTAAGGACAAGTAATTTAGAAAGGAAGGGCAGGCAGAGGCAATGGTGGAACACAATTGCCCTAATGTGCGGATGTAATTAAATCTCAATGCAACGAGTATTACAGATAAAAATGATGAGCTAAAGTCCTGCATTAATAAATGGGTCTATGATGTTATGGCCATTGCAGAGACTGGTTATTTTCGACGAGACAGAAAGGAAGATAAAATAGGTGGAGGAATTGCATAACCAATCAAGGAGAATGTCACACCTACATTCAGACAGCAAATACTGAAGAACTTCTCCACTGAGACAACATGGGTAAAACTCAAAAATAAGGTGGTTGTAATCACTGCGAAGAGACCATACTATATACTCTGTGAAACCACCGAACATTGATCAACAAACATATGGAAGATTATGGAATCATGAAATCACAAGGGGTTTGTGAAAGTGGGTGACTTTATGTTCTCCAGTTTTGCCTTGGTTTGCTTTACAGCAAGATGCTTAGATGGGGTAGAATTTGTTAAGTGCATTCAAGCGGGTTTCTTGAAACAACTTGTGAGTAGTCCAGCTAGAAAAGGGATAATGCAAGAATTTGCATTGATTAATGACCATTGATAGGTGAGTTACATTTAGTGTGAGAGCATTTTGGAAACAGTGATTGCAACACCTTAAGTTTACAAATTGCTATGAGTAAAGATAAGTCAAGACGTTGTGGGAAGGTTGAAAATTAGCGAAACCAAATCATGTCAGTATTAGGCAGGAATTAGAGTTTGTTAAATTGGAAGATATATTATTGGACAAGTCCACAGTTGACACAGTAGGATTTGTTTAAAGACGTACTAATGACAGGTCACGATTGGCATGTTCCAGCAAGTATGAAGTAGAAGGAAGGAAAGGTGAGTTTCACTTGAATAAAGAGGAGGATTGTGAATCTAGTCAAAAAGAAATAATGAAGTACATGAAAAATGAAATTGAAAAAGGTCCATCAAGAATACGAAAAAAGCCAAAAAGAATTCGAGTGGGTAATTAGCAGAGCAAGAAACGTCCAAGAAATTATCTTAGCAAAGTAGGGTTAAAGCGAATCCAAGGTATTTTGCACATACACTCAAAATAAGTGAGGATGACTAGGGACAAGGCAGGGCCACTCGAGGATAAAGTAGGAAACTAGTGCATGGAGACAGACGATGTGAGCAATTTTCAAAATGTGTACTTTGCATTCCTCTTCATCTAGGAGAAGGAGATGGAAGATAGTGAGATTTGTGTGGAACAAGTTAATATGCGGGGTCATTTTGAGATCAAGAACGAAACAATGTTAGGTCTCTTGAAGACCATTATAGTCAATAAGCCCCCAGCGTCTGGTTGCATCTATGCCAGATTATTGAGACTGGTGAAACAGGGGATTGTTGGGGCATTGACGAAGATTGTTGCATCCTTCACTCACCATTGGAGCGGTTCTAGAAGACTGGAGAGTAGCTAATGTTGTTACTCTGTTCAAGAATAGAAACAGGAATAATCCAGAAAACTGTAAACCACAGGGTTTCACATCGTTAGGTGTGAAGCTATCGGAGAGAATTCTTAGAGATAGGATTCATGCACACTTGGAAAAGCATGGCATAGTCAGTGACAGTCCGCCTGGCTTTTCGCAGGGCAGGTCATGTCTTACTAACTTGATTGAATTTTTCGAGGAGCTGACAATGGTGTTCGATGAGGGTTGAGCAGTTGCTGTTGTCCGTTTGGATTTTAGTAGGGCTTTCAACAAGGCCGTCATGGTAGGCTCATCCATAAGATTACACGGTGACTTGGTTGCTTGGATTCAGAATTGTCTTGCCCATAAAAACAGATGGTAGTGGTGGAAAGGTGTTGACCTAGATGGAGGTCCACGACTAGTGGTTTTCCCCGGGGATGTATCCTTGGACCTTTGTAGAAACATGCTGACATTAACCAGTCTCCACAGAACATGCCTGTATGACATTTATTGCTCTATCCTGTGACGTAAAGTAGTGAGGCAATTTATATTTTTACCCTTTAATGAATTCATTCATCTCTGTTTATGATTAAGTTCTAATAAACTGAAATTACCTTGTGTTAACTGAAATTTACCATTTAGAGAAAAATTGCATCAAACCGATCATTATTGCGATTATATCACACTTTGAATGTATTTGGAAGACTCCAAGCACAAACACAGAAGCTACACGCTCTTACTGCTGCCTACACATTGCCGTTCACTTCTAGTTTGCGAATTGTGTCTGGCAGCTCAACAATGCAGAAAAATGAAGCACCTATTCCCACTTCCTCAACAAACAGTATCTTCCATGTGGTTCAGATTAGTAGCGATGTGCATTTTCAGCTAGTTGCTCACATGTAGTCTCTTGTCGGTATGTGCCCTTCTTAATGAGAATCTATACTTCATTTCATTGAGGCGTTTTGGACAAAGGGCGTAGTCTAAATATTTTTTCTCAATTTGTTGCCTCCATTGATTTTCTTCACAAATGACGTTGAATGTTGTTGTCAATCAGAATTTCCTGCTTGTAAAATCATGTTGTTATTTGCTGATCAAGCTATGGTGTATTTTCTAACCTCCGGTGGTGGGCCAATCCATAATCTATGAAACCAACGAAAAATAAGCAAAGAACTCTCAATATCTCTGAAATTATCAGTGTTTGAACATGCAATGTGTGACATTAAGTTCTGATTGCTCTGAAAACAAGGTATTACTCTCTTAAACGTCTCTGACACTATCTGACGATAACCTGTGCACCCTTTTTACCAACATTTTGTCCTCCATTTGAGGTAGGATGGATATCCTTTTTTAAAAGTGAGGCAGAAGTTTTTTTCAATGTATCTGTTATTTATTCCTTCCCGGAATTATTCTATCCTTTCCTTAATTCAATGGTTAAAAAGTTTGCTTTAGCTTCTTTTTGGGGTTATTGTCTGCCATTTAATCCAATACTAATGGGGATTTTGCAACCACTGGTGATTGCCACAAAAAGCAAACATGTCAATAATGTACACTAGGGAAGAAAATGTATCATTGTTACCAGATCTGGACTGCTCCCCAAGACCAATGGGAATATTGTTGATTCTTACCAATCCTCTGTAAAATCAGAACAAACTACATCGTTCTCCAACGATTAGTCACCGGAAATAAATGAGGGTATTGTTAGCAATCATAAACTGAAGTTGGTGCTGCAGATGCTGGAGATTAGAGTGGTGCAGGAAAATCAAAATTTCAGGCAAAAGCCCTTCATCAGGAATGACCCGAAATGATGATTATCCTGCTCCTCGGATGCTGGCTGACCTGCTATGCTTTTCCATCACCACTCTAATCTTGTCAGCCATACCCACAACCACGATATCTATTTCACATATAAAAATAATTGATCTACTGAACTTGCTTGAAATGATGAAATAGCCAAGTAGACATGAAACGATGATAGTTTGATTGTTGTTAAATAAAGCCCCAATTCCTTTCAGGTTGAAGGGTACATTTTACTTTGTCACCTGATGTCTCCGAAATAAATGGAGTTTAATGTTTTGCAATCCAGTCTTAATGTTCGACTTCTATTAGTCCCATCACTCAAGTGCTGCAAAATATTATTCTTTAATTAACCGTGCATACACTGGTGCAAAAAGTAAATCTTAAAACTTAATTTCTTACAGGTTTAAAAAAAAGTACAAGTGCAAATGTATTCAATTGTCATAGGTTTTTCTAAAATCGAAGTGCTTTCCTGTACAATTCATTCTCCTCCCCTGAGCATGCTGTCAAATGTGAGTTTTATTTGAGGTTACATTCTTTAAATGTGGAAGTTGGTAATTATTTCTTACGCATGAGTCAGAGTCCAGGAACTTGTGAATTATGCTGACTTTGTGCCTCTCACGTTGGTGAAGGCGTCACAGAGAGAGGAAAATAGGAAACTTAACATCAAGGTCTGATAATATAGGCATTAATCCAAGGGCAATGCCTAAGAACTTTACTGCTCAAATAATTATATATTAATGTTTCCTCAGTTTTCTCAGTTCAGCCATAGCATTCGTTAACATACTTGCACTATCTTCAGTAATCAATGCACTATATGTTTCTAAAATGAGGCCACCATTATTACAGTCACCAAGTGTTATTTAAACAAGGTCTGTGTTAGTTTCCTACCAGCTTTTGGACTCTTCATTCACTTCAGGTTTATTCCTTTCGAGATGAATTGTGTTTCACAGTCGTTTTTTTTTCTGACCCTCTTGTCCCGGCTTCTCGTTAAAGTGGACTGTGAGTTTTTATTCTGAACATGTCTCTCTTCTTCCATCAGACTGTGTGTCCAAGAGACTATGTTGGATGTTAATACTTCTGTCCAAAGGAAAACGGGACTACATGACCAAAAAAGAAATAAGTTCATCAATTGCAAGTCTATTGTGTAACTGTTTCTGAACTGAGGAGATTGTGATATCAAGGCAATTGGGAAGTCCAATGCTGGGTTCCAATGGAGATGGCTTGTGCTTCGCTGAAGGTTTGAAATTTTAGTTTGGGTCTTTATGTAGGAGAGTGTGTCAGGCAAAGCAAACTCTATGAATGAGATTCCAAGATTTTTGTCCAAATATACAGCTGCTTATAAAAATCTTGAAGGAATTCAGAAATAGAGGATCACTGAGATACAGAGGGATTGTAGGATCTCGAGAAATTTCCAAAGGTAGCGAACATTATCGGATAAGAACATGGGTAACAGAGGTGAGGAAGGTTGTATGCTGGACAACTGTACACAATGATAGTGATGGAAGTGACATTCTAGCTGACAGGAGGTTACACAGCCAGGAACCTTTATTTTGAGTTGTTGAGGGAACGTAAGGAAAAGCGGAAGCCTTTGCAGATAAATACTTTAATGAAATATGGAGGTTACAGGCATGGAGTGCTTTGGATATCTGGTCATTAATTGTGGAACTACAGTGTTACTGGACTGGGATTTCTTTTCTGAGAAAGGACCATTCCATCGAAAACATTAACTGTAATTTATTCTCCACAGTTGCTGCCAGAACTTGACCAGAAATTTATTTTTCTAGTTGGAAATGCTTTGGTTTCCTTTCCCATCCTACCCCTCAGTGATGAGCATGAATCTCTAGCCTAACCATCTCAATGCACATGTCCTCACTCTTCTTATCGAACAATCACAAATGTGCATAAATTCCTGGTATTAATCTTTTGTAAATCTGGGAATAAGCTGTTTTGTTGTTGGTAATGAATTGAAGAAGCAATGCAACTCGATATTTTACTGCATTTTGAACTCTCGCTGAATTTGTACGAAGTCACCCATTATTAAATATATCTGTACAGCAGGTAAATTCTGCCAGCACGATAATAATTTGGGGAAATGTATGTAGAGAACATTGTATGATCTTCATTCAGTATTGCTTCCTACAATGTTGTAATAGAAGAAGTGTATAGTGTACAAAATCCACAGAATTTTGAAGTTACCAGATAAGGCAATGAGGACAATCATTGACTTCTTTTTACACTCCATCCCTGTGTCGCTGAGATTCTTTCCTTCACCTGACTTGACTAATCACTGACAGTCAGAACGATTAACAAAAACAAAGATAAACAGAGTATTAACCCGACTGCCCTAACCCCCCCAGTCTAGAAAATCCCCTCATAAGTTTGAGAGAACCACCCACGCTCTCCAGCTCCTCCAAGCCGTCCGTTTCCCCGGCCCCCAACGCCTCATATAATCACTCTACACCCATCCACTATGACCAGGATCTCCAAGCCCTCCGTTTCTTCTACTCCCGATGTACCAAACTGTACTCTTCCACTGATACTCTCATTCATTTGGCTCAACTGGTCCTCACCCTTAACAATGTTTCCTTCGAACACGCCCACTTCCTCCAGACCAAAGAAGTAACCATGGGCACCTGTATGGGCCTCAGCTTTGTCTGTCTCTTGGTCGGCAACGTAGAACAGCCCATCTTACGTAGTTTCACCCGTACCACTCCCCACCTCTTCCTCTGCTACATTGATGGCTGCATTGGCGCCATGTCGTGCTGCTGCGAGGAGGTTGAACAGTTCATCAAATTCAACAACACTTTCCACCCGACCTTAAATTCACCTGGACCGTCTCTGGCACTCTGTCACCTTCCTGGACCTCTTAATTTCCATTAATGATGACCGACTTGACACTGGCATTTTTACAAACCCACCGATTCCCAATGCTACCTGGATTGCACCTCTTCCCATCCTAACTCCATCAGAAATGCTACCTCGTATTCGCAATTCCTCCCAGGACGACCAGTTGCACCTCAGAACACATCAGACGGCCTCCTTCATTTAAGACCGCAATTTCCTTTCCACGTGGTTGAAGATGCCCTCCAACACATCTCGTCCACATCCTGCATCTCCGCCCTCAAGGCCCTCCAATCGCAGCAAGGCCAGAACCCACTGGTCCTTACCTTACACCCTAACAACTTTCATATAAACCATATCATCTGCTGACAGTTCCGCCACCTCCAAAAGGACCCCACCGCCAGGGATATACTTCCCTCCCCACACCTTTCTGCTTTCCGTAAACATCGTTCCCTCTGTGACTATTTGGTCAGGTCCACGACCCCCAACAACCCACCCTCCCCTCCTCGCATCTCCCCTGCCCCTCCTCCCTCACCTCCATCCAAGGCCCCAAAGGAGCCTTCGACGTCCATCAAAGTTTCACCTGCACATCCAGCAATGTCATTTGTTGTATCTGTTGCTCCCAGTGTGGCCTCTTGTACATTGGGGAGACTGGACACCTTCTCGCAGAGCGTTTTAGGGAAGGTCTCCTGGACACCCGCGCCAATGAACCCTACCACACCGTGGCCTAATAATTCAACTGCCCCTCCCCCACTCTGCTGAGGACATGCAGGCCCTGGGCCTCCTCCACCGCCACTCACTCACCACCCGACGCCTGGAGGAAGAAGGCCTCATCATCTGCCTCGGAACATTTCAACATCACGGCATCAATGTGGATTCCAATAGTTTTCTAATTTCCCCTCCCCACCTTACCTCAGTTCCAAACTGCCAGTTCAACACCATTCTCATAACCTGTCTACCTACCAATCTTCCTTCCCACCTAACCGCTCCATCCTCCTCTCTGACCTATCACCGCCATCGCCACCCGCATTTACCCATTCACTGTAAGCTTTGAGACCCTCCCCCACCATGCTCTCTGGCCTCTCATCTTCATTCCCACTCCCGTCCACCTATTGTACTCTATGCTACCTTCTCCCCAGCCCTCCCCCTTTCCTTTTTTTCTTCCTCCACCCTGGAGGCTCCCTGCCTTCATTCCTGACAAAGTGTTTTTGCCTGAAACATCGATTTTCCTGCTCCTCAGATCTTCCTGACCTTCTGTGCTTTTCCAGCACCACTCGAATCTAGACTCTGATTGGCAGCAACTGCAGTACTCACTTTTGCCAGAGTTTAAACTCTATCAAACCAGCCAAACTCCACCCATCATGATCAGAATAGCAGTTTGTTGTTCCTTGCTGAAACGGGACACTTTCTCAATTATCTTACCAGTTTCACATATTATTGGAAGTGGTTGTTTTTGAAACATAGGAACATGCAGTTTATTGGTGGAGCTGCAGCTGTTGTTTTCTCCATCGAGTATTTTATTTTCAGCCTTGGTCACCAAATCGCCATAAATTGATAAAGTGGGAAATTAATGGTGAACCAGACAGAACATTCCGAGGTTGCATAAAATGGTCTTTGAAAATACAACTCACAGAACTCTTTCCCAGGAAAGACGAAGAGGAAAAGATCAAACGATCCTTAATACTATGAACTCAGCGAACGGCTGACCTCGGTTACCATGACCATCTGGGAGTGAATCGGGCATGACGACAGACCACATTTTCTTCAGAATATGATGTAATTCGCTCCCAATTGTTTGTAAAATGCAGAACAGAAAGCAGACCAGATATTATAGATACCTGCTCTCTTTATCAGTTTCAAAGCATTACAGGGAGATATGTTAGTTCCATAGTAGATAGATGAATTTTGAAATCTGGTTGGGATATAGTTTCATAGGATGCAACTGAACAAGAATTTCGAATTTGATATCATTCATCTCATTTCATGGTGTAATGAAATCACGGCATTGCATGAAAAAGAAAAAAAAAGACACATTCATGAGAAGCAGTTTGGCAATTTAAGTAATTAAATACTGATGAAAAACTCCCGCTTTATATAATTTTCTGCTTTATTTCTGTATCTTCCAGTTTCTTCTAATCGATACAGGTCTCTTTGAAAATGGACCGAGGACTGATAATTTAATAGTGTTCCACCCAGCCTGTCCAGAATGAGAGTTGCACTCGGGTTATTATAAATAATTCATTAGATCCTCTGGAGTTGAAGTCCTTCTCAAGGAACAGCGATTGATCAGAGGAGTATTGGAATCACATCTCGCACATACCTGATGAAATAGCTGGATTTCCAATGCTCAAGCTGATTTTTGGTAACAGAGTCACAGTGCTGGTCTTTTCGCATTTGACTTTTAAGGAGAAGGCCAGAATTGATTTGATAGCCAACATCTTCTCCAGTGTTTGATGCTTCAAATACAAGTGTTTGAAGGTAAGAATTTGGAATACTTGTGAACAGACATCTGCCCCTCGCCCCCAAATATACAAGACCAAACAGACCAGCAAACAGCATTTGCTATGTTTGCAAAGGAAATGTATTTGTATGAGAAGACGTAGTTGATGCGAGAGTGTGTTGAATGTGAAACAGATGTAGCATGTTTGGACTTTAAGACTGGTGAGTTGGAAGTTGTAAACAATAGGATACTATGATTCTTGCTAGGATGTGAAATAATGTTGTCGCAGACTGATGTGGGGTTTGTTGAGAGAGAAACTAACGACAGTGGAATGGAATCGTTATCATGAGGAGCACGGAAATATATTCATGTCGAAAGTCACCAGAATAGATGATGTGGAGAAAATCCGTCCTGGGAAGTAGGTTGTCATTTGTCAGTGTGTTAGCATTAGAAGTCAGGAGGGTCCTATAGTTATTCTGCTGTGATAGCAATTGCCAGAAACTGTGTCTCAGAAGCACAGGTAGGAAAGGGATTTATCAGGTGAAATTACTCCATAAATGTCGGGATCCGGTCACAAGACACTCTTTAATCACATGTGTGCATAGTACTTCACACTGGAACTGCTCCCACATAACCAGCTCTCAGAGTGAATAGAACCATTGTTACTCCTGTTTGTACTTGTCAGCTAAAATTTGCGTCTTGCAACAGATTAACATTCGCAGTCAAAGAAGTCATGTACTGGCTGACCTCATAACAATCATTGCATTACTCCCGCTGTATGTCCAGGGCGACAGTTCTTTTTCTTGCAGTCTTTCCACGGCGTTTTCGCACTGGGTCCAGTACCTCTGGTTCAGCTTTGAATTCTGGTTTTGTCGACTTGAAGTGGCCCGCCTCTTGTGCTGGTAGCCTCTTGGAAGAAATTTATCCTATTCTTCAGGTGGTAAAGACATTGAGTTTGTGGCAACCGTCGTTTTCACCTGGGAGTCAAATGTTACTTTGTTTTTAGATGCAGGGAGAGACTCTGCACATTCTGAAGCATTTCTGGCTCTTCTGACGGGTACGATATGTGTGTGAACTCCGTATTTATTTGAGAGACCGTGAAAGTTTTGGCATTCTGTGATACTGTATTTTACTCTACTTTTATATTATTTTATTTGTTTTCTTATTGGATGAGGTTGCTTGTGGCTGAGTCAAAATTGCTCATCTGCATCACTTTCACCATCCTTGAGAAAGTTACTGTAAACTTCCATCTTGAACCACTGCAGTTTATATGGTCTAAGTAGACACACAAAGCATAAAGGTATTTCCAAAATTTTGATCCAGGTGATACTGAAAAGAAATGCTGCGAACATTGCTTGCCTGCCAAGTGGTGAATGTTCAGCAGAAACTCAAAGCTTAATTTCATTACACTACCTAAAATATTCTGAATACCTCAGTCGATTTGTGCCATTATGTCAACTAAACCTAACTTTCTTTGTAGCTTATAAAATCCTTTAATCATTGTCCCTTAATCTGTCTCAGTGGAAAGAACTTAGTATGGGTCATTAACCGAAGTGTAAGAAGTCAATTCGATTTTAAAGTCAGGTGACAGAACCTCATATTATTTGGTCAATACGTGGTTCACTATTAGTTTCTGAAACATCTGATTATCTCAGTTCTTTTCCTGCAAAGATGGGTGCTAGTAAATTATTTGCCAGTCATACCCTTGTTAATCTACTTTATCCCTTTTAACCACTTTAGTATATTTCGCCTGAAACCCTTTCTCCCTCCACGCCATACATGTTTATTATATTCAAAAGAATAAGTTGGAAACGATTTTCCAGACTAAGCAGAATACTTTCCAGTAAGTGATTTTGAAGTAGCTTATTGCTTAAATATACATTGTGATATTTGCATTAAACATCTTCACTTAAAAAAAATCCTTCATAACTTTCTCTGATGCTTCCCTTACATTGCTTGCAATCTTGACTAGGATTTGTCTGCAAATTTTTAAGTAGTATGTGTGCCTTCGTATTTTTCTTCGCAGAAATGCATTTATTGCAAATACTGATCCTCGTGGAACACCATTTCCACTTCCCAGTTATCAACAAAAACCTGAGCCACTTTTCCTTTTTTTTTCCAGAATTTGCAGCCATTGGGACATTTCATTCTGCTGGACACTCTCTACATTTTTCCTAGCATAATTCATAATCTACGTGCTAGCTTGTTGAAGTGCTTTGTAAATCTCTACTGTGTCTACAACATCCATTCAATGTATCGTGCCAATTAAGGAAAGTAGAACGCCTTTTTAAGGAAATATTCTGCATTTCTCTCTGTCTTGCAGTACTCTGACCTAATGGGATATTGACCAATATGAGCTTTCATAGTTGTAATTGACAAGGCACTGCAGTGCATGATCGTTCCAAAGCAGGGTGCTTTGATCACTCTGCGTGTTTTCCTGTGTATGGTCGCTATTTATGAATGACTACGGGTTATGCTAATTTTCCTGCCACTATCTGGTTGAAAGCTAATTGGCAGTTCCCTGAGGAGTAGTGATGCTTATGTTAAATAATCCTCAGTCCTCTCTCTCTAATGAGAAACGTGTGCCATGGTGCAATAGGAAGATAGCAACTTTCTCTTTTGCGTTAAAAATACATTTAAAAGTGTTCAAGGAAAAAAAAACACGTTCTATGGATAAAGATCGCATTAAACTTACATTGAATGTGAAATTCCGAGGTCAGTCAATTGGACAGAATATACAATGCCCAAAATAATTGGCAAGGATGAAGAAAATAAAAGAAAGAGAAAGAAATTTGCAAATGTGAGACATGAAACACAAATCATCAGAAAGCAAGTTAGCAATTTAAACGTTGATCCTGTAGGTCATAGTTCAGATCTTTTGTGATAAAACGTAATAGAAAAAGTTGAATTGAAACGATGTTTTGAATCATTCGTCGTCATACAGCGCACAATACCATCTCAAAATGCAACTATGGATGAAGAAATTGCACTTCAAGTTTAGTTTTGAGAAACTCAAGTTGATCTCTTTGGCCGAAAGTAGCTGGTCGAAGACTGGATAGAGGATTATAAGGTTATGATTGTCTCCAATAGAAAAATAAAACTCTTCCAAGTAACGAACATGTGTTAAACTGTAAGATATATCTGTTAGAATCGATGGCCACGTTTTTGAAATTGTCCTGCACTTGTTTAGAATTAAAATTGCATAGTTGCCAGAGGGTGCAGTTATGAGTGTGATGCAATGATTGGCGATGACAGTTCATACGAACACAACTATAATTGGGCAAAAACCAAATGGTTTGGAGTGAACTGCACTTTGACAGTTCTAATTTATAGCCTTTGTACAGCGAGATTCAGGCTTACCAACGTTGAAAATTTCCTCTGAGTGCATCTCATGTGATGGGGAACAATGAAGGAAAGATAAGCTAGGAACAGAAATATAACCGATCTAGAATCTACACACAAAAAAAATGACAAACAACTATATTAAAAGAAGTATGCTTTCTGTCTAAAAATGATGCAGACTGTACCTAGCTCATAACTTTCTGTATGTTGCTGCTGTGCTTTACAATTCATGTGCTTGTCCGCTCATACTTTCACTTAATTAACCTGACAACAACCAAACCATAACCAAACACTATATTACTCACAATATCCGGTGTTATTTAAGCGTGTTGTTAAATGGCATCCACAGGTTTAAAATTGCACAGATTTAAAATTAATAACTGACATTATATGGGTTGTTCCGGGTTACGTGAATTTCCAAACATCTGTTACACTTTCGTGAAGATAACTTAACAAATAAAAGAGGTAAATCCTCACAAATTCGTGAAGAATTGTCTAAGATATTCCTCGAGGTGTTTGAGGTTACAGATGGGCTTCAATAAAGTCCCATATGTGATAGTTACTTAAAGGACATTTAATTGAAGATGTAACACTGAATTGCTTCAGACAATAGCTGACGACGCAAAGAGAGATATTATAGGTAATTTCTGCATACGGTAATTATTAGGATCTAACTATTCATGACAGGAGTATTTGTTTGTACTCGATTATTCATTCTGTCCATCCATAATGTGGATTTAATCACATGCATTTAAATTGGCAGATGACAAAACAATGAGCAGCACTGTGGGATGTTTGAACTGAAAGGCAAATGCACAAATATATATGCATGGTATACATGAATAAACAAAACTATAGCAAACGAATTTTGCTGTTAAGCATAAGAACAGCTGTTTTGGACAAAAGAGACAATGAACAGGGCAATCTTTAAATCGAGGAAAAGGAGAATTAGAGTGCAGTTATTGACATTAATGACGTGCTATTGATAGGCCCTAACGTTAAGTAGGCGATGTTAATTAATGATGTGATTTGAGTTCAGAGAGCGGGAATAAAAATGGGTGTACGCCAGAAGCCAGTTATGCAAAGCCATTGATTGACCTAATCTGGAATAGTGTGAGCATTTCGGACACCATAACTCAGACAAATTTATTTTTATTTTTGAGGTAGATTGAACTCTGTGATTTACTGATGGGCTACTTAACATTAAAATTTTAAATTACACGGACAGAACAAACAAATTTGGGAAAATTATCTCTGCAAGATAGAAAATAGGGGCAAAATTCCCCAATATTGTTTGATATGGTGTTAGGCAAATAGCTGAGTTCGGTGTATCTTTTTTTGCTGCTTTTTAGTACAGGACAATGAGGCATTTCCAAATCATTGTTGTTAACCTTCAGAGATGCTAAATGAGGAAACACATCTTCACAATAGTGTATTGGAAGTTTGCTGTGAGCACAGGGAGCTTGACATTACTATTCTAATGACCCTGTGTCTGATTCTTCAGCTAGCCAACTCCTCTCATCTCTTTTATAGTGCGAAACCTATACAGGAAAAAGTGCATTAAATTATCTGTGTGAGATCCTCTCATTATTAAAGCTGTGATTGATTGATTGATATACATTTTACAGACACCCAGGCAGTTTTGAGATCACACTAGAATATGCTATCAAAGTGGAATTATCCATGCAAAACGATCAATGCCAGAAATTCCCATTCTGCTGAGATAGATCATGCCCTCAAGTAACATAGATGAAGAATTAGCAAAATAATGAAATATCGCTGAGAAACAATTCAAAGTGAGAATTAACCCTAACGATGCTGCTTCAATCTCTGAGTTCTGAGTTGATCTATTGGAAACAAACATGCAGTCATTAAACTATAGAAATGGCAGACCACACAAAGCAACTTTCAGACCAACATGACTCTGCCTAAATGAACTAGCGTCCCAATGAAGTCGATCTTTGTATGCCTATTACATGCCTTGCAGGCTAGGTCTCATTACGTTCCTTCTCCTTTTTATAATGTTAAGGATGTTACCATTCAACTATCTTCCATAGAATCACAAGTTTATTGCAGACAAAAAAAAAGTTCGTGGCACATTCAGAAAATTGATGATCAATAAGTTCTGTAACTATACATTTTTATCATTTGATGGAAAAATGCATAGTTGCACATGTGAAAAATAAATAAAACCACCAGATTTTGAAGCTACTTTCAGATACGCAGTGCCATTTGGATGAAAATATTTTGCGACTTCCTCCTGTAAAATTTATGATAATTGCCAAGAATTGGTATTACATATTAAGTCATCTGTCCGATAAGGGAACCAAGTTCTCTGATATACTGTATGGTAGGACTGTACCAATTTGCACGTTTCACTTTAATAAATCCTTGTCCTCCACTAATCTGAAAAGCCTTTAAACTTGACTATGCTTTCCCCATAGATGAAATCTTCAAACTTTGGTGACATTTAAGTAAAAAACATTTTGTTCTCTACCCAGAGTAATGATCTCCTCCCTGTGACATCATGCTTAGAACTATGCGTAAATACCATCTACAGCAAAGTCAATATATTATATATGTCCAGCATTGCACCCTTACTTTTTTTTAATTCAAACGCTGGTCCAATTTGGAGAGCATCCTACCTTATTTCTTTGTTAGCTTTTCCGATGCTGTCACCTCAGGAACCAGGGAACATGCAATCCAAGCTCTCCCACTTCCACAACCCCTCCGAAATGATTATTTATTTCCTTGCTCCCTCCCCAACCCCGTCCACATGCCAGTCATTAAGACACGAGTTCAAACGCGTTTTTGAAAAAGACAGTCGTGAATTGTTCAGAAATAAGGAGTGTGTTTCGTTAATATCACTAAATCCGGTTATTTGATTTATTTTTCACATGTATAATTTTGTCTTTTTTCTTTGAATACTAAAAACACAGACAGTGACAGAACATATTGATCATCACTTTTCTGAATCTGCCCGCAACTCTTAAAAACATTGGTATAGTATAAACTTGTTTTGCTCGAGGATGTACTTGCATCCTCACGACAGCTATTCCCTTCATTAAGCACACCTACAACGGAGAGTGAAGGGATATTTGAGGGTGGACGGCAGCTCCTGTCTGAACTCCCTCTGCGTTACTGCATAAATGGCTGTACTGGTGCAGCAGCTCAGAAGCTGAAGCATAATTCTTTGCATTTCATAAATTTCATAAGTGCTAAATAGACATGTGATTAAAACAAATATGCATTTGCTTTGAAAATGTAGGTAACACGTATTCGTTGTTGTCCAGAACAGAATAAATCTCCAGGGTATAGGGGAATTGGTCTGGGCCTGTTACTCTTCGGATGTTCTTTATGGACTTATTGGGCCGAACGGCCTGTTTCCGCACTGTAGGGAATCTAATCTAAAAAAACACTGCTGGATAAGGCGAAGAGGAAAATAATGAATCTTTTGTGATTCTTCATCTCAGGGTTCTTGTCATTTTTACACTTTGTGTAATGGATCCTTCCAGCTTTCCTAGCACCAAAATGTGTCTGATACTGAGGACGTTCCAAAATAAGTGCAAGAAGAATGAAAAAAAGGGGGGGGATAAGAGCTGTCTAATCCAAACAATGTCATTTCTGCAGATGTAGCAGAAATCATGTGCAATACAAAGCAATCCAGTGGTATATTATTCACTCTAGCTTTAGGAATATATGAAAAGGGCCGGGGAATGTTCTTTAAAGAGAAGACCAAACTCAATGTGAAGGTCATTACAACAACGATTTTCTCTGTGCAATATTTTGATTTCAGCTTCTGACAGCAAATTGCTACAAAATGATCAGAGGTAAACACGGCTGTGAAATGGGCGGACAATCTAGGCAACTGGAGAGAAGTGCACACTGAGTGTGCGCACTGGAGTGTAGAGCAAGAAAGAGTTCCAAAATACCTTCCAGCAGTCTTATGTAATACAAATCAAAAACAATAACCATCAGATCTTCTATCGCCATGGTCAACAGGTAGCAAGCAACACATTTGCACAGGTCACACTTACGCTGAGTGAGGATCATGAATGCTGTCAAGATAATTATGATAAGTAGAAAATACAATGTTAATATAATAAACTGGAGTAAATGGAGCATGTAAACTGAAACGCTGTTCACGCAGCGTTTTCCATTAGGGTATTCAAGTCTTATCTTGTAGGAAGTGATTAATGTTACAATGGACTGCATTAGGGATTTCACTGTTCATTTACTTACTCTTATGAAGGAAATTGTCTCAAACTTCTGTGCCAAAGTATGATCTCCAGAAACATGAAGAGTAGAATAAATTTAACAACAAATTATTACAGGATAGAGGAAATGATTGTTGTAAATATTAATACTCAGATTAAAAGGGTGCAGGAATAAATTTAAAATAATGGATGAGAAAGGACTGAAGTGAAGGGATTAATTTGGGTCAACAACACTTTGAGAGAAGCGTATGCCGAAGACACTCGGAACATTTTAGAGGATCTGAAGATCAGACAACTCAGAAGAGATGAAACACTATTGGGCAACACAGGGTGCAAAAGATGACAGATGACAATTAAACAATAAATCCACTTTCAACACTCACTAACAATAAATTCTGAACTGTTCAGGGGACAATACGAAAAACAAAACTATATATAAATATATCAATCATACTAACGATAAGAGAATATAAGACTGACAATTGCAAGGAGATAATATATTTGGCAGAAAACAAAATCCAAAGTAAGTGTGTATTTGTGAAAAGACAAAATTCCGTGGAAAAGGAAGCAGCATACATAGATACTGAATACAAAAGTGAAGAAATTCGTCTTACTGCTCAGGATGTAAATTCGTTTCTGAATAAACAATTGCAAACTCCTTGATTTTCCTCCATAAAATGAACCTTACCTTCTGGAATGTGAGTTGTACTTGCTTGGTGAGTAGTATTTTCAATGTCTCAATTACACTGAAGGCGAATATTGAGCTGTCTCTCTTGTAGAAACCGTTCCTACTCGTGGAGTTGCTCCCACAGGTGATACTTTTGATGGAGTGAAAAGATGCCACTTAGTTTTGTAGATTCGTACCACATTATGAAACACATTATGTGGTTTTCAAAAGGAAAGGCTGGCGCTTTAACTGAGGGAAACAGAAAGGTATTTCCAACAGTCTTTTGCAAAATTTTACAAGCATAACAAAGCATCAATTTTCACGAACATAGAAAATGCTAGGGAAACTCAAAAGAGTTAGCAGCATCTACAGAGAAAGGAACACGACAATTAGAAAAAGAGAACTGATGAACCATCATACCAGACTCGAAACTTTAACTCTGCTTCTTCGTCCATAGATGTTGCTCGAGCTTTGGAGGTTCTACAGCATTTTCTTTCAGAGTTATTGCAATCACTGTATTTTACACAGAAGTCAATTTGATAGCTGTATCTCGACCAATGCAAGCTCTGGTTTGCTCTCTTGCAGCAATCACTTAGTCACAGAGATATACATCACGTAAGCAGGGCATTAAGACTAACTGTACTGTGGTGACCAGAAATCCCAAATTGATCTAAACTCATTTGTCAGTATTTTCTTATATTGCTCTACACTTTTCCTATTCGTATGCCCAGCGGGATATTTGTTAAATATTGTAATTATACCTGCCTCTGCCAACTCTTCTGCAAGCTGATTTCCACGTATGCACTGCCTCTGCGTGAAAACATGGCCTCCCAAATTGTTTTTCAATCTTTACGGTCTCACTTTAAACCGATGCACTCTCGTTTTGGATTCGCCTCCGCTGGGGTAAAAATAGTATGTCTATTGATCCTTAACAAACCGCTCATGGTTTTCTAATTCCACATGAGTTCAAACTTCAGGCCTGTAATTACCCGGGAATAATGCACCCACTTATTGAACTTACCACTACATTTCAAACACTCCAACCCTGGTAACATTCTTATAAATCTTTTCTGGCACCTTTCAAGTTTCAGTAAATCCTTCCTATAGCAGACAGACCAGAATAGAATACATTATTCGAAATGTTACCTCAACATTGTCTGTATAACCACAAACCTACGTCCAAATTCCAATACTCAATACACTGACCATTAAAGGCAGGTATGGCAAATGCCGTCTTCACTGCCCTGTCTAACTGTGACTCCACTTTCAAGGAAATGTGTCCTTGCAGTATTAGGGTTGCTTTTTCGGCAGCACCCCGCCAGTGCCCAACCATTAACTATTTAAGCTGTTCCCAGGTTTGCCTTACAAAGTGCAACTCTCACATTTATTAACATTATTCAGCATCTGCCACTCCTCGGCTCATTGGCCAATCTGATCAAGGTCTCATTGTTCTTTGAGATAATCTTCTTGATTTTCCACTGTACCATAAATTTTATTGTCATCTTCAAACTGTTGCGAAGTTGGTGTGTGTAAAATTGCAAACTGGGGCAAACACTGCATAAACCGTTTAGAAGGTGGTGTTTTTTTTTCAAAACTTAGAGATTCAAAAAGAATACCTGCGCGTTTGCAGGTGCACAGAGCCACTGTATTGATTTATTTGCATCAAAAGGCTGTACTATTAGCAGGCAAAGCAGTATTTTTTTAAAATCAGATTGGAGTCTTTTCAAGTTACCCAATCAAAACACATCAGGAAAGTACCTACTAAAAACGATTACATTCAAATGAGATGGTTTTGACAGAATATGACACATCCGATTGCAAAATAAAAGAGATAAGTAGAGAAGTGCATAAACAAAAGGGCGCTTGGGAAATCGGGAGGGCAACTCTCATCTGATAGAATTGACTCAGCTCTCACAAATTTCTCCAAGGTCTCAGAGTAACCATAATCCAACTAACTTTAAAACAGTACTCTTTGCTAATATTCCTGACACAAGAATTCCACGGAGAAAGGAGTTTCTGGCTGAAGAATGATTTGGAGATGTTGGTGTTGAACTGGGGTGCACAAAGCTAAAAATCACACAACACCAGGTTATAGTCCAACGGGCACTTCTATACACGCATACACACAGACACACATGTACACAGACGCACATGCAGACACTCACACGCACCCTCATACTCACACATGCATCCTTTCAAAGACTTAGAACATTCTAACTCACGCACACAAATATATACTCTCCCTCACAGGCATTCACAATCCCCCACCTCAGACGCACACACACTCACTCATGCACCTCCCACAGACCTAAGACACTCTACACTCACATACAAACTTATATACACTCTCTCTCACTCACAATTCCCCCAAACCAGACAGGCAGTCAGACAGACAGACAGACAGACACACACACACACTGACCCACATGCACACATGTACATATACATATACATTTATGTGGTGAATTTGGACTTGCAGAGTTGCATTGTACTTTACTCAAAAACTGCATGAATTCATATTAAACGCTGTTATCTCACTTTTTATTTTACAATCAGTCTACAGATTATGACAAAGGCAGAGAACACAGGGAGTTTAACACATTCAACATATTGTCCAAATAACACCCATTGCTGCAGATAAACAGAAAATGCAACTTTAAAAAAATGTTTTTGGGATTTTCACACGAAAAACGTGAAACTATCACAATATTCTAACAGGTGAAAGCCTCAATAAGCAATTAAGATATTATTCAATGTATAATTTCGGTTACATCACGCTGTAAGCGTTTGCTATAAATTCTGTGCCTGACAATTTTGCCCACCACAACCATCTGATGGAGGACTAGCGCTCCGAAAGCTAGTGAGCTTCCAATGAAACCTGTTCGACTATAATCTGGTGTTGCGTGATTTTTAACTGACTGGAGAATAATAGAGAAGGCAATAAGCATTCTGGAAGACGTATCCTGGCCGTAATTTCGAGGGACAAAGATCTTCTTTATTATTATTATTATTATAAAAGTTGGAGTGATATTTTATTGGAACAACATACCAATATGATTTGTAAATAATTTTCGGAATAGTTAGTAGTTAAGGGGGAATTGTTCAGTTTGTTAATGGTTCAGTTAATTCTTTCAATGTTCGAATTAAATGGATTACTTGTTGCTTGCTGTTGATAGAGTGAGTGAAAAGATTTCATTTCATTTAACGAGCCCTTTACAACAACTTCAGCGTGACAGTCAGGTTATACCACTTTTCAAACGTCTTTTAATATATTTGAGGGCGCGGTTACCCTCACTGGATGATTTGGTTTCAGTTAGCAGAGGAAGTCACCTCCTATTTACAACAAAACTTGCTTACCATATTTGCTATATTAGCATTCAAATTATTTATATAAATCATTAAAAAAATCCTTGCATACAGCGTACCATTAGCCCGCAAAAGAAAGTCCACCACCACCACCATCGGTCCTACCTTAAAGTCAATTTTGTATCTAATTCGCTAGGTTCCCTTCATTCCATGTGAGCTTGTGGAGAGTGCAGATGGCAGGCTTGTTGTTTATTCTGTGGGATCATAGGTTCTTCCGCCAAGCTGGACGAGACGACATCCTGCGGGGACTTTCATGGTGGAGATTATGTAGATATGAATTGATAACAGTGGATTTTCTATGATCGGATTGATTTAATTCTCTTGTACCTTTTTTGTGAACAAGGGCCTTAATGATCAGTTTTGATTACATTCGAAGGCCAACTTCTTTGAAGAAATGTGCTGCAGATTTGATCAAATATAAGTAATACCAAATACTCACTGGGTCTAATAAAGTAAAATCGAAAGTATGGAATGAGAATTGGAATACCATTCCTCAGTTTTCATCTCTCAATGACCCGGGGTATTGATATATCCTTGGCCAGTTGATTTAATACCGAAGGTTCCAATGCACACATAGAAAAAAAAGGTTCATTTTGCTGTTATTCCTGTTCTCACTTGTTGTAATTTAAGCATGCACAGCGAGCCCGCGTGACACTAGCCGTGTCACTGCAGTATCCTTCCTGCAAGGTTATATCGATTGACACAAATTGGATTATGGAGCTAAGATGGAAAATTGGCAATATGAGAGTGGTATTGTTAGGGTTAGATTTTAATTTTGATTGAGTTAGGAAAAAATAGGGAATGCAGGCTATAAGTAGAACACATTGTAAATACATAGTTTACTGTCAAAATCAGTGGAGATATTAAAAATGAGTTAAAGTTTCAGGCCAAGTGGCGTTGTTGTCAGTATTGAAGGCACGTGAAAATCTGGTTTAAGCCATTGGAAGGTTGGATAGAAACTGGGGACTCTCTGAAAGCTAACGCTATTCCAGATGAGTAGTAAAATATTTCACGAGAAAAAAGTGGATGAAGCAGCAACCCGGCACATATGTTAAGAACATCTGTGATTAGACATGGAACAGTTATTTAGTGCAATTGCACAAAATAATTAAGAAATCTGAGATTGACAATGAATCAACGGACGTTTATACAAAGATAAACTTCGAGAAACAGGTTTGATGACAAGCTGTTGAACTTTGTGTTGAATTGTGGAAAAAAATTCTGCCTAATTGAAGACGAGATGAGATTTTGCAAGTAAGGACACAAACTACTGGAGAAACTCAACTGATCTGTGAAGAGGGAAGCAGAGTTAATGTGCTGAAAATGAGTTGCTGGTTAAAGCACAGCAGGTTAGGCAGCATCCAAGGAACAGGAAATTCGACATTTCGGGCCAGAGCCCTTCATCAGGAAGGCTCTGGCCCGAAACGTCGAATTTCCTGTTCCTTGGATGCTGCCTAACCTGCTGTGCTTTAACCAGCAACACATTTTCAGCTCTGATCTCCAGCATCTGCACCCCTCACTTTTTACTAGCAGAGTTAATGTTACAAGTACCATGACCTTGATTCAAAACTAATTATACTTTGAAACATTATTCCATTTCTCTCTCGACAGATGTTTGTAACATGCCGAGTTTGTTCAGAATTTTCTGATTTTCAGCCAGAATTCCAACATCAGCAGTCTTATGTCTTTCGTGGAGATCTCAAGATTGAGTCACGTGCTGTTGAAAACTGAAATGGTGCAGGTAAACCAGACCGAATTTGTTATTGTCTTACAAGACTTTCGAGCCACTCTGTCACTACAGAGGCAATTGATAGTCCTTCAACCTGAGGGGCACATTATCTCAGCCCGGTGGGGAGGGGTATGTTGAGAATTAAGATCCTTGATGGTACCCTCAGACAGTGCAGGAATTGAACTCACATTTTCACATTGGTTTGCAACTGTCCATTCAACTGAACATGACAAAAATCCCAATGGCAGTGGTTGAGGCATTCCATACATAGAACTGATGTTTGGAAATTTGCTCACTGGGGAGGGTGAGTATGGGGACGGATGGAAAAGGGTTGTGACCATATGGGCGTAAAATAATTTTGAAACAGTGCATAGACTTGCCCATTTTCAGCTGAGGAAAACAGAAAACATGCCAGAAGTATGAGTTTCGAAGATATTTCCCATTATTTCAATAAATGCAGCAAGCATGCAAACAAGCAAACAAACAACCAAAAATATTGGGAAGGTGGGATACAATTCTAACTGTAAACAGAACGTGAACAAGTACGTTCAAGTAGCCTTTGAGAATTCATGTGTTAGCTGTACGTTTTAATTGGGAGTTTGAATTGACTGCAGAGATAATATCACAGAAGTCTTGAAACTGAAGCAAAGAATGAGAGATGAATCAAAAGATTTTTGCAAATAGGATGGATATTGTAAACAAAAACAACAAAACATTTAAATTTTCTGTTCGAAAATGATTCTATACCACAATATGATCCTCGTACCACGAACTGACCCTTCGATGATTAATTGTTGCCTCCAGTCACAATCGTCACATTAATGAAATGCATTTGAACCTCTCATAATTCTGGAAGTTGCGTCTAAATTGAAAAGAAAAGAACGTTAATGTAGCATCACTTTTTGGAGCTGGAATTGGAGCTGAAATTCGTTGTGAGTATTGAATGCTCTCAAAATATAAAGAATATAAAGATGCCCAACGCAAAAATCATAATGTATAGAATTTAGCATTTTTTGTGATACTGAAAGATGTATTACGAAACAAAAAAAGCCTTAAACTTAAAAAAAAATACATTTGGTCTACTTAGTAAGAATGGACTAGGAAAAATAGTTTATTAGAAATTATAAGTGATGAACATTCACAAATAATCAAATGTGGTTTTAAAAAATGCATTTCTCAGAGAAGAAGAAATATTCCATAAACTGAAACATAGTTATCTACGGAAAATATTTACAGTGAACTGTATAAAGTTTAAACACAATCTGGTAATGATCAGTTGAAAATGAGAAAATATGTAAAGTTTCAAAAGTGGAAGGAAAACTTGAAAAGGAAAAATATCGATGCGAAGCCACACTGGCATGGAATATGAATCAGCCAATATGGGCATGTTTAAACAGATCAAAGGTAGAGAGGCCCAACAGTAAACATTTGAGAAAAGCCTCAGAAAATAGCTATGCGGGATAAGGGAGCAGCAGAAAAGTGGTAAAAGTAATAAAGATTGCCTTGGATAAGACTAGAGATAAGAATGCTCACAGTCAGTGTGACATTTGCAATTTCAGAGTAAGAATTAAAGTCACAAAAGACGACTTGCAATCAGCAATTTTACTCGAACAGGCAGGAAATCCATTGCAACTTCATTAATTATTTATACCTTAATTTGAGCACACTTTCGTTCACTTCACTTTTTATTTTACAGATAAGATAAATGTACATTTGTAAAAAAAACAAATCAACGGAGGTATTGGGATGAATTTGAATATTTTCACAAATAATGATCACTGCACTAAGACACGTGTTCCATTATTGCTTCTTGTTATCCAATGATATTATTGGCAGGATGAGGTACTTCAGTACAGTTTCTGGGATGAGAATGAGGTGAAGTAGACTAAATTTATATTCCTTGAAGAAATTATCTAATTGAGACCAAATTCTGATGAATCTTGACAGGGAAGAAGCCAAGAAAATGTTTCTCCTGGCTATGGAATATATAACGTGAGGTCACTGCCTAGAAAAGAGATCAGCCATTTAGATTGCAGGAGGAGGAAATGACCAACTGTCCAAAACTTCACTGGATAATTTATTCAAAGAAGATGTCGACTTTTTCAAATTATGATTTTGCAGCCATTTGGAAAATTCTTTAAATAATGAGAACAACAAATCTAAAATCCGGCTGCTACGATCTTACTTCTTTTTGCACCTTCAATATGGCTAGAAGAAGAAATTTGTATTTCACAGTCTTTTTTGGAGAATGATATATTCAGGGTCCAAATGATTAAACAATAAATGATAAAATGAAAAAAAAAATAAACTTTTGGTGTTGTGTATAGCGCTGCGAATTACTTTGAACTTGTAATTGAGATTGTGATCGTTGCTGGTCATTTCCTGAGTGATTAATATCCTAGTTCATTATTTTAAGTTAATAATTTTGATATTGTGTGAACAAATATAATCTAAATTTTATTTTCTAATTCAAAGAGGGGAATCGATCTTAACTCTGACCTGACCTACCCACGTATAGAAATCATGCTGGTCATTCCTAATGATGAAAAAAAAATGATCCGAACGATTTATGATAATTGAGATGCAAATCATTGTACTTGAACTGTTATGATACACTTCCAGACAGGTTAGCTCCTGTTCGTAGTGAAGAAAGTGAATGATTTTTATCGATTCTTGGGACTTGTGCACTGCTTTCGTGCATTAATTCATCATCACAGTCATACAATAAACTAAGAACGAAATTTTACTGAGATATTGGAGCCATAAATTGACTGAGTGTTGATATATTAATGGACACGATAGACAAATATTTTCTGACAATACAGAGGAAAGACACATCCGACATCAAGCTGCACGCACACAGAAACATACACAGAGACATACAAACAAACACACAAAAGCATGCTCATTTCAGTCTTAACTTACAGATAATTTCACATGAAACTATGCAGGGATAATATTACATTACTATTTTAAAGATGGGATTCGAACTATGTTTGAGACCCCTTCATTTGTAAAGCATAAGTGCCAGTGAATGCATGAGATCACTATGCATTTGAAAATCTGACGCTTTAAAATGAATATTCACATATTTCCTTCTTAGCTATTTTACTTTGTTTAAGTATAACCATCCGATGTTTCTGATTGATGCAGATAATTTTAGATGTTTCTGGACATCAGAAAAACTGCCCCAATTCACTGTGAGCTAACTGGTAACATATTTTCTTGCAATGGAGACAAGCCATCCTGACGTTCATGGGAATGCACCTGAACTGGAAGGGGCCCAATGTTCTGGGTGGAAGGTTTGCTCCTGTGGTTCGTGAGGGATTAAACTAGAATGGTAGGGCAGTCGGAACCTGAGCTATATACCGGTGGTGAGAGTTGATGGAGATGTGGCAATAGCAAGAGGTAGCGCAGACAGTGGGAGGGATTTTCATTGGATAGAACCAAGGGATCTATTAAAGTGTGTTTGCTTTAATGCAAGGAGTATCAGGAATATAAGTGATGAGCTTAGAGCATGGTTCAGTACCTGATGCTAGGATGTTGTGGCCATAACAGAGACGTGGGTTTGTCAGGGTAGGAATGGTTGCTGGATGTTCCAAGGTTTAGAACATTTAAAAAGAATAGGGAGTGGGGAGGGAAAGAGGAGGGGGTGTAGCACTGCTAATCAGAGAGAGTATCACAGCTACAGAAGTTACTATTGTCGAGGAAGGTCTGCCTACTTAGTCAGTATGGGTGGAAATTACGAACAGGAAGGAAGCAGACTCCTAATTAAGGGTTTACTACAGACTCCCTAATAGCAGCAGGAGATTGAAGAAAGCGTAGGTCGGCAGATTTTGGGAAAGTGTGAATGTAGTAGGGTTGTTGTAATGAGTGACTTTAACTTTCTCAATATTGATTGGAACCTCCTTCGAGTAGATGGTTTGGAAGGAGCTGTTTTTGTAAGGTGTGCTCAGGAGGGTTTCTTAACACAGTACATTGACACGCCGATGAGGGAAGAGGCCATTTTGGATTTGATGCTCGGCAATAAGCCCGGACAGGTGTCAGATCTTGCGGTGAAAGAGCATTTTGCTGATAGTGAGCACAACTGCCTCACATTCTACATTGCAGCGGAGAAGGAGAGAAGCAGGCACAATGGCAGAATATTTAATTGGGGAAAAGGAAACTGTGATGCTATCAGACGTGAGTTGGGAAGCATGGACTTGGAGCAATTGTTTCATGGAAAGGGCACTATATACATGTGGAGACTGTTTAAGGAACAGTTGTTGCGTTTGATGCATAAATGTGTTCCTCTGAGACAGGCAAGAAGGGGTAAGATAAAGGAACCTTGGATGACGAGAGTGGAGGAGCTTCTCATCAAAAGAAAGAAGGCAGCTTACGTAAGGTGGAGGAAACAAGGGTCTTGCTCAGCTCTAGAGGATTACAGGCAGGCAAGGAAGGAGCTCATAAATGGTCTGAGGAGAGGCAGGAGGGGGCACTAAAAAGGCTTGGCAGGAAGGATTAGGGAGAACGCAAAGACATTTCACACGTATGTGAGGAATAAGAGAATGATCAAAGAAAGAGTAGGGCCGATCAGGGATAGCATAGGGAACTTGTGTATAGAGTCGGAGGAAGCCCTAAATGAGTTTTTTGCTTATGTCTTTACTAAAGAAAAGGACCTTGTAGTGAATGAAACCATTGAGGAGCAGGTAAGCATGCTGGGATGGATACAGAGTGAGGAAGCTAATGTGCTGAAATATTTGACAAACATTAAGATTGACAAGTTGCCAGGGCAAGACGTGATTTGTCCTCGGCTGCTGTGGGAAGAGAGAAATGTGATTGCTTCGTTCTTGCGAAGATCTTTGCATCCTAACTCTCCAACGGAGTCATACTAAGGACTGGAGGGAGGCAACTGCAATTCCTCTCTTCAAAAAAGGAAATTGGGAAATCCTCAGCAATTACAGACCAGTCAGTCTCACGTCTGTCGTCTGCAAGGTGTTAGAAATAAATTCTGAGCGATTGGATTTATGACAATCTGGTAGAGCTTGGCTTAATTAAATGCAATTTGCATGGCTTTGTGAGGGGCAGGTCATGCCTTACAAATCTTACTGAGATCTTTGTGGATGCTACAAGACAAGCTGATGAGGGTCGAACTGTGGATGTGGTGTATATGGACTTCAGCAAGACATTAGATAAAGTACCCCATGGTAGGCTCGTTCAGAAAATAAAGAAGATACATGGAAATTTAGCTGTCTGGATACAGAGTTGGGTGGTCGAAAGAAGACAGCGAGTTGTAGTGGAAGGAACGTATTATGCCTGTAAGTCAGTGGTGAGTGGTGTTCCACATGGCTCTGTTCTTGGGCCTCTACTTTGTGTAATTTTTATTACTGACTTGGATGAGGAGATTGAAGGATGGGTTAGCAAGTTTGCAAACGACACAAAGTTTGGAGGTGCCGTTGACAGTATAGAGGACTGTTGTAGGCTGCAGCGTGACATTGACAGGATGCAGAGATTGGCTGAGATTTGGCAGATGGAGTTCAACCTTGATAAATGCGAAGTGATGCAATTTCGGAAGGTCGAACTTGAAAGTTGAGTACAGGATTAAAGACAGGATTCTTGGCAGTGTGGAGGAACAGCGGGATCTTGGTGTGCAGGTACATAGATCCATTAAAATTTCCACCCAAATGGACTGGATTGTTAAGAAAGCATATGGTGTTTTGGCTTTCATTAACAGGGAGATTGAGTTTAAGAGCCGTGAGATCTTGTTGCAGCTCTATAAAACTTTGGTTAGACCGCACTTGGAATACTGTGTCCAGTTGTGGTCGCCCTATTATAGGAAAGATGTGGATGCTTTGGAGAGGATTCAGAGGAGGTTTACCAGGATACTGCCTGGAAAGGAGGGCTTATCTTACAAAGAGAGGTTGACTGAGCTCGGACATTTTCAATGGAAAGAAGAAGGAAGAGAGGTGTCCTAACTGAGGTGTACAAGTTAATGAGAGGCATGGGTAAAGTTGATAGCCAGAGACTTTTTTCCAGGGCAGAAATTGTTAACACGAGGGGTCATAGTTTTAAGCTGTTTGGCGGAAAGTATCGAGGGGATGTCAGAGGCGGGTTCTTTACGCACAGAGTTGTGAGAGCATAGAATGCGTTGCCAGCAGCTGTTGTGGAAGCGAGTTCATTGGGGATATTTAACAGACTGCTGGACAAGCAGATGGCCACAGAATTTTGAGGGTTCATAAATTAGATTTACCTTACATAAGGATCAATGGTCAGCACAACATCGTGGGCTAAATGGCCTGTTCTGTACTGTACTGTTCTATGTTCTATGTTCTCATATCCAAGGCACGCAATAACCTAAAACCCATAATCTATCAAGATTGCCAAATATTATCAGTAGGTATCTTCAACTCTGGAATGAGAAAGTGCTTTTGTGTGAGACTGATGTTATGGAATAGGCCCTGCTGTATTCTTTTGTCTCTGGTTAATCTTAATTATGTTTTTTTTATTGTTCGACGTACAGAACTATGAATTGTTACTTTAAATTACTTTTCAAAAATCAAGATTAACTGCAATAGTAATTTTACTGTATGAGTAATTCTAATATTGCATCATAAGGGTTTCTGATCTGCACGTTTTAAATCACTTAGAGGTATATAATGAGTTTGTTAGACACATAATGAATGATCACAAAAATCCATTGCTGGTTTTGAGGCATTTGGTTTTCTAACTATGTTTCTGACTTCCCAGGGAAGAGGACTCACTTTACTTGGAAAACCCTGGCAAAATTCAACACCTGCTAATTAAGCTAAATTCCGATAACGATCATGAAGGCTTTGTGAATAAAAATCAGCCAATCTATT
Source organism: Hemiscyllium ocellatum (assembly GCF_020745735.1). Lineage (NCBI taxonomy): Eukaryota > Metazoa > Chordata > Chondrichthyes > Orectolobiformes > Hemiscylliidae > Hemiscyllium > Hemiscyllium ocellatum. The sequence continues at coordinate 29,350,031 of NC_083435.1, read as the reverse complement.
GACTGGCTAGTCCGGCTGCATTCCAGAGGTGTACTTCAACACTCCTGAAAATGTTGATTGAAAAAAAAGTCATACGTGGCTGACGTCCCTGACTCTTACACTTGCAAGAAGTGTGTGTCAGCTGCAGCTCTTATTTGAATACATGACGACTCTGCAGCTATGGGTGGACTCAATAAGGATCATCTACACTTCTGAAGAGGTCGTGGATGGCACGTTTCGTGAATTGATCACACCAAAGATTAGATTTGCTGAGGGAGACAGTGAATGGGTGAGCAAACGGCAGAGAAAGAGTAGGAAGGCTGGGCACGTGTCCCCTGTGGTCATCTCCCTCCTAAATAGGTATACCGTTTTTGTTACTTTTAGGGAGATGGCTCACCAGGGAGGGCAGCAGTTGCTAGAGTCATGGCACTATGGCGGGCACTCCTGTTCAGAAAGTTGGGAAAACTACTCATAAAATGATAGTCAAGTGGATTCTATAGTAAGGGTAGTAGACAGGCAGTTCTGTGGCCGAAAAAGAGACTCCCGGCTAGCATGTTGTCTTCCAGATGCTCGGGTCAGGTACGTCACTGATCGGTTGCAGAGCAGTCTGAAAAGGGAGGATGAATAGCCAGTTGTGGTGGTCCATATAGGCACCATTGATATAAGCAAAGAAAAAAAACGAGATACTAAAAGCAGAACTCAGGAAGCTAGGAGAGAAGGTATTTGGCGAACCTCTAAGATAGTGATTTCGGGATTGATACCAGTGCTACGTGCTGGCCAGGGTAGAAATAAAAACACAGGCAGAATGAACACGTGGATTGAGGGATGGTGTAGGAAGGAGGAATTCAGATTTGTGGAACATTGGGAATGGTGCTGGCGAAAGCGGGACTATTACTAATTAGATGGTCTACACCCGAACCAAACTGGAACTGATGTCCTTGATGTTTTTGCTACTTTTGTTAGGAGGTTTTAATGTAATGTGCAGGGGGCTGGGAACCAAAAAAGGAGACTCGTAGAGAGTAAGATGGAAGCTAGAGACTGTGAGGATCAGGAAGTTAGCATTACTAAGTGGAAGCGGAGGCCAAGAGCAGATGAACACAAAGGAATTGGCGACCTGAAGTGGATATCCTTTAATGCATCGAGTATAGTGGGGAAGGCAGATTAATTTACGTTTTGGATTGGTGCCCGGGAGTATGACGTTATTGCAATCACAGAGACTTGGTTGACTGAAGGGCATGATTGGTAACTAAATGTACCAGGATATAGATACTTCAGACAGGTTAGGGAGTGAACTAAAATGATCGGAGAAGTTGCACTGCTGGTCAGGGATGATATTACGGCTGTGCTGAAGGATAACACTGCTTGAGCAGTGAGGCATTATAAGTAGAGCTGTGAAATAAGAAGAGTGCAGTTGCAGTAATGGAGTTGCATTACAGGCCTCCCAACACCGAGCATATTGTGGAAAAACAAATAGGTGAACAGATTAAGGAAACATAAAAAGGCAGCAGTGTGGTGATGGAAGATTTTAATCTTCCCAACATTGACTGGCATAGACTTAGTGCCAAAGGTCTAGATAGGGCAGAATTTGCAATGAACGTCCAGGAAAGTTTTCTGGAGCAGTATGTCGATAGTCCAACGAGGGAAAAAAGCTATGTTGGACCTGGTTTTGGGGAATGAGCCAGGTCAGTTGGTAAACGTTTCAGTGGGGGATTTTTTTGGGAATAGTGACCACAATTATGTAGGTTTTAGAATACTCGCAGATTTAATGAGCGTGGTCCTAAGGGAAGAGTACTAAACTGGGCCAAGGTGTATTATATCAACATTCTGCAGGAGCTGGGAAATATGGATTAGGACCAACTATTCGAAGGGAAACTTACATTTGATACGTGGGAGGTTTTCAAAGATAGTTTGAAGATAGCGAAGGGTAAGCATGTCCCTTTGAAAACAAGGCATAGGAAAGGCAAAATTCGTGAACCGAGGATGACTGGAGTAATCATGCGTATAGGAAAGACGGAAAGGGAAGGATATTTAATGTCCAGGCAGCTGAGAACAGAATGGTCCTTGGAAGAATATCAGTGGAACAGGACCAATCTTAAATGAGGATTCAAGCCGACTAAAATGAGTCATGAAATAACTTTTCCGAGCATAATTAAGGAGAATCCTTTCATACATATATAAGAAGCAACGGAGTGTCGAGAGAAAGGGTTGGCCCACTAATGAGCAAGAAAGGAAGATCGTCTGTCGAACCTGAAAAAATGGGTGCAATTCTCATCTTTGCATCAGTGTTTACTGAGGAGAGGGACATGATGAATGTTGAGAATAGAGATAGAAGTTTGTTTACTCAGGATCACGTTGACATAAGGAGGGAAGATATGTTGGGTAGGCTAAAGCATATTCAGATGGGCAAATCCCCAGGACCGGGTGGTACCTATCCCACGTCTCTGAGGGAGGCGAGAGAGGAAAAAGCTGCGGACCTGACATATATCTTTGTCGCATCCTTAAACACAGGTGAAATACCAGGGCATTGGAGAGTTTCTAATGCTGTCCCCCTGTTCAAGAAGGGTATTAGAGATATTCCAGATAACTACAGAACAGTCAGCCTGACATCCGTGGTGGGAAAGTTGCTGATGAAGGGATTGAGGGATAACATTCATTTATGTTTGGAAACTAATGCGTCTATCAGTGATAGCCAACATGTTTTTGTGCGGGGAGGTGTTACCAACTTAATCGAGATCTTTGAGTAAGTGACCAAGTTGGTAGATGAAGGAAGGGCTGTAGATGACATGGACAAGGACTTTAGTAAGGCGTTTCCCCACGGTTATCTAATGGACAAACCGAAGTGACGTGGTGTGCAGTGTGTTCTCGCTAGGTGGATAAAGAGATGGTTGAGCAACAGGATATAGAGTAGTAGTTGAAGGGAGTTTCTCTAAATGGAGAAAGGTGACCACAGGGGTCAGTGTTGGGACCACTGTTGTTTGTGCATCAATAAATGATCTGGAAGAGGGCATTTTCAGTCTGATCAGTAAGTTTTCAGATCACACGACGATTGATGGAGTAGCAGAAAGCATAGAGGACTGTCAAAGATTACAGATGAAAACAGATAGACTGGAGAGTTGGCGGAGAAGTGGCAAATGGTGTTCAGTCCAGGCAAATGTGAGGTGATGCATCTTGGGAAGTCTAATTCCAGAGCAAACAGTACTGCAAACGGAAGAGCCTTGAGAAAATTTGATCAGCAGAGAGATCTGGGAATTCAGGTCCATTGTACCTTGAATGTGGTTGCACAGTTTGATAGAGAGGTCAAGAAGGCATACGGCATGCTTGCCTTCGCTTTATTGTGCATGAGAGTTGGCAGGTCATATTAAAATTGTACAAAACTTTGGTTCTGCTGCATTTAGAATACTGTGTACAGCTTTGGTCATAGTGGTCTGCACGGTGGCACAGTGGTTAGCACTGCTGCCTCACAGCGCAAGAGACCCGAGTTCAACTGACTGTGTGGAGTTTTCACATTCTCCCCGTGCCTGCGTGGGTTTCCTCCGGGTGCTCCAGTTTCCTCCCACAGGACAAAAATATGCAGGTTAGGCGAATTGGCCATGCTAAATTGACAGTAGTTTTCGTTGAAGTGGTAAACGTCAGGGAATGGGTCTGGGTGGGTTGTGCTCCGGCGAGTCGGTGTGGACTTGTTGGGCTGTAGGGTCTGTTTCCACACTGTAAGTAATCTAATCTAATCTAATTACCAGAAGCATATGGATGCTTTGGAGAGGGTGCAGAGAAGGTTTGCAAGGATGTTGCCTGGTACGGCTGGTGCTAACTATGAAGAGAGGTTGAGTAGATTCGGATTGATTTCATTAGGAAAAAGGAGATTGAGGGGGAACCTGATTGAGGTCTACAAAATCATGACGCGTATAGGCAGTGTGGAGAGAGATCAGATTTTTCCCAGGGTGACGGATTTAATAACGAGAAGTCAAGCGTTCAAGGTAAGAGGTTAAAAGTTTAAGGAGGATACACTGGATAGTGATTTACACAGAGGGCGTTAGGTGCCTGGAAGGCGTTGCCGGCAGAGTGTAGTAGATGTAGATTAATTTAAGGTACGTCTGGACAGATGCATGAGTAGGTGGGGAGCAGAGGAATACATATCCTTATGAATTGGGCGACAGGTTTAGACATTGGATTTGGATTGCATCAGACTTGGAGGGCCGAAGGGCCTGTTCCTGGGCTGTACATTTTCTTTGTTCTTTATTTTTTGTTCAATGAGTCATTGATTGTAATGGACAGTTGCACTTATCACTGGTACTTTTACAAATTAATTTATGGACAGAATTGCAGATTGATAATGATCAGATATTTGTCGGAGCGACAAATATATGTCTTGACATCAGTCAAAGAGATATAAATATCCATCATTTGAAGGCCAGGATAAATGCTTACAATTTAAAATTGCAATTCATCCCTTCATTCAGATTTGCTTTGCAAAATAACAAGTGAACTAATATTACCGCCTTAATTTAAGCAGGACTGCGAAATTTGTCTCTCAAAATAAGTAATTCAGAAGCACCATAAGCACTGTATATTTAAAATAAGTTGATGATTTTATATCGCACTTTAGGCACTCGTTTATTTCTCCTAAACGGTGTAAGGTCTCGAAATAAGTATCCTTTCATAATTTCGAGATGCTTGTGTTGAAGTGGTGTGTACAAAGTTAAAAAAAATCACACAACATCAGGTTATAGTCTAAAAGGTTTATTTGGAAGCACTATCTGGTGTGATTGCGATATGTGCTGAATGTAGTATTGTGTGAATTCCATCCTTTCATAAACATGCACATGTTCCCCAATTAGCACAATTCCCTTTCAAATTCAGAGTTGTATATCCTACTTTGATTGCATTCTTCAGTTTACAATAGACAGTAGATGCAATTCAGACAATGCTTCTAATTTTGTGTATTATATCTACTACCTTGTCTAATTACTTGAGAAAATGAAATCATTAGTTGCATACATTTTCAAATGCACAACACAGAAATTTATAATATTAAAATGTGTCAAATGATTGTAAAGTCGTTCTAGTGCTATTTATTTTGTTGCTCCAACGCTTTTGTACTGACATAGCAGAAGATGTTTGAACGTTTTCTTGAATGTACTATTACACAATGCATAACAGAATGGATTGATGGTGCAGTTGATGTAACATAGCCAATATCCAATAATCCAGACTATGTTTGGTACACATATTGAACAGAAAGTGCTAATGAGAAGCATGACGAAGTATGGGGTCCAAGTGATGATGAATGCAAGGAGTATAGCCAGAACTGTTGTGGTCACCTTCTTCTCGCGATTCACAGGCACCTTTTTCTTAACAGGAGTCTTCATCGTATCAACAACTTGAGCATCTTTTCTGGTCATTTTTATATTGTTATTTGTATTTATGGTATGACTGATGCCTTTGACGTTTCTTTTTGTGGAGTTGACATCTGCATTATTTTGAGATTCTGGAACTATATCTATGCAGGAGAATTTGATGTTTCCGTTGCTGGAATGATTACGTGCTGGAGAGGTTGTTTTGATCCTTTGGGTTGCTGGCACCTTCTTGGATGCGTATGTACTAAGTGGCTTTGAATAATTACAGCGGTTTTCCTGCAGTCTTTGCCCAGAATAATCAGTTGTGAGAGCACGATTTATTTCTGCTTGCTTTTCATCATGCGACAATCCATCAGAACCATTTGTTAGATTGTTATTATTCAATTTCATAATCTTTCCCTTGACAAGACTGGAAAACCAGGAGCTTTTCCCCAAATCATGTTCCAATATATCCTGTTTTATCCTTCTCTTGCTGGCAAGAGATATGTGTACATAGAAAATGACCATAATAATAACAGGGAAAAAGAAGGAACCTATTGTAATCCCAAGAGTGACAACAGGATTTGAAAGAAACTGGACATAACACTCACTCTCACCAACTGTACGCTCTCCTACGATGAACTGCCAGAAGAGAATGGAAGGACCCCACACAATGAATGGCACCACCCACGCCATTGCAATCATCATTCCTGCAATCTTTCGTGTTCTCTTCACTGGGTAGCTCAAAGGATTTGTTACACTTGAGTAACGGTCAAAGCTGATGATAAAAATATTCATGGAAGAGGCATTGCCAACGACATGATCTAAAGCCAACCATAAATCACAGACCACTGGTCCCATGGGCCAGTATCCAAAAATCAGGTAGATTGTATATAGATTCATAGAGACTGCACCAAGAATCATGTCAGCACAGGCTAAGCTTAATAGGAAATAGTTGTTAATAGTTTGCAAATGTCTATTTCGTTTGATAGAAATAATAACTAGAATGTTACCAGTAAAGGTCAGGAAACTTAAAGATCCTGCCGCAATGGCAATAACGATGAATTCAACAATTTTATAAGGACTCTCTCTTTCAGTATTAAACATGGTAGTTGAATTATTGAGAGAATAATCTACTTGTGTTGTATTTGCCATAGTTTCACTCTGATATGCAGTGACCACTTATAAGATCTAAGATAGAAACAAACAAAGAAAAAAGTGAGAAAGCTGATTTGAAACGTGTTCACTTTGAAAGGAATCATGTGAAACAATGAAGTTTTGCTGGAAAAACAAATAAATCCGAATGTATTTTTGTGAATATTAAAATATTTGCAAGCAAATGTCGTACTTACAGTCGGAATCTACTCGAGTTTAACTTTCTGTGCAATTAATTGTCAGCAAATATTTAATTGCTTCTGTTGATTTGCATGAAGCCATGAGTCAGGGAATTTAAAGGCAGACCCTTATATTAAGGCTTACTTGTTTCATACACTTCCATAAATAATTTCTGCGATTTGCATTTACAAAAGATTTATGCTAGAACAATCTCATTTTTGGTTATTTCAAGGTTATTCATCAGTTGATGCCCAAACTGATGCATCAGTGTTGCCACATCATCTCAAATAGTAAATAACAAATATTCTGTCCAAAAAAGCTGTCTGTTGGAGACAGACAAGAATGATAGGGTTGGAGTTTCCTCCCAGGGAGACATGGATACAGGAGATTTAATCACATCAGATTGACATCAGATTCACATCAGATAGCATAAACGTTTATGCTGTCGTAATTGAGACCAAAGGCCAACTAAAATGCATGTATTTCAACAGTTCTAGGGCTTTAATACTCAGTTAAACTGCAATAAATATGTTGATTGCTTGACCTTAATAAGAAAAGGAAAAGATGACGAGGTTGTTTTAAATTACAACATGTTTCATGCAAGACACCTTGAAAATGCTTTGTTTGATGAATGCATCATTAATTAAGTTCGTAATCTCAATTGTTTCAGAAAGAGTACAAAACATTGATGAAACCTCCACACAGCAACTGGTGATCTGTTGTGTTAAAGTATCAGAAAGGAATGACACCACGAAACCAAGCAGAGAATCAAATGAGATAAAATCTTTCCCCACTGCGCCAAACAGTAATTTGAAGAGACAGGTCAGGCTGGAATACAACAAGGTGCAAGGAATGCTTGTTGGATGAACATGCATTTAGTTCAATGCAAGAATGCTGACAGGTAAATCTGATGAACTGAGGGCAAGGGTAGGTAAGTGGGAGTGGTGCCTTATAGCCATTATAGAAACATGACTAAGGGAGAGACAGGACAAGCAGTTTAATGTGCCACGGTGCAGGTGATTTTGGTTGGACAGACGTGGTGGAAGGAGAGGAGGGCAGCTGAATTTTTAATTAAGGCGTGTATCAGAGCAACACTCAGACATGAAATAACTGAAGTATCATCCACTGAGGGTTTTTGGGTGTCGCTAACAAATAAGAGAAAAATTGTGACAGTTTTGGGTTGTACTGAAGGCCCCGAAATAATAAACGGGAATAAGAGAAACAAATATGCTGGGAGATTGAGCCAACTTGCAGGGTTATCATAATACTGGATTATATATTTTTTTGTAACATAGACTGGGAATGCCACAGCGTTAGGAATTGAGATGATATGGAATTTATTAAGTGCATTCAGGAAAGTTTCCTCAAACATATTATAGTGTCTTACTCTAGAAGGGGCAAAATTTGACCAACTCTTGGGAAATAGGTCAAGTCTGATGTCAGAGATGAGAGTGGGTAAGCAATTTGTGACCAGTCACCACTGTTCTATTAAGTTCAAAATAGTTATAGAGCGGGACTAAACAGATCCACAAGGTTCAAGTTCTAAATTGTGGTAAGGCTAATTTTGATGCATTTAGACAGGATGTTGCAAAGGTTGATTGGAATAGTTTGTTTGCAGGAAAATGAACGTCTGGTAGCCTTTAAATTTGGGATAGCTAGAATTCAAGTTCTACATGTTTCTGTGAGCGTGAAGGGCAAGGTTAACGTGTCAATGGAATTCTGCAAGTTAAGAGATATTGAGTATTCCAACAGAAAAAGGAGGCATGGCTCACGTGCAGTCAGCTAGGCTCAAGGGAATCCTGGAATGTTTGCAAAAAAGGCAGGAGTGCACTGAAGAAAGAAATCAGGAAGGTGAAAAGAGGGCACTAGATAGCCTTAGCTGTGAATGGTGAATCCAACAATGTGTTTTAAGTATATTAAAGGAAAATTAATAACCAGAAAGGATAGGGTCCCCAAGGGTCAGGTGGGCATATATTTTTCGCAGCACAGGAGATTGGTGAGGTTCTCGAGGAAAGATTCTCCTGCGTGTTTACAATGGAAAAAGAAATGAAGACATTGGGACATTAGGGGTGATATATTCGGTGCAGTCCATATCACAGTAGAGGGCGTGTAGGATGTATTAGAACGTATGACAGTGGATAAATTTCATTGTCCTGACCAGATGTATGCATGAACTCTTCAAGAAGCTATAGAGGAAATTGCGAGGGCCCAAACGATATTTTTGCATCATCAATAACCATGGGTGATGTCCAGGAAGACTGGAGGGCAACGTCTATGATGTAATTATTCCAGAAAGGCTTCAATAAAGCCTCATAACTAAAGAACAGTAAGCTTAATATCAGTGGTGTGTAAGTTACCTGAGAATATTCTGAACGAAAAGAAGATATGCATGCATTTGGAAAGACACGGTTTCATTAGGAGTACTTCACATGGCTTTGTTAGTGTTCTTTGATGAAGAGACCAGGAAGATTGACGAGAGGTGGGCAGTAGCTGTTGTCTCTTTGGAGTCCCTCATTTCTGATGAAGGACTTTTGCCCAAAACATCGATTTTCCTGCTCCTCAAATGATACTTAACCTGATGTGCGTCTCCAGCACCACATTCTCTACTCTAATCACCCGCATCTGCAGTCCTCACTTTCTTGTCGTCTCTCTGGATTTCAGTAAGGCATTTGCTCAGGTACCACATGGTAGGCTGCTCTGGAATGTGTGATTGCATGCAATTTAGGGGATGCTGGCAAATTAGATTCAAAATTAGCTTGATGGTAGAAGAAAGAGGGTAATTGTGGAAGGATGCTTCTTGGACAGGTTTAATAAGAGCGGAGTTCGGTGCTGGGCCCAAAATTGCTTGTTACCTATATCAATGATTTGTTTGCGAATGTACACTCATGATTATTAACTTTGCAGATGACACTTAAATAGGCTGTTTCATGATCAGTGAGGAAGGTTATCAGAAATTACAGAAGTATCTTGATCAGCTGTACCACTGGGCTGAGAAATGGAAAATTCATTTTACTATAGTTAATTGTGAGGTCTTGCATTTTGGAAAGTCAAAACGAAGTAGGAGTTTCATGATGAAAGGTAGAGCCACAAAGAGTATAATGGGACAGAGGGAAATCAGAGTTCAGGTTCATAGTTCTCTGAAAGTGGAATCACAGGTAGACAGGGTAGTGAAGATGCATTTTGGCACATTGGCCTCTGTTGTTGAGGGCATTGTGTATAGAAGTTGGAAAGTTATGTTCCAGTTATACAGTACGTTGTTGAGGCTGCACATGAGCATTTGCTCAGTTTTGGTCACCTTGTTCAAGGAGTGATATTATTAAACGAGAAACGGTACAGAAGAAATGGACAAGAATATTGCCTGCAGTTATTTATTGTCTGAGCGATAGGGAGAGTTTGGGCAAGTTGTAAAGCTTATTTATCAAGCAATGGAGACTGAGTCGAGAACTTATAGAGATTTATAAGATCATGAGAGGCACAGATAGGATGAATGCAATCAGTCTTTTTCCCAAGTTTGGAGAATCCAAGACAAGAAGACATCAGTTTAAGGTTAGAAGGAACAGAATAAAAGAGAATCTGGGACTGGGCTGGGGAGGGGATCTTTTTCACACAGTTGTTATGCGTGTAGAATGAGATTCCAGCTGAAATATTTGAGGTCTGAATATTGACTACCTTTAAAAGACATCTGGACAAATGCATGGATAGGAAAAGATTGAAATAATATTTGCCAAATGCACGGAAATGGCTTTAGTATGGCGAATACGTTGGTTAGCATGGAGCAGTTTGGACAAAAGGGCCTTTCTACGTGCTGTAGGAATCTATGACGCTATGATGCATAGGCAAAGAAATTCTATCAGACCAACATTTCGAACATCAAATATCTGTTATGAGTAATGTTTGTATAAACGAAGATTGCATCCATCCATGTATTAAAAAAAGAGTTGTTTATTGCTTGAGACTTGTGTGATCATAAGGAGTGTTATCCGACTAAATATGGAAAAAAAGTTCTCTTAAGGCAGCATCTCGAACTCGGGTCACAGCTTTCAAACAAAGTGGGTTGCCTTTTCATAACAGAGATGAACTTATTTGCCAGACAAAGTATTTTAAATAATTCTGCTGAAAATCAACAGAGAATTTCTATACGTTAAAAAATGAACATAAAGGATAGATTGTTGGTTAGCAAGAGACTGAAAGAGAATCAACGATGGTAGCTGTAGGAGCCAAATTTCCGACGTATGTTTCATGTTTATGTGTTCATATTCCAGCTATTCTCTATTTCCTGTTTTAAATATAATTGTTATAGTTATTTAAAGAATTTCATTTTAAAAGTAGCCACTTGATCGGCATCCATTACCCTACCAGGTCACATTTTACTTTAGATTGTCGTCACAGAAACAAGTAATTTGTCAGAATCAGTCCATACCAAAGTAGTTTCTCCAATCCCCACATTATTAATCTCAGGATGAATATTGTAAGCATATGTTTGTGTCTACGTTTTGAACATTTCTATGTCTCTTCTAAATACATCCAAAAACATTTTATCCAATGACAGTATTAGTTAGTGTCATATTCTTAGGCTGATCAGACTTCCACTGAAATTCATATAGGCTTTCTTGAGTACGGTCATGCTGATTGGCAAAAATCTCCAGATCTTGTATAATGACATATTTTAATTGCAGATCAGTCAAGTCAATTCAGATTTGAACTTGTGGAGTTTTTCAGTTGAAAATCCTGACTAGAGGTCTTGCTAGCTGAAACAGTTGAGACCGATACATAACCCAACGTTAATGCATAAAGATTTTCTACTTCCTTTAATAACTATAGGAAAATAGCTTAGTGCTGAATGTCAGTGATTGTCAGGGCTGCCAAATCCTTAAAAGTTTTGTTTTTTTTGCCACGCGAGTAAATAGTTCAATTTCCAAGCATTCAGGCATTCGGTTGTGAAATGTTTGAGCAGGATTGTCTGATATCGTTGCAATTGACTAGTTGCTTACAGATGCTACTTATGCTGTGAAAGTATGTCAGATGAGTGATGAATAAAGATGGAAGTAAGAGTGGAGGGAGCAAGAGTGTTTTTTACCTGCTGAGTTTTGGTAATATTTAATTGTTGAATCGTCAGATGTTTTCGGGGAATAGTGTATAAATCTAACAGGAAACTTCAGTAAGAAGGACTATGATATCAGAACAATGATTATTCAAGTCTATTCAACCGTAATGACATCTGGATTGGTTCAGAGCACAGCCAACAGAAAATTAGTTTGGAGCTGTTGTCCAGGGCTTTGGGCGTCTATAAGAAGTTGATGCCTCAGCCATTTGGGGGAGAGTTTTTTTTTAGTAACTGTTGGCTGCTTATTTGTCGAGTGACAGTCGAAATCTGGTAGAGATTTGTGTTTTGTTCTGTGTATATTGGGGTATTTGGATGTTGCACCTAAGAAATTTTAATGGTTTGGACGAGGAGCTGACAAAATTCACTGATGAGACGTGAGTCATTTTGTTATCAATTCAAGTGTTTATGCAGGTACTAAATTCACTAACTTTCTCCAATCACCATCAAGTAAGTCAAATTGAAACCCATGTTAATTAAATCTGAAGCACATTGCTGGACGTTTTCACGAGCGCTTCAGATGCAACAAAACTTCCTGTTGGAAAATTCAGCTAGCAGAGCAACTCCCTTGATATTAAGTAGGTTGGAAGCCTCATAGAGTGCCGACACTAGACTCCAATCTGCACTTCAGTGAACCTTATCTCATTTTGGAAGGTCTGGTCAATTTCTAAAACTTTTCCTACATGAAAGCATCATATTTTCTTTCTATTGTTATCAAAATATTTCCAAAATTTGAAATATTCAATTCCGATCACTTCCAGATTTAGTTGCTTCAAATTTTCCTGCTTGTTTACTCCTAGTGGAGATGATTAATTCCAAATCTTCATTGACCCATCACAAATATATCTAATGCCGTGTTCTAAAGTGGTACCTACACGAATTATGCCAAACGTGTTTTCGCACAGGCTTGATATAAATTCAGCAATTCCCAATTATAGTCACTCAGAAAGGAAGCACTGAATTTTTGAAGTTCTTTATTTTTCTAGTTTTGCCAACTGACAGCTGTATAAGCACGATATACCTGCATTTTCAGACTCCTTTACTCCTCGACTACATTGCTAAGGAACCCAGAGGAACAGGATACTGATTGAGGATGATCAGCCATGATCATAATGAATGGTGGTGCAGGCTCGAAGGGCAGAATGGAAATGTGTTGCTGGTTAAAGCACAGCAGGTCAGGCAGCATCCAAGGAACATGAAATTCGACGTTTCGGGCCAGAGCCCTTCATCAGGAATGAGCTGCCTGACCTGCTGTGCTTTAACCAGCAAGACATTTTCAGCTCTGATCTCCAGCATCTGCAGACCTCACTTTTTACTCGATGTGCAGAATGGCCTACTCCTGCACCTATTTTCTATTGTCTATTGTCTAACCTGCCAATATCAATGAAAACACGATTTCATATAATTTGCAAATTATGTTCCTGTTCTGAACGCATTTTTATTTTCAAAAATGTAAATTGTGTCACTGTTTTTGGTATTGCCTATTTCTGTGACATTTGCGGAGAATGACATGTACAGAAACGGCATGTGGGCTGAAGAACCTTTCAGATGCATAGACAACCTTGGAACCTACGTTCGAAGTCGTTAAGTAGTTTTCATTATTTCGGGATATTAACAATCCTAGTCAGTGGATGTTTGAGTGCGTCCATAATCTGATTTCTGAACTTAGTCACAGTCATGGCATACATCCAAGTTTTTGTAGAACAACTCAGCAATTGCAGTATAATTCCTATTTCACGAATAGTGTAAGATGATAGTTCAGATTCAAATACCGAGAAACCCATACCAGCCAAAATCGAATCAACAATATACATTGACCATAACACCAGGACATTTCCAGAAATAGCAATCATAGAAATTATGGGACTTCTTTGTCTGTCTATTCTTGTAACTGCACAATTGTCACCAGTGATGTGACAATGGAGTGTCAATTGAACTCTATTTAACAGTGTAATGTGCATTATTGTGAAGATAACAAGCAGCAGAATCAGAAGAAAGGGAAGCCACAAGGTAAGAATGTAAAAAAGATTAATGACTGTTAACCGCACTCTGGATTCCCTGCCATGAGTTGGTATTGAACAAAGGAAGGCCCTATTCCATGACAGATGCTGTTCTAATAGCATAATATGCCATGTAATAACCTTTACACAACTCAGACAAATAACTGTTCCCAGAAGTACAGATGTAGTGTCCTCCCTGCAAATGGTACTTTTCAGATTCTGGCAACAAATGACAACAAATCGGTCAATTGTGAAAGTGACAGTAAACCATATAGAGCAGTCTGTGGCTGTGCAAAGGACAGCACCATGTATGTTACATGCAGGAATGGAGTACACCAAAGTAAAATCTTTCCAATAAATGATGGGACAATGCCTCATAACCAAATCGATAATAACAAGCAGTAGATCTGCCCCTGCCATGGCCACCAGGTACTGAGTAATCCGTTTGGGGAGACTACATTTCCCTCGATATAGGATGATAATGGTCGCTACGTTAACTGTATGAAAAAGATATAAACAGGGAAATTATGCATTAGCCTTGGGAAAAAGACGCCGGATTTACTGTTTACTGTTTCAAATATTAAAATTATACGATTTCAAATGAAATATTTTTTTAACTCTCTTTGGCATATTTGTTCTCACTGTACTGACTTGACTCTACTGACTTGAAAGAAGCCTGTATGCAGAAAGCAGATTTAATGTCCTCCCAGTAACAGGTTGAAAGCTAAAAGGTAGAAAGGAAGTGTGACATGCTTTCATTCAACTGATTTTATATTGTGAAAGGATTATGTGAAGTTCAGTTCTAAACGCTTGCAAATTGCATGCCCACAGAAGATATTGCACAATCTTTGGGTGAGGCCTTGTAATTTAAGCTAACGAATTATCACGGGGAAAAGAAAAACAAGTTTGTAAAAACTGTCACTTTTTTAACCCCTATGTCAGACAGCCTTGGCGAGGTAAACACACTCACTTAAAAAGCCTCCTCTAATTGTGGACAACTACCACAATAAACAAGGAAAACTGATTATTGTGGCCAACGAGCTCTTACCGGCCATGTCATTGGAAATTAACGTGTAGATTAGATTTGTCAAGCAAAATCTCACAAAATGCAATCTTCATGTCCTTTTGCAAATTTGGCTTTGCTTGGAAATACAAAATCATCAAGGAAATATTTATATTTCCTGACACATACCAAGTGAATTTAAGGTCGTTAATTAAAGAACACTTTGTTCGATATAGAATGTAACCCTATGGATGGTGATTTTTCCCCAGTGGTGTTCGACATCGCAGGTAACCCAAACCAAAAAGCTTCCAGTACTCTGAATACATGATATTGTTCAAACGGGCATAAGTGCCAACAATATCAGCGTAAAAATATGTTTAAACTGGCTGTGGACAGAAATTTGCTAACATCGTCACATTAGTGGTTTGGAAACTTCAAAGCAAATATTTGATGGCCAAACAATATCGAAGCTCCGACAATCCATCAACAGCTAGAAGCACAACTTCATGATTGGCACCTGAGACAATAAAAAACAATTGCACTTCCACAACTGCAATGTTTAGGTTTCAAAAAAGCTACAGTAGATGACCTCATCTGACTTCACCAAGGTTCAAGACTTCGTTGCTTTCCCCTTTCATGTATGACACGATGTCAGCATGAAACTAAATTTGTTTGTGCCAAGACTGCGGGAGCTGAAGGATACATTTGCTACCATTGATTTCTGCAATCATAAAATGGAAATTCATCACGAGGATGAAGTAATGCATAAAGCACAATTTAAAATGAAGGTCTATGCTGATGTGTCAGCTTATTTAATATTCCATCAAGGAAAGCTGGATGGTGCATCAAGATTAAAGAAGATACAAAAAATGAAGGTAACTGAATTTCATGAAACGCTTTATCAGGCAAAAGACTCCAGATTACCCTATCTGTGAAATGCAGCACACCAATCACTATCCTCCAAACATTGATTGTAAAGGAGTTCATTGAAAATCAACGAATGCATCACGTATCTTTAGAAAATAATGTACACTTGTTCCAACATTAAACCATCGAGAACATACAACCTTTGTGTGGAATTAGCGTTGGCAGACCGTAAGTTGAGCCAGGAGAAATGGATTGCAAATCAATGAAATGGTGTATTTTTACAGAATTCATTATGCATGTATTTCTAAAATCCAGAATATTTTTGCTTATCTAACAAAACTCAGTTTCCTGATTCCTCATATATGTTGGAGACATGAAAAAAAAGTCTTCACTGGGAAATGCCAAACCGGGAGAAAAGTGTTTGCATTCGTTGAACACGCAATCAATGAACTCTATCCAGTAATTAGTTAATTTCAGCACCAAACAGGGGGGAGAAAGACACTTCTGAACAAATTAAATCGCTGGTTCTACAGACTCATGGTCATGGGGACAGCATTACACAACAATATGCTTTATACAATAAACTGTTGGTCATGAACTCTTACCAGGAACACCGATAGCAGCAAGGAGAGGATAGTAAAATCTTTCAAAGTTACTGACAAGATAATGTAACATCCACAGGCCCATGGCTATGGCTGCACTCGTCTTTTGATTGTGCAGAAGGTTATCCTTCCGTTGACTGGGAGATATATGACTCACCAAACAGCGTCCCTTGATATAAGAAGTTGGAAAGCCTCCAGTGACTCAATTCAGTACCATGGAGATTGATGTTATTTACAGAGACTAGACAAACAGGTTCATTAATCACTTCAATCTGTCTCTTTTGTCATTAGAACCTGTTTTTGACAAAATGTGAACTGCCCTCAACAACTAGTCCTTAAATGACTTTGTCTGCTCCCATTAAAATAAAAGGACTGCATATCAACGAAGTCATCTTTGACAGCATTACATATTATCAGATGACAGTTTTCTCCTTTGACAACATTCTTTCGAGCACTGGCGTATCTCAAATGCCTGTCAATGAAGTCATGTGCCATCCATTTCCTCATTTGAGGAAACTGCTTTGGGAAGTGCAGGACTGTAGACGTCTGTCTCATGTGAACTCCCTTCCTGCTGAGAAGAAATTTCATCGTCCCATAACCAGTTTCAATGGCCACCCTAAACAACGCGTCAACAAGTTTTCACACCAATGGTGAATGCTCCATTTTTCTGTGTCTGTCTCCACTATTTTAATATATTTCCATCACGTGTTCTTTATATCAGACACATCGATGCTAAAGAGGCCATGGGGCAATAGTTCAGTCATATGATAATGTTTTATATTTATGGCCATTATGCATTTAAACAACATAACACGGACATTTTTGCTTTGTGATATGGGCATACTGACAGAAGTAGAATGTTCCAGTATCTTCGAGTTTGTGAGATTGTCTTCTAAAATGATCCAGAAGATATGCAGGAAATGACTGACGTCGAAACATGAAAAAGGAGAAGACCATTCAGCCCATGGAACCTGCTGATCTACTTAGCCCAAAGTGCCTGCTTAGCCATTTATTATGCTTATGGCTGGTCATCAATTCAATAGCTTGTCTCCGCTTTCCCCCTCAATAACCTTTAATCCCTCTCGTCTGCAGTGTTATCTTCTAACACTTTATTGAAATAATGCAATGTTTTGGCTCCAGCTTTCTGTCAGGGTAGCGAACTTGACAGGTTCCTTACTCACTGGGTGACGGAATTTCTCCTCATTTCAATCATAAATTATTTATCCTGTAACATTTCAGTACGACTGCTTATTTGTTTGACTTGATTGTTCTTTACACAACCAAATACTAATTCATACTAATCCATCTTGGAGATCCCCTAATACATCCTTTCTATAATTCATTATTAATAAAGTTTGCCAAACATCTGTCTATTTTTCATCTGCTTGAATATGTAATGTTCTTCATTTTCTCATCATGTTTGGAATTCAATTAAACTCTCTGAACTAAAAGTATTCGCTGACCTCCTGCTGTCTTGCTTTTGTTTTCAGAGCCATTTGATTGAACACAGATTCAGATAATTGCTATAATTTCCTTCTATTTATTCTGTGAATTATCCTTTTGCAAACAGTAGATTTCTGACCTTGTTGTGGCAGTCAAAAGCAAATCTAGGATGTACGTGCTGTACCATCTCAGATACATGATTTACACTGCATTTTCGATGACAACAGACAGTACATCCACCTGTGATCCAACTGTACCATTATGAGGATAAATTGTAACTCCAGAACAAATAATTTCTCTGTTATGCGTGCCACAAATTAAAGATTTTACAACGGACTCTCTAAGTTCATTTATACAAAGGAACACTATTCTTTCATATTGATTTCCACATTATACCACCTTCCCTGGCAGTACTCCTCCCAAAGTGCATACCTCCGCATCTTACAGCAACATATAGTCAGATTTTCCACTGTATTTATGAAAGTTTTATGTTTGTTTACCCACTCTCCCTGACCGGAATGACTAAAACTTAATCACTTTGTTAAATTCTTTAAATAAATATGGTATATTGCTATTAACCATCCCCTAACTAGATAAAACACATTCTGCAGCTCATTGCCTTGCAATGGGATCTCCTATAACAATTTCATAAAGCTCACTGTCTCCTCATATTTTACCACAACAGTCCTTCCAGTGTTTACATTAAAAAAAACAAATCTGCAGTTATTTTATTCCTGGTTTACTCATTGACTGGTTAAGTAGCATCAATTGCCCATCTAGTGGTCAGTCGTATTGCTGGGTGTGTGGAGTCATATGTAGGCATGACGAAGTAGGGGTGACATTTTCCTTGCCAGGGCATTAATAAACTAGAATTTTATTTTTTTCTCTTGACGATTGGCAATGAATTCATGGTCAGCATTAGGTTCTTAATGTCAGATAGTTATTAAACGCAAATTCCACAATCCGCCTTGGCAGGATTTGAAACTTGGTCGTCAGAACATTATCTGGGTTTCTTGATTATCAGTCCAAGTTTAATAAGACTACGCCAGAGTTTTCCCTTCCTTTCATTCCAGACAAACCTCCTGAGTTTTTTTTTCAAACTTTTCTTCCTCCCTCATGGGCTTACTTTTTGTAACTTGAGTTAAACTGCCTTTGCGATCATCAATAAGAGGAATCTTTTTCTTTAATATCTGTCTACTTCTCCTTTGTGCAATGTATATCCCTCACAGAATGAAATTAATTTCAGAAGCCAAATTCTAATCTGTGTGCCAACACATAATCATTTGCCATTTCTGTTAAATCATGCAGTTTGACGCTCTGCTCTTCTGCATGATTACTCACTATTTCAGGAAGAGAATTTTTGAACTCCTCCAGAATAACAATTTCCGTAAGTGTGTCATTTATTTGATATATTTTAAAGCCTGTAACCACCCATCAAAGTTTCTTTTCTGAACCTTTTAAACTCTATGTACGTTGGACCCGGTTTCTTCTTTAGAATCCTAAAATGTTGACTGTAATTTGCTGGTACTATATGCAATTACAATGCCTTTTTTCAGTTTATGATACTCCCAGATACTTCAGCTGAGTGTGATGCAAACACCTCGCTATCTGTACCTCCGAAACTTTTCGTTTATTTAACAAAAACTGTAAGGCCATTGAGCATTTCATTTCTCTAGCCAATTTCTCAATTGAAACACAAATGGATTTTACGTCCTCCTTATCAGGCTTCGATAATTCTTTGACATATTTGAACGGATTCCTGAAAGGATTTTGGCCACGATGTGATTGCTCTTCATCACTGCCCTCATCAGGACTCCTTCCTTCTATCTTCGCCAATTTATGTCGACTTTCCTCTTCATTGCCAGCTTCTGAAATTCAAACTATGTCTCCTCCTCGCTGTCTCTCTCTCTCTCTCTCTCTTTCTCTCTTTCTCACTCCGTCTTTTCTGGTATGACCATTCTTTCTTTTCTCTTTTGTTAAAGTTCTAATTGTTGTTCAAACTGTTTAACATTCATTCTCGAATTATTTTCCACTCGCCATTGCCTCAAATTAGAGCTGCACCGGATATAAGTAAGATTTAAACATTTTTCATTGTTCTAATTGCATTCCCGACAATTGTAAGTGCTGAGCTCATGCTGCAGTTGCGTTACTCCCGGCAGGAGCCTTCAATTTCTTACGGACCGGATGAAACACTTTTCAAATATATCCAGGATATAGTCTTAACACTAAGTTTTATTTTATTCAAAAGAAATTCAGAAGTTTCAGACGTAATTCCACTGGTTCATGAAACAGCTTTAAGAAAAAAAAACTTTATTCTTGCCCCTAATTAACATGTTAAGAAAAAAATGGTTTATCTCTGGTATAGAATTTCATAAAATGATGATAGATTAATTAATTGCTAAACAACAACTATTTCAGAAGAATAGCAGCCCATAAACATACCAGAGGAGAAGACAAATTCAGTGCATTAGAGTGTATCATATGCGATGTTTCTTCAGTCCAGAAGAAAATAATACCAAATGAAAATTCTTGCGGCAAGAAATGTGAAACAGCTTTTCAAAGCAACTTCAAAACGCTCAAAACTGAAATTCAGCTAAAATGAGGGTTCCAGTTCGTCCTTTTAATGCTGTTTCCATTGCTCTACCTTTGAAGAAAATCTTCACAATCTGCTTATTTGTTGGCAGTGAAGCCAATGATAGCCTAAATTTGGATAATGTGAATTTTATGGGAATGGATAATGTTTGTCTAATCAAAAGAAAATGGGAAGTGTAAGTTTGAATTCAACAAGTTTTGAACACGTATTTCAGGAACGATTTGTAAGACCATGAATCTACCAGACCTAATTATATATTGTAGACTGTTTTGGAACTTCACTTAAATCAAAGATTGTAACTTCGGTTTTAAGTGCAGTCACAGCCTCTGCAATTGAGGCAGTTCCACTGTATACATTTGTCTTTCAGCTTTGTAAAACAGAATAGTCTGTAAACTCAAATTCTTTGCCTTCGCAAATGAAGTCAGGACTACTCGAATGATGGAAGAAATATGAAACCTATTTGTACTTTCATCAAATCTTTATATTTTCGGCCCGATGGAAGAGTTTGGAAAAGGGAATGACTGCATTGGGCGTGTTAGTTGATTATGTTGGTGCTTTCCCAAGGCAGTGGGAAGTCTACATAGAGTCAATGGGAGGATATTTTGTGAAATAGTCGAGGCTATTTTCACAGCTCTGTACATTCTTGTGGTCTTGGGACGAGCAGTTGCCATACCACGCTTGTGATGCATCTCGATAAGATGCATTCTACATGGCATCTAAAAAGAAAATGCTCAGAGCTTTTGTGCACATGCAGAATTTCCATCACCTCCTGAGGAAGTAGAGACATCGTATTGCTTTCTTGACCATCGCATTGATATGGTTGGAAGAGGGAAATTTGTTCATGATCATCACTCTCAGTGATGTTACACTCTCGAATATCTTCACCTCATTGATGCACTCAAGAGCACCCTCAACACTCCACCTCCTCAGGACGATGACGAGTACATCATTCAGCTGATGCAAATGGAGATTTTGTTTTCTCTTTACACCATGTTGCTTAACACTCAAACCTTTTCCTGCATACTGTCTCATCATTGTTCGAGATCGAAGCAACACTGGTGCGTCCTTAGCAAAGTGACTTGAGTTTGGATACACAGATATGAATGTACAAAAGGTATGGTAGGGGTATGATTGTACAGTGGGCCACCTGTGGTGGGAATAATTATGGAGGAGTTTTTGACACTTGTTCTTACTGACCGAGATCGGGAGGTCAAAAAATCGATACAGAGTGGAGAGCAGAGACCTAGGTCTTGGAGTTTAGAAGTGAGCTATTTGGAATTACGATATTGAAACCTGAGCTGGAGTCAACAAGTAAGAGTATTTCTTGGTGATTCGTCCAGGGATGAGTATAGAGTCAGTGAGATGGTGTCAGCCATGGAATATTTGCACTCATAGGTGAATTGCAAAGCATCAAGAAAATTTTGTAAACTGGGGTTAATATGAGTCAAGATCAACTTCTCGAAGAACTTTATAGATAGGTAAGTGAAAGCAAATGCGTGGTAGTCACTGAGCCATAGTGCATAATTTTTCTTTGGTGTCAGGATGATTGTTTTCTTCATGAAGTAGTCAGGGAGTCCATATAGTAGTAATGACAGGTGTCTTAAAATACTCCTGCTAGCTCCTCCGCACAGAATCTGAATGCACAGACGGTGACACAGACCCCAGGCATCTTTGGTACATTCATTGACAAGTAGGCCAACGTAACATCTGCGATGGTGATCATGGGTGCATGAGCATCCGAAGGTATTGGGGTAGGTGTCATCGTTTCAGGGACAGAAACTTGGATTACCTATGTATTGACAAAGCACGCGAGGGTAACAAAGAAACGAGATGATGCCTAACTAGCCAAATCTGAAAGAAAAATAGGATCGCGGCAAATTATATCAGCATTAATCTATCAATTTAGAATTGAGGCGAGAAGGCAGCTGTACATAAAATTAAATGTTCAGATATCGCCAGTACTTGTATTAAACTTCACTGTAAAGTTTTGATTTCTTTGCACAGATGGTGCCACACTGCTGATATTTTCTAGCAATTTATGTTTTTTGTTTATGATTTCCAGCAACCGTTGTTTGTACTGTTTTAACTAGTAAAATATTGGTGTGTGTGTGAGATGCAGGTCAGAAAGAACCAAAATCGATTTATAAAGATGAAACAGAGTTACTAAAGCAAATTTGATTTTATTAAGACACAATGATTTTACCTAATATGGTAAAATCTATGGATTCATAATAATGGTCATTTCTTTGTGTGTGTGTGTGTACGTCCGCTATTGTGCTTCATGTCTGGACTTACATGTATTCTGAACTTCATTTCTGCACTTGCATATTTCTGCTGGCCATAGAGCTTTTCATTGGGAGTGGGATTCATTCCACCATGTGACATTAATCTGTGGCAAATGAAGAACATGTCCAAGACACGTTGAGACTTTTGAAGGTCGCTCTATACATAAATGTGGCTACAGCTGTAGTAACGAAAACTTCCAGCTACTTTCGCTGGAACTGATATGATCATAGATTTACTAAAGCAGGCTGGAAAAGTAGGCATTATTTACCGTTTACATCGACTATCACTGTGATAGCAAATTTGCTAATTAATTTTACCATGAGACATATATATTTAATCATCAGCCTGACCTAACCATATGTCCGGTGATTTATAACATATATGAGTGGACAGCAAGAGAATATGAACCAGGACTCGGCGCCGACAATTGAGTCCCTCTGTCACGTGCCATGATTTCATATGATGTTAGCTAATCTGATCTCTATCTCAACACTATGTTTCTGTCCATTTTCCATAACCCTTCAGTTCATTACTCATTTTTTTAACAAAAATGACTATTGCCTCATTAACATTATTCGATATCCTCAATAACAATCTGACTCTGGGCATTTATTTCCACAGAGTGACAGCGAGATATAATTTCTCCTCCACTTCGTTTTAAATCTCCTTCTAGACTTGGATGAGATAATGCTTCAGCATCTCCACGGAGGGAGCTTTAGAAATCATTTCTTTATTTTACTCCGTGTGTGTCGAGATTATTTTGTAAACAGTCGTAGCAAATCGACATTTGGAGAAATCTCAGCGTCATGAGATTTAGATAGAAAAAAAGTAAATAAATTAAGTGCATGTACAGCTAATTCTGCGTCTTAATTTGACGATTTTTTTGACTGAAAACTGCATCATTTCATCTTTGTTTTTGGAATACCTGTTTTAGTTTCGCTTCGGGCATTACGTTTCGCCATTTTGAGAGTTTTACCTGTCTATTGTGATTGTCTAAAACTAGGATCGTGACATGGAAAACGAAAGGGTAATGTTCATCGCATCATTGCACTGCAACCATGTGCATATCCATGAGACATTTTCAATTAGATTGCTGTTGTGCACTTGTGGAATTCAATAACATGCCCCCCCCACCCCCGCCGAATTTCATATTCACTCTTCCACCCTTGTGAAGTTTACTCTGTGAACGCATGTTCATTTTTCTCCCAAGCCGCAGTATCCAGAAGGCAGGCAGCTGGGTCGTGTCTTAACACAAGAGATCTAGGCAGTTAGATGGAGAGAGGGAGAGAGAGAGAGTGGGCGAGAGAGTGGTAGTGGTTGGGGGGGGGGTGACAGTGACAGCGAGAGGGAAACAGATAAAATGTATGGATAAACAGTGGGGTAGATAGAGCAGATGTAATTTGTTAAGGCATTTTTAAAATTGTTTTATTGTTGTTCATTCGCAGTCTCAGAGAGGTTTCAGTATAGGCTCATAATGATCATTGCTTTGGAAGTGTAGTCCGGTCAGAAGATATTCTTCATTTCCAGCTTCTCCCTGGGAATATGATATCAATCACCACTAATGCCAGTGGTCCTGGCACAACATGCATTAATTGCTTATCCCTAATTTACTGTGAGTTGCTGTAGTCTGTTCAGGTGGAGTATATTCACACTGCACTGTTTTCGTATTAAGTTCCTCATATTTGATACAGAAAGCAAGAGACATTTATCATCACTATTTCACAGTAGATGACCTTATTCTTATGCTCCTATTCTTACACTGGTCTCTCAAAGCTTACACCCTTTCCAACTCTGCGCTGTACAGGTGTAGTACTTTCTTCAATTTTGTACTTCACTCAGATAAATAACTCTCTACTTGTTGGTAATGCTACACAGCCATTTAAGATCTTCATGTTTCCTCAAGTGTGACCATTTGTTTATGCATTATTAAAATCAGGCCATATTTTGATCACCATGCTTTCGTTTGCTTTTGTGAGAAACTTTGACTTCCTTGTAATGCTATCGCATACTCACATATTTTGCCATTCGATATAAGATTTAGGAGAACCATTGGTTTGTTCTGCCAGTCAAGTCATTTCAGCCATTTTACCGAGACTGGTATGATTTACATCACATTCTCCTGCTTTCTCTCTCTAATTGTTGCTCCCATTGCCAATCAAGAACCTTTCTATTTCTCTGTTAAATGCATTCAACTGTTACCATCCACAGCTCTCATTATTGTGAACAATATTCCAAAGACAGACTGATCAGTGTCTTATGCTACCTGAGCAGTACATCGCTGTTCTTGGATTCCAGCTCTCTTGAAATGACTTATAACATTGTGTTTGCCTTCCTAACGACAAATTAAAACTGCAAGTTAACCTAAATAGGCGTCCCTAGATTCTTGCTTTCAAATTTCCAAATTTTAACCCGGTTTATAAAATAGTTTTTGCTTCTATTCTTCCTACCAAAATGCATAGTCTCAATCTTTGCCACATTCCATTGAATTTAACATTCATTTGATCATTTGCCTCACATATCCAAGTCCTTCTGTAGCCTCCCGCTTCCTCAACACTACCTGTCCCTCTAGCTACCTTTCTATCATCTACAAATTTAGTAACAATATCCTCAGAATCTTAGTTCACACTATTTATTTTAGGAGGTTAATAATGATTGTACCAACCCAGATTAATGTGGATCTACACTACTTACAAACTTCCATCTTGGAGAGGACTGATTATTCTGTCCTCTGTGCTTTCTGCGAATCAAACAACTTTGTTTTGATAGTCCTTGCCTTACCGTTGCCACGATTGTTTCTTACCGTACTTTCCATCTTTTTGTGCAACACAGTGTCAATAGTTTTACAGAAATCCAGATAAATAGTGTCCACTATTTCTCCATTGTCTACCTCGCTCGTCACCACTTCAAAGATTTCTAACAAAGAAGTAATGCTCTTCCAAGTATACGACACCACCATCCTTAATAATGGCCTCTAAATCTAAATAACGAAAGATGTAAAACGACCTGGTCTATGGTTTCACTTCTCCTCTTCCATCACTTTTAAACATTTCTGGTACCTTAGCCATTTTCACGACTTTTGGGACCTCCCTCCCTCACTCCAGAGATTCCTGAATAATCACCGGCAATGCATTTACATTCTCTTCAGCCATCGGTTTCAGATCTCTAGAGAGTATTCCATTTGGTTAGCATAATGTATTCAATTTCATAACTTGCAATTTCTACAACACTCTCTACTTATTGATGATGCCTCCATTCATTTCTACCCTGACTGTTCTGAAGTTCTGTGATGTTGTTGCTGTTTCCTGCAGTGAACACTGATGCAGAGTATCCAGCAGATCCTCCACTAATCATGTTTCCCTAATTCATTGTTCCTCACTCTCATTTTCTCGCGAGTCTAATGACCGTTTTTGTCTTTTCATTACCTTTTACATAGCTAATAAATTATTCCTGCAACCACCTTTGATGTTACCAGCCCCCAATTCTCATATTTCACTTTCCTTACCTCGCTGCCCGTCCGTTCACATTGTTTTTGTACTGTACCTCTGTTTGTTTCCGAAAGGTTTCCAAATCCTCTGGCTTCCAAATAATCTTTGTCACATCACTTTTTCGCTTTATTCTATTCTATCCCTGACTTACCTTGTCAGCCATGGTTGCCTCATCTAATTTCAGCTGTGCCTTCCGAATAACCACCAGAAATGTCTGTCATTGTTGATTTCCATTCTTCTTTACTAGACACCTCAAATAAATATTGTGACTCTCACAGTATAACTAGGCTATTAATCGATAAACAGTGACATTTAGCTACGAGTCCAATTAATACTATTTGAAACTAAATGTGCCCAGAGTCGCATCCTTGTGCAGTGTGGTTCTGCTGAGTGAACTTTATGGGATTGTTTTTACGTCCATTTTGTGATCTACTTGATAATTCTTTTGACATAGATTTTTATCTGAAATATTGATTACTTTTTTAGAATCCTTGAGACTTTAACTTGCTTTCTTATCAAAGCAACTTCTTTGTTTTAATATCCATAAAGGCATAGGTTTACAATGATTCAATCATTAAATTATTCAACAGGACAGTCATTTATCGCGTGAGGCACGTATTAATCAAGCATGTGCCAAAATAGCTTTGTTAACGTAGCACCAATTCCTTATTTTCCCAGTCAGAGCTAACTGCTCTGAATTTTAAAGTAACAACTTTTCCTTGACTTTTAACAGCTGATGAGAGACAACCATGTTGTCGCTTCTTCTAGGAGAAAGTGAGGACTGCAGATGCTGAAGATTAGAGCTTAAAAATGTGTTGCTGGAAAAGCGCAGCAATTCAGGCAGCATCAAAGGAACAGGAGAATCGACGTTTCGGGCATAAGTCCTTCTTCAGGCATGAGGAGGGTGTGCCAAGAAGGCTAAGATAAATAAGTAGGGAGGAGGGACTTCGGGGAGGAGTTTTGACAATAAGATAGGTGGAAGGAGGTTAAGGTGAGAGTGAGAGCCCAGAGAGGAGGTGGAGGCGGAGAGGTCGGGAAGAAGATTGGACGTCAACAAGGCTGAGTCTGAGGGTTGGGACTGAGAAAAGGCGGGGGAGAGGAAATGAGAATGCTGGAGTAATCTACATTCAACCCTTTTGGTTGGAGGGTCCCTAGGCTGAAGATGAGGGGCTCTTGCTTCAGGCGTCATGTTGCCATGATCTGGCGATGGATGATGCCAAGGACCTGCATGTCTTTGGTGGAGTGGGAGGGGGAGTTAAAGTGTTCAGTCACGGGGCAGTTGGGTTAGTTGGTGCGGGTGTCCCAGAGGTGTTCTCTAAAACGTTCCGCAAGTAGGCGGCCTGTCTCCCCAATGTATAGGAGGCCACATCGTGTGCAGCTGATGCAGTAATGATGTGTGTGGATGTGCAGGTAAATTTCTGATGGATATGGAAGGGTCCCTTGGGGTCTTGGAGGGAAGTGAGGGGGAGGTATGGGTGCAAGTTTTGCATTACTTGCGCTTGTAGGGGAAGGTGCTGGGAGTGGATGTTGGGTTGGTGGTGTGTGTGGATCTGACAAGGGAGTCACGGAGGGAGTGGTCTTTGTGGAACGCTCATGGGGTGGTGGTATGTGAGGCTGTAATCATTGTATCTTTGCGAAAAGTTTCTGAAGTTGTTAAATTTCTGAAGTTAATAATATCACAGTTGCCTTTTCCCCTTTGCAGTTTCTCAACACTACCTACGCAGACTTTCTGCCTTCCGACTCGGGATTGTTATTGATATAACTTTATAAGTTTATTTTTACTGTCAAGTCACTTTCTCTGCCTATCTGCCTGTCCTTTTAACAGGTTATATTGGTGGAGAGGAATGTTAAAGACATGTCTTGAGTTCCATTTCAGCAGCACAATAGATTTTAATTCAGATCTCCTTGCCATGACCACGAGGCAAACGCCACAAGGACACTCTACCTTCCCCAGTAAACGGCAGATACACATATTGTGTTAAAATGGTAAAATATTAAAGTATGCATTCATCAGTGATTGTTACTTCGCCTCTGACCTACTCACTCAATGCTATGAATGGACGATGAATGATAGACAATTCCTGATCAACACTCCGTCCTCTCAATGCGTCTTGCTCTTTTCCAGACCTGCTATCAACTGTCGTTGCTGTCTGACATTCCAATATTAACCATTTCATTCCTTTTGCCAGACATTTTCCAGCTATATTGTTTATTGATTTATTTCTAATGACTTTTTCAAGTTCTGTTTTGTGATTGATATTCCTCGCTATCCGTAGTACAGAAGATTAGAAGGAATGCAACTTTCTAACAATTGTTTTAAAGTTTATGGTATCAGCTCCAAGACAAAGCTACTTATGAAGTTTTACACAGTTATGCTGCATGTTACAATTATGTGATAAAACTGACAATTTCGGCAGAAGCTTCCTTCTTACACGACTTTGATCGATCGAATGAACACAGTCTCTCAATCTAGCAGGTAACATTTACAAGTTCTTTGGTTTGGATATTGTAAGGTGATTGTTTTTTTAAAAAAATGATTTTTCTGCCTTATTGTCATTACATGAGATATTTTGCATACCATTTCGCTTTAGAAATAAGTTAGCACCCATTCAAATTCAATTGATATGAATGAAATTCAATCATGTTAGCAGGCTAACAAGTCATTAAAAGATACTTGCTTGATTTCTTAAAGTTTCTCCTGGGCATGATCTCTTGTCACTTGGGACTTATAAAAGTCATAATGACCCTGATGCCTCTGGACATTTTGCTATGTTATTATTCTCTTGGTCCACGTGTAGTTTTATCTTGTTGATATGTTTGTTTTTCTTTTTCTAATCTCCCTGCTGATGGAATTACAGTGTCTCTCTTCTGCTGTTATCTATTTACTTAAAGGGAATTCAGTTGCTTCCCTTAATGGTAGTTGTTTCTTTGCATTTATGTTTCCTCTGTACGTACAAATTGATGTACGTACAGAGGAACCTTGATTATCCACATAACAATTATCCGAATATTGGATTATCCGAAGTGGATGTCAAGGTCCCAATAGAAACATTCAGTCAAAGAGATGTTAGAATTCTGACCACCTTTCTTGTTTATAGATTCAATGGTTAAAAACGAGCTGCAGCGTGGGAGCAGACAGGGTTGGGGAGCTTGTTTTCGATAAATTAACCTCTGCTGAGCATCCTGTACCAGCTTCCTCATGACCTTCACTTAAATTATTCAATATATTTCTTGCAAAGGAACCCACACAATTTCACACACTATTTAGTTTTGAGCCCTATCCACAACCATAATTAAGTTATGGCCAGGACTCAATTTCATATGAATTCAAATGCACTCCTCCCACAACGATCTTTTAGTCACTCTGTTAACACATTATCTTGTTGACCATGTGTTAATTTGCTTTTGGCTCTGGCAGTGATCAAAACATTATTACATTTTTAATACTTATAAAAATAATTAACCGTAAGTTGATCATATTCCCTCAAAATGATGTCTATCTTTTTCCTACTTATATTGTTTTCACTAACGTGGCCTACAACAGCCATATATTTCTTTCCCAACTCGAGGTTCCTTTGCTGCCCAGCTAAGATATCCTGGAATGGGGCACCAGACAGACAATTCACTTTCATAACTCTCGATTCTGGCCACAGAGAACAGTGTCTCTCCCCTGAGTGTACTTGCCCCAATTTCAAATGTTTTTTTTTATTCTAACCCCTGTGGAATGGTTCCATACACCACGGTAATTCGGTCAGTT
Organism: Hemiscyllium ocellatum; assembly: GCF_020745735.1. Taxonomy (NCBI): domain Eukaryota; kingdom Metazoa; phylum Chordata; class Chondrichthyes; order Orectolobiformes; family Hemiscylliidae; genus Hemiscyllium; species Hemiscyllium ocellatum. Next base: position 29,320,247 of record NC_083435.1, on the reverse strand, counting down.
TGTTCATCCTTTCTACAGCCTCTATTCTCAATTACAGAGTGAACAGAAATCTCAAAGTTGGTTAGACAGGCTGGAGGGGCAAAGGGTACTCCAGCCTTTACATGCCTCACACATAGTCACAGCTTCCTGTCCCTGCCCACTATCGGAATTTGAGATATATTTTCTGAGACGTGTGACTGCACTCCCCCCCCCCCACCCCCCGAAGCAAGACGTTCATTTAGCTGTCCCTTCCCTAGTTTGTCCCAGCGTTCGAACATCAGAGTCTACCTAATCAAGCATGTGATGGAGTTTCTCAAACAACCAACATTTCCTGTAGATATGTTCATGTAATGGGGCCCCCATCAGCATTTAAAACGTATTACCTCGTCCAATATCCTTATTTTATTGACTTAACTCTTATCTTGAAATTTGAAAATTTCGTAGTGCTCTTTTAAGTTGCAGACCGTCATTATTTCTGCATTGACACACAAATTGAATGTAACCTATAATACAAATTAAATTAACATTTTTCACCAACTAACGAACTTATAGTTTACCTGTGATGTCACTATTTTGCTTTCGTTTCCTGATACAGAGCTTCAATTTATCGTGTGAAAAAATGCTTATTAACTATAATCCAAAAAAGCAAGCTAAAAGCTTTTCTTCCACTTTGCAATGAATCCCCACATTGCCTTAAAATTCCCCATACTACGCATTTATTCAGACTGAGTGTCACTCTGGATACACTCTCTCTTTCCTAACCATTTGAAGTTTACTGATTCCCGACACTATTGACATTTAATATTCAAGTAATAGTTGTCTTCCACTCCTTATATCTCACAATGCGGATTTGCCTCGAGTCATCACTTGTAATAAAATATGCTGGAGTATCCTCCAGCAGCTGCTAGGTTGGGTGTAGTGAGTGTGATTGACTGAACGAAGTGAACAGATAAATACACCAAGGTCATGCCGGCTATCTGAAGCAGAAGTCAAATATACAATCGCCATCTTTGGGAAAGACACAGTTGTGTAATCTACCCTTGATGCTCGTCAATATTTATTCCATAATCTAATCGTTGATGGAAGAAAATAAAGTCTATTAGGCAGCTTTGACGAACAGGAGGTTTGGAAACTATCTGCTGCTCCTTGGTCCCATTGCTTTAGAAGCATCTTCTTGAATTTTTCTGTCTGTCAGTTTTTATGTGACAATTCTTTTATTGACAGTAAAAGTTGAACCTAACTCCATGATAACCCTTTTTTCGACCGACTGAATTGTCTGTAAAGTAAACTGAACATCATGTTAGATACATAAATACGAAAGTCTTTGCAAAGTTTATCTAATTAGCATTTTCTAGACAACAGCATATTAAGAAACATCAAGATAATGGATTCATTTTGGTCCCACTAGATGTTTTGTTTTGCAAGATTGCTCTATCAGCTTGACACAATTTCTTCCAACACCGTACTTATATTTCTCGGATTTTGTAAAGATGAATCCCTCATATGTTTGCTTGTATTTCGAGTGTGTGCTGACAGGTACACTTAAAATTAATATTCAGGAAAGAAAACGTAGTCATGTTTTTATTGTCGTCTCACAGCTTGTATTTTCTTTCTGAGGTAATGTGAATAACTCACCGTTAAATGAGCCCTTTTTGGGGGGATTTGCTACATCTCCTGCCATTCAGTCCCCCTTAAATTGTATTGCTTGCAATGCTGTTTGAGCCCCAATGGAAGACAAAACGCGGGACTGTGTAATGGATTAAGAGACTGTTGAGTGAAAATTATTTGTGTAATTGAGTAGTGCTAATATTCATCATGGAGTGAGGGGTTTATGGAGTAGTGGTTAACTGAAATAAAACTTTATTTGTCTGTTTAAATCCACTTATATTCTAGTATCAAACATCTGATTCTCATTGTTTCACTTCTTTGTTGTCCCCATTGGCCACTCTAACTGCATTAGAGATATTTTCACATCCACAACAACTGCCCATGTTCACTGTCAGATGCCTCGAATCAATGCAACCCACTTCCATTAATATTAATTGATCCAGTAACAGATTTAACTCAGTCTTTCAATGTACCATTCATGTGCTGACTGAGCTTGGACTGATTCACGCTATAAATACAGTAGCATCACTCGCGAGGATTTCATTCTAGGACCTACCTTGGAAACGCAAAACCACGGATAGGAGGGACCCCATTCTTTGAAATGGAGAAAAATGTACCTTCCTAGCAGCCTCTTAATTCCTGGTGTTGTAACGTTCCCACGAATTTATTTCAGCTGGAGGAAACTGCATGTAATTGAAACTGTACAAAACAATTCCACGGATACAAGGGGTAAACTGTAATTGCAGTTGTACAAGAACTTCAATATAGCAGCATAATTCCAACATCTGCATTTTTGTTTACAGCATCTTAAAATACGCAATGTTACTTCCAGAAACGTTACAATAAAATAAAAAAATATATAACGTGCAAATACCACAGAATTATGAATTTGCCAAATACAGCTACATGTAAAATAATAGATTTTCTACTGCCCTCTATCGCTGAGTCACTGCAATTCTCTTTCTTGATCTGACCCCAAAGTTCTTCACGAACTTGACCGACCACGATTATCACTTCAACTTAAATCTATAACAAAGAGGAATATATGGTTTTATCAGAGCACTGCGACTGGATCCGTTTTCGGGCTACAATATTTTTTTCAGGTTCTGGTAAATATAACTGCAAATCGATCGAAGAGGAAAGTTATATTAAAATAGATGGAGCATTCTGGGGCTGCGTACAAAATTGTAAACGTTATGCTATATACGGAATAAAATTCCAGATGGATACTGGGGAATAAAAGGAGTCCAACTGATACAGTAAATCTTTAGTGACAATGACTAGTAGATCCGCTGCTACCATGGCCACGAGATAGCGATTATGCAGGTGGAGAGACCACACTTTGCTGGCGATAAGATGCTAAGTGTGATTATTTTAACTGTAGGAGAAGAAAGGCAAGAAAATGGTTTATGTGTAACCTTTCGCTTCAGTATACATTTGAAAATAAAAGAAAGTTACAGCACCAATCAACACCCAATTTCACTTTCCCATTTAGTGATCATTGTCAAGGAGTCAATATTTTTGGTCTTTACTAAACGTTGTGAGGCCTCCAACTTTCAGTTTCTATTGTTTAAAATGTATTACCAATGACCCAAGGCAATGAGGAACACCCTACATCCAAACATTAATGTCAACCATCAATGATCTGATGAACACTTTTGAGAAATTTGCAATAGCAAGACTTCATCAAATATTCTTTAATCGTTTCTTAAGTGAAGGTTAGTAATAATAAGCAGATTAGCCAGCATGAAAAAAATAAATGTAATGATTCAGACCAATGATTGTTCAAAAGAATCGCTTTCAAAATTAATTCTTTACTCATACAATTGTTAAAGAAAAAGGAGCATAAACACTTAACCTTCTTCAGGTGCACTTATTAAGAAAGAAAGTGCGGTAAACGTAGAAAAATGTTACACTTCATTTGATTGCATAGGAAAACGTCGGTAGAATTAGAATGGATGCCGGTTGTGATGGTGTGACACAAACCTATGCAATGGTCAAGAAAGATGATGAGAGGCTGATGTGATTTGCAGTTAAATTGATTTTAAAGAAAACAAGTATGGCTTTAAAGGTTGTGACTTTACCTACTTCCAAGCTGAGTGAGGCATATTGTTCAGTCAGTCAGAGTAAAGGAATGTGGCTGTAAGGTGGGGAAGTGCATTTGAGGATGACCACATCAGCCATGACCACATAGAAGGAGAGAGCATGTGTGAAAGGCCAAATTGTGACATCTTTGTCTACTGTTTCGAAGATGTGGGGTGTACTGTACCTTTAAGATAGTTAAAGGATGGAAGAGCTACCTGACAGCACTAGTTGTCTCAAGATGGCAACAATGTAACATTTGGTTGAAAGTTAAATTAACTGGTTGCCAGGAAATGTCAAAATTAACAAATACATCTGATCTGGTTTAAACAAGGACAAAAGTAAAGTTGAAATTGTGAGGGAGTTACTCAAACACTTTAGTGTGTCAGAGAAACAGATAGGTGCAATAGAGGTGGCAAAAATGAATTGCAACTGATAAAGTTGGAGTTAGAAAACAAATATAGACAGACAAAAAGAAAGAGGGGGTGGAGAAAGGAAAAGGAGAGAGATAAAAGAGAAAGTCAGGGTGACAGAAAGAGGAAGAGAAGTAAGGAAGAGATAAAAAAGTAGTGAGAAAAGTTTCTTGGCTGATCAAAGAGAGACAGAAAAAAGGGAGAGACAAAGACAGAGAGAAGAGAGATAAAGAGAGAGAGAGGGGAAAAAGGATAGAGAGAATGTTCTTAGCTGATGAAAAAAGAGAGAATTACAACTTGAGAAGTTGCTACTTAGTCAGCAAAGTCAACTGAACAGGATGGAGATTAAAAGAGAAAATGCTGATAGAAAAATATATCAAAATTTTGCCACACTTTAATGAGAACGATGCTGAAACCTGTTTTGTGTCATTTGACAAATTAGCTCAGATGGAGAGTTGAGAGGATTTATGGGTATGACTAGTTCAGACTAAATTGCTAGGCAGAACTATTGATGTTTTGCCACACTGTTGGATGAGGTGTCAAGAGACTATGAAAACTGTGAAGGCTATTTTAAAATCCTAAAATACGAAATTAAGAGTAGAGAGCACTGGTTAGAATTTACCACTGGGTAAATAATAAGCCCAAACAGCTGGAAAGAAAGAGAAAAACCTCAGGTGTCTTCAGTGAAATGGAGTGGAACACAGAAAATTGTAGTGCCGGTGGTTTCAGAAGGGTATGGAGGAAAAAAGTGTTTCCACTGCCAGAAGGCGGGACACGTATAGTCACAGTGCTGGTCGTTAAAGAAAGGCACTGTGGGAAAAGATGTGTTAAAAGAAGATAAGCCAGTGACATCAGTGAAGGGAGTAAAGGAGAGCCATGAGGTGCAGAAGAGTGCACAGCTAGGCAGGAGCTGGGTATAGACTTAGTACCTGATTTCTGCAAAGAATTCGACTTTGTGGGTAAATTTTATTCAGAAAAAAACAGAGGAAGAAAGACAAGGAGTTAGAATTTTGGGAGATACAGAATTTAACCAGTCACGGACAGCAAGGAATAAGCGAATATGCACTCTTGCTGATCTGTTACGCAAGAGCATGGTAAATTGTGGGAAAGATGGACAGAAATTTTGCACTCCCCTATGTAACATCAGTTTTGAGTGCCAACTCAAGATTGTGAAGTTACAATGGGAATGATTGAAAGTGTCAGTTCCAGGAATTCAGTTTATTCCTGGGAATGACTTGGCAAGATCCAAGGTGGGAGTGTTGCACCTTGTTGTGGAGAAGTCCAGGGAAGATGAAGAAATTTTGCCAGAGCGGCGAGGAGAGGAGTGGTGAAGTGAGGGCTGCTGGGAAGGATGAATGTTCTCGCACTAAAAGGGACTTACCTCGAGATTTCGGGCCTCCATTTAGCCAGAGCGGCAAGGAGAGAAGGAGTGGTGAAACGAGGGCTGCCGGGACGGGTGGGTTTTCCCGCCTTTTAAGGGACTTACCTCGGGAGACGGGCTTCCATTTTTCCAGAGCGGCAAGGAGAGAAGGAGTGGTGAAGCGTGGGCTGCCGTGAAGAGTGGGTTTTCCCGCAATAAAAGGAACTTACCTCGGGAGTCGGGTCTCCATTTTGCCAGAGCGGCGAGGAGAGGGGTTGTGACGTCAGGCCTGCTGCGAAGGGTGAGTTTTCCCGCATTAAAAGGACTTACTTCGGGAGTCGGGCCTCTATTTTGCCGGAGCGGCGAGGAGTGGTGAAACGAGGGCTGCTGGGAAGGGTGAGGTTTTCCGCATTAAAAGGGACTTACCTCGGGAGTCGGGCCTCCATTTGCTGAGAGGTGCAAGGGAGGAGCGAAGGATTTCTGGGAAGTCATATATTTGTGTGGTTGCGTGACCCGAAAAACTACTCGTGTAATCTCTCCCACCATCCTCCTCTAACCAAAACAAAGGACCTATTCGCCCGATTGGTAAGGTAGCGAGTTTTTCTTTTCTCCTTATTTTGTTCAACAGTCTCTTTGGGAACTTAGAATAGTGGGAATGGAGATTAGGGCAGCTGAATATTCCTCCTATAGAATGTGGGAGGTAAGCGTCACCACTAGTGTCCCTGCTGACTGTATCTGTGGGAAGTGCACCCAACTCCAGCGACTTGAAAACCGCGTTAGGGAACTGGAGCTGGAGCTGGATGAATGTGGGATCATTCGGGAGGCAGAGGGCGATATTGAGAGGAGTTACAGGGAAGCAGTCACTCTTAAGGTACAAGAAAAAGGCAAATGGTTTACAGTCAGGGGACGGAAAGGGAACCAGCAAGCAGTGCAGGGATCCCCAGCGGCCACTCCGCTAATCAATAAGTATACCGTTTTGGATACTGTTGGGGGGGGGGACTTACCAGGGGAAGGCAGTGGGGGTACAGGGCTCTGGTACAGAGTCTGTCCCTGCTGCTCAGAACTGGAAGGGAAAGAGGAGCAGAGCCTTGGGGACTCCATAGTTCAGGGGACAGATAGGAGGTTCTGTGGGGACGAGAGACACTCACGATTGGTGTGTTGCCTCCCAGGTGCAAGGGTTCATGATGTCTTTGATCGTATTTTTGGGATCGTTAAGGGGTAGGGGAGCCGCCCTAAGTCGTGGTCCCGATAGGCACCAACGGCATAGGTAGGAAGAGAGGTGGGGATTTAAGGCAGAAATTCAGGGAGCTAGGATAGAAGCTTCGAGCTCGGACGAACAGAATTGTTTTCTCTGGTTTGTTGCCCGTGCCTCGTGCTAGTGAGGCACGGCATAGGGAGAGAGAGGACATGAACACTTGGCTACAGGGATGGTGCAGGAGGGAGGGTTTGGATTCTTGTATATTTGGGGCTTTTTCTGGGGTAGGTGGGACCTCTATAAGCAGGATTATCTTCATCTGAACCAGAGGGTTACCAATATCATGGGTGGGAAATTCGCTAAGGCTATTGGAGTGGGTTTAAACCATTCCAGCAGTGGGGTGGGAACCAAAAGTATCGTTCGAGTATAGAAAAGGTTGAGAGTATGGCGGTGCAAATTCAAGTTTCAAGGACGCAAGATGGCACCAGCAAGCAAGAAGTTGGTTTGAAGTGTATCAACTTCAAAGCCAGGAGCATCTAGAATAAGTTGGATGAACATGCAGCATGGGTTGATACCTGGAACATCGATGTTTCGGCCATTTCGGAGACATGGTTAGAGCAGGGAGAGGAATGGTTGTTGCGGGTTCCAGGATTGAGATGTTTCAGTAAGAACAGAGAAGATGGCAAAAGAGGGGGAGCTGTGGCATTGTTGGTCAAGGACAGTGTTACAGTTTCAGAAAGAATGCTTTGTGACTCGTCAACTGAGGTAGTATGGGTTGAAGTTAGAAACAGGAAAGGAGAGGTCACCCTGTTGGGAGTTTTCTATAGGTCTCCAAATAGTTCCAGAGATATAGATGAAAGGATAGCAAAGATGATTCTCGATAGCAGTGAGATAGACAGGGTAGTTGTCATGGGGGACTTCAACTATCCAAATATTGATGGGAACACTAGAGTACGAGTTCTATAGATGGGCCAATTTTTTGTCCTGTATATGCAGGAGGGCTTCCTGACACAATATGTGGACAGGCCAACAAGGAGTGAAGCCACATTAGATTTGGTACTGCGTAATGAGCCCGGCCAGGTGTTAGACTTGGAAGTAGGTGAGCAATTTGGTGATCACAATTTTGTTCTGTTTACTTTAGTGATAGAAAGGGATAGGTGTATACCACTGGGCAAGAGTTACAGCTGGGGAAAAGGCAATTACAATGCGATTAGGCAATATTTAGGAAGCATAGGATGGGGAAAGAAACTGCAGTGGATAGGCATATTAGAAATGTGCAGCTTACTGAAGTAAAAGCTACTGTGTGTCCGAGATAAGTATGTACCTATCAGGCAGGGAGGAATCTGTAGAGCGCGGGAGCCGTGGTTTATGAAGGAAGTGGAATTTCTGGTCAAGAGGAAGAAGAAGGCTTACGTTATGATGAGATGCGAAAGCTCAGTTAAGGCCCTTGAGGGTTACAAAGTAGAGAAAGACCTAGAGAGAGAGCTCAGATTATCCAGGAGGAGACATGAGAAGTTTTTGGTGGTTAGGATCAGGATAAACTCTAAGTCTTTCTACAGGTATTTAAGGAATAAAGGAATGACAAGAATAAGATTAGGGCCAATCAAGGATAGTAGTGGAAAGTTGTGTGTGGAGTCAGAGGAGATAGGGGGAGCACGAAATGAATAGTTTTCGACATTATTCACTCTAGAAAACGACAGTGTTGTCGAGGAGATTACTGAGATACAGGTTACTAGACGAGGTGTGATTGACGTTCACAAGGAAATGGTATTATAAATCCTGCAGAGTTTGAAAATAGGTAAGTCCCCTGGGCCGGATGGGGTTTATCCTAGGATCCTCTGGGAAGCCAGGGAGGAGATTGCCGAGCCTTTGGCATTGATCTTTAAAACGTCATTGTCTACAGGAATAATGCCAGAAGACTGGAGGGTAGCAAACGTGGTTATCGTGTTCACGAAGGGGAGTAGAGAGACAATCCTGGTAATTATAGACAAGTGAACCCTACTTCGGTTGTTGGTAAAGTGTTGGAAAAGGTTATAGGAGATAGGATTTATAATCATCTAGAAAAGAATAATTTGATTAGGGATAGTCATCACGGTTTTGTGAAGGGTAGGTAGTGCCTTACAAGCCTTATTGTGTTATTTGAGAAGGAGAGCAAAGAGGTAGATGAGCGAAAACCGATTGAAGAAGTATATGTGGATTTCAGCAAGGCGTTCGATAAGGTTTCCCACAGTACACTATTGTACAAAATGCCGAGGATTGGGACTGTGGGAGGTATAGCAGTTTAGGTCAGTAATTGGCTTCTTGAAAGAAGGCAGAGGGTTGTGGTTGATGGGAAATGTTCATCCTGGAGTCCAGTTAACAGTGGTGTACATCAAGCGTCGGTGTTGGGTCCACTGCTGTTCGTCATTTTTATAAACGACCTGTATGAGGGCGAAGAAGGGTGGGTTAGTAAAATGGAGACGTCACCAAGGTCGGTGGAGTTGCGGGTAGCAATGAAGGATGTTATAGGTTACAGAGAGACATAGATAAGCTGCAGAGCTGGGCTGAAAGGTGGAAAATAGAGTTTAATGCAGACAAATGTGAGGTGATTTACTTTGGTTGGAGTAACCGGAATGTAAAGTACTGGGCTAAGGTAATATTCTTGATAGTATAGATGAGCACAGAGATCTCGGTGTTCAGGTACACAGATCATTGAAAGTTACCACCCAGGTTAACAGGGTTGTTGTGAAGGCAAACAATGTTTTAGCTTTTATTAATACAGGGATCGAGTTCCAGAACCATGAGGTCATGATTCAGCTGTACAAAACTCTGATGCGGCCACACTTGTAGTATTGTGTACAGTTCTGCTTACTGCAACATAAGAAGTATGTGGAAGCTATAGAAAGGGTGCAGAGGAGATTTAATAGGATGTTACCTGTTGTGGAGGGAAGTCTTAGGAAGAAAGGCTGAGCGCCTTGAGGCTGTTTTTGTTGGAGAGAAGAAGGTTGACATGTGACTTAATAGAGACATATAAGATAATCAGAGGGTTAGATCGGGTGGACAGGGAGAACCTTTTTCCAAGAATGGTGACGGCGAGCAAGAGGGGGCATAGCTTTAAATTGAGGGGTGATAGATATAGGACAGATGTCTGAGGTAGTTTCTTTACTCAGAGAGTAGGAAGGATATGGAATGCTTTGCCTGCAACGGTATTACATTCACAAACTTTAAGTACATTTCAATCATCATTGGACAAGCATATGGACGTACATGGCATAGTGTAGTTTAGATGGGCTTCAGATTGGTATGACAGATCGGCGCAACATCGAGGGCCGAGGGGCCTGTACTGTGCTGTAATGTTCTATGTTCTAAAGTGAGGTTTTAAAAAAGAAATGTCCTGATATTTTCCCAGACTGTGGGGTAACCAGATCCACTGACATATTTCACAGCATGAAGTGAAAAGTAAAGAGAAAGGTGGATTTGGATTTTAGTTAGCGGATGCCCGGTTTGAATTAATGGTGGAGGAAAAACCTGAACAGACAGAGTGTCAGACAGAAGTGTTGCGAATATATTTACAACAGCAAGAAAAGATAATAAAAGATACATGTGCGAATGTATATTCTGAAAAGGAGGCACAGATTATTCTGGAGTGTTCTGCGAGATAAATTCCTAAGATGGAAATGCAAACATGCAGGTTAGTGCAGAGGAGAAATAGGCTGGAGTGCACCAGATTGCATTGCTGCTAGCATGCAGACAGGGGGTGTTGCGTGTGGTACATTAACTATCTTTATGAGGTCACCTAGGGGTATGAAAGACTCAGGTTAAGTAACATAAACATATTTATTGGTCTGCAATGCACATGGATGTGGTGAACATTTGCTGTACGTTTCATACTTGTCAACTGGTCGATATGCCACAGGCGGTAATAAAACCAGCAGCACCATTGTTGCCAATTTTCACATTTGAAGAATATTTCATGCGGGTTATAATCGATTGTGTTGACTTCCTCCCGAGAATAGAATTGGGAAACAATACTTTGTAACTATAGTGAATGTGTATGTCAGATTTCCATAGGCAATTCTTTTACGGAGTATCATGGTAAAAAATGGGAGTAGAGGGGTTAGTAGATTTCATCACAGGCTATGGGCTACCCAGACAGATTCAGTCGGAAAAAGGGACAAACTTTACTGCTAGGCTGTTTAAGGAGTTTATGGATAGCTTAGGTATACAGGACTTTAAACCCAGGGTGTATCATCCTCAGTCCCAGGGATCCTTACAAATGTGGTATCCGACCATGAAAAAGATGTATAGAGTATATTGTCTTAACTACCTGAATGATTGGGATAAAGGTATTCAATTCATATTGTTTGCCATGAGAGATGCTCCAAACGAATCTACTCAGTTCACTTCATTTGGCTTAATATTCGGTCATAAAGTGAGAGCCCTTTGAAATTAATTAAAGAAAAAAATGAAGAACCGAAGTTGGCGACTTCATTTTAGATTATGTTTCGGAGCTGAGCGAGAGATTAAGTGGCGTAGGTGAGTTAGCTAAACAACATATAAAGAGGGCACAGTGTAGAATGAAGTAGATGGCAGATAAACTCTCTGAGACATTTTCCCGATGGGATAACGTATTAGTATTGTTACCAGTGGGAGGATATCCATTCAAAGCCAGGTGGTTTCCTGGTCCCTATCAAATTGAGAACAAAAAATGATACAGGTAAAATATCGCATAATGATGCCAGACAGAAAAAAAGGTATCGATTATGTCATGTGAACATGGTGAAATTGTATTGTACTAGAGAGAAAGAACGGGAGAAACACTTGTTAGTTACTGCCCCGCAGAATGAGGAATAAAATCCAAATGATGTGAATTGTTTGGTGCGTCAATATAGGTCATAAAATGAAGAAGACCTTGATGAATGGGAAAGATTACCAAGCTATCTGTTTCAGGAGCATAGAAAACAGTTGAAAGATTTGTTACTGCAGGTTATGACATATGTAAGAAACAGATGAGGAGGACGAATGGGAATGTACATGAAGGAGATGGAGGAAATACTTCTCCGATAAAACAATACCTTTATCAGCTTAATCCTTTCAAAGACAGACAGTTCCAGGTGGATGTGGGGGCTCTGACCGACAAGGACATCATCGAACCAAGCCACAGCGGGTGGATTGCACAGATAGTCAGTTCATAAACTGGATGGGAAGCAACGATTCTGCATGGATTATCAGAACGTCAATACCGTTACAAAATCGGACTCATAATCAATTTCTGGAATGGATGACTGTATCGTGAAAGTCGGACTCTCTAGCTACATTACCAAGTTGGATTTAATGCGTAGTTACTGGCAGATAACTTTATCAGTGACAGGGAATTAAAATCCTGCGTTTGTAACTCCAAATGGGCTACATTAGTTTAAAGTGATGCCCTTTGGAATGAACAACGGACCCGCCACATTCCAAAGACTCATGAAAAGATTTTTAACTGGGTTGACAAACTGCGCAGTCTATTTAGACTATGTAGTGTTCTTTAGTAAGTCTTCAAAAAATAACACGGCACAATTTGCAATAACATGTTGCTCTTTGGATGACTACAAGTTTAGAAACTAAAATAAAACTGAATTCGTAATTCAGAGGTGATGTTCTTGGGACATATCATTGGTCATTGAAGGGTAACCCCACGAATGCAAAGACGAAAGCCATTGAGGAATTTTTAAGGTCAACGTCGAGAAAGAGGTGTTTCAATTCTAAGGACTAATTGGATTCAATTGGAAATTTGTTCCAAACTTCAGCAGTGTGGTAGCACCATTAACTGATTTGCTGCAGAACAATGCCAGGAGGCATTCGACCATTTGAAATCGATATTAACATGCAAAACAGTTTTAGCTACACCAAATTTTTCAAAACTTTTCAAAGCACTTTTAGGTTTCCATTGATGCTTAGTGACGTAGGAGTTGGAGCTGCACTCCTACAGGAATATGAGGATTGGATTGAACAGCCAATTGGCTACTTTTCGAAGAAGATCAACATCCACCGGAGAAAATACTCCACAATCGAAAAAGGAACTAATTTTGTTATGACCTTACGACATGTATATGTGAATGTCACGGACGATCTGAGACAGTTGTGTACACAGATCACAATTCGCTTACCTAATTAGAACACTTTAAAGACACGAATATGGGATAGTTCCGTTGATGTCTTATGTGAAAGACTTTTAATTTAAAAAAAACTGTTGAGGGTCGTAAGAACGTGTTGCAGATGCATTATCATGGACTTAACTGATACAGTTTAGGTGAGTCTTCTTATTAGATGTTATAAATGCACGGGTACATGGGAAGAAGCTAAGGTGAACTTGTATTAAAGTTGTTTGCATGTTCGAACAATGTGTTTAAAAAGTAGGAAAAAAAAGCCATCATTTCATTATGATGTTACATTTTTTTCCTAAGATGTGGGTGCACTGTACCTTTAAGAGAGGTAAAAGCTAGTGGAGTTACCTCACAGCAGTAAATGCTCCCAGGAAGGTAATAATGTAACATGTGATCGAAAGCGAAGTTAGCTGGTTGCCTGGAAACATCAAAACATATTTGACGTATGCCCATCATTTTAAATTTTACCCAAAAATAACCAAACTCTAATCCGTTTGAAATAAGTATATTGATAATTTTAAAATCAAATATCACAATGAGCGTATAAGGCCGGGGAAAATTGAACAGGTGAAAGGGGAACTGCCATGTGAACGACATCTGCACACTGCCCAGAAAATTATCTTTCATAAGTAACCTTTATCGATCAGTAACTAGTGAAACAGAACTGTTAAAAAGAAGAAAAGAAGACAGGAACACGGAGAAAACTGAAAGCTGCCTTGTTTTGAAATACGAAATTTCTTTTTAAATCATAATTGGGAGTTTTATCAGATTACTGCACGAGATAAATATTTTCTGTGTTAATGGTTTTCAATTAAGCAGGAGTGTTTACCTCATGTCCTAACACTACATGCTATACTATTAAGGTGGTATTATTTTATGTTTCAGTAAGATAGTTTGGGTTTAAGTTGAATTATGGCATGGATTCACAAACATTCCGTTCCCTGAATTCAAGATTTAAAATGAAGTTAGGGAAAGGAAAACAAATGAGAAATAATTGTTTGCATCAAAACAATGAACATTTTTCTATTTGGAGTGATGGCCAGAATGGAACCAGCACAGTTAACAATGTCGCAGTCAGCATAAATGGCATAGAGAATTCTTAGAAAAATATATCAGAGAAGTTCGATTTTCTCTCAAAAGTTCAGAAGATCATGGGATTGTCATGTTGCCATTTTGGCATAGTTTCTAACTGAAAACCTCACTGAGGTCAAAACAGCTCTATCTTAGAAAACAGCACACTGTGCAGAGTGTATATTTACTATCTCTTCACAAATTGGAACAAAAAGGAGTTGAGATCTCATCTACTACAGCGACAACATTTTTGAAGTTTTGGTTAAAAAAAAAGTTCTGCATCTCTGGTTGTTCTAGAAACAGCAGCCATTTATTTACCAAAATACATGTCAATCAACACTGGTGTAAGCAGGATAATTTTCGATGAGCAACCTGAATTCAGCCAATTGGGATTCACCGTTTAAAACTGATGTTAATTTGTTTCTAGTTATTCATTACAGTAAGAAATAAATGGATAATGTGGACATTTGGCTATGAAGCAGGTACCTGCACATATCCTGGAAAGGTGGAGCAAGTCCGAAGAGCTGAAGTTTTTACATCTTATTCTTGTTTTTCTAAGTAATTGACATTTTATTTTTCTTGTATAAATTGAAATGATATTGATATATTCACTGAATATGCATATTAATATGCATCCTACATCATAAAGGGAAGTTGCATAATCATTGTTTATGTTTGTAACATAGAGATGCAGACCTGTTTGTACTTTCATTCATTAATGTGGGTGATGATAGCTGCGATTGCAGTTTTTGACCATCAGCAGTTGCCCTTGATGAAGTGGTGGTGTGGTTCCGAATTGAAACCTGGATATACGAGCTGCAGCAATACCCAAGAAGCTGCAAAGTGCGCTAGAAAGCAATAGCAAAGCCCCTTTGATATCACATTTCAAATTACAACCAATTCCATCAGAAAAACGAAGATTTAAAAAATGGACGATCTTCAAGATCCTCTCCAAGCTAGTCAACATTTTAAACTGCAACAGCAGCGCCACTCATTCGTTACAGCGTAGTAGGGGTACCGACAGGACATGCAATGGAACGTTTTAGGTCGGAAGTGCATCACGTCTATTAAGGGCTGCATAGTGGCTCAGTGTTTAGCGCTGCTGACTCACAGCACCAAAGTCCCAGGTTTGATTCCAACCTCAAGCGACTGTCTGTCTGCACATTCTGCCCGTGCTGCTCTGGTCTCATTCCACGGCTTAAGCATGTGCAGGTCAGGTGATTGATCATGGTAAATTGCCCACAGTGCTAGTCAGAGGGAAATGGGTCTGGGTGAGTGATTCTTCGGAGGGTCGGTGTGCACTTGTTGGGCTGCAGGGCCTGTTTTCACATTGTAGGGGATCTAATCATATTCCTGATTTGAGCCTTGCAAATGGTAGACATGATTTGGAAATCAGCCTGTGACTTCTTCGCTGCTGATTATCTGCTCTTGTCTTCACAGTAGGTAATTAGATTGTGCATTACACTTTCTAATGCGTTGTTATCACCAAGGTATTGATATTGGGATATTTATCAATGTTAAAGTCCTGAAATGGCGAGGAGCCATGCTTAGATTCTTTTTAAATTGGAGACTGCCCTTGCTCTGGCGCTTGGTTTTGTGAATGTCAGTTAACATTTACGTACGTCCAGATCTTTCACTAATTGGAAGTGCTAAATAAATTTAAAGATGTGTTGGCAACGTTGATGGAAATCGATTCAGCATCATCAGGTAAAAACTCATGAAGCAAAGTGATTAGTTGGCGAAATGCAAGAGCTTATAAACTTAGAGTCAACTCTTGTGTTTAATACTTACCATTCCACAATGAAGTTAATGCAAGTCGCACCTTTCCTTTCAGAGTTGTTTGCATTGAGTGATGTTTCCACATTACAAATAATTGTTCGACTAAACTTGTGCATGTATCACTTCATGCCATGCAGGTTGCATTTATAATAGTTCATACCCTGTCGGATATCCGTGGGAACACAGAAATTGTTACATTAGCTAAGTAATTCCCTTTGTCCAAAAGCGAGTAAACATACTATAACAGACAAATAATGTAATTGCCACGGGATAGCATCTAAAACGGAAATTAAGAAGTACTTAAATGTGTTAACAATGGCTTTCAGAATTTACGAATTAAAACTGGACTCTGTATTCTTCCAGCATTGTTGCTCAGTATTCAATTTAGATTCGATCCATGTCTTGACACTGCCGCCCTGAGTAATTCACATTGCTTTCCTTATGTGTATTATTTAATAGTGGTTAAATCTTTGTTTGTGCTTTGAGGCTGAATAAAGGCATTCTTGGAATTTTGACTCCTCTTTTGTATTGTGAACATTCAAGTCAGTGATTCGCACACATATATTTTGACAATGTATCCTAAAGTTCTTTCAGCATATAAAATGTTTTCTGCCTGTCACACAGTTAACGTGCATGAAAGAAGTTGAACCCCTCAGGCTAATATATACAAACAAAATAATGCATTACTCTAACTCTTACAAGTAATTTCGAAGGTGGATTACTGGAATCCAAAGTCTGTTTTCCCTTCATGGATTTTGCTAGATTTGCGTAGTTTCTCCAGCAATTTCTCTTTTTGACTTGCGTCTCATTTCTATATTATGTGTTATCTTTTCTTGTTTTTTTGTAACCGACTTCAGAAGGTAAGTTCACATTGCATCATCAAAATTTGGACATATGTGTCGATGTTTATGTTGAATATATCTGAATATGATTTATCGAGTTATGCTCTGAGCAAAACACAGGAAGGTTATATGCATCTATCAGAGCCAGTAACTACAGAACCTTTGTTTGTAATTGGGAGCTGTTAGATTTTGAGGGTAAATCACCAATGCCGATATGATATTATTGCATATTTTGTTTACTCACTGCTGTATTCTGCTGGGGGAAAAAGATAAGATTTACTATTAACACTAAATATGTATGCTACTAGAACGTTTAAGAATTGCACATGATCTGTTTTTTTTTTGTTTCCTTCCCATTATGAAGATTAGATTACATACAGTGTGGAAGCAGGCCCTTCGGCCCAAAAAGTCTACACCAAGCCACTGAAGTGCAGCCCACCCAGATCCATTCCTCTAACACTTCAGCATGGACAATTCATCTAAGTTTCTGTAGTCATGGCAAGTACATGTAGTCCAGGGCATCAAAAATTGAGATCCAAATCGGTGAAAAATGTTTCTGATGTACTGTTAATCTCCTCTGGAAACGATGCCCTAAAACAGAATCATGGGGCCAGGGGGATGTTATGATTCAATTTTATGGGCAAAAGTAATTTTGTGATGAGACTTTGGTAAAAGAAGAAAAATGTGAATTTGTGGTAAGGAATCATTTTTAAGAGATTATAAAATGCATAAGGGGTGACAAGGAACAAATACTTCTAGCACCATGTTCGCATGTGCATCTGCTGGGATTTTACGAGATTGGTTAAACGTTCATGATAATATTTGACATCTGCATGAAAAAATACATTACCTTGGATGGGCTGAAGGGCTAAAATTGTTGGAGACATTCGACAAGCTGCATGACGTCAAAATAGTCATGTGATCGTTCCTTTAATGGGCCGAAGACTTTACCAGGAGCTTATTTCTGAGTGCAGTTGTTTTTGTACTGTCTGTTTTGAAACCGTATAAGCGAGAAAGTACGTCGTTCCAAGAGTGTGGCTAAACCATATGCTAGCATCACAAATGGTGTTACAAAGAACCAAAGTTTCCAAATCAGTCATTGGTCGAGCGTTCCAGGACGTGCAGGAGGGCATGAGGCTTATTGTTTTGTTTTCCTTCATTTTCCATCTTTTATTATTACTCAATACATGTTTATTTCTTTCTTTTTCCATTATAATTACTAATCAACAAATGTTAATATTTTAATAATTTGTTGTTTTTGAGGATTCTAGTCACTATATTTTAATGAATCCAAAGGAACCACTTAAGTAAACCATGTGATTCAACGCAGCGTGAGGGGTTAAATTCTGCAAAGTTGCAAGAGTGGTTCGTTTTAGTACAGGAGAGTGAGATCAGGGCTTCAGATGTGGTTTGGCTGTGCAGTTAAAATTCTATCGTTCAGAATGAAACAATTCTGAGATGTTGTGTTAGTTTGGCTTGAGTCTTTACATTTGGAAGACTGTATGTCAGTGTAATTGTTGAGAGGTGGGGTTGTGATGCGAGGGCAACTTGATATGACAGTAAGATTATCAAATTAGAAGAGAGTTTGAATATTCTCAGGGATCATTTAGAGGAAGGTGGTTTACTTATTTAATACTGGGGACAGATCATGCAGTGAGAGGTAACTTTGTGGACTTTTCTTTTGTCATCTTCATGCCATATATACGGGCTTTCCTGGACATAACTGGTCCCATGTGTCCAAAATAAATCAGTTGATCCTTTCACTATATGACGCTGCTGTGTTAAAATTTGGGGAGGCTCGGCTTTCTTCATCACTCGCCTAATGGAGTAGAAGGCAACATAATTATGTCACTTCCAGAAACATTGTCTCTGACTTTGACAGAGAGAAAAAAAACCATCTCATATCACATTCATAATACAGGCAAGACTGCGTTTAAAACTTAGGGAACTGCATCAAACATTGTGTGATGTACTTCATCAACAAATGGGGATTTCTTTACGTTTTCATTTTTAGGTTTTTTGAAACATCCAAAATGTCGACCTTCAAGTTCCAAATGACTAACGTTCAGTAAATACAGTCTTCATTCGACATTTCTGGAAATATACGCAATGGGAAAAAAAAAGTTCATTTGTTCAAGATAACTTCGGAATGGCCAATAAAATAAAACAAAATTGATCAGCCAATGACATGTACACCTTTAGAGTTCGGTTCCACTCTGTTGTTTGAAGAGTTGTATAGTGGTGCAAACACAATATATTTATCATGTGGTGCACGATGCTATGGCCCATTCCTGTTCTTATTTCATTTGCTTGCGTTTGCATATGCTCATTTTAAAGATTGAATTTGAAGCACGTGCATGGGTGCATGAGAGAGAGAAATGTGTAGATGGGTAGGTACATATTTAATTAGATAGAAACAGACAGACAGACGGACAGGCAGACAGACAGACAGACAGACGGATGGACGGACGGACGGACGGATGGATGGATGGATAAGCATCTGCATTATTCCAAATTCCAGCCTGCAACCTTATCTTCACCTATCATTGTCATACCTTGATTTCCTTGGTATAATTTCTATCACCGCAAAACTAGCTACAATAAATGCATTGCCGTTAACTGAGGGGTTAATATATGTTATAAAACCTGAGGGTCTGAAATAGACAACTGGGAACTCTACACATCCTACGTTACCAATCAGAGAGACTCTCCATGGACACTATCTCTTCTGGCAACCAATATTATGTCGATATTAACATGTTAACTGAAAAACCATGAGCCTCTACAGTTCAGTTTTCAGCAGACACGGCAAGCCATAGCAACCTCAACTCACGTATCTGAACAAAAGTAGGAAGAACAATAAATATTAATGAGGTCTTCTAAAGCCGCACGCTGTCTCAAGCACTTAGATATCCAAAAAAAGTACATACATAGGCTCTCTTCTGTTCACTGCACATGTGTTCCCACAAGTACTTCATGTGAATTAGCTAAACGTTGTTTCCTTTTAACTGAAATCTAATCGTTTCAATTATCTTTAATTTGGTCGAAACAATCACAAATAAATGCAATTACAAACAAAATCAGGACCACATTCTTGGAACGATAAAAATGTGAAAGAAGGTACTGCAGGATCTAGCTGAGGTAAAGAACTAATGCCTATCAAAGGGAAACACTACAAGAAAAGGAGTTAAAAGTTGACGTTGATGTTGGAATCTAATGTTAAAAAGAGGGATATTCACTTGAATTATGAGAATATTTTCTAAATAGTCGATTTCCGTTTAAATGGTGTGTCACATCTTATTAATGAAAGTAATGCAAAAATTGTAGCTACCTACTCGTATGGGAATGATTGCTCTGAGATTTGTAAATGACTGAATTGACTCCATTGCAGAAATCAATCATCATCAGACCGCTGAATGCAATAAACTAATGGATCTAGCTGGAACGAAAATAGAGAAATCTAATTACATTTCAATCTGAGTTCTACAAATGTTAATAACGCCCTTCATAACCGCTTTTTTTCAGGTTTTGCACAATTCGCCACATCATTCCTGTGACGTTTATGTCTAGAGAGATTTTAAATCCACATACTAGAATCACTTGACTTGGGATAGTTTTGAACTGAAATGTCGCTTAATTAATTCAACAAGTGATGTAACTGGGACTTTCAAAGCGCTTTTGAACTGCACTTTCAACTTGGAATATTTTACCGGATAAATAAATTCATTTCTGCAGCAACATAAATTCACTGATATTGATCTGGTTTGACAAAATAAATATTAAAAGTTTTCAGTGTACTCAGGATTATTTCCCACAATGTATTAACATAGGAAATCGATAACATTTAGAAGTTATCGAATTAAAAGAAAATGCCAGCGATGGTGAATTTTGAAAACACAGCTATTATTGTATTATCCATTTCTAGATCATTAAAATTGCCTATCTTTCTCCCCATGTCAGGCCCTTACAGCCTCCACTAGTCACTAAATTATGCTTGTCTTCCAGAGCGTTGAGCAACAGAACTTATGAATTAATGCATTTAGTGTCTTATGCAAGCTGTCAAAGGCAACCCGACCCGCATTTGTACTATAGGTTGGTTTGAATTTGCAAAACCAAGTGGAACACACTGTGAATTACCTGCCCAGCTTCAACTGTAAAGTCGATCACAGCATTCTTTGAAAAAAGCAGAATACAAGTTGTTGTTAATATCACACTTGCTGTTTTTTGATATAATATTCTGCTTCCAATTTCTGACGACTGATAGCGATAAATTAGGCAAGAGGTATTAGGCACGGACTTTCAAAAGTTGATTGTCCACCGATATTCACAGGCTTGGGACATCTGTAAAATGGGAAGTCTTCAAAATAAGACCAGAGGCCTGACACAGTATATTCCTGTTGGGGTGAAGGGCAAATCTGGTAGATAAATGGGTTGTTTGATATTAGACAAATTGAGGTTTTGGTCAAAAATGAGAAGGAAGCATATGTCAGGTATAGACAGCAGACGTGGTGAAGCCCTAGAAAAAATAGAAATGCTGTGGAAGTATAGTAAAAAGGGAAATTGGTAGGAGGAAGTGTAACATGATTATACTTTGGCAAATATGAGTTTAGGAGATTCCAAATGGACTCATCCCATATATAAAGGGAAAATAAAGTAACTAGGGGGAGAATAGGGATACCTTAAATATCAGCAAGATCTCACATGTGTGAAACCGCATGAGATGGAAGAGATGCATCATTGTTTAATGCGATGAAGCAAAAGAAAGTTAAAGAAATTGGAAAAATAAATCGCAACATGTTGGAAAATGTCTATTTTACAGAAGATGAATTGTAGAACGCCCTAAAAATGTATAGAGGCGAATACGTTCAAGTTACCTGATCAGATATGCACTTGAATATGTCGGAAGCCAGGGAAGTGATTTCTGGTAACTTTGCTGAAATATGTGTATCATCAATAGCCACAGGTGAGGTGGCAGAAGACTGAAGGTTGACTAAAGTGGTGCCACGTTTTCAAAAAGATGTGAAGGAAAAGCCACTAAATTATATATCAGTGGGCATAAATCCTGAGGGAAAGAATTTATATGTATGGGGAAAGGCATGACTGATTAGTCATAACCAACATGGTTATGTGCGTTGGAAAATGTGTCTCAAAACTTCATTGAGTTTTTAATAACGAAGATGATTAAACAGGGTAGTGCGGTGGATACAATCCACATGGAATTCAGTAAGTCGTTAACCAAGGTTCCTCATTGTAGACAAGTTAGCAATGTTCGATCAAATAGAATATAGCGAACACTAGCCATTTGAATACATAAGTGGCTTGAAGACAGAAGACAGGGTGATGTAGTGGAGGTTAACTTAGCAGATTGTAGACTTGTGACTAGTGTTGTGAAACAAAGAATGGTGTATGTCCACTGTTTTGAATCATTTATACAAGTGACTTTAAAGAGATCATAGGACGTATGATTGTGTGTTTGCAGATGACACCAAAATTTGAGTTGTAGTGAACATTGAAGGAGATTAACTCAGAGTAGAACGTGGTCTTGATCAGTTGGGCCATTGGTTCGATGAGTGGCAGATAGAATCTAATTTATAGAAATCTTTGTTGATGAATTTTTGAAGGATAAATTGGGGCAAGACATAATGGTAAGGTCCTCTGAAGTGTTCGTGAACAAAGAGACCTTCGGAGTGCGGGTTCATAATTCTTTGAATGTGCAGTCGCAGGTAGACAGGATCGTAAAGAAGGTGTGTGAATTGCTTGCCTTGTTTGGTCCGTGGATTGAATGCAGGAGTTGGGACGTCGTGTTGCGTCTGTACAGGACATTGCTTAGGCCATCTTTGAATACTTCATCCAATTCCCGTCTCCTTGCTGATGCAAGAATGTACTGAAACATTAAAGACTTCAGAAAGAATTTACAATGATTTTGCCAGAGCTGGAGGGTTTGTGCGATAGGGAGAGGTTGAATAAGGTGGGACTGTGTGTCTGGAGGGTCGGAAGCTGAGGCTGACCTTGCAGAGGTTTAAAGAATTATTAGGGGCATGAATAGGCCTAATAGCCAAGCCCTTTTCCCCAAGTTGGAGGAGTCCAAAGCTAGAAGGCAATATAGTTAACTTCAGAGGGGAAAGATTTAAAAGTGACACAAGAGGCATTTTTTTTTCACGCAGAGCTTGGTGTGTGTATGTAATGACCTGCCAGAGGAAGTTATGGAGGGATTACAATTACAAATTTAAAAAGCATCTGGTAGGGCACGTGAATATGAAGGTTTTAAAGGGGCGCTGACCAAAAGATGCCAAATGGAAATAAATTAATTTATGATATCTTGTCAGCATGGACCAGTTGGAGCATTCTGTACATCTGTGTGACTCTATAATCCATCAAAATAGAAAGTGATAGTACACTGGACAGCAGATAAGATGGAGGCATAAATAAGGAAAATAGCACCATGCTTGGATCTAACATCTAAGAATATTGGCAAATAGTCAGAATGGATTATCATAAATAAGACTGCTGTGAAGGTGACCAATAAATTCGCAACTGTCATGGTCACCAACAAACGAGGCAAACAGATGGCAAGGCAACAGTTCTCCTGGAACATTGTCAAGGTCAACAGTAATTTCACAACAAAACAGCACAAAACAAACAGACTGGAAACTAAGGTCAGGTCTTCTACACGTTCGATTGAGCAATGAAAGTGCAGAACCTTAGCACTGAAACAAATGGTAGATATTTGCTCGTGGTAAAAAAAATGCAACTTTTGACTCAAAAACAAACCTTCAAACTTGCAGTTTCAAAGGAATCTGCCACAGGGTGAACATTTCTGTCGTGTCTCACATTAGCAATTTAACTGTTCTAAGGATGCTGAGAGTCTCACATTTAAATTGGACTATAGGCTTTTCTGTACTCTGTCTATTGTTTGCCGTTAGGTCTCAAGCACAACATAAAATGCACTTGCATTTGTAAATCCTTTTTATTTCCCGCCTTAAAAAATGACGTTATTTCTAGGACTGGGGTAATGGTGTTATAATCAAACCTCTGGTGTTAGATAGACTAGATAATAAGGTGAGAATTTTCACTTGGGCAAATTTGCAAAATAAGTACATTGGAGAATGTATGATAATAGAAGAGAGTGGCCACTAACAAAATGACTATTGTGAAACGAAAGACTATGACATTTAGCTAACAAGGAAATCAATCAAACCAAGAAAATATCTTCCAAACATATTAATGAAAATGAAAGGATGTGTTATGCACTGGAAAGTTATCTCACAAATAAATTTAAAAACGCAAGGATGGTACATTAATTAATTGCAATTGTTCTCATGCAGAGTACTAAAAATGAAACGGTGATATACAGAATAGCAAGAGTACAAAATGTAAAACCCACACCCACATTCTATGGGAATCGATTTGAAAACTGATGCATGCTTTTTCTAACTATTCAGTTTACCACGATTTAATCACTAACAAATCATTGTCTGTACTTATTTTCAATGCATTTTATGGAAAACAAAATGAAATTAAGGCTGCAGAATCTGAGCATGGGAAGCTTTGCTAGGTAGATGTTTCTCTGATAACTCCGAGATAAATTATAGCCTAAGGGACAATGCTCAGAAGTTAAGATTCATTCAAATTAATCTGAGATACTGCAAGTGTTAATGGTTGGCAGAAAAACTTTGAATCGTTCAGAAAATGTATTTTGCTTCATGGAAACGAGATGGAGCACATCTGATTTGGAATCCTGTTATGGATGCTTAAACTCTGAAAATATTTGACAACTTACAGATAGTTTTGTAGCACTGTTGAACTGGTTTGGCAGGGGAATGAGAACCGAGGATTTCGGGGAAGCGAGAGGACTCGAGGTTAGCGCGAGTTGGTGAGTGTTCAACACGAAACAAGGGAATTAGAATAGGAAATAAAAAAGCAAAAAGGAGATGAGCAATGTAGCACTAAGTGAGTGGATATTAGGGAGCGACAAAAAAGTGTGTTCAAAAACAAATTTGCTTCTAGCGAGGCTGTTACAATTGAAATGGAACATGTACAATGTAACATAAAGACACGTTACCTGAATATTGACCGAAATCAAAGCAAGATGATTGAGTTCCAAACATGAATTATGTCGAAAGGATATGACTCATTGGCATGAGAGAGACATGATTGCAGCGGGGGTACCGACTATGCCTTAAATATCCATGATTATTAGACAATTCGGAAGGACTAACAGGAAGAAAAGCGATGTGTAATAACTGTGATATTTAAGAGTGACAGCGCTTGAGTTAGAAATAGGAAGAGGTAAAGGTCACTGATGGGCGTTGTCAAGGGCCAGCAAATAATAACATCGCGGTGAAATGGGAAATAGCAAATAAATAACTGATTCATATAAAAATAGTACGGCATTTATCATGGGAGATTTTCATTAGCACATTGATTACTAAATCCACTTTGGTCAATGAAGCCTAGAGGAGGAGTTCACAGAATGTATCTGTGATAGTTGCGTCGAACAGTTTGTAATGGAAACCATGAGACACCAAACTATCTTAGATCCGGTCCTGTGTAATGAAACAGGACTAATTGTTGATCTCCTAATTAGGGATCCTCTCGGTAGAGCAATCACAGTATGGTTGAATTTAAAGTATACATGGAGGATGAGAAAGTAAAATCCAATGACAGTGGTTTTTGTTTAAACAAAGGAGATACCAAAAGGATGATAGAGACTTTGGCTAAAATAGACTTGAAGAAATAAAACTATAAGGTAGAGCAATTCAGTAACAGTGGAGGACTTTAAAGCAACTTTTTACCTTGTTCAATAAAAGTATATATAAAGAGAAAACACTGGAAAATTGGAAAAGGGATTATCAGCCATGCATAACTCAAGTAATAACGGATGATATCAAATTAATTTAAAGTAAATGCATACTAAGTGACCAAGTTTATTAGGAAAGTATCTGCTTGGGAAAACTTTACAGATCAACGAAAAGTCATGAAAAGCGCCATAAAGCAAGGCGCCGTTGATTATGAGAGTAAACTAGCTCAGAATATGAAAACAGTCGCAAATGTTTGTACAAATTAGTAAAATGAACAAGTTTGGTTAACACTGTGAAATGAGGAAATGGCTGAGGCATTGAACAAGTATTTTGTGTCGTCTTTAGAATGGAAGACACAAATAACATGCAAATGATTGATAACAACGAGGGTATGGCAGGTGATAAGCTGGAAACGATAATTATCACTAAGGAGATAGTATTGGCTAAGCTAACAAAGATAGACAAGTCTTCTGGCACTAGTGAAATGCATTACAGGGTACGAAAAGAAATGGCGGGGAAAAGAGAAATGCCCTTGGAGTTATTTATCAAAATTCGTTGGAATCTGGGGCGATTCTTGTAGATTGTAAAAGAACAGATGTATCACCAATGTTTTTAAAAGGTGGTAGACCAAAGACGTGCAACCTATAGGCATGTTAGTTTAACTTCTATATTGAGGAAAATGCTTTTAGTGTATAATCCAGGAAGAAATAGTGAGACCTGGATAGACATTTTTCCATTTGACAAGTGCTACTTGGGTTTATGAAACCAAGTCATGTTTAAATAATTTAATGGAATTCTTTGAGGACATTGCGGTTGGCGTGAATCTGCGTGCTGAATCTGCTGTCTCCTGACTTCCAGAAGGCATTCAACAATGTGCCACATAAATGCCTGTTGCATATGATAAATGTGCACGTGTGTTAGATAATGTGTTTGCACGGGTAGAATATTGGTTAGCGAGCAACAAGTGGTGATAAAGGGGTATATTTCTGATTGGCGATCTGTCTCTGACAGTATTCCCCAGGGGTAAGCATTGTAAATGTTATTGTTCACAAATTACTGAGACGATGAAGAGTGGGGGACCAAGTATAGTGCATCAAAGTTTACAGATGAAATTAAACAGGTGTTAGAGCAATGTGTAGACAGGTCACTTGTAGTCTGCAGAAGTATATAAATGTGTTCAGTTTTTGAGCAAGGGCCTGGCAGATGGAGTAAAGATTAGTAACCGTGAGATCATCCATTTTGGGTATGCAGGGACAACAGTTATTTACGAAAACAATTGGAATATTGCTATTTAATGCTAGGAGGAGGTTATACTGCAGCGGTAGAGGTTGCTGGTGAAGCAGTACATGGAGTACTGAGTACCGCTCTATTCTCTACTTGAGAAAGAATGCACTGGCGCTGGGGTTGATGGGGGAGGCTGTCGTGCAGAAGATGTCACCAGGTTGATTCCACGATTAAGGGAGTTGGTTTATCTGGAAGATTTTGTACACAGAGACTATATTCATTGGAGTTTAGAAGAATTGGGGGGTGTGGCGGCTCTGTTGGAAACATACAGATTTATGAAGGTAACAGATTAGATAGAAGAAGATTCTAGAAGCAGAATTCCCACATTCTCCCCAAGAGTTTGTGGGTGACACGATGACTCAGTGGTTAGCACTGTTGCCTCACAGCAAGGGTCCCAGGTTCGATTCCAGCCTTGAGTATCTGTCTGTGTGGAGTTTGCGCATTCGCCCCGTGTCTGCATGGGTTTCCTCCGGGTTCTCCGGTTTCCTCCCAAAGTCCAACGATGTGCAGGTCTGGTGAATTGACCATGTTAAATTGTCCATAGTATTAGGTGCATTAGTCAGAGGGAAATGGGTCTGCATTGGTTACACTTTGGAGGGTCTGTTTCGACCTGCTTGGCCCGAAGGACCTGTTTCCACACCGTAGTGAATCTAATCTAATAAGAGAGTATGCGTCCACTTCTGAGGGGATCAAAAGCTACGTTTGTGGAAATGTAAAAATGTTGATGACAAATTCTGTCATAAAATTAAATGAAGATTGGTTATTTAGAAGAATTGAAGTTACAATATTTGTTACACATAGACATCACTAAAAATATGAGGCAATATGGCAAATATATTAGAAGTATTTAAAGAAAATAACAAGTACACAAATGAAAAGGGAACGAAATTGTATGCAGAAAAGCTGAAACAAACCGAAGATGTCCGTGAACAACATAAACACGGGCACAAAGTCTTGGACAACTTGGTCTGTTGCGGTTCTGCATGTCATTGCAATATTGTTCACCTTAGCTCTGCCTACGTGGAATAGTGAAGTGCCTTACAATACAAATGTATTGGTTCGCCAGATAATTGAGCTAATTTGTTCCAGAAGAACTTAGTTTGAAGTAGAAAAAGAAATTCTAAATAAAAAAGAAAATTCATAGCATTTCTCTAGTCTGACCCAGCACTGGTGTTAATGGGCATGTCCAGAAATTCCTGGGATCTATCGGTTGAGGGAAATTTGTAGCTAAGTATGACAAATATTCAATTGAAACATGCAAACTTATCAATGCTGCTCTCAATTGTGTTATTTTATTTTTTAACTAATGCATTGAAAAATTGATGAATTGGATATTTCACTATTCTTTTAAGTTGTTCCCTGAACTTGGACTGAGTAACCCCATAAATAAATGCATTTGTGCAACAACTTAAGTCCACGAGCATAACTGCAACTTGTTCAAACGTATATAAAGAATTATTGTAGGATTCAGGAGTAATTCCTGTAATTGCATCATAAAAAAAGTTTGCAACATATAATAGCCAGAGAAGAATAAAGCTCCCGGAGATGGTGAAGAGCAAAACCACAGACCTTCTTCTGCTATCCATCTCTGGATCACTGCATTTCTCTCTATTATTCTTAGCCCTTAGTGCATAACGGATGCGACTGGTTATTAATATATACCGAACCGTCAGAGTGTTGAGGATCAAAATTAAAGCATATGGGATCAAAGGTGTTGAAACAGTTTCGAACCATTCGTAAGCCACCCATGCTGGGTGTGTATAATACATTGATTTTTCATTGCAATACCATGGAACATTGTCAATTATTTCAACAGGTTCAAAGCGAAAGTACATAGGAATGCATTTTAAACAAAAGACAATGCAGGTTGTGGTTAGTACCACAGCTGCATTTTTCTCTGTACAATATTTTGTCCTCAGATTCTGGCAACAAATAGCCACAAATCTATCAAAGGAAAATGTGACAGTGAACCAGACAGAACAGTTTACAGATACATAAAGTAGGACATATATAAGAGTACACATTGTTGTCATTTCCAGGAAGGATCTTGGAAAATAATAAAAACTGATCCGATATAGTATGACGGCAGTCAGAATGACAAGCAGATCAGCTGTTGCCATAGCCACGAGGTATCGAGTAGTCCATGTGGAGAGGCCACATTTTCCTCTGGACAATATGATAATTGCCACTAAGTTAACTGCAAGAGAAAAAAAATGACGACTCGAAATTAGAATGGAAGCATTATCTGTGTTGACCAGCTGCATCAGAATATTATAGACATGAGATTGCTAGATAGATATGTAGATAATCGATAGATCGATAGATAGACAGACACATCAATAAATCGGTCATTGAAATGCTTCTTTTTAATTTGAATGGCTGTGGTGCCAACATGAGAAAGAGTTAAAAATCACATAACCTCAGTTTATAGTCCAACAGGTTTGTTTGGAAGCACGAGCTTTCTTAAATGTGCATTGTCAAGTGAACATTTACAATAGGTGCCATGTTGACCCAAATAATGCATTGAAGTTGTGAGGTCCCCATGTAAGGCTCTCTGTTTGCTAATGTTCAGCCTGATTCGATTCAAATAAAGGGATTTCCAGAATCACACATGGATTCATTCAGTTTTTGAGCAACGTAAAATGTACTTTTGCAATTACAAATTCACCCAGCAAACATATGTGTGTGTGTGTGTGTGTGTGTGTGTGTGTGTCTGTGTGCATGTGTGTGAGGGGTGGGTGTGTATGAGTGTATGAGAGTTTGTATATATGCACGTGTGTGAGTGCGCGTGTAAAGGGGTATAAGTCTGTAAAAGGGTGCGGGAGAGAGTGTGGGTGTGTATGTGTGAGCGTATGAGAGAGAGCTTGTGTGTGAGTGTATATGCTTGCAGTTTTGTGAATCTGTGTGTGCGTGATTCTGTGTGTGTCTGTGTGAGTGTGTGTGTGTGTGTGTGTGTGTGTGTGTGTGTGTGTGTGTGTGTAGTGCAGTGGGGTCCACTGTAGGGTGACATGAACCCAGAGTCCCAGTTGAGGCCATAACCATGGGTACCTAACTCGGTTATCAGCTTTGCTCGGCCACTTTTCATAGTTGCCTGTCCCGAAGTCTGCCTTGGAGGATAGTCATCTGAAGGACTGAGGTCGAATGTCCAAGACTGGTAAAGTGTTCTCCGACTGGGAAGGAACACTCATGTTTATTGAATTTTGTACAGTATCCATTCATCCATTGCTGTAGCCTCTGCTTGTTCTCATCAATGTACTATGCATCAGGACATCATTGCCTGCAGCGTATGAGATAGACCACTTTGGTTGAGTCACATGAGATGAGTACCTGCCGCGTATATGGTAGGAGGAGTCCCCATGTGTAATTGTTGTATCCATGTTGATATGTATTGGTGTGTTGGCTTTGTTTATTTTCGGAGCTTCAACCCATAGTGTGCCCTTCGTTGTCCAATACTTCCCAGGAGTCGAAAAACTACACCATATTCTTCACACCCTGCAACACATTTTCAATAAAGATGACCATCTCGCGAAGACCTTCCCCACGCCTCTGCATTTTTCAGCATTTACGGATTTTCCTTAATTAAATTCTCAGTCTCAACGTGTATAGAATCAAGGTTATCTTCACATTTCTTTTTCCATTCGAATTATTAGGATAGATGCAATTATCTATTTGTCCTATCACAGCGACGTTTCTTCGAATTCTAAATATATTCCATCAGTTTTTTTTTTCTTTTGTAACATCTGTTCAAACTTTTCGACTTCAAACTAATCTTGACAGCATTTTACTGTTTTTTATTGGTGCGTTACTCTGCCAATCTTGTGTAATTAGTATTCGCTGATCATTCCCACAAAGAAGAATCTTTCATATTGTCACTGATTAATAACTGCTCAGTTCCGTTAAACGTCTGCCATGCGATCTCCATTACCTTACAGTTAAATTAGGTTTGGCAGTTCATGTTAGCCATTCTGCATCCATAGACTTCTAATCTTTTTTTTTGCATTTAAATTATTACTCTTAGGAATAAACATGCTTTGCCTTGAATGAAGAAAAAATCTATTATATCATGATAGGTGGCACTCAGAATCCCCTTGACAAAGAGGTTACGGATTAATTCTATCTCACTGTATGCTACCAGCAACAAAACAATACATTGTTATTGCGGAAATATCCTCTCATGGTAGTTGTCCCATATATGTTTTGTCAACGATTTCTTACGATAAGCTTTGTCAACCTCGTTCAATAAATCTGGTGGTCTCTTAACATCACACATGATCATTTTAGGACCTTTTTGAATCTGCATCAGTGATCCCATCCATTAAAATCTGGCCTACCATGCATTTGCTGTTTAGTGCATATAAAATAAGCTGATGAGTGACATTTTGATTTTGCATCGCATTTCCAATTAAAATCTACGATCTCTATTCTAGCTATCTCAGAAAAATGGTGCATTTCAACAAGTGGCAATTCCAATAGTATTTCTATCGTTTTTGTTCCTTTTTTGATAACCTGTAGTCTTGAGGATCCAGCAGTGATTACCATGCAATCATAATCTGAAATTGTTATGAGCGCTTACATATTCTTGCTGTGTGCACACTCTGATCATCATGTTATTCATGATCACGATGTGCCACGAAATTTAGAATTTTAGCTTTTTCAAGAAATATAAATGTTGTGTTTCTGGCCTTATCTGTAGGCTCGCTTGTAGACATGCTTGTTCTTTCCCTTCCAGTTTCACTGTTTAGCTTCATTGAATTGGAACTCTGTCGAAAACCTTGCTTGCGTGTTTAATCATAATTCTTGTCATTTGCTTGCTTGAACTCGCTCTCTTAATGGAAGTTTTCTCTCTCATCTACCCTACAGCTCAAAATAACGCTCATCATATGAAGAATATCTGAAGTATTGAAGCCTCAGTTTCCCAGGTCATGACGATACGTTCAGCATGATTACAAATCTACTCACACTAAAAGAACATCTGACACACACATTAATATCTTTATACTTATTTGCACATTGGGAATCTGCTGATTCTTCACGCAAAATTTCAAAAGCATAATTTGTGAGATTTTGCGTTTTTGATAATAAATTTGGATCCTCGTTGTCCCCATTCAATATGAGAACCTATCTACTGTAATTTGTGTGTGAGTGTAACTAGCCTGAGATATGACATTGAAAAAAAAGGTCACATTTGAGTCAGACATCCACTTCTTTTTTTTCTTCCTGAACATTTTCTGGCAGATCTGCATAGTTGATGAGTAATTTCCTTTGTTTCATATTTCCTCCATGTCCTTATGCAAGATTTATACCGGAACAAACTACCATGGTATTGCAGACCAGATTTCCAGAGACATGATGTTGGGAAGACTTAGCAGCCGTGTAGAAGTTTGCTGTCGTTGGCAGATATCTGTCTATATCCTGACGAACCTACTATCAGAACAATTCAATTCCCTCCTAGGAAGTGATAGATTTTCTGCATCATTTTGCTGTGATCAGTGTGCTTCTATCTCTATCATTCATCCAAGTTGCAAGAATGTCAGAAGTGCTGAATTACTGTTCCCTTCTTGGCTCCAGTATTTGTCTTCCTGGGAGTGGCCTGTCTTAGGTCACTGAACAGTCAGAGATTTTATCCTTGAAGTTATTAATGCTTTTTAAAACGAAGTATTAACGTAGATCTACTGGTGATTCATATCTCCTAGTCTCAGGCCTTGTCACAATTTGTCACAGCTTTTTATTCCAGGTTCACTTGACACTGTTGCAATTAAGTAAGTTTTTTTTCATTGTCTGATTATTAAGCAATTGCATAGTGTCTATGAAGGTGTAGATATATTTTAAATATTGTAACTTAAATATTTCACACATTTCCGAGTTTTCGTGTTCCTCATATTTCAATCACTGTTATGCTTAACTATGTCATTTAAATTGTGGATATGCTGGATTTTATTCCTGCAAAGATGTATTCAGCTTTGGAGCTTCTATCAGGAGACAATAATTCAATGAATAAATCGCTACCAATTTATTATCAATGAGGGAGTAAGGCTTTCTTCCCCCTCCAATATCGGAAAATAGATGTCAGCCATGGATTACTGCTGATTTGAATATAATTGGAAAAAAATGATTTTTTTAAGTTTCTGCGTCTGCTTTTCCAATTGAGAATGGAAGTTTCAATCTAGGGGAGGTATTATGAAGCAGACACTTGGATCTTCGGCCTGACAAGCTTCACTTTCAAAATGAAGATACTTTCTAACATTTATAAAGGGTTTCCTCTTGAGATTATACAATATTTCTCCTAATTTTCCAAAATTCCCTCAAGTCAAGAAAGATTTTTCCCATTTAAAATGTGCATATATGAACTCAGAACTGGAGAGGGATAGAAAGCAACATGCTAGGTCAATTATTTTAAAATATTCCCTCCAGATTAGGATTGATGATTAAAAATTCATGCCTGCGCATTTGAAAAAAAAAGACGCAAGGTAATTATCAAGAGTGGTTTTGGTGAAGCTGAAATAATAGTCAACGAACCTATTGCAATTTTTGAAGGAATTGCAAACACGGTCAATATTTTGTAACCACCTTAATATATTTTACTTCCATTTCGAAAGGTTATGTGATGCACAAAATTTCAAATATTATTGTGGAAAATAAATAAATAATCTGCTTGAATAAAAAAAAAGTCACTGTGTAGTGAGTAGCACATTCATGTAGATAAATGATTAGCTAGTTGACAGGAAATGAGTAGTATACATGATAATGTATTTGGCTGCATGACACGTTGTAATGATTGGAGTCTCGTAGAAATCCAAGCGTGAGATTTGAAATTTTGCACGAATGAATTTGATTTTGATAATGAAGGCATGATAACTACATAGCTTGAGAACCAGAATAAGTTTGCAAAAATGTTTTGATGATGTAATTAGACATTTGAAGATGAAATATATCAATTAATCGAATCAGTGAATATCTGTCATGCGGACTGAAATTTGGATTAAAAAATCGCACTTGTTCACTTTTTAACTACGATATTGGTACAAAAAGTAACTCTTACAAAATTGTAGGATTATTGCAGAAATCTAATTTGCAGAGAGTTATGGTGTTCCAGAGCAATCGGTTAAAACTTGAAATGAATCGTACACTTTCAGGGTATTAAATTTATTCAGGCATGTTTCAGTGACACTGTAAAGGTAATTGGGTAGCTTTGGTGAATTGTAAAAAATACTGGATCATCTTGAGAAAGTGTTTGAAGAAGTTTTGTTTACTCGATATGTAAATCTTTAAGCCTCATAATTTCAGGACAGATATGAACTTGGAACCACACCCAGTGACGAGTGACAAGTTATCGAACAACCTTGCCTTCCTCCTGACATTAGAAATTCTAGTATTTAACTAATTCATTCAGTTTGCACGATACTGTTGTGTTTCGTTTTGTTTTGTTTCAATATTGAAAGAAATTGCCGACTGCATGTCTAACTTCCATCATAACATCTGTACTCTCCGTACAGGTACTGAAAGGCATTTCTACAAAATGAACTCGGTGATTATGCAAGCTCTTCCAACACTGCTAGACAAATCAATTTGGCAAATCGTTCAGTTATGTCCTCTTAATAAAGCGCAAAAGAACTCCAACCACAGTCTGTTACTATCCCATTAGTTACCACTTGACAAGAGCAAACAAATGGTGAGTGTTAGCAACAGAGCATTCAAAAGGTAAAATCACATCAATTAACTGCTTGATAATTTGTGATTCGAGGGAGATCCGTCTCGTGATTATATTGTAGACTTGAGCCTTACAGCAAGAAAATATTTGATTTCAGGAGAGGTCGTTATGTCTTTGACCCAACCATCTGAAGTTCCATGAACATGAACGTTTGCATTATTTTCAATTATAACATCAGAATGTTCACTGGAATTTCATAAAATGCTTAGTATTTCAAACGATTCACAACATAATGAAATGTTTGTCCGTAGAGTCCTAAAATCACAGCGACACGCAAACATAAATAACCATTCTGTTTAACTAATGCAGGCCGATCACAATCGCAAGCCAAATTCACCCCACCTGACATATCCAGCTAAAACTTGCAAATTCACGTTTTACCCAAATGTCTTTTGTATGTTGTAATTTTAACTTCATTCAGCAGTTCCTCAGGAAGTTCATTCGACACGTGAGCCAACCTCTGTGTAAAAAACAAAGCATGCCACTAATTTTTTGTTCAATCTCTGGCCTCTCACCTGAACTATGTGCCCCCTTCTCTTGAAATCCAGCATCTTAGTGAAAACACAATGGCCATGAACTCTATCTTAACCACACATTATTTGTTAAACTTCTTTAAGGTCTCCTCGCAATCTAATATATCTCAATAAAAATAAAGGTCACAGCCTATCCTTTCTTTCTTCATAACTCAGAGCGATCACACTGGCAATGTCCTGGTAAATCTCTTCAGAAAATCTCTCCAGCTTAAAACTATCCTTCCTATAATTGGATGACTAGAACTAGACCTAAACGAGGTCTCACCAATGTCCTGGACAAACTCAACGTGTATTTCTAAATCCTTAGTTAAAGGACTAAACAATGAAGGCAAGCTTGCCAAACACCTTCTTAACTACGTATGTGATGTAAACTTCATAGAATTGTGTACCTGCAATCTTTGGTGCATCTATTCCAAAACACTACCAGTGCCATACCATTAAGTGTATTTACACCGATCAATAACATCAGGGGATACTACCTATAAATTGCACTGTGGAAAATCGTTCGAAATGTTAGGAACACCTTTAACACTCAACAATGCTTTAATTTAGAACGATAATGGTAAAAAATGCATGTGAGCACCACCACCTGAAACTATCACCCAAACCTTCCAATGATTATGTATCGACGTTTTCGTTAGTGCCAACGCGTGAATATCCTGCATCTTACTACAGCACATCGATTGCAGGAGTTTTAAAAGGTAGCACACCACCCCGTTCTCAAATGCATCGAGGGATGGAGGAGAAATACTGAGTAATGGTCGACGCCCTCGTTCCATAAGTGGATGAGAACGTAAAGCATAGTTAAACTTGAAGTGTGCAGGGTCATTTTTACTGCAATAGTCTACCACGTTTTCATTCTGCATTCCAAATTAGAAGAGGATCCAGAATGATGTGGCTTGCGGGGCACTGCAGACGTCATCAGAACTGGGATTATTTTGTGTTATTATTCTGGTCAGGCTATTCGTGTATACAGTGAACATGATTGGAGCTCGAGCTGATCAAACAAAAAAAGTTTAACTTTAATTCTGTCAATAAGTATTTCATTAAAAAAAACACCATTCATCGCCAAATATTTAGCCATCAACGGTTTGGAAATGATTCAATCATTTAAAAAGAGGTGATTACAGCAATTTTACTCAGAAAAAAAGTAAGTTACGAACTATTCAGTTGCTTATAATATTTAGAACAGTACCTTGGACTTAACCTTTAAGTCATTTGTTAACATTCGTTTCTGCTGACTAAGTTCAAGTGGAATCAGAATTGCATTGCGAAAAAGAAGGATGTGCATCAGTAAAAGCTTCAATCATCCGTTAAAGCGTTTCTCTGATGTCATTGAATATTGACTGACAAAACGAAGTAAGGACAAAACGATATTATACATTTCTGTCATTTTACTTACCAAGCAAAGGCAACTCGCTTATAACTTTATCAGGTTTTCGACCATGAACACTTACCAGGAGCACCAATGACGGCAAGAATTGTGTAATATATTTTTCTGAAGCTGTAAAACGATTCCATATTTCAGCATTTGGTTTGACTTCTCTGTTTTTTCTCCAATCAGTCTCACTTATTTGACAGATGATGGAGAAACTTATATCCAATCTGGAACTCCATGGAGACACCGAGATTGCAACATCGTTCCACGTGACTTTGTTTTTGTAGTGAATCAAACATTAGAAGAACTGAATGAATTGTATGTTCTGATAGAAAACGTTTACGGCTAAAAATGACAAAACCACAAAGGATTGAACAATTTCGATCTTATTAAGTAAGTTAGTAATTAATTGAGACGTCTGAAAGTGATGTTGATAAAATAAAATAACGCCAGGGCCATCTGACTCTTGCTCCTGAAAAGAAAAAAAAAACTTTAATATATTGAGTTCATTGAGCAATTACATCTTGAATTAAAAATTCTGTATCATTGCTGTCATATTGTATTCTGAGATGTAGCTCACAACTTTGTTTGGGCCAGTTAAATTATTCTTGTCATGTACATATGCCTATGGATGGTGAAACTAATGTAGATTCGGCAATTGACCAAAGGACAATTCGTAACATCTGAAAGTCAAATACTACCATAAAGGACTCTATCCTGTTTGGACGTATTTATCAGCTTTTGAAAAAGAAGGACGGGAGTAATTACGTCACCATTCATGTTTCCGAATTCAAATAAGGTAAACGAAACAGAGCTTTTAAATTTTCAAAAGCAGAAGAAGACACGGACATCTTAATTTAGTTTCATGAATTCCATCCTTTAGTTTTGCAATTAACAATGCAGGACACTGACGAAATATGATTTAAGAAATGTATCAAGGTATCTCCTCGAGGCTGTCCATTCCTATTAATTTTAAGTTACAATCTGATTCTTTGATTGAAGAACACAGTTCGCTTTTCAGCTTTAAAAAAAATCCTTTTCTTCGTCGATAATTGTTACATTTCAAAGACCATTTTGAATTTCTTTTCTTAAAAACAGTTCAAGTCGGAATAATCAACATTCTATTTCGATTTTATAAAAGCTTGGTAACAAAAACAATCCTTGATAGTTTTCCTGTCACTAAATTACATCAAATTCAGAACGTTGTTACAGTGGATATTCTGCGTAATTCAGGTAATATGGATCGTCTCATTGGCGACACAGGGAGAAAAATGTACTGCACGATTCTGCAAGATCATTGTTTAAATGTAATGTGAAAAATAAGAGAATTTTAAAAATGATTTCTAATAGACACCGACTTTTCAAAAGTTTGCATATTGTATTTCCATTCATTGGAAAGGGGAAAAGAAAAAATGTTTTAAAAAGATATAAACAAATGGCATGTTTCTGACAAAGAATGAGGTTAACATTCATTCGATCGTAAGCAATGACATTCAATCCACAACAATCAGAGGGTAAGGAAGTTGGAAATGTTGATCGTGCACCCAGTTCACCTCCACTGCTAACTGACGCTGCCCATATACATGTGTACCAAGGTTTAATCATATCCAGGCTTGGGCTGATAATGAATAAATCATATTAATGGCAAACAATTACCACACAATAAAATAACCTGCAGTAATAAAAGAAATCTAAGAATTTACCCTTGAGTTTTAATGATAGTTCCATGCCTGAATCGTAAGACCACGAGGGGTAGGAGCAGAATTAATTATCTGTTATATGCCGAAATCATGGCTAGACTGATGATTTCAATGTCATATTACTACCATATTTTCATTACCCTGAATTATTTTACAGATTAAAAATCTATTAAAATCTCATTTGACTACCACTACGTTAACTGCCCTCTACATTTAAAAAATCCAGATATTTCTCCACCTGATCAAATGTGAAATTCTTCAGTAACTATGTCTTGAATAGAGGAAACTCAGCATCGAAGAATATTCCCGCTGGACAGAGACTGATCCAGATAAAGAATCAATATCACCACATCTATCCTGTAAAGCTCATTATAATCATAAATGTTTCAAAATGCTTGCCTCTTATTAACATAAACTCCAACAACTACATATACGAACTGTTCTAACTCTCTTCCTAAGAAAACAGATGCATCATTGTGGTCAACCAATTGAACTTACTCTGACGTGCATACAGCAGGAGATGAGAACATATTTCAGGTCCTGCACTGAAGGTCGTTACTGAGTCCTAAGTTCATTATCCTTGCACCACTACTTACTATTGGTTAAGAACAACCAGGGAAGTCGTCGAGAACAACCCTTTTTGTTTTAAAGTCTTGTTTTAAAAGTTTAACTTTACCACAGGAAATTCTGAAATGGGGTTAAAAAGAAAACTGCAATAAACTCGGAGGTATGTTTAGTAATTCTGCCAATAAATACAAAATTGGTGCTGTAGTGGACAAGTAAGGAAGTTAGCTCAGAGTAAAATGTGACATTGATCAGATGAGTTGATGGGCAGGGGGGTGGCAGATAGACATTAATTTAGATAAATATGAGGAGCTGCATTTTGGAAAGGCAAATCAGACCATGCGATAAACATTTAATGGTAAATTCCAGCTGAGTGTTGGTGAACATAGAGACTTTGGAGTGCAAATTCATATTTCCTTTAGAGTTGTAGTTAGACAGGTTAGTGAAGGAGGCGTTTGGTATGCTTCCCTTCAGTGACTAGTGCATTGACTGTAGGAGTTGGGAGGTTATGTTATGACTTTACAGGACATTGCTTGGGCCACTTTTGGCATACTGCATTTAAATCTCGCCTTTATGCCGTAGGAATAATGCTGCAAAACTTGATAGGGTTCAGAAAAGATGTACAAAGATATTGCCAGGGCTGGAATGTTGCCAGCATTAAAAGGGTTGCCAGCGTTGCTGAGACATTGTAAGGCTCGAGTTATATGACTCTATGTCTTGAGAAAGATTCAAAAAGTAAGTCTCACGACTTTCTGTCTGTCACTTGGAACTCGGTCTCAAATTCCAATGCACTCTTTATGAAGCTGGATTCCAAGGTGAAGTCCAATATAATGTGACAAGTACCCAAGGTTAGCAGTATTTTGTAATTGGTGCAATATGCTGTATTGCCTTTTCACAGCACGTTTCCTAAGAATTCATCTGCTTGTTGGTCAAAATCAAATCGACCATACACTGAAAAACCGCCTGCTCCCATGCTAAGTAAATCTTCTTTCAAAACAAAATGCTATCATGTAATTTTCCAAGCTACGACAATTACTTATTGCCATGTCCACCAAACCTTCATCATATAGTTTTGAGATATCATTTCTAAATTTATACACAACGGTTTACATCTAAATACCATCACATTTCACGTTTAAACGTTTTGATGAAACCAATGAATTATCATTGATTTCAATTTGTTTTTACTTCTTATTTTTGGAAAAATATATCAAAGTCTTCATGAACTAATAGTTCCTAAAGTTTCAAATTCTGTAATACACTACATTTTAAAATTCTGAATTATTTTCCTCGAGATTTGGAATAGCGGTTTATTATATTTGCCAGTCGTAATCCTGCAAGAAGTTGCTACGTATTCTCAAGTCACGAACCAAAATCAGCATTTTGAAACAATTAGATAATTTGAGATCGACAACACTGAACCGTTTGATGGGATTGCCTCAAGCTTCTCTAATCCTGTCTCACATTCTGAAGATAACACTATATTCTTTCTCTTTAACAAATTTCTTAATAATCGAGTTATCCTGATAATATTAGGCACAGATTTCTAGAGATGCCCACATATTTTTGCAATATCACCTTACTGTTAGTTCAGTATTCTTGACTGAAAATTGGATAAGATTATTTTCTTTTCATTATCTGTGCCATCACTTGCCTTTGTCCTGCAACTTGTCATAAAACAATTTCTGATGGCTTTCTGGATTAAATTGGGATTTACTTGTTATCCTATCTCATCAACTGTATTTTAAAAAAACTTTATTGACTGTCCCATATCCTCTTCTCACGAGTCACAATGTAATAGAACAACGTCTAAATAAGTTGCACAGTTATGTCCCTCAAATATGACTTGATTCATATGTTTTGGAGCATAATTGGTATTTTATTGGCCAACCTTACATTACTAGACATTGGTAACTTCCATTTCATGCATAAAAGTGAAATATTCCTTTCGCCCTTGAAGTCAATGGCACTTGCTAGCACCTCTTCATTCGATCAAATTGGAAAACAATGAAGGGTTATCAACGTTCTGCTCGTGATGGAATAGGTACATATCTGTCATTGCCTCTTATTAAGTGTTGGTTGCTGGAAGAACTCCGGATCAGAGTTGATGATCTGGAATCTGAGCTTCAAACACTGCGGCACATCCGGGAGGAGGGGAGTTACCTGGACACTTTGTTCAGGAGACAGTCACACCTGGGAGATTAAGTAATTCACATTCAGTTAGTGATCAGGGACATCAGAATGTGACTGTAAGTGCGGCAGGTAGGGGAAACCTGAGTTCAGGAGTGCAGGAGCCTCAGCCCTTGATCTTGTCCAATAGATATGAGATTTTTCCTCCCTGTGCGGATGAGGAAAAGGGGTCTGGACAGGATGAGCCAGCTGACCACGGCACCATGGTCCAGAAGGCCATTCAAGAGTGGGGAGCAAAAATACAAGTAGTTGTTACAGGGGATTCTATAATTAGGGGGACAGATAGTACCCTTTGAAAGCCGGATCAGGGGTCTCGCATGGTGTGTTGCCTGCCGGTAACAAGGTGCGGGACATCTCCGACTGGCTTGTAAGGATATTGGAGCGGGAGGGGGAGGATCCAGTTGTTGTGGTCCACGTTGGGACTAAAAATATAGGCAAAGCTATGGTGGAGGACCTGATTGTGGATTATCAAGCACTAGGAAGGATTATCAAGCACTACAGGTCCTCCAGGGTCATAATCTCCGGATGACTGGCCGATCCTTGTGCCAATTGGCATAGGGATAAGAAAAATAGTGAAGTGATTGGTTAAGGGATTGGTGTGGGAAAGAGGGATTTCACTTCATGGGGAATTGGCATCAGTTTTGGAACCGAGGGGATCTGTACCATTGAGGCAGTCGCCACCTGAACCGATCAGGTACCAATGTTCTAGCGAAGAGGATAAATAGGGTGATCAGTAGGACTTTAAACTTCTGAGTTTGGGGAAGGGAAAGTGAAAGCGACAGGGAGTATGGAGTTAAATGGAAAGATAAGCAAAGGATAGCAAATGTGCAGGCGGATTTAAACTCGAGGCAGACTGGGAATGCAGGAAAAATGAAGGATAACTTAGGGCATCTTATGATCTCCAATACCTCTAATGATAAGAAAATTAGCATTAAGTCACTTTACCTGAATGCTCATAGCATTCGTAACAAAGCAGATGAACTAATGGCATAGATAATCGTGAATGATTATGGTGTGGTAGGCATCACAAAGACTTGGTTACAGGGGGGTCAGGACTGGCAGTTAAATCTCCAAGGATTTTCAACTTATTTAAAAGACAGGGAGGTGAGCAGAGGGGGTGGGGTTGCCTTGTAAGTTAAGAACAAAATTAAATCTATGGCACTGCATTACATAGCGTCGGATGATGTGGAGCCTGTGTGGGTGGAATTGAGGAACCACAAAGGCAAAAAAAAAACATAATGGGAGTTATGTACACACCTCCTAACAGTGGTCAGGACCAGGGGCGCAACATGTACTGGGAAATAGAGAAGGCATGTCAGAACAGCAAGGTCATGGTGATCATGGGCGACTTCAATGTGCAGGTGGACTGGGTAAATAATGTTGCCAGTGGATCAAAAGAAAGGGAATTAATGGAATGCTTACAGGATGGCTTTTTGGAACAGCTTGTCATGGAGCCCACAAGAGAGCAGGCTATTCTGGACCAAATGCTATGTAATGAAACAGACTTTATAAAAAATCGTAAAGTAAGAGAACACTTAGGAAGCAGCGATCATAGTATGATAGAGTTCAGTCTGCAGTTTGAAAGAGAGAAGGCAAAATCGGATGTAATGGTTGTAACAGTTAAATAAAGGTAATTATGAGGACATGAGAGAGGAACTGACGAAAATAGACTGGAAGCAGATGCTATCGGGGAAGACGTAGAGCAAATATGGCAGGAGTTTGTGGGCATAATCGAGGACACTGTACAGAGGTTCATCCCCAAGAAAAGAAAAATTACCTGGGGAGGGATTAGACAGCAATGACTGACAAAGGAAGTCAGGAAATGTATTAAAGAAAAAGTGAGATCCTATAAAGTGGCCAAGAACAGATGGGCTACATCCTGGAGTTCTGAGGGAGGTGGCTGAAGAAATAGCGGTGACGTTGGTTGAGACCATTCAAAAGTCACTGGATTCAAGGAAAGTCCCGGATGATTGGAAGATCGCTGTTGTAACCCTCTTGTTCAAGAAAGAATCGAGACAAAAGATGCAAAATTATAGACCAATTAGCCTAACCTCGGTTGTTAGTAAAATTCTGGAATCCATCATTAAGGATGAGGTTTCTAAGTTCTGGGAAGAGCAGAGTCGGATTAGAACAAGTCAAAAGGGTTTAGTAAGGGGGGATCGTGCCTGACAAACCTGTTGGAATTCTTTGAAGAGGTGACAAGTAGGTTAGATCAGTGAAACCCACTGGATGCAGTCTATCTAGACGTCCAAAAGGCCTTTGATAAGGAGCCACACGGGAGGCTGCTGAGCAAGGTGAGGGTCCATGGTGTTCGAGGTGAGATACTGGTATGGATTGAGGATTGGCTGTCTGACAGAAGGCAGAGAGTTGGGATAAAAGGTTCTTTTTTGGAATGGCAGCCGGTGACAAGCGGTGTCCTGCAGGGTTCAGTGTTGGGGCCGCTGTTGTTCGCGTTATGTATTAATGATCTGGATGAATGGACTGGGAGAATTCTAGCGAAGTTTGCCGATGATACAAAGTTAGGTGGGAAGGCAGGTAGTACTGAAGAAGTGGGGAGGCCTCAGAAGGATCTAGACAGTTTGGGAGAGTGGTCCAGGAAATGGCTGATGGAATTCAATGTGAGGAAATGCAAGAACTTGCACTTTGGAAAAAAATTATACAAGCATGGAATACTTTCTATATGGTGAGAAATTTTGTAAAGCCAAAGTACAAAGGGATGGGGGAGTGCTAGTCGAGGATTCTCTAAAGGTAAACATGCAGGTTGAGCCCGTGATTAAGAAAGCGAATGCAATGTTGTCATTTATCTCATGAGGGTTGGAATACAAAATCACTGTTGTGCTACTGACGCTTTATAAAGCTGTGGTTAGGCCCCATTTGGAGTACTGTGTCCAGTTTGGTCCACACGCCTCAGGAAGGACATTATGGCACTGTAGCGTGTCCAGTGGAGATTCACATGGATGATCCCTGGAATGGTAGATCTAACATACGAGGAATCGTATGAGGATCCTGCGATTGCATTCATTGGAGTTTAGAAGATTAAGGGGAGATCTAATAGAAACTTACAAGACAATACATGGCTTGGAAAGGGTGGATGCAAGGAAATTGGTTCCGTTAGACGAGGAGACTAGGACCCGTGGACACAGCCTGAGAATTAGAGGGGGTAACTTCAGAACAGAAATCCGGAGACATTTCTTCAGCCGGAGAGTGATGGGCCTGTGGAATTTATTGCCGCTGAGTGCAGAGAAGGTCGCGACGCTAAATGTCTTCAAGGCAGAGATTGATAAATTCTTGATGTCACGAGGAATTAAGGGGTATGGGCAGAATGCCGGTAAGTGGAGTTGAAATGCCCATCAGCCATGATTGAATGGCGGAGTGGACTCGATGGGCCGAATGGCCTTACTTCCCCTCCTATGTCTTATGTTCTTATGGTCTTATTGTAATTTTATTGGTAGTTTTATATTCCACACAGGATTGATGTGACCT
Organism: Hemiscyllium ocellatum; assembly: GCF_020745735.1. Taxonomy (NCBI): domain Eukaryota; kingdom Metazoa; phylum Chordata; class Chondrichthyes; order Orectolobiformes; family Hemiscylliidae; genus Hemiscyllium; species Hemiscyllium ocellatum. Next base: position 29,276,149 of record NC_083435.1, on the reverse strand, counting down.
TTTTTTCATTTCGGAACTAACATTACCTCTATTCTCCATCAGTTTTGACTACTGTTATTCAAGTAGTTTTGCAGCACGTGCTGAAACTTTGTTTGCCACTGTGCTTGCTTTGTTAGATCAACCAGTACAGATTGTGCTTTATCAATCCTGACTCACCTCTGTCAACATCATATCGAACTAATGAGTATAGCTAACCATATCTTCAAGGGACAATTATCAACTTCACAATCGTCTTAACAGATCCTCATGTCGCCACATATCCCGCGATCTAACTCTAAAAAAATGAGAATACCGTATCTGATTGTCTCAGTATTTTCTTTTGTATGAGCTTGTCGAAATATCCCTAATGCCACGTCTCTTTTTTGTGTGCCATCTTTTTTTATCTTTTGAATCTACCTTTTCCTCCTAAATCCAATATGATATGCTAATACCCTTTCCTAAGACGTTTGCCTAACATATTGACTCTTCCTCCAAGAACAGGTTCATTTATAATACAATTAGAGGAATGTGAGGGCCTAGTGGTATTATCACTAGCATGTTAATCCAGAGACCCAAGTCTGCTGACCCAGGTTCAAAACATTTCCACAGCAAATGTTGTAATTTTCACTCAACAAAATCCGAAATTAAGACTCAAATGATGACTGTGAATCACTTACCGACTGCTAGAAAATCCCATCCCATTCAGTTATGCCCTTTAGTGAAGGAAATTGCCGTCATTACCAGGTCTGGACTACACGTGACGACAGACCCGTGGCAACTTGATTGAAACCTAGTTGCCCTCTGGGAAATTAGGGCTGAGCAATAAATGCTGGCCTACCCAACGCTGCCCTCATCCCATGAGTGATCCCATACATAACCTACCAACTACATTATGTGACTTCCAGAAATTCACGTTCACATTTCCATTCACAAAGACATTAACATGCCATGCTTGATACGCTTTTTTGGTTGAATCTTTCCTTTTCCCTTGAAGGATTTTCAGAGACTCATGTGCCATCTTATATGGTCCTGCGTATTTGTATACAGATGAACGTTGAACATCGGTTTTCACAATGAACGATTGCTCACATTTTAACAGACACAGAAGCATATTAACAAAATAAATTTGTGGAGGAGCATAGTAAAATGACTATCACTAGAGAAGTAGCAGCGGGCGATTTTGTTTCTACTAACTGTGAGATGACCACTGCTTCGATTCTGATGGACCTCATGCTTGGCCAAAGAAACAGTATTGAGAAAAGCCAAAGCATCAATTTGAATTTTACAAAACTTCTTTCATTCATGTTTACTCTATTAGATTCTTTGATTGCGAATTTCCTCCATTTAAAAGGTGAGGGCTACCGAGATCAAGTACCTAATGAGAGTTCAATTTTTAAAACTTGACATCCGAAAATTATCTCGGAGAAAGTGAAGGCTGCAGATGCTTGAAATCAGAGTCAAAGGTGTGGTGCTGGAAAAGCATATTAGGTCAGGCAGCATCCGAGGAACAGGAAAATCGCAAGTTCAGGCAAAAGCCCTTCACAAGGAAAATAACGTAGGTACTACTCAGGAAGCAACAAGTGTGCACATTCAAAACGTCAAGTTAACCAAGAATAGACAGGATCATTTCTTGAAGAGAAATCATGTTTGTCAAGTGTACTGAATTCCTTTGTGGTTTTGGGGCATGCTGCAGATAAAGATAAACTGATTCAGGTGTTATACTGAAATTTGAGAAGGTGTTTGAAGGTATCTCAACAATGGTTACTTTGTACAATAAAGTCCATCCTGCAGAGGTCATACTTTGACATACGCAGCCTTATGGCAGCTTAGAGGAAGTGGAGGTTTGACATTAACAAGTGTTTTCATACTGTCAGGATAAGTAGACTGATGCCCCACAGGGATTATTGATGGGCCCTCAGTTGTCTGTCCTTTAAGAAGACGATGAACAACAGGGGATAGGACCTTTCTTCGCTGAATGTGCTAGCGAGACTGAGATAAGCCGCAAAGTACATGACAAAGATATCGTATGTCTGGTGTAACAACCTACAGATAGATTCGTTCAGTGTTTAAAGATATGGAAATGTTGTCCAGGTTGAGAAATTTGAAAACGGTTCCATTTTCGAAGGAAGAATAAGAAAAGAAGCACAAAAATGAAATAGAGGTTCCTGAACAGTAGATCCATTAAGAACAAAGGGCGAACTAGGAAGATGTAAGACCAACTCAAGAGTAAACGGGGGACTTTGTGCTCGAAGTGACAGAATGTGTGTGAGATCCTAAATGAATACTTTACATCGGGATTCACATGGTAGAAGGATATGGAAGGCAGTGAAATTTGTTGGAGCACACTAATATAGTAGAGCATTTTGAGATCAATGAAATAATGTTGTTCCTGCGCTCAAGAAGTGAAATAGGGATAATCCGAGAAACAGTAGACCAGTGAGCATCACATTCGTGTTTGGGAAGCCATCTTAGTGATAAGATCTATGCATATTTGGAAAAGCATGGCACAATTAGGGAGAGTCATCATGACTTTGTGCAGAGTACATCATGTCCAATTAACTTCACTTATTTTTTCGAGGAGGTGACTAATGTAATCGATGACGGTAGAACTGGGCATGCTTTTTACATGGGTTTTACTAAGGCTTTCGACAAGGTTCTTCATGGTCAGCATATCCAGAACATTAATACGCAAGGATTCATGCTGATGTTGCTGCTTCTTTGCAGAATTGGCTTGCCCATGGAAGACAGAGTGCACTGATGGAATAATGTTTTCAGGCTGGATGACTGCGAGTCGTCTTCTGTTTTTCAGAAATCCCTGCTAGGACCTCTGCTCTTTATAATAGATATAATACACATACACATAGAAAATTTTAGAAAGGTAGCTTAGCAAGTTTGCAGAAGATGCAAGAGCAGTGGTATTGTGGATTCTATCGAATGTTTTCGAATGATACAAGAGGAGATAGCTCCGTTGCAGATACAGGTGGAGAAATAGCAGATAGGGTTTAGTCTGGGTCAGTGAATGGTGCTGCACATTGGGAGATGAAATGTTGAGGAAAATTAGCACTCTGCACAGCAGACCCTAGGGGTTCAAGTCCACAGTTCCATGAAAGTGGCCACACAAGTATATACAATAGTTAAGCAGTTTTGTCTTCATTGGTAAGAAAATTGAATGCAAGAGCGAGGAAGCCATGCTGCTTCTTTATAAGACTTTGGTGAAGCCACACTTCGAATATTTGATTCAATTCTGGTCGCCACATTGCAAGACGTGTATGGAGATTATGGAAATCTTGCAGTAGAGGTTTACCAGAATGGTGCCGGGATTAGAGTTTACAAGCAATAAAGAGAATGTAGAAAATCTTTGGTTGGTTTCTTTGAAGCAGCGGAGGTGAAGAGGAGACTTGATAGATAACTATGAAGTTTCTGAAGTTATGATAGATAGGGTTGACTGTCAAAATGTCTTTTTTTTTCTTTTTTACCCCTAGAATTGAAATATATAATACCGGCTGCATGTATTTAAGGTGAAAAGGAGAAACTTCAAATACGACATGAGGAGCATTTTTTTTTACATACAAAACGCTGAAAGCCTGGAAATAACTGCGAGGAATGATGGTGGAGGCAAATCTGATAAGAGCAATTAAGGCAAACATATGAATATGCAAGGGTGAAGCACTATTGACCAAGGGCAAGCAGAAACTATCAGTTTCATTTGGCGTCATTTGGCACAACATTGTGGGCCCAAGGGTCCTGTCCTTTGCTGTACCAATCAATGTTCTATTTGTATGTAATTCTAACATGCAAAGGGATCTCAATTTCAAGTCGTGATTTGCTATAGGCTCGTCGGATGGTGCAGAAATTAATTCAAAAACCTCCGACAAAAATTTGAAAATATTGAACAAATAGAACATCAGCTCTGATTTTAAAAAAGTCTTTCTTTTGAAGTAATTCCATTAAGTCGTTCTCTGAAAGTTTAGAACGTCTGTTCTTCTCCCTTCATTTTCGTGCGTGTTTATTTTTACATAGAACTGTCTCGTGAAATTAAACTGTCTTTATAGCACGCACGTTTCCTTTTCTATGATCACAAAGTAATTCTTAAATGAAACGATACTGGTTGCTGATCTGAACTGACTTGGTCAACTAAACAAGATTACAAACAAGCTTCATAGATGGGAAGGGATCACAACAGATCAGAAACATGGATTTATAAAACTTTGACAGAGCTCAGGCAACTACAGATTTTCCAGTACATTAGGGTAAGTGTTAACAACAGAGATCTACAAAGTACTGATGAATTCACATTTGGTACAATTTGCATCAAGGCATTGAGATCTTTTTTTCTTCATTGAACTCATAAATTAAGGCTGTTATTCCCCCGAAACAATTGATAGCGAATTTCAGTGCTGATGAAGATGAGAAACATTTTGGAGGACCTTCATTGCAATTAAATGCTCCTTTGCAATGCTATAAATATGAAAAAAAAAACAAATCTATGGTGAAAATGAATGTTATTTTTCATCTACGTATTTATTTTCTTTGTTTTTTATTGACATGCCAGCAACAACAAAATACATTCAGAAGTCTAAGCTTGATTCCAGGAGGTGCTTTCACAAGAACTAAGATCTTCATTGTATGATTTGCTGCACTGTTACTTTATGCTGAGTTCACAAATTATTACGTAAACAGGAATTTTGTAGAAGTGAACATGCTGTACTTTCATATTTTATGCTACATTTTATGCAAATTGATCTTCCTATTCAATGATGCATACAATCATTGTGATACAACTTTCCTTTATTTAGATCAGGCATTACGCATCCATTGTACGTAATTCAGATGTAGTTGTGATATACTGAAGGTGAACGACTACTTTATTTAATGTACATGAATCATTTTATTTTTAAATTATCTAGTGAATCAATCCATTACCAACATGTTCATATAAACATATTGTTGGAGCTTTTTCTTATCTTGTGGTACAAGTGCTCTTTTTGTACTGACACAGCAGAAGATACTTGAAGGTTTTCTTGAAAGTAGCGTTACAAAGTGCGTAACAAGCTGGATTGATAGTACTGTTGATGTAAGCAAGCCAGTATCCAATAGTCCACAGTGCGTTGGGGATGCAGATGGAACAGAACGTGCTAATGAGCACCATGACAAAGTATGGGCTCCACGTGATGATAAATACCAAAAGGATAGCCGAGACTGTTCTTGTCACTTTCTCCCCTCGCGTTGCAACTCTATTTGGCTTCTTAACTTTCCTCTTGGGAATTTTCACTGTCCTATACGAGTCTTTTATCGGCGTTTCGTTCATTTTCTTCTCGAAAACTCGTGGCGCCATTTTGGCCCGACTGTTACCAATATTTCTTTTTTCAAATTTTCCAATAATATTTATGAAAGAGTGTTTGGAGTTGTTAGTTCTGAAACCATTTTGCGTAGAATAATTATTTTTTACCCCCCTTTTTCCTTTCTTGTTCAATGAAGGAACCCCAAGGCAAAGTGACTCATTCTGGTGCCCCTTCCCCTCTTGTGTATAATTGTCAGTTGTTATGTTCACATTAATTTCTTCATCTTGTCTTTTGATATGTGGAAAGTGACACTTAGGTTTTGCGCTAGTGTAATCATTCAACTTTATTATTTTATCCTGTACTATTTGGGATATTCCAGGGTAAACACTGTCTTTCGTCTGTCCAGATACTACTTTATTTTTCGTGATTGAACTGTTACTGGTACGAGATATTTTCACATATAAAATTACCATTATAGTAACAGGAAGATAGAAAGCGATGACAGAAGTGCAAAAGGTAATAGCTGGAATAGAGAATAACTGCACATAACATTCGCCCTCTTGGACTGTCCGTTCGCCTACAACAAACTGCCAGAAGAAAATGGCAGGAGCCCACAAGAGAAATGAGAGCAGCCAAGCAGCTGCAATCATCATCCTTGCCATTTGTGTCGTTCTTTTCAATGGATAACTGAGAGGCTTTGTCACACAGAAGTATCGGTCAAAGCTAATCACAAGGAGATTCATACCAGAGGCATTACAGGCAACATAGTCTAGAGCGAGCCATAAATCACATAGCACTGGACCCAAAGGCCAATAGCCAATCACTGTGTAAATAGTGTATAGGTTCATGGAGAATACAGCAATAAACAAATCAGCACAGGCTAAACTCAAAATAAAGTAATTGTTAATAGTTTGTAACTGTCTGTTAATTTTAATAGAAACAATGACCAGAATATTTCCAACGATGGTCACTAGACTTAAAGATCCTGTCATAATCACGATGAAGGCGACTTTGATCGTATTAGAAGAAACCCCAACTTCAATATCAAAAAATCTGGATAGGTTATGAAGAGGCACATTTACCTCGAATGATTTCCACATTCTGTCATCTGAATTCGCAGAGCTTGCACACGCTGTTTTTTTTAAATTGAGAGAAGAAAATAATTATTACGAAGATATTGCAACAGCACTGAAATTCTAACTGCAGTTTTGTCCAGAAGACTATATAAAGAATGCATCTGCTCCTAAAAACTTTGATCTCGAATTGGCTTTTAGTTAATGTGCAATCATGCCATTTGGTCACTTATCAGAGTAATAGAACCGTGTACCTTCTGAATTTAAAGAGTAATTTAGATGAGTGACATTGTAAAAAATATGTTTCATTGTTTTTGTTTTATGTCTATCAGAGTCAAATCTATAATGTGTGAATTTATGTGCGGTAATGGTAGAGTACTTTCACTTTGATGCCATCCAGCAAATGTTCAGATAAACGCACAAAGACTGATTCGTTGATGGTGATGCTACAAGAGGAGTAGATGCACATAGAAGAAAAAAGATCTCCAAAGCCCTAACCCATTAACACCAATAAAGTTGTGAGTTTCACCGTTGAGCTTGTAAAGAAATACTCTGTAACTGTCTGTGGAAACCATGTAGTTCACAAGCGATGGCTAACATGTTATGTTAAAGGTAATACTAAAAAAATTCATCTGCTGAGCAAAACACAGCACTGGACTCGAAATATTGGCTCTGCTTTGTCTCCATAGGTGCTGACAGAGCTGTTGAGTTTTTCCAGCTTTTTCTGTTCTTGTTTCAGATTTCCAACATCAGCACTCCGTTGACGTTAATTTAAAACAAGAATGTTCTATGAAAATTTCACTAAATGTAAACACAATAATAACGTGGCTGATGCTGGTGTCTCAAAAGAAAAGAAGCATTGCATTACAAGCTTTGGAATAAGAATAATCTCCATTGAAGCTATTGCTGCAAAAAAAAGCATTCATTTTGTGACTCAACATTTAGAAGCGAACAGAATGGTTAACGCTACAATATTTAACGTCATGGAGGAACAACTGTGCTGAAAATTGAACAGTTTCCTTACTTCAGTGATTAAAAAAAAATCCTCCAATGTGGCGACAGACAAAGCGCCAAACAAAATCAAAGCAGTTATGATCAGATTGGCTCTCTTTGCGATGCTTAGAGGGAGACGAAGAGGTATGTTGGTTTGAACACAAAGGATTATTCAACAGATCGCCTCTGAAACCATGTTTTGGAGAGGACGATAGTGACAAAAGGTATGCATATAATTCAAAAAATGGGCATCACCAACAGTTTAGCGGAGTCTCACTACTTCCCCTCTGAAATTGTATCATGAACTAGACGTGACATTTCCAAATGTAGAGCGTACAAACGTAGATGTAGATTGCAGTTAGAGACGGCTTTGTATGTGGGGGAGGCACATCGCGTTAAAATAAAGCAGGATATAATCAAAGATGGCTGAACAGCGCCTTTTGGGTTTGCCTTTAGCAGAGCAGTTGTGGGGGTGGTAGCACTGTGTGTTAAAAGCATGGCAGGGGTAATTGCAGGTCCAACAGGTACCTTTTAGAGCAATATGTTGGCATAATTAATACAGAGGAGAAAGTGAGGTCTGCAGATGCTGGCGATCAGAGCTGAAAATGTGTTGCTGGAAAAGCGCAGCAGGTCAGGCAGCATCCAAGGAACAGGAAATTCGACGTTTCGGGCATAAGCCCTTCTTCATCCATTCCTGATGAAGGGCTTATGCACGAAACGTCGAATTTCCTGTTCCTTGGAAGCTGCCTGACCTCCTGCGCTATTCCAGCAACATATTTTCAGCCATAATTAATGCAGAGACAATTCACGACAGGATGTGGTAGACGAGAAAGGCTTTTACGAAGTTTAAAGGGAGGAATTCAGTTGTGTCCCTGAAGAATAACGAAAATGCAGAGGGAACTTAGTAAAGCTATTAGACGAGCAAAAGGTGGGCATGAAAAAAGGACTTACGAAAAAGTTCAGCGGTAATTTGAAGATATTTTACTAATATATTAAAGGTAAGAAATTTAGCAGGGAATGGGTAGGATATATTATGGAGCAAGGGACGATCTGTATGTGAAGCCTCAGGATATTTGAACGATGTTAAAAGGCAACTTATTTTCAGTCCTTGCTCTACAATATGAAAACATAAGTATGAATTTTGGGAAATCGATTGTGGGAACCTGCACAGTTCGATACAGGAAATGGAGAGGGACTATAGGTTACAATGGACTTAAAGGCAAGCAAACATCCGCCCTCAGATGAATTGAGTGCCCGGACTTTGGACAAGGGAAGGCCAGTACTTTCAGGGTCTCTGTCATTTTTTTCGGTTCCATTCTGGCTAAGGAGGAAGTACCAGAGGACGAGATGACTTCTCATGTGTTTCCATTTTTAAAGAAAGACAGTAGTGATACACCATGAAACTACTGATACTTACTCAGTCGTAGCGAAGCAATTGGAGAAATTCCTTAAAGTGGAAATTGTGAGCTATTTGGAAAGGAACAAAAAAAAGAACCATTTTGCGATTCGGCCGTTCGGCCCTCCAAGCTGATGCGGATCCAGATCCTCTATCTAAACTTGTCACCCATTTTCTAAGGGTCTATATCACTTTGCTCCCTGCCAATTCAAACATCTGCCTAGATGCATCTTAAATGAAAACAAGGTAGGCAGCACGGTGGCACAGTGGTTAGCACTGCTGCCTCACAGCGCCTGAGACCCTGGTTCAATTCCCGACTCAGGCGACTGACTGTGTGGAGTTTGGACGTTCTCCCCGTGTCTGCGTGGGTTTCCTCCGGGTGCTCAGGTTTCCTTCCACAGTCCAAAGATGTGCGGGTCAGGTGAATTGGCTATGCTAAATTGCCTGTAGTGTTAGGTAAGGGGTATGGGTGGGTTGCGCTTCTGCGGGTCGGTGTGGACTTGTTGGGCCGAAGGGCCTGTTTCCACACTGTAAGTAATCTAATGAGTTCATTAGAGATAGCCAGCATGATTTTGATAGCATTTGATGATGTGTTGAACGAGGGAAGTTCAGTAGATATATTTTACTGGCAACAAGGTGTACAAGGGAGACTGTTTGAGAAGGTTAAAGCACGTGAAGGTCAGGGAAACATGACGAGATGGATGAGCTACTGGCTTTATGAAAGTACACAAAAGACAGTGGTGGGATGCTGGCTAATAATGTCTGACTATTGGATAACGCCAGCGGTGTCCCATAATAATCTGTTATGGTCTGTTATATGCATAAATGACATAGTTGGAAAGGTGTAGGGAGTATTCAGCAAATTTGCAGATGGCACAAGGATTTGTAGTTGGTTTGTACTGAACATGATTGCATATTGCGTAAATGTTTATACGGGTTGATTATGGGACTGAGTAATTACAGGTGGTATTTACACCTCACATGTCTGAGGTGATGCAGTTTTGAAGAAGAAATAAAATGAGCAAGTACTTAATAAATGACAAGTTACTGGGTAGCTAAGAAGAACAGAGGGTTATTGATAGATTATGCTAGTCAGCAGAGCACATGAATAGGAGCCAGGGAAGCACATAGAATACTTATTTTAACTTAACGAGGCATGCAGTCTACGAGTAAGCAGATAAAGTTGGAATTGTACAGAATGTTGTGACCTTGTGTAGTTATGATCATCTCATTGCAAGAAGGATGGAATAGTGTTCAAGGGGGAACAGAGGATATTCACCAGTATCAAAAAGACAGAAATTGCTGGTAATTCTCAGAAAGTCTGGCAGCATGTCAGGATAGAAATCTGAGTTAACATTTTAGGCCCAATAACCTTTCCTCAGTTCTGAACTTTTCCGTCAATTTCTAATTTTTATTTCTGATTTCCAGCAACCACAGTAATTTCGATTTTTATTTCGGTTCACCACGACATCACCTGACTTGCAATTATTGAGCGATAAGGAGGGTCGAGATAGGCTTGAGATGTTTACTTTCCACCAGAGAATGTCGGGGGACTTATATATAGACATTGGGACCGGTTCTGGGGAAGGTGCGACTATTAAAAAAGGGCCAGTCTACATCTGAACCACACTGAAACCAATGTCCTTGCGGGAGTTTTTATTACTGCTGTTAGAGAGGTTTTAAACAAATGCGTAAAGGGACTGGGGACCAGATACAAAGCAAGTCGGCAGTGAGGTAGAGACTGGAGCCGATAAGAATTATGAAGATAGAAACAGTAAAGGGAAGAATAGACAGAGAGCAGGTGAGTGCAAAAGAATTGGTGGCTCGAAATGAATCGACTTTAATGCACGGAGCATAGTGTGTAAGGCAGATGAACTTAGGGCTTGGATTCGTGCCTGGGATAATGACATTATTGCCATCACAGAGACTTGGTTGAAGGAAGGACATGAGTTCTGGCAACAAAATATTGCATGATATAGACGCTTCAGACAGGACAGGGAGGGAAGTAAAAGAGGGGATGGAGTTGCTTTGCTGTTCAGGGATGATATCACGGCTGTGCTAAAGGAAGACACTATGGCTGTCTTGGGTAGGCAATCATTATGGGTGGAGCTGAAAAAAAGAAGGGCGCAGTTACATTGTTGGGGCTGTATTGCAGACCACCCAACAGTGAGCATGAGGTAGAAGAACAAATATGTAAGAGATTATGATTCGATGTAGAGGCAATTGGGTAGTGGTGACAGGAAATTTTACTTTTCCCAACATTGACTGGGATACACATGGCATCAGAGGTCTGGATGGTATAGAATTTGTACGAAGCATCCAGGAGAATTTTCTAAAGTAGAATGTCAATAGTCCGACAATTGAAGGAATCATACTGGACCTGGCATTGGGGAACGAGCCAGGACAAGTGGTATAATTTGCAGTGGGGGATTTTTTTTTGGGAACAGTGACCACAATTCTATAAGTTTTATAATACTCACAGACAAACAAGAGACTGCTCCTAAGGGAATAGTGCTAAAGTAGTTCAAGGCTAATTATATCAAAATTAGGCAGGAGATTGGAAGTGTGGATTGGACACAGATATTTGAAGAGAAGTCCACATTTGAGATGTGGGAGGTTTTCAAAGATACGTTAACAGCAGTGCAGGACACGTGTGTCCGTTGAAGGCAAAGGATGGAAAGGGAAAGATTCGTGAAACGTGGATGACAGGAGAAATTGTATGACTAGCCAAGAAGAAAAGGGAAGCGTACATAAGATTTGGGCAGCTAAGAACAGAATGGGCCCTTGAGGAATATCAGAAGAGTAGGACAAGGTTTGAACAAGGAATCAAGCGGGCTAAAAGGGGCCATGAAATGGCTTTAGCAAGCAGAATTCAGGAGAATCCCAAAACATCTTATTCTTATATAAGAAGCAAGCGGGTACCTAGATAAAGGATTGGTCCGCTAAAAGATAATGCAGGAAGGCTGTGTGCCGAACCTGAGAGAATGGGTGAGATTCTGAATGATTACTTTGCATCAGTGTTTACTGAGGAGAGGAACATTATGAATCTTGCGATTAGAGATAGAAGTTTGATTAGTCTGGATCTCGTTGACATAAGTAGGGAAGATGAGTGGGCAATTCTAGATGTTATTAATGTGGACAAATCCCCACGACCGGATGGGATCTATCCCAGGTTGCTGAGGGAGGCGAGAGAGGAAATAGCTGGGGCCCTGACAGATATCTTTGCGGCATCCTTAAATACAGGCGAGGTGCCAGAGGACTGGAAGGTTGCTCATGTTGTCCTCCTGCACAAGAAGGGTAGTAGGGATATTCTAGGTAACTGCAGATCAGTGAGCCTGACATCGGTGGTGGGGAATATGCTGGAGAGTTTACTGAGAGATAGGATCTATTTATATTTGGAAAATATGGAGCTTATCGGTGATAGGCAACATGGTTTTGTCCGGGGGAATTCGTGCCTTATAACTTGATAGAGATCTTCGAGAAGTGACCAAGTTGTTACTTGAAGGAAGGGCTGTTTATGTTCTATCCATGTACTTTAGTGAGGCGTTTGATAAGGTTCCCCATGGTAGACTCATGGAGAAAGTGAAGTCACATGGTTTGCAGGATGTTCTCGCTCGGTGGATAAAGAACTGATTGAGCAACATGAGACAGAGAGTAGTACTTGAAGGGAGTTTCTTGAAAAGGAGAAAGGTGGCCAGTGGTGTTCCACAGGGATCAGTGTTGGGGCCACTGTTGTTTGTAAACTACACAAATGATCTAGAAGAAGGCACTGTTGGTATTATCAGCAAGTTTGTAGTTCTCACAAAGATTGGTGGAGTAGCAGAAAGCATAAGGGACTGTCAGAGAATACAGGAGGAAATAGATAGGCTGAAGAGTAGGATGGAAAATTCACAGATGGCTTTCAATCCAGACAAATATGAGGTGATGCATTAGGCAAGTCTAATTCTCGAGGGAATTATGCAATGAATGGAATAGCATTGGGAAAAGTTGATGGGCAGAGAGATCTGGGAGTTCAGGTCCATTGTACCCTGAAGGTTGGTGCACAGGTGGATAAAGTGGTCAAGAAGGCATGTAGTATGCTTGCTTTCTTTGGACGGGGTATTGAGTATAAGTGCTGGAAAGTCTTGTTAAAGTTGTACAGGACATTGGTTCAGCCGTATTTAGAAACTATGCACAGTTCTGGGCGCCACATTTCCAAAAGGATTTGAATGCTTTGGAGGGGATGCAGAGAAGTTTTACGAGGATAATGCCTTGTATGGAAGGTGCGAGCTATGGAGAGAGGCTGAGTGAGTTCGTTTTATTTCCACGAGAACAATGGAGATTGAGGGGGGACCTGATTGAGGTTTCCCAAACCTGAAGGGGATAGACAGGGTGTATAGAGACAAGCTTTTTCCCAAGATGAAGAGTTCATTACGAGAGGTCATGCTTTCAAAGTGAGAGGTGCAAAGTGTGAGGGTGATTCACGCAGTAAGTACTTCACACAGAGGGTGGTGGGCGTTTGGAACACGTTGCCAGCAGACGTGGCACAGGCAGACACGTTAGATTCATTTAAGACACATCTGCACAGATGCATGAGTAGGTGGGGAGCAGAGGGATATAAATGGTTAGGAATTGACCGACAGGTTTAGATAGAACATTTGTATCGGGTCAGGCTTGGAGTGCCAAATGGCCTGTTCCTGGGCTGTAAATTGTCTTTGTTCTTTGTTATTTATAACAAGTGCAAAATTGGGATTACTGTGCTTTCAATGATATGTACGTTGGTGCAGACTTGATGGGCTGAAGGGACTTTTCTGTGTCTGTGCAGCAGCACCTCCTCAGCATTGCCAATCTGCTGATGGGATGCACCCTCATTGATTTCCCCTCTGACAGAGAAGAATTTCCTGAGCGCAGACACTCCTGCAATATAGATTCATTTATTTCCAAACCACCACAGATGGAGAACTTCTTACAGCATTTTCCTCCAAAACCAAAGCAATCTATTGTGACTAATCCTCTAAACGTTGAGTGTTTTCCCAATAATTATCAAAATCAGAAAACAAACATCCACTCTGCTAACGTGCAATTCTTCAATGAGTAGTAGTATTGGACAATAGAAATGCACGGAAATTTTATGCAATACAACTCAGCATGAATTAAAGTGAAACCTAAATTAAACATCTAACTTTTCTCCGCATGATGCAACATAATCATCATCCAGTCCGAAACTATATTTAGATGATGTACTGTCCTTTAATGTTGTGATGTAATATTTCAATCTTGTACCTAATATGTAATGTACGTATCGACAAACAAACGACATTTTAACATTCAAGTAGAAGAGAGTTCCAAGTTTGAACGTGACATTTCAGAAATGTTTCTCGCAATCAAGTCTGCCTAGAAACAATGGTCGGATTAATAAGAGGTTTTCAATTTTGCCTTTTAATGATTACTGTCCAGACAAGGTTATGAATTTAGGCAGAGGCAATCTGAGGTGAAGCTGCGCCCGCCACCCCCACCCCAATCTGGTTTCCAAACTGTCAAGTTACCAAATGGCATAAAAGTGGTTGCAACTTAAAACATTGCTGGTGTGAAGGCTTCAAAACTTAACGAGATGGAATCGAGAGAACCATAAAAAAGAGGTATGCGATGATGTTAAGGTTTAGAAGTAATGTATTTATGGGAGAACAAAAGAAACTCATTGGCATGAATTGTTCAATGATGCAAACAGTGATTCTGAAGAAGCCAATCAACTTTCGTATTCTGCAGCTGATCACAATTTATGTTTAGATAAATGCAAGGGTACTCGTTTCGTTAAACTAGTTATCTGTGAAATATTGCAGTTATGCATGTGAATCAACGCTGTTGTGGAGCTTCCATAATGCAGTGTTTTGCAGTCTCAGTTTGTGGAGCGAGCTAACAAAGCACAGAAACGCTAAAGATCATCGAGACAATCTAAGCTGCATCTTCCAGAATGAAAAACTAGAATGTGTTGCAACATGGTCATGGGATTTGATACTCAACAGTAACTCAAAATTTGTGGATTTGCTGAAACATCCCTTGGAGATGTCTTTATCTTAGATGATGTTCAATTTTCACTGTGGGAAGTTTGACCATCAGCTTAATGGTCTGTATTTCACAATATAACTTTGTATATCAGTTGTATTATATTTCTGTTTTAATGCCATCTATTAAACTTGTTATGAAACTATGACTCGTGCATTATTTTCTTCGCATCTTCAATCCACAATTTGTACATATATATATATATAGATAGATAGATAGATAGATAGATAGATAGATAGATAGATAGATAGATAGATAGATGGATAGATAGATAGGTAGATGGATAGATAGATAGATAGATAGATGGATAGATAGATAGATAGATAGATAGATAGATAGATAGATAGATAGATAGATAGATAGATAGATAGATAGATAGATAGATAGATAGATAGATAGATGGTTAGATAGATAGATAGGTAGATGGATAGATAGGTAGATGGATAGGTAGATGAATAGATAGATAGATAGATAGATAGATAGATAGATAGATAGATAGATAGATAGATAGATAGATAGATAGATAGATAGATAGATAGATAGATAGATAGATAGATAGATAGATAGATAGATAGATAGATAGATAGATAGATAGATAGATAGATAAATGCAAGGTGATGCAGTTTGGAAGGTCAAATTTGAAAGCTGAGTACAGGATTAAGGATAGGATTCTTGGCAGTGTTGAGGAACAGAGAGATCTTGGGGTGAAGTTGCATAGATCCCTTAAAATCGCCACCCAAGTGGACAGGTTTGTTAAGAAAGCATATGGTGTTTTGGCTTTCATTAACACGGGTATTGCGTTTAAGAGTCGTGATATTTTGTTGCAGCTCTATAAAACTTTGGTTAGACCGCACTTGGAATACTGCGTCCGGTTCTGTTCGCCCTATTATAAGCAAGATGTGAATGCTTTGGAGAGGGTTTAGAGGAGGTTTGCCAGAATGTTGCCTGAACTGGAGGGCTTATCTTACGAGGAGAGGTTGAATGACCTCGGACTTTTTTTCATTGGAGAAAAGGAAGAGAACAGGCGACCTAATTGGGGTATACAACATAATGAGAGGCATAGATAGAGTCGATAGCCAGAGACTATTTCCGAGGGCAGAAATGACTAACACGAGGGATCATAGTTTTAAGCTGGTTGGAGGAAAGTATAGAGGGGATGTCAGAGGCGGGTTCTTCACACAGAGAGTTGTGAGAGCATGGAATGCATTGTCAGCAGCAGTTGTGGAGGCAGGGTTATTGGGAACATTTAAGAGACTCCTGGATATGCATATGGTCACAGAAATTTGAGGGTGCATACATGAGGGTCAGTGGTCGGCACAACATCGTGGACTGAAGGGTCTGTTCTGTGCTGTACTGTTCTACGTTCTATATTCCATATATAATATTGGCCTCTCCTCTGTTCATAACTCAACTTTGTTTTTTCTCTCATTTTGGATCACGAGAATGTATGCAGCTTTCGAGTCTCCTTTCCCAACTCCTCTTAATTTCTATAAAGGATTGGTGATGGTGACAATCTACAACTTGTCTGCCAATTATCACATTCAGAAGTTGTCAACCTGTAGCTAACTTCCATTGGTTTCATTTCGGTAATATCGCCAAAAAGCATTATTTCAAAAAGGAACTTGCATTGTTTTACATATCTCTGTGTTAACGTCCATCAACATGTTCTTGTATATTTTAACATCATCTGTCCTGTAAATATTCTTATAATTATCTACTGCATTTATGCTTCACGTCTTTAGTGAACTATGCCAAGATACATTGCAAATTCAATCCGAGATTGTTAATGTATCAAACATTAAATGTGCATAAACCAGTGGGAAGCAGCTTTAAGATCCTAACCAAATTCGGTTTAATTAGTGGTTCCTGACCTTATACTCCCCTTGAATTAATTTCCCTTAAATTAAATTTGATTCTTAAAATAAAGATGAAGGAGCAGAAGTAAAGCACTTCGCCGCTTAAGCCTGCTCTACCATTTAGTATCATTACAGATGATCTCATTTCGAACTCAAATCCACTTTCCTGCCAACTCCTAGTAACTTTTCAAACTTTTCAAATTTACCAACGGCAAATTCTGTCTAGACTCTTCTTACGTGCATTTTAGTCTTGTGTCTGCTGTCCTCTTGAACGATGAATTGAGAACTTAGTGTTCACAACAGTGTGACTGTATTATTTCCGGCTTATCTCTTTCATAATTTTAGAGCTCTTAATCATTCTCCTAAAACTGCGTCCTCGCTTTGTTGATTTCCCACAAGGGAAAACACACTTTCTATGTCAATCCCCTTTGGCATTTTAAATACCGCAATTAAATCTCCTCTCATTATTCTAATCTGCAGGAATTATAGGCCAAATCTGTTCAATTTATCCTCTTTAGACGGGTACTTCGTCTCTAAGTTAATCGACTGATCGTCCAATGACCTGCCACCAATGTAGTTAAATTGTCCTCAAGCAAGGGAACCAAAACTAGCTACACTGGGTGTAATCTCACCACAGTCTTGTACTATTTGAAACAGTGCTTTCCCAATTTTATGCACTATTTATTTCACAAAAAAGTGACGAAATGTCATTCGCCCTTCTTGTTAGCGGCTGTATCAGTGTAGAAGCTTTCTGCAGCGCATGCATGTGGACATCCAAGTTCCTCTAAGTCGAAGTGCTTTGAATATTCCATCAATATATTATATATACATTTTTAAAAGTTGGCTTTTATTTCTCCAACGAAAATATAAAGTTTCAGACGTATCCACGTTACATTCTATCTGTCCATTTACCTGACCTTCGTTATTTTTCTCTGAATGTCGCCCTTTTTGTTGTTGACTCTTTACTTCACTCCAAGGTTCACTGGAAACCTATAATTATCGGTGCATTCTAGGAGCTTTGCTAACTCTCTAATTTTGATTATTATTAATTGGCAAAATACGGAAATGGGTTTTCGAAATTCTAGCTGCTCACCTCTATGCTTCATTCAGTTTTTCGTCCCACTTTCAGCAACCAATCAGTCAATAACCAGTTCTGCTTGAATACAGCAGAAGTGGAATATCAGTTGTATTAGTTGCTTGATACTTACCTCTATAATTCGATCTTGATGGACCTGACAGCTATTTTCAGTGAAGTAATGAGATGAATGAAGAGTAATTTGCTTTTCGATGTGAAATACAGAATTTTCCAGCAGAATGATAGGCTGTACAGTCACCGAACATTCCCTGGAACTTTTTAAAGAGCACATCAATGAATTATTTGCTTAGCCCATCTTTTTTGGGTGTTTTATTGCTCATGGGATGTAGACATCGTAGTAAGGTCAGCAGGTATTCCCAATTCTAAGTAAACTTCAATGGAAAGATATGTGTGGTAATTTCAGAAGCCAATTAATTGTCAGTCTCATTTGCCCTGACATTATATGCAGATCATACTAAGTAAGAATGACCCCATTAACTTCAATAAGAAGCATTGTTGAAGCTGATTGCTTTGTTTAAACGATCGATAAGAGATGCCACAATCATTATCATTAAAAAAAGTTCCAATTCAAGATGCTGTTGATTCATTGTAACTTCTACCAGCCAATATAAGGGTGTATGTCCACAGATTACATTTTGGCATTTGGGATTGCTAATCAAATGGATTTAAAAATATAACATAACACAACTGTGAATTACTTCCTTAAAAATCTCTTGGAGTTCATAATTGAAGCCGAAACATCAAATTTACAGGCAGTGCACTTAAAATGCTGGCCACTTGTTAAGTAAGTACTGTTCCCTGCTTTGGTATTTACTTACTTTTGCCAGTGATTAGTCATCTAAATTGTTTGATTGGAGAAAAGTTGACAATTGAAAACATTCTGAATTTTTCAAGAATTGCTTTGAGAAACATCTACAGTTGCCCGATTTCATTCTGTAATTGATATTTTGAGTGAGTCCTATCGTACAGTGGGGTCCATGAGAGAAAATCGAAGCTATTAATGGGAAATAATGTAGAAAATAGTTGTCCTCGCAATATGTTGGGCGTGTTGTCAGGCACAGCTGTGAAGTTGACAAATTGGATCCTTGAGTTATGCAAATTATTTAATCGACTTTGAAATGACAGTCTAAATACACATGCGCTATTTCAGGTTTCTTGCAGTCAGTTAAATTTGTAACTTCGGCAATTATTTTAAGAGATGTCTTATCTTTCAATTTTTAAATCTATTCGCAGAAGGAATTTAAATGGGAGCTATTACGATTTATTTAATTAATGGAGAACATACTTTTTTGAGATTTATTGCATTAATGTTGCATTATGTACTGAATGTAAGCGAGCTTTTGCAGTATTGTGGATGGGTAACTTAGTTATTTCGGTAGCTTGTTTGCAATGGAGATTGCTGCCAATAGGTTTATTTCCGTACTGTGCGAGGTTATTACAAAGGCTTTCCCTTCCCAACTTTGCCACTTGCCTGTGATGATCCTTAAGTTCAATTAACTCCAGCGCAAGAAATAGGGACATTCAGCCGATGGTGATTTCTACTTTGGATACACAATGCAAGTAGATGATCCAACTCAACTAACCCATGTGGGCACATTGTCCCATTTGAGTGACCACACATCTTTCCACATTTCAATCTCTGATACTGAGCATCAATTCCCTCCAGTCTCATGTGCCCTCGTCATCTTCATCTGAAACACATCAACATTATTTGATACAGCCTCAATCCATATCAAGTGGATTCCCATTCGCACTACTGTTTTGATGCAATACCTTTGTTTTAATGCCAGAATAGATTTTCTGATGACTCTTCTTCTGATGTCCTCTTGGTGTGCATTTTCCGCAGGTTGTGGTAGGGGAGGTCTCTTTGCATCTACTGCATGCCAAAATAATCACGATAAACCTAATTTGCAATTTAATAGTCTCCTTTCTTTGTTGCAAGAGAAATGCATTTCCCTCTTATCAAGACTTTCCTTATGCAAACATCCAACTATCGGAGATGCCATTCTGTTAAGTTCTCTTTGAAAGTTTTCCAATCTCGATGAAGTAGTAAGCCTTCCAGGTTTGAAGTCACTTCCGTTTTTTCTTTATGTTAAGAGGACATACTGCTTGGCATTAACATAATTCATATCTTATCAGTTATTTGCCTATTATGCCTCTTTATTTACACCATTCATTAAGTTGTTGTTACCTTCTAAATGTGAACTATTTTGCACAGTTCCGATTGTAGATCAGTAGATTGAACATAATGTGCTGCAATAAATATTTTTCTTTCTCAATTTTCAATTTAAGGACTCGAGCAAAGAGAACCTGATCAGATTCTTCAGCTGCTCTCTTGTTTTTCTTTTCTGATTAACAATAAAAGTACAAGTGTTACTGCAGAATCTGAGGAGCTGCAGCATTAATCCCATTTCTCCAATAAAATAAAGAATCCATATAGCTTTGCACAAAAAGTAACACATTCTGAACCAGGAGGAATTATGAACTATGCTGAACGTAAAAGTACAACATTCCCAGTGATACCAAACAGCAAAATGATTGACTTCCTTTGGCTTTCCATCTCAGAGTTTCTGAACATCTCACCACTTTTACTATCCTGGAATCTCCTGATTTTTCTACTGCACAGTAATATATGCTTATTGGTCAATGAATGTAGCAGCAGAATCAGAGTGATTGGGACACCTGGGGCAAGAAAGTAGTGAAGGAGCATAAGTATTAACCAGACTCGTGAAACATTAATATTAGTAGTTAATCAATAACAATGTAGTTAAATCAGCCACATCAGAGAGTTTAAAACAATCTTTGGATAAGCACATTGATGATGATGGAATAGTGTAAGGGGATTAGCTTAGATTAGTTCACAGGGCTGTGCAACGTTAAGGACAGAATGTCCTGTACTGCGCTGCATTGTTCTATGTTCGATGTTCTATCTCGTGGTGCACAACAAGTGAACAAATTTCTGCGCTGATCCATCAGCATTATTTGCCACGTTAAGTTTGTTTAGGCAGCTGAGCGCCGTCACCGTTTCGACAGCGACACTTACAATAATTTTTGTGAAATATTTGCTCTTCAGATCTTGGCAAAAAGAACACGAATCGATCACAAGTGAACATGACTGTGAACCAGATAGGGTCAAGATTAGGACGGCACTGGAAAAGCATGGCAGATCAAGCAGCATCCGAGGAGCAAGAAAATCGATGTTACAGGCAAAAGCCCTTCATTAGGAATGTGAACCAGACAGAACAATCTGAGCCAGCATGAAGAAGGACAACATGGATATTACGAGTGGAAATGAAGTACAGCAAAGCAATCTGTTTCCTATAATAAAGTGGAAGTTGTCTCACTAGTAAGTCGATAATAACAAAAAGAGTTTCTCCCACTGACATGGCCATTGTATAATGTGTAACACGTTTGGAGAAACTGCTTTCCCCAAGTTAAAGTCATAATTGTCACTATGTTAAGAGGGAAAAACATATAGAAAGAGTGAAGTTACAACTGAAAGCTTTCATTGAGTATTTTGGAGGTGTAAGCATGATACACACACACGCACACACACAACACATTCACATCAAAACACATGCATGCAGGTATGTGTGGACGTGTCGAACAAATTAATGTATTGCATGCATATGAATATATATTTCGTGATACATGAATTTGTTCGACTCTCACTCCTACTGAAATATATTTTGCATTTTTTCATTGAAGGAGCATTGGTCTACACTGGGTCATTTGGAAAACTTAATAATCTCTGAGAATAAAAGCCAGTCATCAGCATCTGTACATTAAGCCAGAGCAACCAGTCTGTACTAATGAGTTATCATCGACAGTAAATATTGATTTTGTCTCACGCTAAAATATGCTCCCCTCTTCATAGGTAGCAAGACAAATCATTATTAAGTAAGATGCTCTGTGTGCTGCGTTGCTGGTCAGATTCGAAAACGCACTACAGGAAACAGTCAATAAATTCTGTTTCTTTTGATTGGTCATGACTCATGACTTCTGCATTGCTACTACTTTCTGATCATTAGTGAAATTTCAGAAGCTGACTTTGACCAAAGAACAAATGGACATGGAATAGAAATCTGATATTTCGACAAAAAAGTGTTTTCTTGCAAGGTTAGTATCTTCAACACTTTACTAAAAGACTGCGATGCCTTTACAAATTGTACACGCAAAGACTAAATGATCAGAGCTTCCAGCATTCATGTAAATAATGTCATCACCTACAAAGGCAATGTTATTAAGAAATACTTCTTTTCTAGGGAAAACGTGCTAGCATTAATGAAACTTAAAATCTGTGGCTGGATAGCTGACAATGTGGAAGATGACCATGATGTGATGATACGGTATTATTAAGAGATCGCCCATGTGAGAAGAAAAGACTGTGCCAGAAGTTCATATCCAAGGATACCTTAATGCAGATATGAAAGTAATCAAAATAAATCACTGCACAATGTTATCACTAGCTAATTAAGGACGTATTTGATCATTTCATGTTGGTAACTGTGACTGGAGTCCGCAAACACTATGACATGTGATTTTACAAGTTCCAAAGCAGATAAAAGTCTTACAAGCAAGGCCAGAACAGATGTCAGCACACAACAACGAAAAGGAAGAGCTTGCAGTGTAGTGCCCGAAGTACATTTGCACTTCCAGAATTATCTATTTCAGCTGTTCTCCATAAAGCTTTACACTTGCTTTATTTAAACTATTGTAAATGTTTATGAAAATGAGGCGGTAGTTGTATGCAACGATTTGATTTGGATTTCTGACTTCCACTCCTACTCAGCAAAGCATGTAATTTTCAGAAGAATCCAAAGGGGAGAACAGATGTTTAAATAGAAGATTTTAAACTCCGACTTCGGAGTGATTAGTGCAATAATGAAATCAAGTGCAATTGAATCCATACTGCTTTCGAAGAACTTCACCATAAATCCTAATACGTCAACAACTAAGTAAAATATTGAGAACAGTAATGTAGGGATGCATCGTTTATAGCATAAAGAATACTTACCAGGAACTCAGGTAGCAGCAAACAGAGGATCGTATATCTTTTCAAGGTCAACAAAAAATTTCGTGTCTGCGACTGACCCATGCATGTGAAGCCACTGATATATGTTAGTGCCAGAGATGCTACTGCTGACACTGAGGAATAAAACACATTGAATGGATTCCATTAATACTAGAAGAGAAAAAATCTCAAGTGACACAATTTGGTTCTGTGGAGAGTTGCAGTTGCTGGAAGAAACAAATATATTTCGCCCCGTTCTATCAACACCCCTGTTATTATAGCAAATATGTCAACATGCAGGAAATGTCAAACATGTATGTTCTTGAGTGCCCACCAAGCTTCACTACACCAGAACATTTTATTCATATATGGAATTTTGTCTCGTTAAATAAATGTTTGCAACTGTGTGATAAAAATCACATGGTAAGAAGCAGGTCCGCTATTCTTGCCTTTCTCACATTTGTTGCAGATAAGAAATTAATAATTTGAGTAGGTACAGGATTTGCTGGTCTGAAATTCCTCGAAATTCTTTTATCACACAGCGTTTTTTTTTGGCATCTCCTCATCTCCGATAAGGCCACTCCAAAAGTTATTGATTTTGCAGTCTCAGAGGTATCGATCTATATCTGTCATCTTCGTATCTCCCTTGATGGTATTCATGCAGTGCCTTTTTGTTCTTCACCAGATTATAACCACACTTGATTTCACGCAACAGGAAGGTTTTTGACACCTTGCATAGTTTTCATTGACTTATCTTTGATTATAAAGCGTTGTAATTCCCAAATTGCAGTGCTTGTGAGTGTGTGACATTGTACTGATAAGAAATGTTAAGGACATGTCTGAGACATTCAAATGTGGAAATTGTTCTCCTTTTACCTTGTTTAATCTAAGTAGTTTAGATCTCTACCGGAAAATGAGTGCATTCATTGCACACTTTCAAGTGCTCAGCCAGGCTGATGTTACACAGGATGCGCTGGCAGGTTTTCCGATGTGTGGAGATTTCACTGTGAAGTGTAGGGTTGTGGATCATATGCATTGAAACAATTAACATCCTCCAGCATCATATTGGTAAGGCGTACTTTTGTGGGGTGTGAGGGGAGGGGATAGCGGGTATGTCACCATCCAGAACTATTTCACTTGTTTTATGATAATGCTAGTTAAGCCACACAGAGAACACTTCAATATAAACGTGATTATTCCTATTCTATTTAATGCAAGATCAACAATCTCCAGAAATGCTAATGTCTTTTTGATGAAACGTTTACTTTAGCAACATGTGGTTATAGGTTAAACAATTACTTTCAGGTCCAGTACATTAAAATGACATGACTTCAGTGGGTATGACTGTACTAAAGAGAACACGACTTTTCATTCTGTGGAATTCAATTTGTAGATTGAGAGCGAAATCATGCTTAAAGCATTCTTCATGATGCCAAATGGTGCAAGTACCCGATAATGGTTACAATTACTGTATCTGTGCTTGTTCTTCGACACTGTCTCAATACTTCAATCACACATATGATTGAACTTAGACAACTTCCTCCCTCAGAGAAAGGCGTTTCTGCAAATCAACCTGTGCCTGACTACTTCAGGCCATATAACTGTATTACTTGGAGCTTTGGGATTGACAAGATACTTCCCTGTGAGTTGGGCAACTATGTCTGACATGATAGTTGATACCCACTGCTGCCTCTGGCTTCATTTAACCCATATTCATTGACAATGGACTTATTAATGTTTTCATCACACACTACATTGGCAGTGACTTCTCTGTGACAAAAGGGACCACGGTATTTTGACAAAATTATAGCAACTGTCACTGTTATAGGATGCAGCAATTTGTGAGAAATTAACAGTGACCATAGTTTACTGCACATTATAGCGCACCATGATTCACTTTTAAAGATGGCCTCTTGGGGCTTTGTTATTAGCTGGCACTAAAATGACCAAATGCGTGTGAGAGCTATGTACAACTGATGTTCACACCCAGATTAGACTTCACATAGATATACTGAATAAGGTGAAGTTTTTCGTAGGAATAAACATTAGTGAAGCTAATTGGTCTATTTTAAGCAGGCCGTTCTTAAATTCCAAAACATCTAATTAGTGTTATGTTTCTCAGGCCAAGCTTGCTATCGTCCCAAGTCTGATGTTTAGTAAAACATAGAAGGAAAGACTGGCTTACAGTATTCTGAAATGTTCATGTAATTTTAGAATTAGAAGGGCAAACAACAAATTAATTTCAAAAGATTAGTTGTATTCTTGTGCAAATGTTCACTCGCAACAGAGGTCCAATACATATTTAGGGAAAATAAAGTAATAAATAATGTAAACGTGACCTCCGAAAAGCCAGGTTTAAAACGAGAGGTCATAACCAGTAAAAGATTAACAAACTTAATTGCTAATGTAGGTAACTCGAACAAATTCATTCATCTGAAAATCAAGGGAAAAGTGCCAAAAACCGGTTTAAAAGCACAGAATAAAAATCTGGTTCTGTTGCTTAGTTGTTGTGTGATCTGCAAAGTTCAGTTTAATGGTTTGGTAAATTTATAAAAGTGTTTTAATTTTCTTCTGATCAATGGAATTCGAACAGATAGTTTATTAAGAAGTCTATTTATTAATGGAAATGTTTAAAGTGGAGAGTGTAAATATTTAGTACAAAATAAAACCTTAGTTAAAAATTCACTTATATTGTGAAACTAGTCGTGATTGTAAACTGCAGTTGCAAGTCAAAAGGATTGTTGTTTGCTCGTTCAGTCTCAAGTGAGTGAAGGATTATTCTTAATTTGTTAGTTGTGTCAAAGAAAACGAACATTAGAGCTGATTTTAAAGACTTTATAGCAATTCGTAGAAATTAATCTTTCCAAATCTGCCATACTAACGTTAGTGCAGAATTTGGAAGAGTTCTGAGTTAAAAACAACTATTTAGTTTATTGGTAAGTAATATGGTGCAGTTTTCAAATGTCTGAAATGCATGAAACTGATGAAAGCATTGTAAAAACCCAAAGATAGGTCATGGAGGTATCTGGTAATCATCACAAGGTTATGAAAAGACCTAGGGTTGTCAACATAGTTGTCCGTCACTGAGTATTTAACAGATTAGATGAGTAGATCAGGGCTATATGGCTAACAATGATATCAACGTTGCATCTAACTGTTGCAAGAAAAAAGCTATAAAAGAGCTGCATTTCGCTGGAGAACTCAGAGCGTGATTGCCTTCAGATCTGAGCTGCTACTAAGAGTGAAACTACTTTCCACATGAATGCCACATTTGAGTGTTCTCTGGCATATCCCAAAAACGTGGTAATAGACTCTGAATAATGATCGCTTGTGGTGAGGAAAGTTGAACCGAAGATTCTTCTTTGATATTTCTCCCTACAACGTTGTATCAGTAAATTTGGCACTCATCTTTCCTATAATGAATGCAACTTGTTCTCTTAACTTCTCTCAAACAAAACTGCAGTCCTTAACACTTGTCTTAAGTAATCCATAAGCAGAGGTGTAGACTTTGAGCCATTTATTTGGAAGCTCCCTTTCAATTATGTTTTTAACTGGCTATTACAATTACGACCATGTCAGTTAAGACTGCCAAACTTTAATAAAACGATTGTTTGCATTACCACTTCCAGCTGCATATCACACACATTTCATGTTCACCATGTTGACACTTTATTCTAATGTACACTTTACACCTGATCCTTGAAATCGTGACAATCTCTGTTGAGTTTGTGGATGAGTCCGAGTTAGTACCTTAGATAGCTGATCACTGAAGTGGGCTACGAAACTTGAAAGCTGCAGCTGGTTCACAACATTTTTTGGATGATTACTGTTCAATTCGATGAGCTGAAAATCTATTTTGTTTATTGATTAACCCTAGAACTTAGAATACTGTACAGTGCAGCACAGGAGCATACCTTTTGACCCACCATAACTATGCCGAGCATGATGCCATTCTAAACTAACATTATTTGCCTATACATGATCTGTATACTGTATTCACTTCATGTTCATGTGCCTGTCTAAATGTCTCTTAAACTTTGTGAACATATCTGTTTCCAGTTATTCCTCTGGTGACACGTTCAACGCATCTACCTGCCTTTCTCCAGCTCCCTTTTCCCTTTTCTCCTCACCTTAAACCTACGCCCTTCGTAATTGACATTTGCACGCTTGACGATAGACTCCGATTATCTCGTCCATCGATGCCTTTTTTAATTTTACTCACTTCTATTAGGTCACCGCTCAGTCTTTGAAGCTCTATTGAAATCATTTCACGTGTGTCCTAATGCTAATATACTGGTAATAGTGTATTGCACGCTCTCCAAAGCTCCAGATTTTTCCGATTGTGTGGCGATCAGAACTACACATAAGTTCTGACCAGTTCCTCTATCTTTGCATGGTGATGTACAGTAGTTCTTTATTGTTACAGTGTTAACATGGAACTTCAGTGGCAAAAGTACTGTGCTGTGCTCACTCTTGCCAATGCTGCCTTGAGTAGTTGAGCATGTAACCGGTATTTAAACATTAAATCATACATCAAGATTGTGTGGTTTCCTTGCACATATGTCTAGTTTGGCGGTTCTGTCTTTTGTTACTTGAGCAATCCAAATGGCGTCAAAGTTGCTAATATAGTCTAAATAATTCAATTTGAAATCTACACCTTGATTTAATTAGATGTTCTTCCTGCATTTTTGATGAGAGAGTGGTGTTTTTTTTTCAAGTGGCAAATAATGTGTTAATTTAGCATGTGGACTTTAACTTATGAGTCTAAATCCTCTTACGTTCTGTTATTAACTGCATATATCGATGAAATTAGACAGTATTCCAATGACTCTTGAAATGTGCCCTGTAGAATTTGCACTGAAATTGGGGAGGTCGTTTGGGCAAATAGCTTGTTGCAAAATTCCAAGCATTGACCAACTTTTATCATTAGAATATTTAAATACGGACGTGTTATGTTTCTGGTCAAACAGAGTTTGTTTTTCTCTAAGGAAAACCAAATTAATATTGGAAGCTGTACACAGAGGATTCACCTGGTTGATCTGAGGAATGAAGTACTTTTCGTGTTTTAGAGGTTGAACAGGTTGTGATTGAAATGGTTGTCGTTGCAAACGATAAGAGTGGCGGCATGATGGCTCAGTGGTTAGGATTGTAGCCTCACAGCGTAATGGACCTAGATTTAATTCCAGCCTTGGGTGACTCACTGTGTCGAATTTGCATATGCTTCCCATGTCTGCATGGGTTTTGTCCAGGTGCTTTGGTTTCCTCAAGCAATCCAAAGATGTGCAAGCAAGTTGGTTGGCCATGTTAAATTGCCCATTTCGCTTGATGTATTTGTCAGAGGGAATTGGGTTTGGGTGGGTTACTCTTCGAAATGACATTATGCACTCGTTGGCCAAATTGAATGTTTTTACACTGTAGGGAATCTGATTAAGACTTAATTGAAACGAATACAATTCTAAGGGAGCTTGAGATTCTGGCAAGTTTTTTTGCATTTGTGCCAGAGACTTGGATAAAGGTTATGATTTAAAAATAAAGATTTGCCCATTTAAGTTTGCAAAGACTTTTTTTTTCTCAGAGGCAAGTGAATATGTTGAATTAATTTCTGTTAAGTTCCGCTGAGGCTAAATCGTCAGTTATAGTCAAGGCTGAGATAGATAGACTTCGAATCAGTAATAAAAAATAACATGAATTGTGGAAAAGTCAGAATAACTGATCTGAGAATTATTAGGTCAGTCATAGTCTCATTGACAGATGAAGAAATGAGAAGCGGTGAAAGAATTGCTGGGAGTGAGGCAGTGGCTGTTTGTCTAGAGCAGTGGAAACTAGATGTTGCACATGGAGCAGCTATATTCCAGAGCATTGTTGGCTGGAAGTCTGGTGCATAGAAGCGACTATGATCCTGAACCCAGCGTTAGAATGATCCTGAAATTTCGGTGAGGGATGTCCGTCCTGCATCTTAAGCTTGGAAAGAAGTGTGTGTGAGATGACCAGAGAGTGTGCCAAAGCAGAGGAGACCTAGCCCTTTTCAGAAAGACAGTTGAATTTTTACATGTATTCCCTTATTTCTCCACTTACTATAACAAAGGACTATAATTTTAACTTCCAAAGTATTTTTTCTACTTATACAAAGAAAAAACATGAACGCATTATTTTAAAATGTGTATCACTTGTAGCTAAGTCTTGTACCAAGTTACCTTCATACCTGACATGCCGCCCTTTGAGGCAACATTTCCTTATTTTTACTGTAGTTCTATTATTTTATCTTGAGTAAAATTGACAATATTTCTGAAATGAATATTGCTTTATTATCCAGGAGAGTAGTTACACTGCCACTTGCATTGCACTTATGGGATGAGATGATATTTGTCACTTCGCAATCAGAGTAGGTAATCTGTCCACGTATTTTGTTAGCCAGATAGGATTGCTGTGGAGTTGGACAAATTACAAAGAAGATTTGATGTACTGTTGAAATCATGCCAAGGAGAAATTGAGAAACATGAGGAGAATTCGTAAGAGTTGGCAAGTAAATATCCTTACTATATTTGTAAGAGTAAGTAAATATCCTTACTGAAGATTTTCGTACGCTTCACTATTTACCTTCCTTATATCATAAAGATTAAATATACCTAAAATATTAGGTATATCTAATGACAAATTCACATATGTCTATGAAATGAGGGGTTATGGTGAGGAATTAACAGATATACACGGACATAAGAAGTAAACAAACATAATAGTTCATTAGAATGGAAATAAACGAAATCGGGAAAAGTTGTGTCACAGCAGCAGAAGAAAGATAAAAGAAAAACAGGGAAGAAAACTGAATTCCATGTTTCTTGACATCAACTGCAGGGTGTGGGAAGAATAAAAGAAAAGCAAAATTAAGAAAATGGATAATGGAAAGGGAAGAAAAGCCTCTGATTGAAAGGAGCAGAAGTTGATGTAAAAAGAGCAGGAATGGTCAAAAATAAATCTATAAAGTTAGAATGGTTTTCTGCAGAGCAACATTTAAACTAAATGAAGATATTGGGGACTGTGCTAAAGAAAACAGAAAATTGAGTAATATTATTAAAATGCCCGCCAGAATACGGAGAACGTTGAAGGACTATGTTCAATCTGAAAAAGAACATATGCAAAAGAAATTATATATTTTTTAAAAACACATTAAATTCAAACTTGAGAATGTTCGAGAAAGTTTAGAAATAGTGGTTGGATAAACTGAGGAGAAAAATCAAATCTAAATTGCCATAGAGTCATTCGGAACAGATTTTCTTATTCGAGAGAAATATAGCAAATATGAAAGGAATCTTTAAAGATCGTCCGAGTAGATTAAAATGAAGTATTTACAATGAGCTAATCTCTAAATAGATGATAAAGGAAATGTTATGATCAGGTAAGGATTACATTTATGAGGAGAAGTGGAAATGAATGGCATCAGCACATGCGATAGAGTTACTAGCCTTATTCTGTTACTTAGCCATTTCTTCTTAATGTTAATATCTCACTATTTTAGCAATCATATAATTAACTCAAACAAATTAACATTCTACTTAAAATGTACGCTCGACAAAATGTTCCATGGGACAGCATCGTGGAAGGAATCAGATATGCAAACACGATGCACTTGCTTTTCTTATAATTTTGCAAATGTGAATTTATATTTCCAAAACATATTAGCGATTCATTTTCTCAGAAATTCAGGAACTTAGTTTGATTTATTGAAATAATATTTTCATCCAGGATTTACTCAAACGCCTGAAAAACGAAACACCTGCTGTTCAGTCTTTGGATTTCAGTTATATCATTGGAAAACATTCACAAAATAAGTTTTGGCTGCAAGTAACTACAGCATTGATTAATCTGTAATCATTTCTAGCTTAATGCAAGTTCCTCAAGCAAGAATTCTTACTAATCATACAATCAGTATTATAACAACCAATATAAAAACACTGCATTCTACAATGTGTAAGAAAATGAACAAAATATTTGTAAAATGTCTATCCAGAAAGTAAATACAAATACGTAACTCATTTTTTGACTGCTCACAGTTAACATTGATTGCCATAGAATATTTGCATATGCACATTGAAATAGAAACCACAAATGATAATCACCTTCAAACATTCTCCTATTATACTCATTATTTCTTTAAATTCCAAAGTCAATTTCAGATCAATTAAACTGATTTAAGCTTGATGAGTCAAAGTGTACGTCAAATATAATTAATATCTCTTTGTAATGTTTGCATTCTTGTTTCATCAAAGGATGCCCTCCATTCCTTTAGAGTAGTATTAGTTATTATAATCTATCTATCCACGTCACTTCTCCCACAATGTAATTCCTCACTTTCCTCTGTTTTGTATGTCATTTGCCAAATACGTGTCGACTCCGAAATCTTTCACTGACCTTTTAAAGTTCAAGACTGTTCCATCGCAATATATGAGAATGAAAGCTTTTTTATGAGCTGGAAATTGACCCTGTTCACCGAAGTGTAAATCATTATTGTTTGATGGGCAACTCAAGCAACCAACTCTGAGCCATGTAGAAACGTACTACACGTATTCATTTCACTTGAAAAATTATCCATTAACCACTAATGCCAGTACGCTATCTGTTAGCTAATGTCTCCACTTTCCTATTTTCTATTTTATTTGATGAGCTCTATATGTCTCACTAGTATATGTTGTGGCACTGAGTGAAATGCATTTTGTAGTTCTATGAATACAGTACAAGCAGCGTTACTCTTGTCAATCTCCTTAGTTCCTCTTCATAAAATATTTGGAAAAATAACTAAATATACTATTCCTTTGAGAAGACAAGAAGATTGATATGAAATGGTATGAACACTATGTTCTTGAGCATGCCAATAATATTGGACATGCTTTAGCAGATGCTGCAATTTGTAACGTTTTATTGTGTAAGTCTGAGACCAGGTATGAGTAAAGTAGTCACCAAGATACACTTCAACATCAATTGAAAGATTTGGCAAAGGACATTTAAAAGGAAACCTTGAGATTAGCAAGAACCGTTCGAACATTTGTGAAAATAGACTCTGAAAATGACATTTTCTCCAGTTTTCCCTTCGCCCATGGTTTTATTTTTCCTTCCCTGCTTATCTTTGTGTGAAATTTATAGTTAAAGAGAGATCTTCAATTTAGAGAGCTTGCAATGTTGAGTTGAGTTGTTACCTTGTAGTGATGAAATAATTAACTTTAATACCAAGTGATTCATGTTAGGTACAAATTCATGCAATCTATCAAACATTTGAAAATCATGTGGGTTCGGAATTTTGACTTTTTTTCTTTATGAACTTTAACATTTGTGAGCACTTCCGTATGCAACAATTTGTGATTTCCAGCCTCCTCTCCTTGAATCATGTCTGGGGAATTGTTAACCATGGAGAAAGGTGGAAATTTTAGGGTGTGTGGACGAGGTTTCTGTCATGCCAAAAACGGAGGAAAGTCATGTCTGATGATTATTGCAGTGGAGTATTTATCCAAAGTCGCAGGATATTGGTATGTTGTCAAATTTGATTCAAATAAAATCTGGAATGAAGAGCTATTGCATGCGTGACCACATTACCAATGACGAATCTCATCAATATGATCATGTCTTTCCGTAATTTCATTAAGAAAGTTTGGCATCTTTGCATGATACATTCTGGATTTAACCACATAGCAGTGTAATTGACTCTCCAGATAATGAATACCATTAATGTCAACTAGACATGATAAAAATTATCAGCTTAACCAACGACTGATGTACAAGGACATGGAAATATGAATATATTTTGATAATGCACTCATTGGTTGTAAAGGGGTCAACTGAACCTATTTGTTCAGTGACTGCGACTAATACAAGTTAACTTGGACCCAAATTATGTCACAGGAAGTTTCACTGTCTCTTTTTCGAATCGATTCCTTTTACTTATTTTCATTATCTTCCTGTCAAAAGGAGAAAATAACAATGAGCACGTGTCCACAGGAATGGACAAGTGGAGACTGAGTTGGTTGATTGTTGATTTAGAAAGGATTTACCCTTCCCCCATTGCTACAACTGCATTTCCTGCTAATTATCCATACTCCAATTATTAGTGCTAAAATGGCATCTCTTCATGATATATCATTATTCAGTAGAAGCATTTAATCATGGGTATTCAGTGAGCTTATTTTATTTTGTGTATAATGTTTTTATTTCTGCTGATTTGATTTTCATACAAAGGTCCATCCCAAGAATAACACATTGTAAATTTTAACCTTTCTATTATCTGTCACTTTGTTCTTCAGATTAAAATAATATTAAAATAACAATCTGTGATTAAAATACAAAAATATGCTCGGGGAGGGCGGGGATATTGATGCATGAAAATATGAAAAGTTTAACAAGCCTATACGCAGTGATAAATTGAAATATTGTGGAATAATACTCACAAACCAGTTTGCAAACTCGATAATTTGAATGGCACCACTGTGTTCTTTAACTCTGTGCCCCTGAGAAAACTTTCTGCTTTGTGACTCTGATTCCCAACAACAATTTGTTTCCTAGATGACTGTATAACGATCATGTCTAAAACTATATTAATTTATTGTATTTATCCTTCAATGGTGTCCATTGCAATGCAAAGTTCAGTACCTGAAAAACGGTACTGTTGCTATTATTGACTCGAAAATGAGGCCTATTCCAATGGTCAGCAGCAAATAATATTATTTTGTTTACTCCATCCCAAAATGCAATGTCCATGCTACTCAGTGTTACAAAATCAGAAATGGATCTTTATGGTTCAACGGCACTTTCACCTTTGAGCGATTTGCAGTCGTCTGTCCTAAGAATGCGAGGTAGATATTGCACAAGAGAACTGTAGTGGTGTTTCTGTGAATTGTAAAACTACACTGATATGTTTAAATCATAGCACGTGTCTCCTTTATCAATACCGTTAATTATTCAGAGACACAGGCGAAATGCTAAACAACACAACCAGCTTTTAAAACATACTCATTTGCAGGGTTGTTATGAGTTGCTCATTTAGTCTGGAATCATTCTGACACATGGGTAATGATCGAAATTAATTCATGTTCTCTCCTTAATGTCTACAAATTCTGACACATTCTCAATTGTCCTGGAAGTAAAGGAAAATTAAGAATCAAACACATTTCTATGCTCTAAAGTCACATGTCACTCTGACTCAGCAAGAACAAGATCGTAAGGTAGAGGTGAAGTTTAAATTATTCAGCTCACGGAGTCTACTGTGACATTAGATCATAGACTTTTCAACCCCCATTCTTCTCCCTCCTCCTGATAACGTTGGTCTTCTTCGATGATTGATTTTCTTCAGTCCGGCAATACCTGATGTGAATCAAAACGGTAATGTACAAAGACACTTATTTCGTCCTCGCTGTTCAATTTCTCAAATGATCACGTTCTGTCTTCCGCTTTCTCAGCATCAATTGCATCATTCTCAGGAAGATTCTTTGGACCCCAAGTATTACCTCTGCTTTCTCTCCAAAGTTCTCTGCCAGAGTTTCCTATGTATTTCTGTTGTTTGATCCGACACATCTTCCAGCTGTTTGCTTAACGTGTACAGAGCACAGCACATTAGGATAATGTGTTATACATGGTTATACATGGTAAATTGGAAGCTCCGTCTGCTCCAATTCTTCTCTCTGTTCAAAGCATGAGACTCGCATTTTCAACACATCTGTCGAGTACCTCATCCTGGACCTGGTTAAAGTTTGTCGGCATTACATCTATATTCTGGACGCGTTCATATTTCCTCATGAGGATGGGAAAAGCTGTGATCACGACGCTCCTCTACTTGCTAATCATTAACAAGTCCTGCAAGTCATCTCAAATGGGCCGGATACGTGAGGGGTGTCACGGGATTCTGGAGTCGACCTAACAACCATAGTAGTGGCTCATATTTCCAGGAAGTGGTAAGGGTCATCGTCCATCAAATTTATTATTGATAAATATTGTGACGTGACTTGCATTCAAACCATAGAATAGTCAATGGCATGCAGCAAGCTGTGAAAGGCACATTGTTTCCGAATCCAACTTTCGACACTGCAGCACTAATCTCGCCACAAAAATAAAGTGAATTTCAGTGACCTTGCATGGATTGGCATTGGTCGCTTGTACTGGTGCATTTGAGATTGTGTGAAAATGAGATATCCCACTTTGTCTTTCCATTGTTCCCCAGTAGGAACAAATCACATTGCACAGTAATAAAGCTGTCACATTCACAGCCTCTTACAGTGAATGGCCTTCCGCACTTTCTGCTCCCAGATTAAGATTGATTCACTTTAATCACAATATTCCCAGAAGTACGGATGCATTGTAACATTGCAGCTTGTTCATATTCAGGAAACGGAGACTGGGGTAAAATTAGTAGCTTTCCTTTGGATATGACCCTACACGTAGGAAGCTGTGTCTGAGCCGAGTGCTCATCAGTCTCCGTGGTCACCTGCATGAGTCCTTGGACTGACGTCTTTTCTGATCACCTTTTGTCTCCTTGCATCCTGTTAGGAATGCAATCACAGTGGCTCTGTTTCCATTGACAGCTAAGGACGTCATCAGTGCTGTCATTGATCTTTTTTGGGAATGCAAAGAAAAATACTTAGAAACAGTTGGTATGAGATGCCCTTCAGATGAGTACTGGGGACAATCCACCGTGGAATGCGATATGCAATATCCGAATAATAAAAGCCAAGTTTCCATAATTCAAGCAGCTCCATCCTCACCATGTGATGCAACATTAGTGAAGGAGCTGTCCTGCAGAATGATCAAAACGTTGCGTGCAAAAGAGAGTGCCAATTAAACGATGTCCATCCACATCCAGAAAATGAAGTTTAAATTCACACAACAGCAGGTTATAGTCCAACAGGTTTATTTGGAAGTACTGGCTTTCGAAGCACGGCTCCTTTGTAAATTCACCTCAGTCCAGCACCAACACCTCCCTCACCAAGAAATGAAGTCATGAGAGTTCATCCTAACATTGCCAAAATCCTAATGTGCTGCTCTCTCATCGGAGAAAGAAGGCGAGGGTAAACATGCCTTAATTGAGAGGCAAGCATGGAGCATCATGTTTGTTTGCGGAATTAATTGCCCTGGTGTTGGTGCTAACTTGCATTGCACATCAAACATTCAGTCAAATGAGCTCAGAGAGAACAATTGGTTCATTTCAGTCTCATCAATGATCCATGCACGGGACTATAAGTCTCTTCATGAGCATCCTTCTGATAGTCCTCTGTAATCAGCTGCTTGACATGACTGATCAGATATCCCACTACTTTCTCGGCAGATCGTCAACTGGTGATGGAAACTTTATTGGTTGCCCTTGATATTCTGACATGAGTAATTTATGCCCAGTCACTGCGTTGTTGTAAGAAGACTTCCGTGTTTTTCCACATCAGCACCCCTACCAGTAATGGTCAATATTAAATTTTCATTTCTACTTTTTTTGCTGAGCCTGCATGTTCAATTATGTTAAATGAACAAGAACACCCTGGTCCCTCTCTGCTCATCGTTAATTAGCATGCAATTACCTTTTAACATTTAAACAGCTGAGGTCTGTTTACTAACCCTGATCTATTTTCTGCTCTTCTCTTCGGCCCGCACAGTGCAAACTATACTCGAGAGCGAAATGTAAAGGACTAAACAGAGGCAAACCCTTTTCTTAGTAACCTGACAGGGCCAATTTATGCTGACGGACGAGATTCTGAGGAGAAAGTGAAGTCTGTAGATGCTGGCGATCAGAGCTGAAAATGTCTTGCTGGAAATGCGCAGCAGGTCAGGCAGCATCCAAGGAACAGGAAATTCGACGTTTCGGGCATAAGCCCTTCATCAGGAAGAGATTCTGACACAATGATCCAAATTGCCTTTAGTCTGATTGTGACAGGATCTTTAAATTTGATGACAATTGTTGGAAATATTCTGGTCATGGTCTCGATTAAAGTGAGCAGCCATTTACAAACCAGTAACAACTACTTTATTTTCAGCTAATCCTGTGATGATTTAATTGTGTATGTATTCACTATGAATCTATGCACAGTTTACATTTCAGTGGGTTACTGGCCAATCGGCCCTGTAGCGTATGATTTATGGATTACTCTAGATTACGTTTTTAGTACTGCCTCTGAATGAACTTCCTTATCACATTTTTTTGACCACTACGTTTGCGTGAACCAATTCCTTAGCTACCCCACAAAAAGAACATCCACGATGGCAATGATAATGATTGTGGCTGCTTGGGTGTTTTCGTTTACGCTTTGGGCTCCAGTTGTTCTCTTTTGGCAGTTTGCTGTTGGAGAAAGGACCGTTGGCGAGATTCAATGTTATACACACTTCTCCTCAAATTTCAGAAAATGGCAGAAATTTTCAAGCAGATTTTTGCAACCTAAACTTGAACAATATGCCTGCCCCAACGAAGAAGACAGCTGTACCTCGGGAGAAATACTCACTATTCGTTTAGCATTTATCATTAACTGGCTCCATACAATGTCATGGTGCTAACCAGCACCTTCTGTCGAATCTGTTCCAGGGCACATTCTGGACAATTGAAATTGACTCTGTTACATCAACAGTACGGTCAGCCCAGTCTGCTATGCACTCTGTAATGTCAATTTTCAGAAAACCTCCTGTGCCAGTGCAAGAATATTGTTGCAACAATATAAAAAAGTGCAAGATTTAAATACTTTATCCATAAACTTGATGGTATTCACAAATTACGTATAATTGCTCATATTAGTCATGTATTAATTTTGCTGGCTATTATGTCAAATTAAAATCAATCAATATTGGAAGCATTTTTTTCATTTCTTTCCACTTCCGTGGAAATTCCTAAAGCAATGAAAAAAAATCATCATTATTGGTATGTTAATGATTGAAATGGGGTAATGAATGTCCAGAAAAAAGTAAACAAGTTGAACTACACAGATTCAGTGAGGAATGTTCACCTTTAAGACATCACAAATGTTTCAATGTTACACATACTTTTAGCAGTATCTTACAAAAATGCAATGCGTATGGTAATTTTACGTTTTGTATTCGATATTGCTACCTTTTATACCCTCTGCTGGAGTGTCCAAGATGGCAGCTGATTCATTACAAGGAAAGTTACACTCGAGGCAAGAAACTACATTTCATTTCAAGCAGCAAGTATTTCCTGATAACCTTATACTAATTCCTATCATTTTATCTAAACTAATATTAGTTCAACAAATTTATTCCTTTTTGGAGCTCTTGGAATTTTTGATGCCCTTTGGTTTGAAGCTTCGTCAGTCAATGTACTTGAATTGAACTGTTAAACTGATTGGCCAAAATTGAACAATGCATCGTATCCCAGCATTCGTTTACTACAATGGTTCTGTACCTACCTCTGAGCCAAGAGGCATTTGTTCGAGTTGTACCTGGTCCAGAGGTATGCAAAAAAAATCTTGAACCACGTTGGTTTGGAAAATATCGCAGAAACCAGAGGAAGTGCCTCCTATCATCAAGTTTACTAATAAATGAATATAATAGAGTGTTCACCAGAGAAGAATAAAATCAGACATGCTTTCAAAGCCGCACACAATTTCTCAAAAAACACAATTTTCATATTTTAATTTATGTAATCGAAATGTGTGGTCCATTTTCAGATACTCCCTCTGTTCTAAATATAATCCATTACAACGAGGTTGTAATAACCTGTTTGTTCATTTTTATCAAAGCTAATTTGAACAGCTGCACTCTCAGTATCCCTGTGGAGATCATTCAAAGTATAAATTGATTACTTTGCATTGTAGGTTCATGCAGATAACGTGACAATCGCGAAAGAACAGACCACATTACAGAGAAAATTATGGAATTTTTTCATAGCATCAGCAAAATATACTACACCATTCTTGCTGTCATCGGTGTACCTGGTAAAGAACTACGACTATTGAAATTAAGTAAAACTGTACGCTATATGGTTACTGGTTTTAGTCTGTGTCTAGCAAAGCTACGTGGTAATCTGAACGTGATTTCCCGGAAACAAGCAAGCTTTATGTTTATTTTCTGCTCCATAAATGTGCTGAATTCTCTCTGTGGTCGAATCGCACCATCTCAACACTTAACAGACATGATTGCAAGTCAGGGGCTAATTGAATTATATAGTCTGACTGCTCAGACGAATATTGAATTCAGCTGAATAAATAAGCAGTGCAGGCAACTTTACAAGGGAATATAATATTGTGAGTATTTTCAACAACGAGATTGTGCTGAGACTTAATAATTCCGTTCTTGGGAGTGTCCATTTATCTATTTAGGACAATATTCGGAATGAATCAAGCTGTTTCTATAATGAACACGTTGTTTCTGGTGTCAGATTACTTTTTCTCGTTGCCCCAATATTATTATGTTGCGATTAATTCAATTTCTTGGGGATGATTGAAAATCTTTGCTTATAAGTGATTAATTGACAAATAATGATTGCAATGACGTAGGGGCAGAAAAGTGCCAATCTGGCAAACCAGGATGACTAATGTTTAATTCTTCTATCTTGCTTCGTCTCATTCAAGTAACATCATCTCTATTTGTTTCCTCTCGTACTTTCAGTTTCTCCTTATCTGCGTTTGTAATGATTAATGCAACAATATATCTCCCTGTTGCAAAATAAATAATTTACTTGCTTCAACTATGCCTTGCAGTTGCGAATTCTACATCCTCACTATTCCATCGATAGTGGTTGTATTTTTTTTCTGA
This sequence comes from Hemiscyllium ocellatum, assembly GCF_020745735.1. NCBI lineage: Eukaryota > Metazoa > Chordata > Chondrichthyes > Orectolobiformes > Hemiscylliidae > Hemiscyllium > Hemiscyllium ocellatum. The sequence continues at coordinate 29,236,699 of NC_083435.1, read as the reverse complement.
ATCACTGAATCCCTACAGCGTGGAAGCAGGACATTGGCGTTTTCACAGTCCATCTGAACAGAATCTCACTCAGGCCCATCCCGTTTTCGGATTATGAATCCGCATTTTCCATGACTAAGTCATCTATCCTTCACATCTCTGGACTGTGGCAGGAAACTGGAGCACCTGGTGAAAACGCGCACAGAAACGGCGAGAACGTGCAAGTTCCACACAGACTGTGTCCCCCAAGGGTGGAAATGAACCCATGTCCCTGCCCTTTGACGCAACAGTGCTAACCACTATTGCATTTTAGAGAAAAGTGACTTAAATTGGTCTCCCCTCATGATTTAAATTTCTATCGATACTGTCGAAAGAAAAGTAATGTTAATGGCACCATTTTGTTTTCATCCTCGGATTCTTATTCATCAGAGCAGGTAGAATTGGCGGGGAAGTCCTTTCTCAATCTTTAGGCACATCCACTTCTGGCATCATACTTCAATGTTCTTGTTATAATGTACTGACAAAATGCAGCATTCAGTAATTTAACAGTGGTAAAACTAAGTTTGAAATACTTTGATGATAACTTGCCTATTTTTCATTTTGTCCTTTTAAAAACAAGAAATGCTGTTTTGTTCTTCTTTCTGTTCGTTCGTAGGGTATAGAACGTCATTTTGTTTAGGAAAGAAAGATCTAGTTCATAACCTGAGTCTTGAAAATAAAGAGTGAAGGAAGTATAGAGATTGATCATGATTTTATAGTGCATAAGCAAAGAATGCAAATGAGTTGCATAATGATTGGAATGCAGCTGCAGGGGGAAAACGCTACCCTATTTTTAAAAACAAGTATAATAACAGCAGAAAAATTCATACCTGATTTCTCACGATATTGCCATGCGTTGTGCGGAGACAAACATTCTACACAGCACTGTTTGTTTTCTTTTCAGTGTGAAATGCTCTTCTTGTGAAGATATTATTTATTCCTGATAGAAAAGAAGATTGTGTGTGATATGTTTAGCATCTAGCATACGCTAATAAAAAGAGAACAGGACAAATTGTTTAGTAAAAAAATGTTTCTATCTTCTTATTTTCACAGCAAATCTGTCTATGTGGAAACCTTGCTTTTGCGACCTGGATCCAGTCACAGATAAATATTTCATCAGCAACTTCCATCTCATGTTTTGTCTTTCTCTCTCTTGCAGTTAATTTAGTCGCAGTTTTAATCCTGTCCCAAGGAAAGTGTGGCCTTTCGAAATGCACGACGTACTACCTCGTTGCCATGGCAACCGTGGATCTATTTGTCATTATTACTGCAGTCATAATTGAGAAGATAAGGCATTATTATTTTTCAGGGTCATTTCTGGACATCACTCCCGTGTGTAGTGTTAATTTCGTACTCTGTTATGTAGCCACAGACTGTTCTGTTTGGTTCACTGTTACTTTCTCCTTTGATCGATTTATAGCCATCTGTTGCCAGAAGCTGAAAAGAAAATATTGCTCAGTGAGAACAGTCAATCTGGTTCTTGCAACAACCTGCATTTTGCTGTGTTTAAAAAACATCCCGTGGTACTTTACAATTGAACCAGAAGAGGTAATAGACAATATTCCTTTGTTCTGCCATGTAAAGCCAAGCTATTATACCGATCCAGGCTGGGTGGGGTATAATTGGCTTGACAAGGCGTTAACCCCTTTATTCCCATACGTTTTTATTCTCTTATTCAATGCTCTTACAGTCAGACACATATTTGTGACAAGTCGAGTTCGTAAGGGGCTCAGGAGTCAAATTAAAGGTAAAAATCACCGTGACCCAGAGATAGAAAGTAGAAGAAAGTCAGCAATCTTACTTTTCACCATATCTGGCAGCTTCATAATCCTGTGGCTCTTATATGTTGTGGAATTCTTGTTGTATATCATTACTGGAATGCATCCGAAATACTACAATCATTCTTTATGTATATTTGCACATATTGCAACTATGACTCTAAATTTAAACTGCTGTACAAACGCATTTATTTATGGGGTGACCCAGTCCATGTTCAGAGACCAATTTAAAAGTGCTCTAAAATATCCTGTAACATCAATTATTCGAATAGTTAATAAACACAGCGCCTGAGACACTTGAAACTTCACAATATATTTGTGTTGGGCACTGAGTCGACTGAGGACCAGCAACAACCTCTCCAACTTTTCCTGGCTAAGTGTTGTCCAACTTCCCATTTCATTTGAAACCAGCTTCACCAATACCGATGGGTAAGATAATTTCCTAACGGGGTATGGTGGGGGGGGGTGGGTGGGTGGCGGGGAGATCAGTGTGATAGTGGAGAATGTTGTTTTGGGTGACAGGCAGATGAGGTGATATGTTATTGGAGGATTTACAATGATAGTTGCATGGTAAGCATGTGGAAGACGTCACCGGAGTGAAAGAAAGAGATAATCTGAATTATAACACAGATGGGAATTCGATGGCGTAGGATAAAAAAAAGTGGTTTAAGTAAGTTTTATGATACAGTGAAAAGTGATAAGTAGTGAGTTGTGTGAAATATGGGATTGGGATCATGGAATAATATATTCATACAGATGTATATCATGGAAACAGACCCTTTGATCCAACCCATTCATGCCGACCATATATCTCAGCTAAATGTAGTCCCACCTGCCAGCACCCAGCCCATATCCTGCACCCCCTTCCTATTCACATACCCATACAAATGCCACTTAAATGTTGCAATTGTACCAGTCTCCATCACTTCCTCTGGCAGCTCATTCCTTACACGTACCACTCTCTGCATGAAAATATTGCCCTTTATGTCTCTTTTATATCTTTCTCCTCTCATTGTAGACCTACGACTTCTAGTTCTGGACACCCAAACCACAGGGAAAAGTCTTTGTCTATTTGCCCTATCCATGCCCTTCATAATTTTGTGAACCTCTATAAGGTCACCCCTCAGCCTCCGACGCTCCAGGGAAAACAGCCCCAGCCTGTTCAGCCACTCCCTATAGCTCAAATCCTCCAACCCTGGCAACATGCTTGGAAATCTTTTCTGAATCCTTTCAAGTTTCATAACATTTCTCCAATAGGAAGGAGACAGAATTGCATGTGATACTCCAACAGTGGCCTAACCAATGTCCTGTACAGCCAAAACATGACCTCCCAACTGCTATACTCAATTCTCTGACAAATAAAAGGAACCATATCAAACGCCCTCTTCACTATCCTATCGACCTGCCACTCCAATTTCAAGAAACTGCATTCCAAGGTCTCTTTGTTCAACAACACTCCCTAGGAACTTTCCATTAAGTGAATAAGTCCTGCTAAGATTTGCTTCCCCAAAATGCAACACCTCGCACTTATCTGGATTAAACTTGATCTGCCCCTTCTCAGCCCATTGGCCCATCCGGTCAAGTTCCTCTTGTAATCTGAGGTAACCATCTTCGCTGTCCACGACACCTCCAATTTTGCTGTCATCTGCAAACTTATTAACGGTACATCTTATGCTCACATCCAAATCATTTATGTAAATGACAAAATGTAGAGGGCCCAGCACAGATCCTTGTGGCACACCACTGGTCACAGGCCTCCAGTCTGTAAAACAACACTCCACCATCACACTCTGTCTTCTACCTTTGAATCAGTTCTGTAGCCAAATGGCTAGTTCTCCCTGTATTTCGTGAGATCTAACTTTGCTAATCAGTATCCCATGGGGAACCTTGTCGAATGCCTTACTGAAGTCCAATGGATCTGATCTATTGTTCTGCCCTCATCAATCCACTTTGTTGCTTCTTCAAAAAACTCAATCAAGTTTGTGAGACATGATTTCCCATGCATAAAGCCATGTTGATAACCCTAATCAGTCCTTGCCTTTCCAAATACATGCACATCCAGTAACTCAGGATTCCCTCCAACAACTTGCCCACCACCGACGTCAGGCTCACTGATCTATCGTTCTCTGACTTGTCCTTACCACCTTTTTAAACAGTGGCACCATGATAGCCAACTTCCAGTCTTCCGGCATCTCACTTGTGACTATCGATGATACAAATATCACAGTAAGCGGCCCAGCAATCACTTATCTAGCTTCCCACGAGTTCTCGGCTACACCTGATCAGGTACTGGGGATTTATCCACCTTTATGCGTATCAAGACATCCAACACTTCCTCCTCTGTAATATGGACATTTTGCAATATGTCACCATTCATTTCCCTACAGTCTAAATCTTCCATATTCTTTTCCTCGGTAAATACTGATGCAAAATAATCGTTTAGTTTCTGCCTCAATTTCTGCAGCTCCACACATAGACCGCCTGGTTGGTCTTTAAGGGGCCCTATTCTCTCCCTGCTTACCCGTTTATGCTTAATCGATTTGCCAAAGCTATCTCATGTCCCCTTTTTGCGCTCCTGATTTCCTTCTTAATACTATTCTAAGGACTGACTCGATCTATCCTGTCTATACATTACACATGCTTCCTTCTTTTTCTTAACCAAATCTTCCATTTCTTTAGTCATCCAGCATTTCCTATGCCTAGCAGCCTGTCCTATCACCCTAATAGGAATATACTTTCTCTGGATTTTCTTTATTTCATTTCTAAAGGTTTCCCATTTTCCGGCAGTCCCTTGACCTACGAACATCTGACACAATCAGCTTTCGAAATTTCTTGCCTAATACCATCAAAATTGGCCGTTCTCCAATTTAGAACTTCAACTTTTAGATATGGTCTATCCTTTTCCATCACCACTTTAAATTTAATAGTGTTATAGTCGCTGGCCCAAAGCGTTCCCCCACTGACACCTCAGTCACCTGTCCTGCCTTACTTCCCAAGAGTAGGTCAAGTGTTGCACCTTCTCTCGTAGGTACATCCACAAACAGAATCAGAAAATGTTCTTGTACATACATAACAAATTCCTGTCCACCTAATCCCTTCATCCAAAGACAGTCCCAGTCAATGTTTGAAAAGTAAAAATCCCCTTCCATAACCACCCTATTTTTTCTTACAAGTTTGCTTCTCAATTTCTCTCAGACTATTTTGAAGTCTATAATACAAACCCTATAAGGTGATCATCCCTTTCTTATTTCTCAGTTCCACCCAAATAGCTTCCCTGGGTGTATTTCCAGGAACATCCTCCTTCAGCACAGCTGTAATGCAATCCCTTTTCAAAAACGCCACTCCCCCTCCTCAGTTGCCTCCTATTCTGTTCTTCCTTTAGTATTTGAATCCTGTAACATTAAGCTGCCCATCCTTGAGCCTTGGTTCTATCATTTATCTTCTACTCCTTTTCATTGATTTTATTACTTAAAAGAAACCTTCTTTCAGGAAACAAATTATATTCTATTGTATCTTCTTATGGTTTTCTTGATTGTCCTACATGGGATATTCACAATCAGCTGTGGAAAGTATATTTCAAATATAAACAAAAGGCTTAAGAAGAGGATTAGGGTCTTATTGGCTTCTGAGACCAGCTTCACTATTTTTTGAGTTATGTATGGGCCAATGTTTCTCTTTCCGCACCCCCCCCCCCCCCCCCAATTGTCTTTGGGCCAATATGACGGCAATCTGTATAACTGAGTTTAAAAATAACATAAAATAAGCGTTTCTCGGTTCTGGGTCACCATGCCTGGGTGAAGGATATTGAGTTTCTACGTAAATACATGAACTATAGTGGTTCAAGTAGGCAAAAAGACATCACTTTATTGAGGGTATCTACGAATTGGAAATACATGCTGACCCCAGCCAGCAATGCCCACATCCCACGAATGAACAAGAAAATGATGTTCAGAATGAATTGTAAATTAATACGACTAATTTGTGAATGCTACTAATTGACAGACTAAGCTCAACAACTTCAGTATTAACTATCATAACAAATACCCCAAATGATTGTAACATATCAAATTATTTATGTTATTAAATGAAAAATTTTGGAAAATTGGCACCTAAACTGTGGCTTCTATAAAGAACAAAAATATGAGCCGTTTCACCGAAATTTATAAGACATAATTTCCATAATATACGCAATTGGAGTGTAATTCGGCCAGACAATAATTGTTGGTTTATCTTTTGAAGACAAAGCAAAGACATTGATGAAAGCAATAGCTAAAAGTTTCGAAAATGCGGAACAGATCAAACAGTAATTATAAGGTGAAACTAAACGTTAATGTTGATTTTCCAAGTGAACATAATCAGTGTTCATATTACAAGAAAATTTGCAACACACTTCCTTTCTCTTCCATATCTTGCTTATCAATAACCTATCGTGCCAGTCTTCCATAATTTGTCATTCATAAATTGGTAAACCCAGTCTTTCAATTTTTTTTTATTTGGGTTAGTAGTTTATTGCATCTGAGAGCAACGGGGTTGGACGTTTTTGAAAAGCTGAGGGAGATGAAGCTTGTTTCTTGATGTTGAAGAATTTAATCTCATGCAAGTTTTCCGTATTATGAAGGAAAATAATTGAGGACTGTAAGTGACGACTTGATATTGTCATGGGAAATTGAACGTTAGAGCTATTCCTTGAAGAAACACAAAAGAAATACTTGCTAATAGCCATGTTATTTATATTGAAACATCTCTTTACCTTCGCAATCAGTACTAAAACTTTTCTGAAGACGGACTCCCTCGCAAGTAATTGTATGAGCTGCCTATAGAATCTTACCAAGTGGCAAAAAGCAATAAGAAGTGTACTCAATCATTCATGGTTGGTTGTCACCCCCAGTTCCTATACAAAAGGTCGTTATTTTTCCACCATTCAGTCCGTATATCAGATATTGTAAAGGACGCTGTCTGTTCCTCAAACATATTATCTGTTGCCATTGCTGGAAAAAAAATGTGCTACGTGAAATGTAAGTTATCAATCACCATAGTATTTGGAACACTCTTGCTAATCCTCCCTCCACACTGCCCAAATAATTGAGAATAACACCTCAGAGAGGAGATCTAGAGCTCACAAATAAAAGGCAGATGCAAATCCTCTTTCGCACTGAACCATCATGCTTAACCCTGACATCCTCTCTCCCATAGGGGCTTGCGTCCCTCCCTGTAATTTGAGATTCTGATCGCACCTTAGGACAATCCCGCTGTACCCTGAGCTTCTGAATCCAACCCAAAATACTCTTCGAATGTACTTGATAAGTAGTTCACATCCATGGGACGCTACAGTAAAACTCAAGACATTGCCCAACCGATAAACTGAGTTGCATAACTTCCAATAAACACACGTGTTTTTCCCTTTCCGGAATCATTTGCCAATTCCCATTTTGGTCCCCCACCAACTGACTAATTTGTACACTCCACCTCTTCCAACTCTGGGTACTCTGCCAGAGAACTTCTATCCTGAACTCCCAGTGATGTGCTGGAGGTTATACTCAGATTCCTCCATTACCCATCTGTGCTAGATTCCGATTATTCTAACTGTGCATGTCAGACCAAGTCTCTGTGTGTTGCAGCCTGAAAGCTTAGGATCGTACCAGAGCACCTTAACTGTCCTTCATGCCTCACCCCTCCTGCCCAACGTCAAACCTATCCAATTACTTGCATATATTCAGCTCTTGACTGGGCTCCGGGTTTCACTGCACTTGGACTTTCACAGCGATTAGAGAGTTGAACAGCCTAAGGATCCTCAGTGTGATCCACCGTGAAATATGAACATCATGCATTTATGATCAAGTATTGTTGATCAATCTCTCAGAGTTCCTAGTTATTAGCTTCTCCAAAGGAGGTAACATTCACTCCATTTCCAATGCCTCAGAGCATCGAAAAACTTCCAAGTCGTCAAAGAGGTCAATATTCGATCTCCATATTTTAAAAAACTAAATGACTAAGTTTTTCTCTTTTGTTCCTGGTATGAACATCATGCATTTATGATAAGCGCCCCTGTCAATTTGTTTGCATACTCTCCTGTGTTTTGATGAATCCTTTACTATATGGCGGCCTGAACTTTGGACGACAATTCAGGCTTGCACATTATTTTGAGTAAAGGTGCAGTATTTTCAAATTTCCTGCCTTTGGCCACATGACCTGAATGTTGAAATGGACATTAATTTTCCTTCAAAACATGCTGGTATAGTGAAGTGACAAGAGGTGACATGGTTAGTTTTTGTCTATCTTTACCAAGGAATGAGATACTACACAGGCCATGGACTAAAATATCCGACATCACCTTTCTCTGCATTTAAATTTATCTGTCAGGTTACTTTTTTTCTGCCAAATTGTCAATGTGCTTCTTAAATCGCTCAACATCATCCTCATCATGTATTGATTCTCAGTACCATGTGTCATGTGCAAATTTTGAGATTTTGCCGCCAAAGCATATGTACAAATCACCTGCTCAGATAGAATAAGGCGTCCCCACAAAAATCTGTGAGTAACATTATTTTCAAATTTTCTCCCGTCTGAGAAATATCCATCAGTACAAATCTTCAGTTCCTGTCTTTGTGAAAATGTCTAATCTCTGTTGACAAAGAAAATTCGAACTCAGCTTCTCTAATTTGCTGCAATGTCGCACGATATCAAAGGTTTTATGAAACTTCAGGTGCACAACATCCACAGCACAAACCATATCAGCTTCATGTGTGACCTTGAGAAATATTTCATATAAATTTGCAAGACGTGGGCAAACCCATTTTGACAATCGAGTATTAAATTATTTTTCTTTTAAGTGCATATCAATTTTGTCCTGTACTATTCCGGTCTTTATTTCTCCCACTCTGGAAGTCAAGATGGAAGGTCACTGATTTCCTAATTGTCCGTTTTCCGTTTCTTAAATAAGTGCCACATTTGCAATTCTCAATTTCCCCAGTAATTATTCTGTGTTTAGCGAAACCTGGAAATGTTCTGTCATCAGCTCCGTAATATATTCCCTAAACTCGCTCAGTAAACTAGGAGGAACCCAGCTAGCCTTCCAACTTGTTCACCTAGAATTCTGCCAGCCTTTTAGCACCTCTTACGAATCTGTCACTGCAAAATAAGTTGCTCAACACCTTTTCAATAGACCACTGTCACCACCTTCTAATTTAATGAGGACAAAAGTAAAATGTTAATTTCTTACCGTTATAATATACTTGGCTTCACTGAGCAGCTTGCCCTGTTTGTTCCCTATGAAGTCAATCTATTACGGATTCATAGAAGCATGCGATATAAAATCAGTCCCTTCTGTCGGATGAGCCTTAATATGTTATGATCACTATTTCCAAAATACTCACTTACTTCAATGTTCTCCAATTCTCTGCCCCATTTGCTCGGCCAGATCCAACATAGCTCCCCTGATAGGACTGGAAATATACTGTTTAAAAAGTCTCCATCAAGATTTACTTGAATCTCCCCCTTCCATGTCCCACGTTCTACCTTTCTCCAAATCCACTCTCAGGTAATTGAAAATACTAATGGACAGAACCCTACCAACTATATGCAGTTTATGTGAATTGGCCATTCCCAATTATCCATAGTGTTTAGATATGTGTGCGTTAGGATTATTGGTCGGGTGAAAGTAGAATGAAATTGTAAGGGAATGGATCTAGGTGGGTTACTCTTTGGTTTGCTGATGTGGACTTGTTAGTTGGACTGGCCTATTACCACATTGTAGGGATTCTATGATTACATGATTACACCTATACTGTCGATTTCAGTCTGCTGACAAATGATCTCTTGGCTTCCTTCCCACCATTTGTTGGTCTATAATAAATAGCCTGCAAAGTGAATTGATCCCGTCCTGCTTCTCACCTCTATCCATGTAGACTGAAATTCAGTAACTAGATAATTTTGAAGGGAAATGATATTATCATTGACCAAAACTACTGCACTTCCTCCTTTTTACCCACTCTGGACTGAAAATCTTATAAACTGTCGAAGTTAAGCGTCCAACCCTATTCTGGTTTGAGCCACATTTCTGTCAAAACTACCATGAGATAGTCCCCAAGAGCGATTTCTGCTTACTTTGCGTGGGTTCTCTTCACTATCCTGATTGCATTTCCACACATAAAATTTGAGCTTGTCCATATCTCTGTTCAATGTCAGCGCTCAAGTCTTCCCTTAGTTTGTTTATTCCATCCCAATTTTCTCTCTTTTTCGCTTTCTGCTGTTTCCAAATTAGGCCCATTATTCAATCCTCTTCCTTGCCTCATGAGTTTAAATCAACAACAACAAAAAAACAGTTAATTTGCTCTGTCAGCCAGGAAATTCTTTTCTTTGCTGCTCAGAAGAAACATTAGACATAGAACATTGGAGCGCAGGATGTCCTTTTGGACCTCGATGTTGTGCCGACCTGTGAAATCAATCCTAATCCCACCTAACCTACACGATTCCACTTGCGTCCATTTGCTTATCCAAAGACCATTTAAATGCTCTTAACGTTGTCGAGTCCACTACTATTGCAGGCAGTGCATTCCACTCCCCGACTACTCTCTGATTAAAGAGACTATCCTCTGGTACCTGTCCTATCTCTATCACCCCTAAATTTAAAGCTATGTGCTCTCTTGTTGCCCATTACGAACTGAGGAAAGAGGCTCTCACTGTCTACCCTATCTAAAATTCTGATTATCTTATATGTCTCAATTTAGACATTTCTCAACCTTCTTCTGTCAAGTAAAAGCAGATTGAAGTCCCTCAGACTTTTCTCGTAAGACCTTCCTTCCATTCCAGACAACATCCTAGATAACCTTCTCTGAACATTTGCCAGTGCTTCCACATCCTTCCTAGGAAGTGATGCAATACCCCAAGTGCGACCACACCAGAGTTTTGTACACTTTCAACATGACCTCATGGTTCCAAAACTCAATCCCTCTACTAATAAAAGTCAACACACTGTATGCCTTCTCAATAACTCTATCAAACTCAGTGGCAACTTCCAAGGATCTGTGTACATGGACACCGAGATCTCTGTGCTCATCTACACTACCAAGAATCTTACTATTAGGCGAGTACGCTACACTCCTGTTACTCCTTCCAAAGTGAACCACCTCACACTTCTCCGCATTAGACATAATTTTTCACCTCTCAGACCAGCTCTGCAGATTATCTGTGTCCCTTCATAATCTCCACCAACCTTCGGCACTATCCAAAACTCTACTGACCTAAGTGTCATTCGCAAATATACTAACCCACCATTCGGCTCTCATTAGGTCTTTTATAAAAGAGCCCATCTCTTCTGAACTACTATCTCCTTTCCCGAAAGTGATCCAAATTTCACTAAAATCTAAACCCTTACTTTCTACGTCATTCATCACATTTACCTCTCTGATTTGCCTATGCTTCAATGGTGAAGCTCGTGGTATAGATATTATTTTCGGAAACCTAATTGACAATGATGAAGGGATTGTTTCCCTGCTGTATGATTCTCAAATAGCATGTCTCTAATACCTTGGAGGATTTGCATTTCAATCTACTCCCCTAAACTGCTCCTACAAGCTCAGAAAATTGCCCCACCCTGTGTTGTCTATTCTCACAAAAAGCACAATCATTGTTTTTCACCCTCCTCTCTGTCCAGCCGTTGCTTTACCTTCGAACCTTTCCAGCCAGGAAGCAAACGTCTATGTCTGACTTGCTCTCTGCAGCAATAGAGACAAAACTATAACTGCAAGTCTGCCCATCGGGCAATCTCTCTTTTCACAGATTAACCTCAGGTATCACGGTACTGTGAATTTCCCTCGAGTCATTCGGTCCTGAATCGTTATAGTTACGAAATTGGCACCTCAAATTTCATATCTCTAAGACAAGTCCAAGGAGTTCTGGTTTCCCTGATCTTCTGTCTCACTTCATTTCAGCGAATGGTCATGCACTCTCCTGCCATTTCGGAACTTGCACTCGCCAACATCGTGACATACAATGTGAGAATAGCGAGGTTATGTTTGAGCTGTAAGGACTTTAGCTGGGCAAAGCTGGAAAACTCTATGCAATTACGATCACTGAACATAGGTTAAAATAAAAGAGATAATGACATTGGAGACGGTGCAAAGGAGTTTCACCATACGTTGCTTCAGTTGGAGTACTTCAGATATGACGAGAAGTTGGAGAGGTTTTCATGGTTTCCTTTAGAGCAGAGAATGCTAAAAGTGGACCTTATTAATGAGTACAAGGTGGAGGAACATGGACACTTTGCAATTCATGTTGCAGATGGTATACAGTGCTGTTCCAAAGCATAACATCTGCCTTTAATAATCGCTCCATGCACACCTGTTTGAACTGTCCTCTTACAAGAATTCCATTTCATTTAAGTTGGTCTACTTCCATGCCCAAACAGTTGTCCTTATTTTCGTTAAACAAACTCGGCCTTCTCTCTTTAAAGCTAGAGCAAAATACAATCACCTTGTAGTTGTTGCTACGTAGGGGCAAGGGGCGGGTATTCTCTGTGGTCATTAATTAATCCTGTAACGTTACAAAATAACAAGCTTTGGGTAACTTGCTCTCTCGTTACAGAATATGTTATTGCAAGAAATGAATCAAGTTTGTTTAACATAAATAAGGGCAACTGCGTTGGCATTGAAGTTGACTCAATTAAATGATCGGGAATTCTGGCAAAAGGAGCGTTCAAACAGGTTCAGGGAACGATAATTAAGCGTATGTTTTATGCTCAGGAGAAGCACTGTATACCAAACTACAGCATGAACTACGAAGTGTCCATGCCCCTCCATCTTGTACACTTCAATTAGGTTCACATTTGCCTCCTTATATCTTTTGTTGTGTTTGCATATTTCATCCGACGTTGTGCTTAATGTAAATCACCACTTCAATTCCCCATAATACACTTCAACACCATCCGTGTCGATTCTACAATTCTCTGATCACCTGATCTGCAACTCTTTGTCAAATGCATCCATATTTTAATGCACTTTTCCTTAAACCTTACCTAGCTTAATTTCTTCTTGAATGCCACGTACAACTTAATATTCAGAGAATCCTTCCCATTACACGGCTGTTTCTCCATATTGGTGATGCTTTAGTGGTTTGTGACTTACGTCAGGTGGTGTTGCCCATCCCCGAGACACAACAGGGTACACATAGATAAAGATAGATTGGAGACTCTTGGAGATCTATAAAACACAACTAATTTATTAGATACTTTCATGAATAACACACGATTTTAAATATGAGTCTTGCATTGCTTGATTTCTGAAACTAATATCAAAAGTTATTATTCGGGAGAGTTGGCAGCTAGCCAGGCAAAATATCTGCTTGACGTCTTCACCACACCTCCTGAGTTTGGAAAATTCTTGCAACGTTGTTCTGCTGAACAATCCATGGTTTTCTGTGTTGCTTTATATATAGATCTCTATGCCAAGCATATACCTTATTTTGAAATGGTCCATGCATGTAACCAATCCTGAAAAATTTTACCAAATGTATGCCTTATTTGAAATTATCAAGGTTTGGGATCAATTCTGAATGTATCAGTCAAATATGTGTTTTGCTTGGCAGAAACAGTAGTTACTGAATTCCACTCACTTACCAGTCCTTTGTGAAGCCTCTTATCAATTTATGTTATCTGCAGCCTGATCCAAAAGCAAACAAGGATATTCTACAATTTGCTGACAGCTAGTTGAGTTTAAATCAATGTTTCATACTTGATATCTCAGTTAGTTAGATAAAGAAAGTATGACATCTCAACAATTAGGTATAGTTCACTAATACTGGAAGACAAATGGGCTGTTAGCACGGAATGCTTCAGTATCATTAATGTCGTGGAACAGCAATCTGTTCTCTAATTAAAACTTTAGAGAACTCTTATCCGGGTTTTCATGCTTGCCCTTGAATCGATCTTCCCCCTGCCTAGTGAAGACTGATCGAAGATCACTGCTGCCTACTATGCCTGCTTAATGAGAAAATGTATCCAACAATATTCCGCTCTGTCCTGAATCTACTCCATTCTTGATCCCTTCATTGTTTCTCTCAGGCTGATTTGGCGTAACCTCAGTGTGGTTGTTCTAATTCAGAACGGGCCCAGCCCCGTCAGACTTCCATTGCTGCCTCCTGTCCGTAATGGAAGGCTACACATCAAGTACTTGGATTCATTTTAGAGTAGTTTTTTTTAATCACTGTAAATTTGAAGATTCAAAGGAATCTTATTTTCTGCGTAATCCAATGATTCTGCGTGGATTAGAAGGCACAGGAGACACGTCATCTTTGACGTATTGCATGTCAATATTCCTCGATGTTGAAATCATATCACCACAGCCAATAACACATGTGGAAGAAGTAAATGCTGGGCATTTCAAGATGGAATGATACTTACTGTTCTATTCTACTTTTAGATGTAATTTAGAGATTAGAAAGAGTTTGGGCAGATGGATGCTGTAGTGTATAAGATTTCCGATAGAGGCTGTTAATCTCGGCTAATCGTGGAGTGCTGGCTGACTGATATCAATTGGAGTCTCAAGCGACCCTCCTCACTGTATAGTCTGGCTCTGCGTTGGCTGGTAATTAACCACATACAGTTCACGTGTAAATATAGGTGAGTTGGTGATGGAATATTGGCATCTGTGTAGTCTTTTCAGTGGTGAGAAGAGTAGGACAGTACGGTGCTGAAGATAATTCGCTCTCAATAGTCGTCTTTGAGTTAAAGTAAGATATTGGAAGCTTGACTCTTTCAATTCTGCCACCGAAGACTGGGCCTAGTATGTGCAAAGGTGACATGATTGTTTTTTTCCCTGCTAAATAACGTTGATGCAGAGAAGAATCAGAGATTAAATCTCCTGGCTGCTTGCGATACCGTGGCAATTCCGGATTTAGATGCCTGACTTTGTCTGAGGCACCAGAGTTGGCAGATTTAATTAAGAAGTATTGCGAATGCAACTCTTCTCTAACTCTGAGACAATATCGATTTTATTAAGCAGTTTGGAAGCCAGAGAATTTGTAACAGGATTTTTTTAGTTTTTGATGGTGACTGATCAAGCTACGAGATTTTTGGTTAACCTAGAATCAGATGCTGAGTGATTGCTTCCTATATGCGAACCATGACATAACTGTTCATAAGCACCTATGAATTGAAGTCCAACTGGACTTCAAACAGACACGACAACTAGCTTTGTCATTAGAAAATGTGGGAAATTGTGCATGTGAGCTATAGGATATGCCAATGGAAGTGGGCACCTCGCATATCCAACTGATTTGCGGTATACAGCTTGACTGTGGGCAATAGACAATCCTCATGCAGAACATAAGCTAAGCAGAAATGCCCAAGGTCAAATCTCAGCATAACCATTAAAGAAAGCCAAGTCTTGGGAAAGTGACTAAAATGTTCTTTGGGATAAGATTGGCAAGCCAATGCAATTGCTTCCAATATGCGGACTCGAGACAATACGGAGTCCTCCAATGTCTGCAATAATGCCCAAACTGCAAAATCCATCTATATGTGATTTGGAAGAGTTTGATTGCTAAGCAACAATAAAATCAGAGCTAATAAAAATAAATAACAGGTAAACATGAATGTTTGGTTACATTGCCATCCAGTTCTCATGGAGTTTGATTCTCACACCACTTTGTCAATGGTGGCATAATGACTCGTTAATAAGATTCGCTTTGAACTCCAATTTTCTGCCCAAAGTAAGCACATATAATGAAGAACATTTTCAGATTTAGGGTATGACTTCTGTTCTGGCCACCGATTAGAAGTAGTTTTGCTGTTATCACTGGTTGTACTAGAAGGTTCATTCTTAACCTTGGTGGGCCATAATTGGTTTGTAATCTTCATTTAGCGACACATTTTTCGTTTAGAACATTGCAGGCTAACTGAAGTCCTAACTAGATAGTGCACCCAGAATTGATTCAGGAAGATTGTGGACTACCTTGCATTTTGAGCAGGAATCTATTCTGCAGTACTATGAGGCTGGCCAAGTTTCAGTTGACCTGCGTGAAAAAGGAGTGACAGTAATTTGGAGGCTGTAAAGCAAAGAATTCACGAAACCAGGAAATTTGCGAAACGCATAGGTCCAATCAAACCGTTTGCAAAGCCTGAAGGTTCGGTTAACCTCTGTGGGGATGTTAAGCAAACAGTAATACTCGTCTAGCAGCTGTATAAACATTCAATGCCTTGTATAGAGAACTTGAATGGGAAACTAGCGGTGGTGGCGGGGGAGGGGAACACTCTATGCTTTAGGACGCAGGATATAAAACACGTGGCCTTGCAATTCTGACAAGATTTGTAGTCCCAGAAATATACGACAATTAATACCCGTAAGACTTTGTACCAACATACAGGACTGTCATTTGGTTTATCATCAATCTGCATCCTTTTCCAGCAGATGATGTAGAATATTTTCTATGATCAACTCCAGATTGTCAGTCATCTGAATGGTGTGCTAATAGTTGGGAAGACCAATACAGAACACTTGAAGAACATAGACATAATGATAAAAACATCTTCCAGCCAGACGTACACCTTCGAAGGAAAAAATGCATCTTTCAGGCACAACAAGCGACCTATCTGGGTTACTGAATCGACAACATCTGGTTACATACATTGTAAGGCAGAGTGAAGGCGACCAAATGTGCCCCAGCTCCAATGTTCGTACTAGAGTTTTGGATTTTCCTTGCGTTGAATAATTATTTTTGAAAATCTACATGTAACCGTTCATCATGGCTCGGTTACACCTGTTACTAAAATTCCCACATCGACCAAGAAATAGACTTTTAGGAAGTGAAAAAGTAGCTTCCTCATATTAACTGTATTGTATCAGAATAGTTATTGACATTTCGGTCTCATAATAGAGGAGAAAACCCGATAGCAAATGCTTCCCTGCTATTGAATAATGTGCAACGCATATATGTGGTAATGGAGAAGGAAGTTTCGGCAATCGCAATTTATGTGAGGAAATTCCATCCATGTCTTAATGATGTAACTTTAAAACATTGACTACAAAAACCCTTTGGGAGTACATACAGAAGACAAGGCCAAGTCACTCATATCCTCTGGCCAAACCAAATAGGAAGCCATAATTCTCATTGTACGCAGTTACAAATTGGAACAGTATTCAATAGGCTAAAGAGCAAATGCAGGTTTTGTGACTTGTACCGGCAGATACACCACTGGTGCTGGTTCCTCTGGAAGAGTTCGTTGTGGTTTTAAGCTTTCTCGACAACCTTTCTGTCATCACTGAGAATATCGGCTTGAACACAAAAATATCCTGGCCTGGAAAAGAAAAGAGCTGGCAATGGTGCAGGAATCAAATGGGCAGTTACAACCAGAATTATTGTGTTATTTTCCCCTTCTGAAGAATAGAAGACTGCAGAGGTCAGCATATGATAATAAGAAATAAGAGTTAATGTTCTGACAAAAGGTCATCGCCAGGTACGAGCAGAACTCCTTCAGGCTCATATGCTTGTTTACAAAATTAAACTCTTAGCATCAAGGTGTACGTGGTCGCTAGGATTGGATGCTGACATAATTGCAGTGGTGAGGCAGTGTCCAGACTACCAAGGAGGACAGAAAGTACATCCAGCAGCTTCATCATATTTGTGGGAGTGGTCGGAACAAACCCAGAGTTTGCTAAACCTCGACTATGCCAGTCTGTTAATGGGCTTAATGTTCTTAATTATTGCATATGCCCATTAAAATTGTTTGAACGTGCGGAGAGTTCAATAATCAAAAATATGGATTGAAGATTAATAAGTCGTGAGCATTGTTCGTGATACGTGGACTTCCAGAATAATTGTTGACTGAGTGTTAGACCTCTTTCACCAACAGGGATGTCAAGTATGTCCTGATATCGAATGGCATTCATCATGTTTAGATGCATTTATACCATGCAAGTTCGAACATTCTGTTTGAAACAGCAGTCCAAACCTTGAAGGCGGGCTTAAATAAAAGCAGCCTAATGATTCGCTTGAGATTAAAAAGTCCTTGTTACTGCTTCGTTATCCGAACACCACTCACACAACTGCACGAATAGTTTCTTCAGAGTTAGTAATGAGGAGAAGACTCTGCTCCAGGTTATTCCTGGATCTTCTATGGGGTGAGTGGTGGGGGAAGCGTGAAATGAAATAATGATTGCCAGTGCCAGCCATATACCTCCGCTAAGCAAAAGATTCAGGTTTCAACAGTGATGTAGCTTGGTGTCAAAACCATGGAAATTGTGCTGCATGGGTACGAGGCGAAGTTGGGCCCCGTGACGTACAGACTTTGGAGGGGTGGGTCAGCCCTAAATAAATATGGGTGTCACAAGGGCGATGTTATCTCACAAATGGGACAGAAGCAGAATACGTATGGCCCTCAGAACAGCCATAAAGGCTGCCAGAAACTGTGAGTTTTCATTGTCCATCTCGTAACAAAGAAGCATCAGAGTCTGACTGGATGCATCCTTGATCTCATTACAATCTGAAGAAGCAAAAGAATTTCTCCCTTGACTCAACTAGCACAAGAGATGGTCTAAGTGTTTAAATCACATTTGGAGAAACCAGATCTGCCAAAAAAAAAGGTCTAATGAGAAGCTACAAGAAAACTACAAGCTGACACTCTTGGACTTAGTGTGAGGGATTATAACGAATTAGGTCCGGTGGATCTTTTTGATTATGAGATCCCTGATTCGGGCTGTTAACCCAAACAAATCAGGGAGCCTGGCTGCCGGATTTAAACAGGAGTCTCTTCACACTGGGCACTGGCCAAGTTATCTGGTCAAACGCCATGTACAGTGCATGTGAAAAGAAATGATCACTTGGTGACGTGATGCTGGCCTCTGTGCAGCCACTTAGGCTGTTTAATTTAAGGTGTGTCAAGTAGAAACGTTTTGATCAATACGTAAGTTTCTTTCTCGACATCAGTTGATTGCATCCTTTATCCGTTTTCATAGGATTCTGACAGTGTGGAAACAAATCCTTCAGCCCAACAAGTCCACACTCACCCTCCAAACAGTAACCCACCCAGGCCATTCCCCGATAGTTACCTCTGATTAATGCACCTAACCTACACACCCCTGAACACTATGGACAAATTAACATGGTCAGTTCAACTAAGCTGTACATCTTTGCACTGTGGGAAAAACCTACACAGAAAAGGGGAGAATGCATAATCTCCACACAAACAGTTGTCTGCAGGTAGATTCGAACTTGATTTCGTGGTGCTATAAAGCAGCAGTACTAATCAATGAGCCACTGCGCAGAGAGTTATTTTAGTGTTCTTTCTAAGCTTTAATTTTTCGGAGATAACACATCCAGAATAAGTTGCATTTGGCATTGTGCCAAATTTCGGGCATTGCGACCTCTACATTTTTTTAAAATTTCCAATACGACAGAATGTCGGCAATTTAAGTCCTGCTCTACTTGCTTCTCATGAAAACTGAGGCTGCAGAATAAGTATTAGGAAAATCGTTTTTAAGTTATTCTAATTAAGTACTATCAGATGTTAATCATTTACTTCAAAGTTTGCTTACATTGTTATGTATCCTATCTACATTCAGATACAGAGACAGCAGTAGTGCTCTCTTTTAAAAAAAAGTAATTCTCAATTGCTGGTGTCTTCATGGATTTATTCGCTCTATCCCTTCATATCATTCTGTTATCTTCACTTGTCATGCTACTATTTTGCTGACCAACCTTGATCTTTCACCTCCATTGTTTCGCTTAAAGCCCTCTCTATTTCCTTTATCATAGCATTCCTGCATAATAGCATTGCTTTCAACACAGTAAAGTGTGTACCTTCCCAAAAAATAGCTCTCACTTTCCATTAGTCACTGTTTTTACTCCCTCCAATACACAGTCCATGTACTGTATGCAAAACTACAATCCTGTTAGGAAAGCAACTTCAGAAGGTGGACAGCGAGACCATGATGGATCAGAGTTCAGAAACCAAATCAAAGTGGCACATGGCTTGGAAGTGTGTTCGCAGGTTTTAATGTTCCCATTTACCCACTTCCCTTTATCTTTTCAAACAATAAAGACCACCAGAATAATTAGTGCTCTTGAAGAATTCTTTGGCAAAATCAGAGGTTTGGCGAACAATGCTGAATATTGTGCAATCATTGGCAAACTTTCCCACGCCTGGCAATAAAATGAACAAAAGTTCATTAACAAAGCAACTGAAGATAGTTCGGTGTTGGACACATAGTACAGGATTACGGGCATAGGGCATGGGGGGATGGGTGTGTGTATTATACTTATTGGAGGGTCAGTCCCAGATTCAATAGGCAAAATGGCATCGTATCAAAAACGATAAACCATTTGGCACTTTTTCTCAGTGGTTAGCACTGCTGCCTCAATGCGCCAGGGGCCGCATTAGATCCCACCCTTCGCTGACTATCTATGTGGAGAATGCAGGTTCTCGCCGTGTTTGCATGCGTTTCCACCAGTTGAATGGATTTCAAACCACTGTCCAAAGATGTGTAGTTTAGATGGATTAGTCCTTCAAAATTGCAATGTAGTGTCCGGCGTTCTGTAGGATAGTTTATTCCTAACAATCAAATGTTGCTCAGCCTCCTTATTACCACACTCGTCAAATATTGCCCTGATTTAAAGACAGTCATTCTCATCTCTGGACTTAAGTGTTTTTATCAATGTTTGCATGAGGGCAGTAATAATGCTGGCAGATGGCGATCTGAGTGTTAGTCAATAAGTTATTACTGAGTGCCTGGTATTTGACAGTGTTTGCGTGAGAGATATGGATTTGGTGTCAGTTGTTCACTACCATGTCAATGCAATTGTGGCTTCCACTATACCCACATCTGAACTTCTTTAGTTCATTTCATAAACTGAAGACTCGCTATGTGGTGAATGGTCAAGACAAGCATATGATGCAGGGGGCTCAGCACTTTCTCAAGAAGTACCACACAAATTTAAGGCACAACCCAGTATATCTCTGAACATCAGAAACAACACCCATATGCACATACACCAGAATGCTCTGTCATACCTACTTCCAAACACCAGATAAATCCCTCAGACCCACTTGCAAACACCAGGAGAGGACATGAGTAATACGTTCCAAACAGGAGTAAAATGCAAACAAAAAACTCTGCAACCATTACCAGACCTCATCAGACCAACCCTTAAAGCCACAAGAAAACTCATTAGGCTCGCTCCCGAATCTTATACAAAAACTTTCAGACACATTACCCAAGCAAAAGCAATATACCTCAGTCCCATTCTCCAAACTCCAACAAAACTTATCAAACCCAGTGTACAAACACCAACAATCCCCCTCAGACCACCTCACCAAAAACCAGCAAACACTGTTAGACTCACTCCACAAATATAAACTTTTCAGGCTCTGGTGGCTTACATCCTAATATCTTTAAAGGGAAACTACAAAGAAAGGGGTTGCATTGTTTGGAATTTTTCAAAACTTCCTGGATTTTGTAAAGTACCTGAGAGTTCATTTTACATTCAGTAACAAATGCATCGCTGACTAGATCAGCAATCATTGCTCATCTCTAAATTTTGAAGGCATCAATTATGTTGGTGTGTATATGTTGAGTTGAATTATAGTACTAGATGTCCTCCTGAAATGGAACTAGGAAACAGATGGGCCTGGTGTAAGTCAATAACTGATAGGATCAGACAATCAGCACAGTCATCATTGACTCTTAATTAGTTAATTGTTACTGGGCAAAAATAACATTTTGGTGAAGGTGTTATTTTTCAAGTTGGCGATAGTATCGAGTGGTGTTCTAAAGATATCAGTGCTGGGAGCACAATTGTCTACAATATATGTTAATGAATTGGAAAAATGGAAGCGAGTGTCCTTCAGCCAAACGCTAAGCTGAAAGGTGAGACATAAATAATGGGAAGGCGATATCTGCAAAGGGTACAAAGTGTTTACAGAGAAATATTGATAGTTCAAGTAAGTGGGAAAGAAGTTGGCAAATTGAGTATAAAGCAAAATGTGAAATAGATCATCTCAGAAATGAGAATAAAACAAATAAGAAGCATTTTTTAAAAAAAGCTGCAGGAAGCTGCAAGACAAAAGGACTTGTGCTGCTTTTGCAGGAAACATAAAAATGAAACACATAGTCGCAACAGGTCATCAGGGAGGCTAATGCAATGTGGGACCTTATTTCCGATTAGGAAAGTGTAGAAATGGTTTATTACAAATGTGCAGGATGCTCTTGAGACCACTTTTGAAATTCTGTGAACAATATTTGTATCTGGTATTTTTGGAAAGATATTGTTACAGTGGGTGCAATTCAGAGAAGATTCATGAGGATGATCCCTGGGTTGGAGGAATTACCTTAAATGCAAAGGATAAACAAGCTGGAAATCTACACATTTTGGATTCTAGAAGAATGAAAGTTAATCTCACTGAAATATATAGGATTTTTACGGGCAAATGCTGAGAAAATGCTTCCCCTGATTGCCGAGTCTGGAACCAGAAGCTGCAGTCTCAGAATAAAGGCGACCCGATTTAAGATTGAGATGTTGAGAAATTGCTCTTAAAGTCATCGAGTCATAACATAAACCAACACAGAAAGCGAACCTTCGGTTCAACACATCCATGTCGACAAGATATTCTAAATTAATGTAGTGCTATTTGGCTGCTTTTGGGCCATATTCATCCAAGACTTGCCTCCTCATGAACACGTTCAGATAACTTATAAATGTTAAAAAAATCACACAATACCAGGTTTTAGTCCAACAGGTTTATTTGTAAGCACTAGCTTTCGTAGCACTGCTCCTTCATCAGGTGGTTGTCAAAGAGCAGCACTCCAAAAGCAATTGCTTCCAATTATACCTGTTGGGCTAGGACCTGATGTTGTGTGATTTTTAACTTTGTAAACCCCAGTCCAACACGAACATCTCCAAATTATGAATGTTGTAATTTCCTCAGACACTAGCACTTCTTCTGTCAATTCATTTCATCAGCAACAATTTCTGAGTGAAACGCTGACCCTTCAGACTCTTTAATTACCCCTTCTTGCCTTCAACTTATTCCCTCTCGTCATGGTCTCCCTTACCCTGCATATGGGCAATTTGCCTGCATATGGACAATACCGCTATATTTCCTTTTAAAAATGAATCCGTGCAAACAACACTTAAATGTTCTTATCATATTTGCTTTCGCCATCTCTGTTGTTAGGCACTTACTACATTTAAGAAAAAACACATCTCCTTTGAACTTTTCTCTACTCACCTTAAAAACGCACCAGGATCATCACCCCTCACCTCCTTTTGTTTAAGATACCCATCCTGGGAAAAAAAAACTCTGATAGTCTTCATAGGCCATTCTTGTTTCTACTATATCTTTCTGTCAGACTCAAATCTATCCAAATGTATCCAATGTCTCCTTATTGCTAATTCTGAAACACCGAAGATCCTAGTTAACCTCTTTTTTTCTCAAAATCCGAAGCTCCAAGTCCTTCCTCTTCTGTGGTGTCCAGAACTCCACGCAACAATCCAAATGTTACTTAATTGAAGTCTGACGTAACTGCAGCATGACTTTGTGTACACTCAACCTCCTGAATTAAGAAGATAAGCACGTGAAATATCTTCTTGGACATTTTATGTGATCTGTTGCCACTTTCAGGCAGTGATGGATGTGTGCCCCAATTTCCCTCCATATAACAATGCACCAAAAGTTCCATCGATTTGCTGTTTTCTTTCCTCCTGCAGTTAAATTCCCAAACTTGTCAGAAGTGAAGACATCTTTAAGTAAAGTACATTTCATCATAGAAAGAGTGAGCTCTGATAGAGAGCCAATTTACTGAAAATCTTGGATGGTTCAGCTCTGTTAAAACATGTTGACTGTTGCTTTTAAACCTACGAACATTATTATGGATATGAAAGAAAAAAAACCCATAAAATGCAGCAAGATCTCAGCCTAGACCGGAACCATTGTTATTTTAATGGTGGATATGGGATGCTGTATTTAAGAAGCAATTCAAATTGCTGAAGTACACGACATTAAACGAACAACAATTCATAGAATCCCTATGTAAGTAGGTTGTTCTGCTCAATCGAGCTTACACTGATCATCCGATAAAAATTTCACCCAGAACCAAATCTGTACATTATAGCTCTGCAGTTTCTACGGCTACCTCCCATGGACATTACAGGCAGTTTAGCATAGCCAGTCCACCTAACCTGCATGAATTTGAACTCCGAGAGTAAACCCACGCAGATATGGGGAGAACGTGCCAACTCTATGCGGACTGACACACAAAAGTGGAAATGAATGTGGCTGTGAGGAAGCAGTGCTAACCAATGAGCCATCGTGCAGCAGTATTCAAACACTATACTTAAAATTAACAAAACATAGATGAACTTCAACTTAAATGAATTGGAAACTCAACACAATAATCGATTATTTTATTGCCATCAGTAACTGAGACGCATATAATAATATCCAATAAACACACTGTTGGCACAATGGCAAATTCAGAAAGCAGATTACCTCATATGCAGTTCTCTAATCACAGAGGAAAGAACATCAAAAACAGTTCTGAGAAAAATTTCAGACAGAGTCTTTAAGATGGAAAATATTAGTTGCCTTCCAAACCTTCTGAGACCCCAACAGCAACTGCTGAACGCTGACGAAAGAAATGCGATCCGGGTGAACTTGGCAACACATAAGCAGTCTGCTTCTATTGTGCAAACCTCACAAGTTATGTATCTTCTCACACACTGCTCATCATACGCACCGCCAGCTCTCCCACCACAATGCAAACCCCCCGCTACCCACGTCCAACAGCCGACCCGGATCTCTCTAAAGGAGAGCACATAACTTTGAAAAGCAACAGCATTGTGTCTGCTGCAACATTTTATGTTAAAAAAATCATTAATACACAATGGTGATTTCTTTTTTAAAACCACTTCGTCTTATCTATCCGTTCATTAAAATGTAAACAAATTAGATTGACTCTAGGGTTTCAAACCTTCAATGATAGAGTCTCTTTCAGTAAG
Organism: Hemiscyllium ocellatum; assembly: GCF_020745735.1. Lineage (NCBI taxonomy): Eukaryota > Metazoa > Chordata > Chondrichthyes > Orectolobiformes > Hemiscylliidae > Hemiscyllium > Hemiscyllium ocellatum. The sequence goes on along the minus strand of NC_083435.1, from coordinate 29,211,917 downwards.
TTTCATTTCTTCCTCCCAAAGGCCAATGTCTTCCTTCATCAAAGTTGTGACAAGACATCTGCAAATAGGTTATCTCATCCTGCCACTTCTATAATTTTAAAATTGAATAGCTGCAATAATAATTTTAACCTCAACGGCTTGGAATATTTCTCCTTACATTTCTCCTTACACTTTAAGGAATTGTGATCAGTTAATGCAATTGTCTCAGACATATTACTGGCACTATAAATATTGCAATTGGAACATCAATCTTAAGATCTTATTCTCAAATGTGGAATATTTCTGTTGATGATTATTCAAATACCGGGAAAATGCCCAAGAGGTCTTTTTATCTTCTTGTCATATTTTACTAAGGTATAGCACTGACACCATCATAAGTCGCATGTCCTTGGTAATTAGCTGGGGTTAATACTGGGCAGTGGTGAACATCTCCTTCAGGCTGTCAAAGCCTTCTGGCAGTTCTCTGTTCAATTACATTTTCTATAGTTCTTCAGTTAGTCAGTCAGTGCAGCAAGAGCACGGCTAATATTCAGTACGTACTTCTGAAAAAGTAAATATCCATCTCAGGAGTCCTAGTCCTTCCCTCTTCATCGACAGTATGGGAAACATCTCAGTAAATTTTATTTTCATAACCTATGGGACCATTTATCCATGTCTAATAAAACAGTCCAGTTCACCCCTTGGATTTTTATGATATTAATGCAGCCAAGTATATCACTAAGCCCGTCTTGCGAAGTTGTTTAAATAATTCTGACAGCTGTTGCAAATGTTCGTTAAAAGTGAAAATAAATTTCACCCAGGTCTTTGATGTACATCACACAATTGGATTATCCAGAACTGATTTTGTTAGTAAGCCTTAGAAAGATGTTCACACATTTTCCGTACCAAATATCATGACTTCAACATGGCACTGTACGTTCGGTTTTAGGACAGCTGAAGTTCCCTTTCATTTTTCTGAAAAATTATGGACCAGCAGCCTGCGAGGATGTCCAAAGTAGAAATACATGTCACTTGTCCCAACTTCTCAATGCACATGTCTAAATGAGAAATAGCATATGAATCAGATTTTCGAATGCATTGAATTTGCGATAGTCCATTCATAATTGTTGGGCACCATTTGTTTTGACACCATTTTTGTTGGTGTAATTCATTTTAGTTACGTTGTCTTTAAGGTGTGTTCAATCTCTTTTTCAATCTGTGCCAACTTAAGGATTTACTCCTTAAGGATATTCATTAATTCAAGCAATATACTCTGTGTCTTGATTATTTGTAATAATGTTAATAATTCCCAGCTTATTCCCACATATCAGCCAATGTGATTGTCATAATTTTTTCAGGCCATTTCAGTTTTGCTCTGATAGATATATCAGGAATTTATTGAAGCTTTTGAGAACATCCACATTGCCCAATTTAAATTGAGAAAAATCCAAATCAGTCTCATCTGAACACGATTATACACAGTGTTGTGTGGATTAACTCATTCTCCTTTTGTTTTATTTTCCTATCATAACATCTTTTGAGCGTATTCACATCAAATACTCCGAGAGATTTCTTTCTGTCTAGTATTCTTACCAAAGTATTCGCCTCACTTATTCGCCTTACGATTTGATAAGGTTCACTAAAACTTGTGTCTAAAGATTTACCTGCCCCGGAAATTATACGAGCCTTTTATCTCCACTAACAAAATTGTGAAGCTTTGGTTTGTTGATTGCTTCCTGTTTCATCACATGTTGTGCGATTTTCTTTGCTGTCTAGTTAACTCGCTGGTTCTATCTAATCTTCCACGAAAATTTCACACATAGTCCAAATTGTGTGGTCTCTGAGTTTCAACTCACTAATATCTCCTTAATTGATTTCAATGGTCATCTCATCTCATGCCCAAATACAAATTCAAAGGACTGACTTTCGTAGAATTCTTGAGCGAATTTTTATTTGCAAATAGTACCTAAAAATTCCATTATCCCAATCCTCTGTAGAGTGTGGAATATAAGCCCACAATATGGTATTTCAAATCAATGCTCTAGTGCCCTCTGTGAAACTGAATGATAGGCAGTGAATTTGATTTAGGCGAAAGTGAGTAGTGCAGACGCTGGAGAAAAGAGTCAAGAATAGAGCGTTGCTGGAAAAGCACAGCAGGTCAGGCAGCATTCGATGAGCAGGGAAATCGACGTTTTGGGCTAAATCCTTTCATCAGCAATGTGGCTGGGAACCTCGGGGGTAGAGAAATAAATGAGAAAGGCGTGGGGCTGGGGAAGGTAGTTGAGAGTGTAACAGGTGGATGGAGGTAGGTTAAAGGCGATAGATTAGATTAGATTACTTATCGTATGGAAACAGGCCCTTTGGCCCAACAAGTCCACACCGACCCGCCACCCACCCATACCCCTACATTTGCTCCTGACCTAAGACTACGGGCAAGTTAGCATGGCCAATTTACCTAACGCCCACATCTTTGAGAATGTGGGAGGAAACTGGAGCACCCGGAGGAAACCCACGGGGAGAACGTGCAAACTCCACGAAAGACAGTCGCCTGAGGCGGGAATTGAACCCAGGTCTCTTGCGCTCTGAGGCAGCAGTGCTAACCACTGTGCCACCGTGCTGCCCAATAGGTTGGAGACGATTGTGGAGCTGATAGGGGGGAAGGAATATTGACGGAAATGAGGAAACCGTTGAAGTCTACATTGATGCCATGGCATTGAAACGTCCTGAGATGGAAGATGATGCATTCTTCCTCCAGGCTTCGGTTGGTAAGGTAGTGGCGATAGAGGATGCCCAGTAACTGCATGTTCTCGGCAGAGTGGGAGGAAGAATTGGAATATTCGGCCACGGGGCGGTGGGGTTGATTGTTGCGGGGGGCCTAGGGATGATCTCTCAAGATCACTGCGTGTTGGTGTTCAATCTCCCCTATATAGAAGACACTAATGTAATGAATTTGGATTGACTAATTTCTCAGCTATCCCTAACTTTCCTGACTATATTTGACTCCAATTTGACTTTTGATCGGATTGAATCTCGTTGGTATTTCATATTGCGTGTAAAACACCTCTTGTACAATCCTTTTAGCCATGATACTGTGCGATAGAATGACTCTGGAAATCTATTAAACACATCGATTGTGAGGAACAAATACTAATTCCGACATTTTGTTTTATGTCGGGGTCCCACACAATCAATTACAACACTTGCATCACACTTCCCAAATGCGTTAATCAGCATTAAGCATGGTGGATTTTTTGCCCTAAGGTTTTTCGAATCAATTCACACCAAAACTTGATTGCTGGCCTTCAACCACCTCATAATGCAGTCCAGGCCAGTAAAAATATTGTTGTAGTCTTGGCTTAAGCTTTCCTTAGTCCTAAAGAACTTTCTTTTGGTAATTTATGTGCCATCAACAACAATTCGTTTCTGTGACCACTTGTAACACAACTTGACGAACTTGTCCAATACTCATCTACCTGAATATGTGATACTTTCGGTCAACAGATCAATTTTACGATAGTAGCGTTTTGAGATGCACTCATATTCTTCTTCTGTGCATGCTTTTTGAAGCCACTGTTTCAATTTTCCGTCTTTCTGTTGTAAATCAGTTACATTCTCCTAAGAAAAATCAATCCACTTTTTCCTCCAATCATTCTTGCTTTTTTTTTCCTTTCTCAACATTTGATCAATCATAGTATCTCAAACTTTCACTTCAACCTTCTAATCGGTATTCTTTGATTGATCATCTTGCTTCAATCTGCACCTTTTCTGACCCTGTTAACAGGCAGTCATGGAGAATTCCCAGGATGTAGTTCTTCGAACATCTTAGTTGCCGGATTTTCTATTTCTTTCAGCCACGTAGACATCACTTTCATCTTTGATCCAACTGTACCATCACCAAGGATAAATTGGATTCCTGGGACCTAGAATTTCTTTATTGTTCCTCCTACCACTTCATCACATGTCGCTGGGCTCTGTAACGTTACTTTTTTATAATGAAACACTCCTCTTATCATAAATTCAAATATAACCACCTTTTCTGGTAACACGTCATCTAAGTAACATATCTCTTCATCTTTCACCAATTAGAAATATGTTCAACATCTCAAAAGTTTAATTTCTTTATTTGCTACTCCTGGCATACATGGATTAACCTTAACCTGGAAAATAAGTTTTTTAATAAGGTCTAGTACTTCCTTCTCACCAATCCCTGATCAGTTAGCACATTCCTTTGCAGCCTCTTAGCTTTCGCTGTGCTTTCCTTTACCACTTCACCAAAACTGATTGGCTTATCATAATTCGTCCCAATACTGTTACTTCATGTGCCCTACTTTATTGCAGTGAAAGCACCTGATGATTTCTTCATACATCACTTTCCCTTTCATTGGTTTCCTGCATACTCTGTTGTAATCTGTCTTTACTATCTGCTAAGAAACTTCCTTTTCCCTTACCACCTGCATATTTCTCTTTTCCTCAATGTCTCTCTCTCACTGATTGACGTTTGTGAACCAACGTTCTTTGAGGATGTGACTACAAAAGTTGATGAGGGTCGAGCTGTGGATGTGGTGTGTATGGACTTCAGCAAGGCATTTGATAAGTTTCCCCATGGTAGTCTCAATCCGAAGGTCAGGAAGAATGGGATTCAGGGGAATACAGCTGTCTGGATACAGAATTAGCCGGCCAACCGAAGATAGCGAGTGGTAGTAGAAGGAAAATATTCTGCCTGGAAGTCTGTGGTGTTTGGTGTTCCCCAGGGTTCTGTACATGGGTCTCTATTGTTTGTAAGTTTTATTAATGACTTGGATAGGAGATGGAAGGATGGGTCAGCAAGTTTGCAGATGACACAAAGGTTGGAGTTGTCGTTGACAGTATAGAGGGCGGTTGTAGGCTCCAGCGGGACATTGACAGGATACAAAGATAGGCTGAGAGGTGGCAGATGGAGTTCAACCTGGATAAATGCGAGGGGATGCATTTTGGAAGGTTGGATTTGAAAGCTGAGTACAGGATTAAAGATATGATTCTTGGCAGTGTAGAGGAACAGAGGGTTCTTGGGATTCAGGTACATGAATCCCTTAAAATGGCCACCCAAGTGGACAGGGTTGTTAAGAAAGCATATGGTGTTTTGGCTTTCATTAACAGTGGTATTGAGTTTAAGAGTCGTGAGATCTTGTTGCAGCTCTATAAAAAATGTGGTTAGATCGCACTTGGAATACTGTGTCCAGTTCAGGTCGCCCTATTATCAGAAAGATGTGGATGCTTTGGAGAGGGTTCAGAGGTGGTTTACCAGGATGGTGCCTGGACTGGAGGGCTTATCTTATGAGGAGAGGTTGACTGAGCTCGGACTTTTCTCATTGGAGAAAAGGAAGAGAAGAGGGGACCTAGTTGAGATATACAAGGTAATGAAAGGCATAGATAGAGTCAAGAGCCAGAGACTATATCCCAGGGCAGAAATGACTAACACGAGGGGTCATAATTTTAAGCTGGTTGGAGGAAAGAAAAGAGGAGATGTCAGAGGCGGGTTCTTTACTCCGAGAGATGTGAGAGCATGGAATGCCTTGCCAGCAGCAGTTGTGGAGGCAGGGTCATTGGGGACATTTAAGAGACTCCTGGACATGCATATGGTCACAGAAATTTGAGGATGCATACATGAGGATCAGTGGTCGGCACAACATCGTGGGCTGAAGGGCCTGGTCTATGCTGTTCTGTTCTATGTTCTATGTTCTATGTATAATCATAATCTTTTCCCCATGCTAAACTTGCAGTTTTAAGTCTCGGCTTTTCCACATGTTTTCTCAGTACTTTTTGAACTACTCCAAAATAATTGTCTCTTCAAAACTGTAATATATTTGATTTATTTTCATTTCTCTTACTTACCTGTCAAAATTACTTTGCTTGATCCGTTCGAAATAAACATACATTTGAACAGAAACCCCCTCTTGGATTCCTCAAACGTTATCTGCAAGCTTCTGGCACTTACTCATGCTCACTTAAGATGGCATTTTTTAATCCATTATACTGCACAGATACCTCCTTTGAAAATTTACGAAATCTACCTACCAGTTTTATTTGGATGATAAACACCAAATTGATCACCATTCATTTCATTTGTTCAGCCACTTTCCAAAATGAGACGAAATAGACTTCTATAACTTTCTCATTGAAATGGACAATACTTAAAATTTTTCAAACAAATCCTCAAAAGTCGTTTGGATAAGATGGGTTTTCTTTCCTCACTGTCTTCCTTCCTAAGTCTACTTTTCACCTTCATCTATTTAAGTCGACGTTCCTCACTAATTGCCAATTTCTGAAGTTGAAATTTTGTCCCATTCTGCTTTTCTTCAGTTTTCAATCGCAATGCAAGCTTTTGAAATTATTTTTCTGTTTCTCTTTCTTCTACCAGTGCAATTCTGTCGTTGAGCTTTTCCTTCGTCATTGTTTCTTATTTAAGCTGCTTCATTTGCAATTGAATTTTATCAGTTACAAAGATTCTGATCTCATTCATCGCAAGTGCAAATGCTCTGCAGTTACCACATTAATTTTCTCTTTTCGCACAGACACATACAAACCCAAATCATTTTCTTTGTAAAGTACAAATGCTTTACCTTGCTCAAACTTTTTGTAAAACTCCAAAAGTACCGAAATCTCCTCCAGTAAACTCGTAGTGACTGAAAGAGCCATTATTACGCAACCTGTTTAAACTAACCGAATTCAACATCCGAAATAAAAGACAATAGCAATTAACACGCTGCCTATATGTCTGATAATCCTAAACTTGATCTTCAAATACAATTTTTTATCCCGACAAGAGCGACCAGCTTGTTATGGATCTTAGCTACCCCCTCACAATGTAATTCGAATGTAGCCTAGGGGTGGCATGTTGTCTCAGTGGTTATCCTTGCTGCTTCGCAGTACCTGGGACTCCGGTTCAATTCCTGCCTGGGGCAACTTCTTTTGTGGAATTTGCGCATTCTCCCTGTGTCTGCGTGGGTACCCTCTCAGTGCTCAGGTTTCTTCCAACAGTCCAAAGATGTGCAGGTTAAGTAAATTGACCTTGCCAAAATTGCCTGTAGTGTTAGTTGCATTAGTCAGGGTAAATGTAGGAGTGTGTGTCTGGGTGGATTGCGATTTGGAGGGTGGGTGTGGTTGGGCCAAATGGCCTGTTTCCACAATGTAGTGGATCTAATCTAACTTACATGATTTAAAATATAATGTGAGGTGCTGTGCTCCAGGTACAATTCGATTTATCAAGGTATTCGAGTTTATAAAAATGTGACGTTTTCAAAATTAATAGTTAAAAGAAAATAAGAGAAAACAAATTATGAATAACTTCAGTTTCGTGGAAATCTTAACAGAAAAATAAATTATTTTACTACTAAACTGCAACTGTTCCAATATGCAACATTGCTCAAACACACCCATGGCTAAAAGTAAATTCATTAAATATAATTATACATGTAGTGTTGTAGTCCAGGTCGAAAAGAACATCGAAAGATATTTCGCCACGAATAGTCAATGAAGGAATTTGGCAGCCAGGACAGATTCACTGCCTTGAAAACGTGTTGAGATCCCACCAATGACTGCCGAAATCTCACCAAAATCCGAGATCTGTCCGTGCTTGAACATGCCCGTTTGCACTGTTTCCATTGTTCTAACCTTTGAAAAAAAGCTTCACAAATTCGTTGTGCTCACATACTCTGCTCGGTACCTGTCCACAGATTTTTCTTCAAATTATACCAGGATAAAAACACCTTTTCAAGCCACAGTTTCATCATAAGGTAAGGTTAGTTAAATGACCTGCTCCCAATGCTTCTGTTCTAATGGATCTGTCATGAAGATCCGGTCCAGAGCCATGTCACATCGTGCACTCTGCATGCCACTTAAGTGATTTTTAGTCTTTAGTTCTCGTCTATTTGACCAGAGCAAAGCTCTTCGGGTAGCTGTAATTTTTTTTGTCCACTTTATTTTTGCAAATTTTAGTGTCTTGGTATCACACAACTCGGGAAGATTGGAGACAAATTCGCAGCAGAGAAGGAAACTTTATGAAGGCTCGGCAAAACATGGCACATTTTGTGATTTAGCATGCAGGGTTGAATTTCTTCGTTTTTATGGGTCTGTCTCTTTGCGAGGCAACTCCTGGTATTCATGAATTTGAGCAATGAGAGCTATTCATCCATGTCAGGAAACTGCAACAGAGCATCTAACACATCTGAGGTGTGCAAAATAGAATTTCTCTTTACTTCAGTGCGTAAGCACTCATCCAACTGACCACTTTGGGGAAAATTTTGTTTATGGGAAAGCTATGCAGTGATCTTGAATCCCTTGTACATTCCATTTCAATTGCTCATACTTAAATTTCGTGGCATAAGTTTATTCAGTACTTGCATTTTGCAAACTTGCCTTGGTTGCTTTCAGGTTGAAACAGTTATTTCGCCCTTGGCTTTTGACGTCAATGACAAGGATATTCTAACTAAGCAGATAGAAAAGCAGTTAATATTACAGATTTCGCATTTTCCACAATGCTCCTGTATTTCATAGATGATTGAGCACAGTGACTGTTTAAAAAAATAATTATATTCAGAGCTGAGGCTGTAATTGAATCCGCCAACCTATCTCACTCATCTCAAATGGCCTATGTGGCGCTGAAGAGCCAGTTGAACGCCAGACCAGGGAAGAATAACATTTTCCATTCCTGAGGGACGCAGAGACATAGAGTCATATAGCACAGAAACAGCACTTTGAACAATCAATCTACACTGACAATGCTCCCAAACAAAACGAGTCCCACAACCTATGCTAAGTCCATATCACTCCATAGCTTTCTTATTAGGAATATGATCCAAACGTCTTTTAAACGTTGTAACTCCACCTCCACCACGTTTGTGGCATTTCATTCCATTCATGACGTACTTGCTCAGTAAAGAAACAACTCCCCCTCTCCTTCATAGTTTTCTTTGCCCACTCGTCTTCAAAATGTGTCCTCCAAGATTTGAACTCTCTCACTTAGTCACTCACGTTATCTATTTTCCTCATGATTTTGTAAACCTCAGTAAGATTACCCTGAGTCTCCTATGGTCCAGGGAATTTGTTTTTTCAAATGACCCTATCAGTTTATATATCTATCTCAAAAACTCAACTGCCAGCAACTAACAACTTCCCATTTCGGTACCTAGTGCCTGACAGATGATGGCCAGTGTGGTAAAAACGGTCTTCACTGCCCTATCTTCCCATTAATCCAATTTCCAGAATCCGTGCATCTAAAATCCAAAGTCCTCTGTTCAACTACATTCCTTGAGACCCAATCATTCTTTATGAACCCCATACCTTGACTTGACTTTCCAACATGCAAAACCTCACAGTTAGCGATATTAAACTCTATTGTCATTTCTCACCCCACTTCCCCAGCTGATCAATGTCCTGCTGGAAATTCTGATAAAATTTACACTGTCCACCTGTTTCAGTCTCATGTGCAAACTTACTAATCAAACTTTGTACGTTCTCATCCAAATCACTGACATAGATAACAAACAACCATGTGCTCAATGTCGACCCTGAGGCACACCAGTAGTCAATGCTCTCCACCCCCACAAGTATTCTTCCACTATTACCCTCTTACAATCCAGCCCATTGGACATCCGATTCACCAACATTTCCTGAATTCCATGCGAATCATAGAACAAATTCTAACGTTATAGAGCAGCCTATCAGGGTGAAACTCATCAAATACATTATTGAAATCCATATACTACAATGCCCTCATCAATCTTACTGGTCACTTCATCAAAGAACATTGACAAATTTGTGAAGCATGCTCTCCCACGAACAAAGCCATGCTCATCAAAGTAAAACTTTTTCTTTCCAAATGCACGTATATCTTATCCCGCAGAATCTTCTCGTCTTCTCTTGAATAAGAGCACCACTTTCACTACCCTTCAGCTTCCAGGGACTCAACCATTGCTAATAATGATGCAAATATATCAGCCAAGGTCACCACATTTTTTTTTTTGTTTAGACTATTGCAGCATTAAATGTTATCGAAATAACAGAGACAGTTGAAGGAAGGGCATGATTGGCAAATAAATGTTTCCGGATATAGACGCTTCAGACAGGACAGGGAGGGAAGTAAAAGAGGAAGAGCGAGTTGCATTGTTGGTTAGCGGTGATATCATGGCTGTGCTATAGAAGGATACTATGGACGGCTTGAATAGTGAGGCATTATTGGTGGAACTGAGAAATATGAAGGGTGCAGTTACATTGATGGACTGTATTACAGGCCTCCCAACAGTGAGCGTGAAGTGGTGTTGGTAGGTTTTAATTTTGCCAGCATTGACAGGAAAATACTTAGTGTCAGGAGTCTGGATGAATTTGTAAGAAGCGTCCAGGAGAGATTTTGTCGAGCTGTATGTCAGTAGACCGATGAGGCAAGGAGCCATATTGGACCTGGTGTTGGGGAATGAGCCAGACCAGGTTGTAGAAGCAACGGTTGGAGATTTCTTTGGGAACAGTGAACACAATTCTGTAAGTTTTCTAATACTCATAGACAAACATGAGAGTGGTCCTCAGGGAAGAATGCTAAACTGGGCCAAGGCCAATTATATCAAAATTAGGCAGGGCCTGTGAAATGTGGACTGGATACAGCTATTTGAAGGGAGGTCCACATTTGATATGTGGGAGGATTTCAAAGATAGTTTAAAGATAATGCAGTGTAGGCATGTCCCGTTGAAGGCAAAGCACCAGTAAGGCAAGGTTCGTGAACAGTGAATGACAGGAGCAATTATTCGACTAGACAAGGGGAAAGGGGAAGCGTACATAAGGTCCAGGTAGCTAAGAAAAGAATAGTCCCTGTACTAATACCAGAAGAATAAGTCCAGTCTTCAACGAGAAATCAAGAAGGCTAAAAGGGGTCACGAAATATCTTTAGCGAGCAGAATTAAGGAGAATCCCAAAACCTTTAATTTTTATTTAAGAAGCAAGTGGTTAATGAGAGAAAGCATTTGTCCACGAAAGGATAATGAAGGAAGGAGGTGTTTCGAATCTGACAGAATGGGCGACCTTCTGAATGATTACTTTGCATCAGTGGTCACTTAGGAGAGGGACATGATGAAAGTTGAGAGTAGAGATAGAATTTTGATTCGTCTGGATCACGTTGACAGAGCAGAGAAGATGTGTTTCATATGTTAGAGGTTATTAAGGTGAACAAATCCCAAGACGTAGATGGGATCTATCAGATGATGCTGAGGGAGGCGAGAGAGGAAATAGCTGGAACCCTGACAGGTATCTTGGTGCCATCCTGAAACACAGGTGAGGTGCCGAATGATTGGAGGGTTGCTCATATTGTCCCGCTGTACAAGAAGGGTAGAAGGGATACTCCCGGTAATTATAGATCAGTAAGCCTGACGTCAGCGGTGGGAAAGTTGCTGGAGAAGGTATTGAGGGATATAATCTATTTATATTTCAAAACTAATGGACTTATCTTTGATAGACAACATAGTTTGTGCGGGGGAGATCGTGGCTTACCAACTTACTAGAGTTCTTTGAAGAAGTGATCAAGTTGATTGATGTGGGAAGGAGTGTTGATGTCATATACATGAACATTAGGAAGGCATCGGATAAGGTTTCACATAGTAAACTAATTGAGAAAATGAAGTCACATGATGAGTAGGGTGTTCCAGCATGGTGGTTAAAGAACTGGTTGAGCAACTGAAGGCAGAGAGGAGTAATTGAAGGTTAGTTTCTCGAAATAGAGATAAGTGACCAGTGGTATTCTACAGAGATCAGTGCTGGGGCCACTGCTGTTTGTGATATACATAAATGATCTAGACGTTGGCACTGTTGGTATGATCTGCAAGTTTGCAGATGACACAAAGTTTGGTGGCGTAGCAGACAGCATAAGTTGCTGTCAAAGATTACAGGAGAATATAGATAGACTGAAGAGTTGGGTGGAGAAGTGGCAGATGGAGTTCAATCCAGGCAAATGTGAGGTGATGCATTTAGCCAAGTTTAATTTTTGAGCGAATTATACAATGAACATAATAGCCTTGAGAAACGCCGATGAGCAGAGAGACCTGGGAGTGCAGATGCATTGCACCCTGAATGTTGCTGCACAACTGGATAAAGTGGTCAAGAAAACATAACGTATGTTTGCCTTTGTCGGGCGGGGTATTGAGTGTAAGATCTGGTAGGTCATGTTAAAATTCTACATGATGTTGGTTCGGCTGCATTTACAGTATAGTGTAGAGTTCTGTTCGCAACATTACCAAAAGGATGTGAACGGTTTGAAAAGGATGAAGAGAAGGTTCATGAGGATGTTGCCTGGTGTGGAAGGTAGTAGCTATGAAGAGAGGTTGAGTCGCTAAGTTTTTTTTCATTAGAATAAAAGAGATTGAGGGGAACCTGATTACGGTATACAAAATTATGAAGGGTGTAAACAGGGTAGGTATACAAAATCATGAACGGTGTAAACAGGATAGGTAGAGATAAGCTTATTCCAAGGGTGAAGGATTCAATGACGAGAGGTCACGCTTTCAAGGTGAGAGCGGAAAAGTTTAAGGGGCTGCACGCAGAAAGTGCTTTACACAGTGTGCTAGGTGTTTGCAACGCGTTGCCAGCAAAGGTGGTAGAGGCAAGCACGGTAGATTCATTTATGATGCGTCTGAACAGGTTGATGAGTAGGTGGGCTGCAAATGGATTCTGATGCTTAGCAATTTGGCTACATATTTAGAAAGTAGATTTGGATCAGCTCAGGCTTGGAGGGCCGAAGGGTGTGTTCCTGGTCAGTAATGTTTCTTTGTTCTTTATTCTTTGTTCTTAATTCCTGGTTATATCTGGTCAGGACCAGATGGTTTATACACCTTCATACATTCTAAAACATCCCACAATTTTGTACTATATTTCAGACTGTCTCCACGATATCACTACCACCTTTCTAACGATCACACGTTTTCATGTCTTTCACCACGGTAAATGCAGAGGTGAAATATTCATTGAGTTCACCAGCCATCTCCTGTTGTTTCACGCTTACATGTCTACTTCGGTCTGTGAGGGATTCTATTTTCTCTCACATAACTTTATTTTTAATGTACTTAAAGAATATTTTTGGATTCACCGCATGCATTTCAAACAAAGCTATCCCGTTCCATATTTTCGCCCTTCTGATTTCCATCAATAGTTAACTATTGCATCCTCTATATACTTCCAGAATTTCCCATAAACCAAGCTGCCTGTAGCTAGGCGATGTTTCGTTCTTTTCTTTCTGTTCAATGCCTCGATATCTCTTGTCTTCCATGATTCCTACTCCTCGAGTAAAAAGTGAGGACTGCAGATGCTGGAGATCAAAGCTGAAAATGTGTTGCTGGAAAAGCGCAGGAGGTCAGGCAGCATCCAAGGAACAGGAAATTCGATGTTTCGGGCCAGAGCCCTTCATCAGGAATGAGGAGAGTGTGCCAGGTGGGCTAAGATAAGAGGTAGGGAGGAGGGACTTGGGGGAGGGGCGATGGAGATGTGATAGGTGGAAGGAGGTCAAGGTGAGGGTGATAGGCCGGAGTGGGGTGGGGGCGGAGAGGTCAGGAAGAAGATTGCAGGTTAGGAGGGCGGTGCTGATTTCGAGGGAATCAACTGAGACAAGGTGGGGGGAGGGGAAATGAGGAAACTGGAGAAATCTGAGTTCATCCCTTGTGGTTGGAGGGTTCCCAGGCGGAAGATGAGGCGTTCTTCCTCCAACCGTCGTGTTGTTATGTTCTGGCGATGGAGGAGTCCAAGGACCTGCATGTCCTGGGTGGAGTGTGAGGGAGAGTTAAAGTGCTGAGCCACGGGGTGGTTGGGTTGGTTGGTCCGGGCGTCACAGTCGTTTTCCCTGAACCGTTCTGCAAGTAGGCGGCCCATCTCCCCAATATAGAGGAGGCCACATCGGGTGCAGCGGATGCAATAGATGATGTGTGTGGAGGTGCAGGTGAATTTGTGGCGGATATGGAAGGATCCCTTGGGGCCTTGGAGAGAAGTAAGGGAGGAGGTGTGGGCGCAAGTTTTGCATTTCCTACGGTTGCACGGAAGGTGCCGGGAGTGGATGTTGGGTTGGTGGGGGGTGTGGACCTAACGAGAGGGTCACGAAGGGAGTGGTCTTTGTGGATCGCTGATAGGGGAGGGGAGGGAAACATATCCCTGGTGGTGGTGTCTTTGCAGAACGCTGATCGGGGAGGAGAGGGAAATATATCCCTGGTGGTGGGGTATTTGCAGAACGCTGATAGGGGAGGGGAGGGGAGGGAAATATATCCCTGGTGGTGGGGTCTTTGCGGAACGCTGATAGGGGAGGGGAGGGAATATCTAAGGTTCCTCTCAAGTCACTTCTGCTAAAGTAAACCCTAAAGCTGTTCAAATTTCATGCCTTCTAAACTGTGCCTCACCAGTACCTTGCAAAGTGTTGCCTTACTCCAACTAAAAGTCAGTTTTATAGAGTCTTATTTAAATCCCAACAGAGTGGATATTACTTAAAGTCAAAATGTGAGGTATATTGCACTTGAAGTGTCGATGGCACATAGCATCTGACGTGGAAATTTGCCTGGAAAGAGAAATATCATTCTGGTTTGCAATTACTTTTTTTTTCCTTTTTTCTATATTTTCAATTTTAACTTGGTATTGGACATTTTAGTGATTCATCTATAAACATAAATAGAGATATGTAGCGCTCGAAATCCGAACCTTGGGTCAAGCTCATGCATGACAATCAAATATCCTCGCAAACTAGCCCAATTTGCCAACATTTGGCGTAAATCTTTCCAAACACTTCCTATTCATATAGCCAACCATATGCGTTTAAAATATTTTAAGTTTGCCAGCTTCCACCATTTCCTTTGGCAGTTCATTCTGTACACGCAGTATCGTATCCATGAAAAAAAGTTTCCCTGTTGATCCCTTTTAAATTGTTTCTCTTTCACGCCAAATCTTAGCTCTTTGATTCTTCACTCCCCAACCCAGGGAGAATATCTTGTCTACTTAACCTATCCGTGCCTCTCATAACTTTATGAATGTCTACATGGTCACCTCTCAGCCTCAGACAATCCAGGAAAACCAACCTCAATATATTCAACTTTTCACAAAAGCTCAAACCTTCCAAACCTAGCAACATCCTTGTGAATCCTTTGTGAACCCGTTCACGTTTAACATCATCCTTGCTACATCAGGGAGATCAGAATTGCGCACAATATTCCAAAAGTGGCTGAACCCATATCCTGGACAGCCGCAACAGGACCTCCCAACGCCTGTACTCAATGACCAGGCAAATACAGAAAAGCATGCTAAAATCCTTCTTCACGATACTATCTGCTTGAGACTCCACTTTCAGAAATTATAAATCTGCACTCTGCGGTCTCTTTGAACAGGAACACTCTTCAGGACATTATCATTAATTCTATACGTCCTGCCCTGGCTTGCTTTTCCAAAATGGTTCACCTCAGATTTATCTAAATTAAACTCCGTCTGACACTCCTCGGCCCACCAACCCAGATGACTGTGACAGAAGGTCAATGATGCCTGGATTTTCTGCTCATCATTGACTGTTTCCATTCGTTGAATTTTCAAAAAACAGAAGAAGTGGCTTGTTACATGAAGCAGAGGCACAGGAGCGAAACTCTTCCTGTCACATTTTCTAAGGATTTTAAATGAGGTTTAATAGTGTAAATATCTTGTTATCCTATTTAGGAGGAAATGGATTAGCATTGAAGTGATAATTATTTGCAGGAATCATGATGAAGAACACAGGAATGTGAATAGCATAATTTATTTTCTGAGTGACAGCTCAGAGCTGCTGCAATCGGGCTGAATAGACTGTTTGTCACCTATAAAGTAACCAGGATTAAGTTCACGTCAACGAGGACAGTCAGAGGAAAGACACAGACATGACGTCAGAGGGAAACATAATGTTAAGACAGTCAAGAAATTTTTCAGCCAAAATTAAAAATTGGGAAAATCGCCATAACATTAGCTTTTAAAAATATTATTATGGGGAATGAAGCACATAGTTTTCATTTTACAACATGAGCATCTGCGAATTTTCTTACAATTTTCAAGCTCCTTTTTGCCCTTCAGCTTTAACAAAGCTGTTGTTTGGTTAGTGTTTAACACAGTTTTCATAGATCACGTAAACTACTTAATTACCGGAGAAAAAAGGCTTCAACCCCCTATTCAAATCAGCCTAACTCTCCCCAACCATCTAATTAAAAAAAATAAAAGATTCAATCTCAGATTATGCCCTCTGTTCCAGAGAGAAAGCCCCATCTGATTCACAACCATCTCTGGCTCAGAGAGAATTGACTTTGATTTTCAAAGGAGAGATAACACTGCCGTTTTGCAGAACTTTTCGAAGTACATTTGAAATTCAATATTTGCATGAGTGTTTGGTCTCGATTCATGAGCTGAATAGAATCAGAAATAAGAAAAAAAATTCTCTTACGAATTAACGATTTTCAGAAAACAAAGGAGAACTACATTGGATTAATTAAAGCTAAAATATTAGCGATGCATTTGCAATATCACTCATCAACGTCTTCATTGAGATCAACAAAGTATTTAATTTGACCATGCAATTAATCGTACCAAAACTGACCTTTGGGGGGATTCATAACTTAAAGATGAATCCAGTAATCTTTGGTTAGGTTACAGCTGGAATGTTGCATGCAATTCAAGAATTCACATTATCAGATGGATGTGATCACAGTGCAAATAGTTTCGAAGAGATCTACCAAGATGTCTTCTGATCTGTTAAGTTTAAGTTTTGAAGAGAGATTTGTTAGACTGGAGTTTTATTTTCTTAAGATATAGAAGGACATGGTTAATGTGCGGAAAATTATGAGATTCATGAATAGAATCATAGAGTCTTACAAGATGGAAACAAGCCCTTCGTCCCGACACATCCATACAGAGCAGGTTTCTCTGAAATAACCTTGCCACCTTTGCCTAAGTTTGGCCTATATACCTCTAAACCTTGTGCATTCATAAACTTCCTTTTAAACATTGCAACTGTATCTGCATCTCTGACTTCAGCTGGCACATTCTGTGTGAAACACTTGCCTTTCAGGTCCCTTTTGGCTCTTTCTCCTCTCACATTTAAATTATGCTCTATAATTTTGAACTTCACTCCCTTCGGGAATAGACCTTTGGTATTCACCTTACCTATGTCTCCCATGATTTTTGTAACTTCTACAAGGTCAAACTTCAAACTCCGACAAAGTCGGTTAAAGAAAAATCCAAGCCTATCAATCCTCTCACTGAAAACCACATTTCTTCTTGGCAGAGGGAAAAAGAAAATCTAGAGTTTTGAAGTTAAGTAGAGGGGAGACGTAAAGGTGTTGAGTGAAACTTCTTTTTCACTAAGAGTGTTGTTTACATCTGCAACTCACATCGTAGACGTTCAGAAGCTGGCATACCACGTAAGAAACAGTTAGATGTGCTCGTATGATGGCAAGGAAATGCATGAAGTTTCAGAGAGTGGTAAACTCGGCCTGGACAATCACAAAAGCCAACCTCCCATCTATCGCATCCATCTAAAAGTACCGTTGTCAATTGAAGGCCGCCAGCATTCTCAAACATCCATCCCACCCTGACACTGTTATTCTGCAGCCTCTAACAAAGGGAAGAATGTACAGAAGCCTGAACACACGCACCAGCCAGTTTCGAAACAGTTTCTGCCCTTCTGTTATTAGAATACTGAATGTACTCACAAACGTTTAACATTCGCCTGTACCTGTGTTTTCTGTTTTAGTAGCTATTTACCTACTTTTTATTTAACTATGCTATGTAACTCTGTGATCGACATTGCTCACAAGACAAAGGTTTTCACTCTGCCTCAGTACACGTGATAATAAATTCAATTTCAATTCAAAGATATTGAAATAGTTGTGCCAGTGGTGTAAAATAAGATTCGAATACTGAGGTCATTGTTTTTACCTCGGATAGACTGAATGGTACGAAGTGTTTACTTTTTGAGCAGTATTCCTCGACCTCTATGATTCTCAAACCTCTTGCAAAGTATTGAAGTTCGTGGAGTACATTATTTTCTCTTACGTTAGTGCTGGCAGGACCTCAGTAAACCATCCTTGTGTTTTATCTCGAACACATCTGCGTTTTTACTCCAAAAACTTCTCTTTCTTTCTTCGTAGGCTTCACCACTGACAGCTTTACGAAAAGAAAATGATAACAAAAACTTTGAGATGGATGAGACTTTCAGTCACCGAACAGAACTTCCTGTTACTGAAAGTAAGAGACTTTCGTGAACAGTCGAAGTGGTCTCCATTGTAATTGTGACAGGATGTTAAAGTTTGGTGATTATTATTGGAAATATTCTGGTTCTGCATGCTGTTAAAGTAAACAGGCATTTATGAACTATTAACAACTATTTTATTTGCAACTTAGCATGTGCTGATTTTATTCCTGGTGTGTTCTCTATGATTGAACATCATTTACACTGTATCTGGATACGGGTATTTGAGTTCATGGATGTGTGGTTTCTGGTTGGCTGTGGATCAAATTACGACCACTGCACCTGGAATGAATCTCCTTCTCATCAGCTTCGATCGTTATTACTTCGTGACAAGGCCCGTCTGCTACCCCATGAAAAGAACAAACAAAATGGCGATGATTGCGGCAACTTGGGGGCAGACCATTATCTTATGACGCCTCATCATTCTCACCTGGCAGTTCATCATCGTCGGGCGGGCAATTAACGAAGGCGAGTACTACGCACAGTTCTTCTCAGCTCCAGTCTTCTGTTTTGGGATTTCAATAGCTGCCTTCTATCTTCCATTTATCATCATCGTTGGTTTGTATGCGCCATATCTCAAGCTAGCCGGAGTCAAATGGAGGAGGATAAAGTAGAACTTGAAACAAACAAAGGCACTACTTCTCTTGGATTGGCACAGTAATGGACACAAAATTTAAAAATAACTCAAATAGCCTGATGTTTGCTGCGCATTGAATTGCAAACCACCAATGTAACTCGTGACTTAAAAGTCCATAATTTGGCGAAAGGACTGAAGGATCTCTCAGGTGATTTAACTTTACTCAATCTGATCCGCACAAACCAAGTGAAGGAAGAGACAATCAAAGAAGGAACTGAGGTCCCTGCTGAACATTTCGCAATTGACCATGAGAAACTCTCTTTTATAACGATGATGAACTCATGTCAAAAACAAATGACGGCTGGAACACCACGGTAGGTGTAGAGCAGAGTAACATTGGTAAGAATGGGTATGACAAAGGGTTCTGAGCGATTTGTGGAATCTGCGAAGAATAGGGTGATTGGAACATAAGAAAAGTCTGTAACTAGTTCTATCCTGGAGATTCTGCTGCATTTATTATCACCTGAATCCAATACAATTTCATGGTGGTCACTAACATCTTCTGTCCATTCTGTATTCCCAACATAGGTTGGACTATTGGATACTGGATTTGTTACATTAACAGTGCCGTTAACTCCACCCTGTTGCGCACTATGTATTCAG
The DNA here is from genome assembly GCF_020745735.1 of Hemiscyllium ocellatum. Taxonomy (NCBI): domain Eukaryota; kingdom Metazoa; phylum Chordata; class Chondrichthyes; order Orectolobiformes; family Hemiscylliidae; genus Hemiscyllium; species Hemiscyllium ocellatum. The sequence goes on along the minus strand of NC_083435.1, from coordinate 29,192,454 downwards.
ACCTTTAAGAAAACTTTAAGAACTTTCTAGTCTGGCAATGCAAGAACGCTGGAACCATAAGATTTAAAACTAAAGCTCCACTCACACAGGAATAATTACTTGAGATATATAATTTATTTTACTATGTGCATTCTAAATTGAATTGATTATGTTCATTAATTGGGATCATGCAGGACTTTGTATTATTTGAAGCAAATGAAAATCACATGCAACACAGTTATTTTGTTTCTTATTTCTGAAGTCTGTCCTAGTTTTTTTTTTGAATATATTCATGCTTGATAAATACGCTAATTTTAAAGTAATTTGCTCAATAAGACCTACCGTAAGTCTGACTATGTTCTGAATAATAATGATTGTTTCTTGGATAGTGAAATAATTGTGTTGTTTCTAATGCATACAGACACTGTCAGTAATTTTCCTCCGCTCCTTTTGAATTACGTATTCAGCATTCTAAATGTCACAGTTGAAGGAAGCCAATATTTTCCCTTGACGTTCTCATAATTCATATACGTTAGGCCCAGTCTAGTGCTAACACAAAAATCCATTCTCACACGTAATCTCTGATCTTATCAACCTTTAGTTCTGTCCACAAATTAAGAAAAAAAGAACCTCACATAAACGACAGTTTAAATTCAGTGTAAATTAAACAACAATAACTGACTTATGAAGGTACGTTGAGAATTACTGTCATCTGCAGAATCTTGACATTTTAAAAATGAAGGTATAGAGCTTCGTGTAACTTAAGGAGTCAGCTGTTGCATAAAATCCACAAAGTATATTATGAAATTTTAACGTGCATTTCAAACATGTTAACCTAGTATTTTTCCCGATAGCTGTGTCTATCAGTTGTAGAGAAAAATCAAGCTCCCCAGCATTACATTCACACTTTCATTATGGTATAAGAGACCTACAGTGGTCTGTAGAATGAAAGCAAATTCAGTGCAGTTGCATAGCACTTAAAATTAAAGAATCCGCGGTAAATAAAAGCAACAGAACAACGATTTTAAAGTACCAAGCCATTACGCTGTAGACTTGAATAAAATAAGGTAAAATGGAGCTGGTGACCTCTGATCAGCTACAGTACATGACATCTGTTTTTGGATGTTGGCTTTTCGTTCACGACCATAAGACATAGAAGCAGAATAAGGCCATTCAGCCCATGTGTTCCTCAGCCTTTCACTAAAATTATGGCTGATCCTCAACATCTAATATGCAAATGATATGCATTTGGATTGTGTGTTGTAAGTAACACTCTCGAAATATAACTTGTTCAATGTCATTTGATCCATATCTAGGTGGGTATATAAGAGTGTATTGCACAGTTTACCAGTGAGCTCTGGCTCATCTTGCACAATATTTCTCTTTTATATGAAACAAGACCAAAATTAAATACTGTAGATGCTGAAAACCTCCAGTATAATTAAGAATTCTGGCAATATTCAGAAATTTATGAAGAATCTTTGCCCATGGTTTTGAAAGGTTCCTGCGGGATTGGTGGCAAATATAAGAGCAAATGGAATTCAAGTAAACGTGTCAAATTTGCTGTACAATTGGCTGAGTGTCAGGAAGCATACCATTCTATGATAACAGTGGAGTAGGACTATTCAGCCGGAGAGTATTTACGACATCTATTTCATCCCACTTATTTTTTTCTCTTCTTTCTCGTTTCCTGAAGAAATGACAAAGAATATTGATGAAGACAGAGCAGTGGGTGTTGTCTATATGGACGCCAGCAACGCACTAGAAAAACTTTCCACATAGTAGTTTGGTTAACACATGGAATTCGGGGAGGGGTAGACTGTTGGATACGGAAATTGGATCTGAAAGTTAGGAGACAGAGGGTAATGAGATCATAAGCACATACGAACTATAACCGGGAGTTAGCCATCTAGCTTATTTCATCTTTCAACAATATCATGGCTAATTCTTTCGTCACCTCAGCTCCACTTAAATGCCCTCTCACGATGACCCTTAATTCCTTTACTGTTCAAAAATTTTTCTATCTTAGCTTTGAAAACATATACTAAGGAAGTCTTAACAACTTCACTGGGAAGGGAATTACATAGATTTGCAACCCACTTGGTGAAGAAGTTGCTTCTCAACTCGGTATTAAATCTACTCCCCCTAAATTTGAGGCTATGCCGTCTTATCGTATTTTAACCCATGCGCGGAAACACCCTTGCTACTTTGTCTTCTCTGTTACCTTCATAATTGTGTATGCATCTATATGATCCACCTCATACTCTAAATTTCAATGAATATAATCCCAGTCCACTCACTCTCTCCTCATAATTGAAAAGCCTCAATTGCAGAATCAACCGAGTGAATCTCGTCTGCACCCCTCTATAGCCAGTAAGGAGATCAACACTGCATGGTTTACTCTCGGTATGGCTACACCAGCACTTTATAGAGTTACAACATAACATGACTTTAGCAATTAATGACGAAATTCCATTATCCTTCTTACTTATATATTGGATCTGCAGAACAACGTTCTGTGATTCATGCATAAGATCACGAATGACAATCTGCACAATTGCATGCTGCTTTTTTTTAAACCATGCAAGTAATATTCATTTTTACCGTTACTCCTACCAAAATGGATACTTCAAATTCATTAGCATTTTAATCTATCTGCCATACCATTGCCCACTCACTTTAAAAGTTTATGTTGCTTTGCAAGTTTCATAGTCCTCTGACACATTGATCAACCATTTATCTTTGTCTCATCTGCAAAGTTTGACACACTACACGTGGTCTCCAACTCGAAATTACTGATATAAATTGTGAATAATTGCGGTCTCAATACTGATCCCAAAGGCATACCAGTATTCGTCGATTACAAAACAAGAAAACACTCATTTATTCCCACACTTGGTTTTCTGTTGTTTAAGTAATCCTCTATCCATGCTAATACATGCTCGTAACGCTTTGCAACTTTCTCTTTCGCAGCAGCTCTTTGCATGGCACCTTGTTTAATCCCTTTTGGACATGTACATACACCACATCTACTACGTTCTCCTTGTCCATCGTGTTCGTCATGTCTTCAGAGAATTCCAGTTGATTAGTTAAGCGTGACTTTCCCTTCATGAACCCATGCAGCATCTGCCCACCAGGGCAATTTAGAACACAATAACTAGTAACAGGAGTCGGCCATTTGGCCCTTAGAGCCTGCTCTGCCACTCATAAGATCGTAGCTAATCTTTTCGTGGACTCAGCTCCACTTACTCGTGTTTTCACAACATATGAAAGAAAGTATCTACTTTTGTGTTAAAAGCAATTATTGAAGTAGTCAACTATTTCCCTGGGCAAGGAATTCCATAGATTATCAACCCTCTGGGTCAAGAAGTTCCTTCTCAGTTCAGTTCTAAACTTGCTTCCTCCAATTTTTAGGCCATGCCCTCCTGTCCTAGTTTCACCTATCAGTGGATATGTCTGATCTATTTTTATTTTATCGATTCCATCATAATTTTGTGTTTTTCTTGGAGATTCTCTTCCATCCTTCGAAATTTCAGCAGACATAATCCCAATCTACTCAGCCTCTCCTCATAAACAAATCCCCTCAATTTCAGAACCAAGTTAGCGATCCTCCTCTGCACCCCTCTCCGTGCCTTCCTTCCTCACCTCCACCATTACGTCTCTGCTTGTAAACTCAACCCCTTGAGCAATGAGGGATAAATCTCTGTTTGTCTTCCTAATCACTTGTTGTACTGCAGACCAAACTTCTTCGATTCATGCACAGGAGCAACCAGATCCCACTGCAAATCAACATGCTGCAAATTTTTACCATTCAAGTAGTAATCAATTTTGCTGTTACTCCTACCAAAGTACATGACTTTACATTCACTAGCATTATATTCTATCTGCCAGACCTTTGCCCACTCACTCAATGTGTGTACGTTCCTCTGCAAAGTTCCTAAGTCTTCCGCACACTATGCTTGCTACTCATCTGAGCGTCATTGGCAAATTTTGATACCATGTACATAGTCTTCATCTCCAGGTCATCTGTATAAATGTTAATAATTGTAGTCTCAACACCAAACCCTGAGCACACCACTCGTTATTGATTGCCTGCCAGCATAGAAATCATTTATCCCCACACTTTGCTAACTTTTAGTCAACAAATCCTCTATCCATGCTAGTGTTCCATCCATAGCAGCATGCATCTTTATCTTATGCAGCAACCTCACCTGGTAAAGACCGTCTGGAAATCTACGTACACGAGATCCACTGGGTCCCCGTTGATAATAGACTCAATCAAGAAAGAAATAGCAGGGCATCTCAAAACAAATGACCCCGTTGTTAAGACATGGCATAGTTTCATGAAGGGCCACTCATGTTTCACAAACCTTTTGGATTTCTCTGAAGACATCTCAAGCAAAGTGGACAACAGGGACCCAGTGGATGTGGTGTACTTAGATGTTCAAAATTTCTCTCTAAATGCCTTGCTATTTCTTCCTTGATAATAGACTCAGGCGTTTTGCCCACTACAGAAGTTAAGCTAAACGGTCCATAATTTCCTATCTTGTATCAAACTCCTTTTTTTTTGAACAGTGGCCTCACATTTGCTCTTTTACAATCTGAGCTGCCAGGGAGGCCGGTGAATTTTGGAAAATTACCTCAAGTGCAATTGCTATTCCTTCTGCCATCTTTTTCAGTACCGTTAGACGTATTCCATTCGGGCAAGGAAACATGTCTACCCTCAGCTCCATTAGCTTATACAATACTACAACCTTCCTGATAATGATTGTTTCTAGTCCAGCCCTGTCGTCATCTCTTTGTCAACTAATGTCATATTATTCTGTTCATCATTGTGAAGATAGACATGAAATACCTGCTCAACCTCTTGGCCATTTCACCATACCAATTACTAAATCCCTCTTCTAATCCTCGAAAGGGCTATTGTTTGCTTGAACCACTATTTCTCACTTAATATATTTATCAAAACTTTTGCCATCTATCTTGACGTTCTGAGCCAGATTTATTTCTCATAATGTATATTATCTTCATTTATAGCTTATTGTGGCTTTCTGTTGATCGTTAAAGTTTTCCCAATCTTCTAGTTTCCCGCTGATATTGGTAACTTTGTATGTCTTCTCTTCCAATTTTTAATGCGTTCCATATTTCCTGAGACACTCATGATAGATTTCACCTTTCCCACAGTCCTTCTTTTTCACTGGTATATACTTTTGCTGAGCACTTTGAAAAATTGCTTTGGAAGTCCTCTACTGTTTATCAACTTTCCCACCATAATATCGTTACTTCCAGTTTATTTTAGCCAGCTATTCTCTCGTCTTATTGTAGTGCCCTTTATTTAATTAAAGGATCTTCGTACTGGACTTTGTCTTCGCACTTCCATATGAATTCTAAATTTAACCGTACTGGGATCATTTCTTCCAACAGAATCCCAGACTATGGTTAAATTAAGTATTCCTCTTTCACTACAGGGCCAGACCTAGCGCAGCATCCTCTTCATAAGTTCCAATGTGTTCAAGAAAACTATCGTGGATGCTTTCAGTGATCTCCTCCTCAAGGCTACCCTCACCAGTCTGTTTCAAACAATCGACATACAGATTACAATTTGCTCTAATAATTGCCTTACCATTTTATATATATTTTTTGTGATGGAGCATTGTTCTTCAGACTAAGACCTTTGATTAGCTGTGTGCCATAGGAATCAGTGCTGAGTTCACTTCTTCTTGTGATTTATATAAATAATTTGAGTGTGAATATTGGAGGCATACTTCGTAAGTTTGTAGGTGAACACCAAAATCAGTCATGTCGTGGAAATCTCAGAATAAAACTGGAAGTTCATCAGACAGGCCAAAGAGGATGAAGAGGGGCAGGTGAAACTCCATTTAGAGAAACGTGTGATGTTGAATTTTGCTCATGTAAATCAGGGCAGTACGTACTGATGAAATTGCAGTGTCCTGTGAAGCCTGCCCAAACAAAGAGACCTTGGGGTGAATGTGCATAGTTCCGTGAAGGTGGAGTCACAGGTAGGAGGAGCATTGAAGGTGGCGTTTGGCACACTCATCTCCATTTGTCAGTGTATTCAATATAAGAATTGGAATGTCATGTCATGGCTGTACAGGGCATTGGTTTAGCTACTTTTGGAATTCTGCGTCCAATTCTGCTTTCCCTGCTATTGGGAAAAAAGTTTTTAAACTTCAAAGATTGCAGATAAAGATTTACAAAGATGTTGCCAGGTTTGAGGTGTTTGTACAATAGGGAGAGACTGAAGAGGCTGGGGCTGTTTTCCCAGAAGCACTGAAGGCTGAGGGATGTCCTGCAGAAGATTGAGTATATCAATATCGACCTGGGTCGGGTGAATAGCTAACTTGCTTTTCCCTGGGTGGGTGCGTCCAATTCTAGAGGGTAGAGGTTTAATTTTCAATGGGAAAAATATCAAAGGCACTTGCTGGGTAACTTTTTCAAAAGCAGTTTGGCACATGCATGAAAAGTACTTCCAAAGGAATTGAAGGAAGCTGGTCCAATTACAACATTTAACAAGCATCTGACGGGGACGCAACAGGACGTGTTTAGAGGGATACGTGCCAAATTGTGGCAATTGAATTGTTATTTTAGGATATATGTTCGTATGGACGAATTGGACAGCACGACTTGTTTATGTGCTGCATAACTCTATGACTGTATTACTCTACTTTGCTGTTGTTTTTTTTCTTTTTCTCCTCAACAGTGGCCTTAATTTACCGCCTTAGCGTGTCTCAGCCTCTTCGGTCACAGCGTGGAATATGTCTCTTGGCCTTACTGTGGATTAGGCATGACAATCTCTCAGCTGAATGGGGTGATCTCTCAACTCAGTGTGGTGGTTTCCATGCCCTGTGTGAAACCTTCTCAGTGGCTCAGCGTGGTAGTCTGTCAGTGGCCAAATCTGGTGGCCTCTCTGCACAGCGTGGATGTCTCCTGGTCTCGTGTGCAGGTCTTGCATCTCTCGGCTGCCTGGTGAGGAATTCTCTTACTGGTCATGTGAGGATGTCTTCTGACACGGCGTTACAATCTCTCAGCAGCCCAGCTCAGCATTAGTATAGTCTTCCGTTCTCAAGATGAACCCAGAGACGCCTCCCACCCTGGAAAGAGTCGAGGTGAAGTCTTGAATCGTCTGATGTCAAAGCCTGTTAGAAGCTAAGTGGCTGGTGTGGACTGGGTTGTTAGAACTCTTATTATGAAATTTCTTTTCTATCCATTTCTAATTATTTCCTATGATCAGCAATTCTGGATGTTCTGTTTCTTAATTATGCTATTTTCCTTTGAAGTATGTACCCAATGAACCTGCATTGAACCTTTGCGCCTTAGATTGCCCTGTAAGCTGCGATTGTGAAGTTTAGAGCACATGTGAGAATAAAGATATTCTAATTCTCATTCTAAACAGAGAATGAGAGTCGAAGGACGGTGTTCCAACTGGACGTCATTATCCAATGTGGTCCCAAAACGATCAGTATTGGTTCCTTGTTGTTTGTGCTTTGTAGAAGTGATATAAACTTGAACTGAAGAGGGTTTTCATTAAGTTTTCAAACAATATAAAAATGGTGGATTGTAAAATCAGGAGGAAGATGGCTGTGATTACATGAGAAAATGTATGGGCTGGTCAGATGGGCTGATCAGTTGCAAATCGAATTCAATTCGGATAAATGTTAGCTGTTGCACTTGGGGTGGACGAATAAGGTGAGTGTGGTACGACCTTGAGAAACACCAAGTTTCAGAGGGAACTTAATGTGTATGTACAAACCCTGCTCCGTTAGGAAGGTATTCAAATAGGTGGATGAAATGGTGAAGAAGGCGTATGGTGTGCTTGCTTGTTCACTTAACAGCAGGGACGAGATGCTGAACTGTGTAAGACTGTGATCAGGTCACAGCTGGAGATTTGTGTTCATGTCTGCAATTCACTTGTGAAGGTACAAAGGAAATCTGCCAGCATTTTGCCTCCACTGGAGAGTTTTGTGAATGCGGAGGAATTGGATAAATTGGGGTTATCTTCTTAGGATCAGAGGAGATTAATAAGGAAGATAATGGAGATTATGAAGAGAATAGATAGGGCTGCTGAGAAGTCACTTTCCCTTTGGTGGCCGGTCAACAATTGGGGTATCATTTAAGACAAGGAGCAGCTTTCTTTTTAGAGATGTTAGGAAATATTTTTTTTCTTCTGGAGGGTTTCTTCTTTGGGAACCTGGGCCACACTGTTTATAAGGGTGATAGAGGCTGAAATACTAAGAATATTGAAGAAGTATTCAGGTATTCCTTTGCGATGTCATTCATACAATGCTCTGGGCTCAATGTAGGAATATTGGATTGGAACAATTTGATGGCTGTTTTGGCAATTGTTAATGTGCTGAATGGCATTTTACTGTGCTGCAAATCTTTATCACTGCATGATTATATGAGACTCTGGACAAAGATCACTGGACTTGAAACATTGACTGTTTTTGTCTGAAGATCCTGCCAGACCTACTGAGTTCTTATAGCAATATTTTTGTTTGTGTGTATTTCATTTGCCTTCATTGTCACACAATGAATTTAAATACTAACAATTTGTCATTCATGCAGAAAGATATGTGAGTCACTCTGAACGGCAGTTGGCTGCTGCTTTTTACCTCAATAAAATGGCATTCAGCTCTTCTAATTTACAAAAATGATTTGCATCATATTTTCCCACTTAATTTTCAAAGTCCAACTTCTCAAAGTAATGCAAAGTTGAAAACCGTTAAAAGTCTTACACAGTACTAAAGTAATATACTTGTGACATATTTAAGGTACACGTAATTTAAATATAAAATCGAACAGGGAAAAGGTCCAAGATACCAAGTAGGCTGGCAGCTTTTGTGGACACAAATTTAACATGATCAATTCGAGTCCAACATAAATCTTCTGGAGGGATCGAGTCTCTGTGATTCTCTCCTTAGCTGCTGCTAGACCTGTTGAATTTCTCTAACACTTTCTGTATTCGTTTCAGACTTCCAGATTCAGCAGCATTTTCATTTTATTTCTATTATCAGACATATTTCTGGACCAAATCATTTGCCGCAAAGGCAAGGACATTACCACGATTCCACAAGACCCATAATTTAAAATCTCCTGTTTACAATATTGGAACATTAAGAGCTAAACAAATTAAATCGGGTTTTATATTTTTACAGGCTGTGTTTGTGCGTAGTAGTCTTACATGAAGCTCATTTGGACTGGAATTTCCAGCTCTGACTGATGTGTCGGTGACACGGAATCAGAACAAGTTAACACAACTTGATCAAGGCATTGGCTATCAGTATATGATTTTGTTTTGTTTGCTAAATCTCTCCTAAGTTAATTTGTATTAGGATGGCTCGCTTTAACTCTCGAATCTGTTCGTGCACCTCCGAATTTGTGGGTGCTCTGCTCGAGGATAAAGGTCCATTGTTTAAATTGAGAATAGTTGAATGTTAGTAGTTATAAAACATTCAAAGCTCTAGTATTCATTATTTCATGAAAAGGAATTTATCATGTCAGATGAGATTTCATTTCGACCGGAGGATTGGGGATAGAGGAAAACATTTTACTCCTTGATGGAAGATCCCTGATCAGTGAAAGCGATATAAGGGAAGTAACAGGACGTTTAAAGGACATGTGAGGAAAACGTTTTTCACTGACCCAGATGGTGGAATTTGGAACTCACTACCTCTAATGGTGATAGATGCAGAAACCGTCACATCATTGAAGAAGGAATTGGATTAACACTTATGATACCAAGGCATATACTGCTGTGGATCAAGACCAGAATTATAGAATTCAAGAAGCTTGGCGTTTTCTATTGACCACTGCAGATTCGATGGGCAAAAGGAGCTCTTCCTGTGCTTTATATCGCCAATATTCTATGGTGCACTCTGTCGCTCACTCTGCTATTGTTGCTGGTGACTGTGGTTACGCATATATCTCACAGATTCCCATTCATTCTGGTTGAAATAAGGCTGTTTACGGATACAGATACAGATGACTTTAAAGATCTTGGCACTGTGACAATGTGATGCACAGATTACCATGTTTTTAGTCTGTGTTCTACCACTCGGAAGTGTCTTCAGTGACATTACTTCATTAAAGGCGTTCAACGAATGCAAACTCTGCTGCTTTAGAAGTACTCTATTATCTGGCACCCACCTACACGTTAGTAACTGAGAATAAGTTAAACGACCTACCCTAACTCTCTTGCTCACGAAGAAATAATAGAATGTTCACTGTTACTTCGTTGAAAGTGCTTCATTTCTTCTGGGTGCATTTTAAAGTCTTTTTTGATTCTCTATTACACTGCTCACCATACTTAGTTTTGGCCGTACTCCCTTGACAATATCACTCAAAACATTAGGTCTGTCCTTCTCTCTCTGTTTCAATGTTCTGACATGAAGACCACAATGTCCTTGTCTTCCCTTTCAGGACCTCAAGATAGCTGCCTTTCAAGTGTATTTCCTCAGATAGAGTATTTGTACCTATATTTAGAGTCATAGAGTCATGAAGCAAGGAAAGGAGCTTTCAGTACAGCTCATCCATGCACACCAGTTTTCCTAAGGTCAACTACTACCATTTGCTTCTGGTTGAGCTAAATTTACCTAAATCTTTCCGAGATTCACCTTCCAACGGGAATTGGTGGTGAGGTGGGGGGGGGGGGGGAGGGGGCGGCTGCACTGTCCTCTTTTTGACAGATACACAGCTCACTTCTGCTATATCTCACTATGCCTGTCTCAGTACACTGAATGGACTGCTCGATTTTCTCGTGCAATTTAAGAAGCAGTGGGTCTTCCTCGTTATCAATACTTCCCAATGCACAAACATGGTGATCCTGGCGAGTTACTGCTTCCCGGACAAATGAAATCTTGAAGTCAATTGCGTTCGTAACGTTGTTCACGTGAGTTCACCTCTGCTTGCCTGACAGCAGTCTGCATCCCACTCCACGCGGAAGTGAAGATTGCACTTGATGTAGTGAAGAATGCTGCAAAAAATCTAGAGAGAGAAAACCTCCGATGTCCTGTTTATTGTCGCTGACAAATTCAACCGGACAAACTCAAGAATGCACTATGAAAATGCCAACAAGCCACATTCTCCACCAGTGGTCTAAGCATCCATGATTATTGATGCATAATCATAAAAAAACGCCTCGAGCTCCAGCCCCCTTTCACATTTTGAGACATCTGATGACAGTGCTGTAACTATGCATCTGGCCTAGAAACAATAATTGAAGCATGAGGACCCATTACCAAAAGTAGACCAGTGTTTGGTCTGAGGAATCTACCAGACTTCTTATTGCGAGTGGACTGGATCATATTCGAGAAACAACGACCAACCTGATTGAGTATGTCTTTGTTTTACAGAGTTCATTATTAAGTGTGGACGTATATGACTATGTGTTGAAGAGGTTAATACAAATATTCTCCAAGTAGAAACCATCGAAGTACCAACAGATCCAATCCTGCTGAAATCAATTTCCGAGGTTTTCAAGTCAGACAAACCTGATCTACAAAAGGGGATCAAGTAAAGCCCTTCGCAAGGCAGCCATGAATAGCAAGAGGCGATATCAATCAAATTTGATTTCCAGAATAGTCTGGTCTCCTTCCTTCTGTAAAGATTAGATTAGATTAGATTATTTACAGATGTTACGAAACTTGAAAGCGTTCAGTAAAGATTTACAAGGATGTCTCAGGGTTGGAGGGCTTGTGCTGAAGTGAATGGCTGTAAAGTTGGGGCTGTTTTTCTGTGGACCATCGGAGGCTGAAGATGACATAAACGCTCATAAAATCATGAGGGGCCTGGACAGGTTGATAGACAAGACCTTTTCTCTGGGGTTGGAGAGTCTCGAACAATAGGTTTAGGATGAGAGGGAAACAATTGGAAAGAGCCAAAAGGAGCAAATTTGTCATTCAGATGTTGCTATGTGTGTGGAATCAGTTGCTAGAGGACGAGGTGGAGGCTCATACAATTATGACATTTGAAAGACAAAGGTACACAAATCTGAAGGGATTGCAGGGATAGCGGCCAAGTGCTGGCAAATGGGGCTGTATTAATTTAGCATTTTTGGTCAGCATGGACAAGTTGGACTGAATGGTCTGTTTCTGTGCTGTACCTTTCTCTGACTCTACGACTCTTTGACGTGAATATTCGTCGTTTGTTAAAACACTGGCATGACATAACAAGGCACAAATCACAGTCCAACAGGATCTAGGAATATATACATCCTTACCTGATGAGATCAATGCATTCTTTGTTCACTGTAAACAGAGGGACGGTGATAAGATGTCACCTGTCTCATAAGCCTCGGATGCACGTCTACTCTCATTCACCACAGTACACATTCGATCGACCTTCGTGGAAGTGAACACGCAGAAAGCAATCAAACCGGATGGAGTCCTTGGCCTTGCACTCAGATCTTGCATGGGTTGGCTCCCGGGAATTATTGCAGGTGTCATCAACCTTTCTTCATCACAACTTGTTTCAAGAAGACCAGCACCATCTCAATGCCAAAGAAGAATCATGCAGCATGCCTCTATGATTACCACCCGGCGAATCTGACGTTCATAACTGTGAAGAGGCTCGAATGAAGCGCAGATTGAGCTGATCACTTGTAATCTGCCTACTGCCACAACAGATCCACGACAGATGCTATCATGAGCAAACATTCGTGCCTGGAACACTTGTACAACAGGATACCTAAGTAACATTCCGACTTATTGACTGCACCTCCGCCTTCATTACCATGACTGTAAACAAGCGCACCTCCAAACTCTGGGACCTATGTTTCCTTCCTCATTCTGTAACTGGATTTCTGATGTTCTTACCAACATACCTGAAACAGAAAGGATAATTGACAACATATCAATCAGAATAATTCTCAATAGTCGTGCCCTGCAATGTTGCACACTCATCCCACTGCTGTATTCCTTATGCATTCACGATTGTGTGACCGAATGCCGCACCAACTCCATTTAGAGATTTGCCGATGACACTACTATTGTCATTCAAACTTCAAACAATGATACAACAGTGTACAGAAAAGAGATAGATTGCTTAGCCGTATAGTGTAAAGACAACAATCTCTAAATCACCAGCAGCAAAATGAAGAAGTGGGTCACTGAACAAAAGGAAGATTGGAGGGCACATCCCAGTCTACATTCATGGTGCTGTGTTAGGAAATGTCTGTACTGTCATGTTCCTTGGAGTGATAGTCATGAATAATCTGTCATGGTTCACCAATGTTGGTGTGATGGCCAACAAAGTATAACAACATTCTACATCCTCTGGAGTGAAAGAAAACTGGCACGTTCAGAAAGACTCTCACGTTTTTTTAAAAAAAAAATAGATTCACCATGGAAAGTAAACTATCTGGATGCATCACAAGTGGTATGGCAACTGTTGTCCACAAAACTGCAAGGAAATAAAAAGATTGGCGAATATAACGCAAACTAGCTTCGTCTACACTTCCCACTGCATCTGACCGACAATCAACTTAGTCAAGTATAACTACTTCCCCTCCACGTATGAAAATTATACTCTCCTCCCCGCCTCATTCCCCCATTACGTAGAATATATGAACGTTTGAATGCACATACGACAGATCCAATAAAAAGTATTTCCTCCTATTATCAGATCTTTGTATGGAACACTTAAATTCGAACGTTGATCCCCGTCTGTACCGTTTTAGCAGCTGTAGTACTGTATTCTGCAAACTCTTATTTTACCCTGATGCACTTGTATAGTAGGTGTCCCTGTAAAGCACGTAAGACAACATATTTCACTATACCTTTTAGCATGTGAGTGATCAATTAAATCAAACATAATATCCATGTACCTGTCCAAATGTCTGTTAAATTCTGTATTGCAACCACCTCTACGACTTCTTTTTGCAACTTATTTCTTATATGCAGTACGTTTTGTGTGAGAATATCACCAGTTAGAACTTCCTTTTTGAAAAAAAATTCTTTCCCTCTGACTTTAAACCCATGCAGTCAAGTTTTAGATTTCTGTAACCTTAGTTAGAGATATTGACTATTCATCTACCCAAGTTCCTCATTAGTTTGCAAATCTTGTTAAGGTCATTCTTCAGTCTCTGATGCTCCTCTTGCATCAGAGGGCTGAGGATTAATTTTCCTTTATGGCTAACAAGGCAATACCATCTCTTCTATCGATCTACCTTTTCTTATTTAATGAGACTTGCAGCATTGTATTCTTAGTTCCCTTCCAGACATACCTCTGCTCTACCCCGCAATAGCATACCTCCCAATTCCAAAGTGCGGTAAAAAAAACTTATATAGCTTGCTTCGTATTCAATGTGTACTAAAATAAAACACACCTAGTCCCGTGTTGATAGCACACTTCCTCAATTTCTCAAATTCTGCCCTTATCTGCTATGCTTGAAGTTAGACAACCGACCCTTTCAATAGTCAACTTCCCACTCCCCAGAAAGGTTAGTAACATCTGCTGCGCACTCTCCCACTTCAGCACTTTTCCATAATTTTCCATAACCACTGAACCCAGTTAACTGATGCAACCCAACAATCCATTCAGTCACCTAAATGGATATGTATGGCAGAACAGCAGAGTACCAGATTGTTCGATGCAACAGCAGATATAATTACATTTAAAAAGTATTTGTATGGGTATATGAAAAGGAAGAGTTTAAAGTGATGCGGGCTAAAGGCTGGAAAATGAAGCTAAATTAAAGTATGATATCTGGTCGTCGTGGAAAGATTTGGATCAAAATATTTCTACACAGTACATCTCTATGACTATTTCTGGGCAGAACTTTGTGCCATTTTAAAATCATCCCGTCTGGCTGCACATATCCCGTATCCCTCCATTCTCTGGTTCGTTGTGTGCCTGTCTAAATGTCACATAAATATGATGAAAAACTCTTCGAAAAACTCTTCTGACCGTGCATCGCAGGCATGTACGACTCTTTCATTTAAAACAATTCTTAAAATTCTCCTTTCAACTTTTCTCTCTGATCTTGAACCTGTGCCACCAAATAGTTGGCATTTCCACTTTGGGAAAAAAAGGCTCTGAATATTCACTATACCCATTCTTCTCATGTATTAAATATTTCTGTCATTGTCACACCCATCCACCTTGCCCCAGCTCTCTCACTGTAGTGAAAACAATCTGAGTTGGTCCAACTTCTCCTTATAGCTAAAACAGGCAAGATATTGATCAGCCTCTTTTTCACGTTCAACAGAGCCTCCATATCCTTCTTATAATGTGATGACCGGACTGCACACAACATCCCAAATATTGCTCATATTAAGTCTCATATAGCTGTAATATGAATTCCCTACAATCAATGCTCCCACTGAAGATGGTAGACATGTCATATTTATTCTTGACTGACTTATCCAATTGTGTTGTAACTTTCAGGGAGCGATGAATTTGCATCCCAAGATCCCTCTGTATACTATTGGTCTCGATGTTCTACCGATCTACTCTGTACTTTTCTTTTGTTGTTGAACTCGCAAACGTATCAGAAGTGAAGAGTCTAATGATGACTATGTATTCATTATTGACTGTTGATTATTGGAAATAATATTGAAAGACCTCTTCATCCTTACCTTTTCTGACCTACAAGTGAGTACAGATGCAGGTACCAGTTTTATCCTCAATCCAGACCAACAGACGGAGCCAAGGCTCCGTTTGTGAATCTCGACCAGAGCCTGGTTTTGTAGGAGGCAGCGGCAGCAGCAGCGACAACAACAACAGCAGCAGCAGCAGCAATTTTGGACTCAGCGCAGGACATACGGCCTCGGTAGGAACTGTATCAATGAGGTCCGCCCAGCAGAACTCGTGGCAGTGGCAGAGTTGATTGAGTCTATGGCGAGTCTTTAGTATACTGGCTGTGCAGCAACACCCGATTACATTGCAGCAATTGATTTTGACACATGTAATCAAGGATGATGTGGAAGAACCTAGATCCATGGCTGAGCTGGAAGCGGGAAATGCTTCAAAGATCATCAGGCTTTATTAAACTGGGACAGTAATCTTCACGTTTTAATTTTTCTGTAGCAATATTCTGTGTTTTGCTTTATTAACTTTGTTTTAGGATCGCCAGAGAGAGAGGCAACACTGAACAGAACTTCTCACGGTATCTGCATTGAAAACATGTGGACAAAAGCAAAGATCTTGGTATCAATTTGAATTGATTTTTTTTTACCATCAGGCCATGATAGAACTTAAAATTGGGTCCCACGAGCATTAGCTTGGTGAATTCATGAATAGACTAGCAGTGGTACCTCTCGGCCATCGTCTCCTCTAAATTAGTCTCTCGACCTCTGAACTTCAGAAATATCAGAATTTGCTCTGCCTGGAAATCTTGTAGTCAGCAGTACTCATTCTCGTCGTATTGTGAAGTGTTGATGTTTGACAATGATGATGTGTGGCAGGGCATCACCGTTTGGAATGTTTCACTCCTCTTCTACAAGATGATATTGTCCATTTTACAATTTGCACTGTAGGTAATGAGAAGACTCATTTGATTACTCATTTTCGTGACAACCCAGTCTGAACGAGACGAATGCTAAAATAACTCCACAGAGCCTGCAGGGAATGTATTGGCAAGGAGGAGTTCATTCACGATCAAAGCTCAGGAATACTTTGTCTGCAACCATTTGTCTAGTGGTGGGCGTCCACCTGATTTAAACGCACTGTTAAACTGTCCATGGATAAATAATTATGTGGCATGTGAAGTCTTCCCATGAATATCATCTAGGTCATCATGAAAATGTTCTTTGGTTAAAGATTACGACAGAAAGATTTGTTACATAACCCATTGGCTGAGTTTCTTGGAGATAAGGCAATCACACTGTGCTACTGATGAATGATTTTAAGGTTTTTTTTGCTGTTCTGCACTGCAAAGCCTACATTTTGTTCACAGTAGTTTATGCAGTTCGTCCGCACTAGTGGAACGACTCAAAAATAAATCCTTTGGGCAAATCAGGCCTCAGGCCCCCGAAGAGTAACCCCATTATTGGGGATATGTGGGATTTGAGGTTAAAATAAATTCACACATTTCTCTGGAAGGGCCTCCATGTCGCCCAGGGATAGCACAACCATCCCCACCATTGCCACCACTTTCAAAAGTCTGAAACAAAGTCATGATGACTTAATTATTTCACTCTTGGATATTCCCCTGAATGCTCTCGAAGAATTTTATTAAAGCCCATTCTGGTTCAAACGATAGTGGCAAAATGATCTGAAAGAAGATATCAGGAAACTGATCAGAATTAAATCAGTCTTCGCTGCGAGACCCTGGCAGAATGCAAACAAATCATTTGCAGCCAAAGCAAACTGCCGCATCATTATAAAATTAGAAATATGAGTGCAGCTCCATCATCAGTTTCTGTGAGTGGTGAGGTTTGGAATTGAACTGATTTTTTACAAGTTTTATACAGAAGGTAAAAGAGACACTCAGAAAAAAAAATCAGGGAAACATGCAAGTAAAGCAAACTTTGTGTGGAAAACTGCAAGAAAGGAAGGTAATGCTGGAGAAACTCAGCGGGTCTTGCACTATCTGAGGAGAGGGAAGGCAGAGAGAGAAACAAGGTTTCCTTCTGAGACTGGCTCGAGACTTCTTTAGAATTCGGAATCAGAAATAATTGCGGGCCTGAAACTAAAGCTATTTTTTACTGTCTTCCAGTGTGATTTCAGATCTGAACAGTTAGTCCGGAATTCTCTGTTTAGTCTCAATTTTCTAGCAATATTTTGATTCAATTCGAGACAGAAGGGAGCATGGGATAAACTGAAAGTTGAAGCTGCTTTAATCCTCTCAAATCTGCTGCACAATTCTGTTAGATCTTTTTCTGACATGCATCTGAATGAAGGGACACCTTATTGAAATATGTAAGTTTATAAGAGTGCTTGACAGGGAAGATAGAGACAGGTAATTTCCCTTTGTGGGAAAAGTCTATGGATCAGGGTGTTTAATCTCACACTAAGAAGTTATCCATTTAAAGCAAAAGTGGAGAGTATTCTTCTTTGAGAAGAATCGAATTCTTTGCTGCCCAGGACGTTTGAGGCAGGGGGGTTGAGTATATTCCGGGTAAAGATAGATCATTAAGTGAATCAAAACTCATGGGAATAAGGCAGGACTCTGGAGTTGAGTATTACATGATTAACAATGATTGCAGTTATTTAGAGAGCAGAATCAAATGACCTGAAGGACAGCAATATGCGCTGGAAAGGTGTTATGTGAATCGCCAAAACCATCTAACGAATAATCTGGTGAAAAACGTATTCATGATGTGCAAATGCTATAAACATAAATTTATAAATCCGTTTGTTTCTATATCTTTAGTAGTCTAAGAGTGTGGAGGATTGGCAGAAATAGTAACAAAGGAGCAAGAATTGGCCGGTCAGCCTATTAGACCTGCTCCTCCATTTTGCATCACAGCTAATTACCGACATCAATATGATCTTTCTGCATTGTTGGAACAGAGATCGTTGTAGAATTGGATCAATCTCTATCTTTTCATTGAGCACAATGATTTATTTTCCACACCTTCTGAGTTGATAATTGCAAAGAATTAAAACCCAGTGAAAAGAAAACCCATTCTGAATCTTAGTCTGAAATGACTAGCCCCTTTTGTCTCGGCACTGTGACCAGCTCTAGATTCCCATCTATCCCAAACATGGAGAGCAAAACATCCTTTCCCATCGAGATTCCCAAACAAATTTAACACACAGTCAATTGAAATAAAATCAGCCATCACTCGTCTAAATTTAGAATATTTACAAAGATCCTCAATCTCTCGCCATAGCCTCAACATTCCAGGAAATAATCTTCTGAAACTCCACTGAAATCCTTATTTGCCAAATACATCTATTCTTTGACTACACCACCAAGCTTGTGCACAATATTCTCAGAGGATCCTCACGAAGTTAGCATACAAGTGAATCAAGACATTCTTACCCCCGGTTACCATATCATGATATGAGGAGGGATTGTAATATTCGGAGAAACCATATTAATTTGGTGAACTGCATTACTTTCAGTTTCTGAATTAATTTGAGCATCCATTGACTAACTAACTCATTTAAATTAATTACCTGAATAAGAATGGGGCCACAATCCAGATTTATGTTGCAGGAGACCTCACTTTTCTTTGCTGACTGGAAACTTCAGAGTAACTGAAATGATTATGGAAAGACTGTGAGATCTTGGTACGGAACTTTAGTATTTTCTGAAGTCTAAACTTTCGTTAGAAGAGGCAATATTTTTTTCTCAGCAAAGGATTAAATCGATTGTTTTAATTGTTTCCACATTTGAAAACAAACTAACTAAACATACTTGAAAAATTTGAAATGTCTCCGTGGATTTCCAACAGAGCATTCAAGAAAGATTTTGACAATGTAACACTTCAGGATTCCATGCAGCGTGGTTGGCTACACCACAACGGAAAGACCACTATGCATAGAAAATGATGGAAGTATTTCACAATATTAGTATGGTATGCTACATGATTCTTGCTGTTACTGGGGTTTCTGGAAAGTAAACGTGAACATTAAAGTTGTGTAATTCTGTGAGCTCATCCCTCAGCTAACTCAGTGATTGATCATGTCGGTTGTTGACTTATACAGATACACATTTTATGCTGTAAATGCACCTCAGTTGTGCGTTACTCTGCTTTAATATATTGGCACATTGAATTATCCTTGATTCTTTTAACAATTAAAAAACAACTTTCACGATGAGGGATTCGCTTATTTTAATGAAAACAAATGAACTACCCGCAGGAGGTGCCAAAGCATCTCCACGAACCTTCTCGCCATTTAATCCGATCATGGCTATTCTCATCTCAGCCTTAACTGCATTTTGCTGCCTGTTCCCCGTAACCCTTTGAACACACATTGCAAATCTGACTACCTCGTCCTTAAATTTAGTCAAACTCCCAGCGTTCACCACATTATAGGTCGAAAGATTCATGGTCATTTGAGAAAAATACTTCCTCCTCATTTCTGTGGCAAATCTCCTATAATTATAACCTTTCATTCTCTGTTTGCCCCACAAAGTAATATTTGCTCAATCTCCTTTAGCAACTTACATATCTCAATTAGATTCTGTCTCATTCTTGAAAAGTCTCATGAGTTTAACTAACCCTTATCCTCTTTTACCTTAAGTTGGTGTTGAGCTGCCTTCCCAAGCTGCTGCATACTCTGATGCTGATGCACTGGTGATGCTGTTAGGGATTTGTATGATTTTGTCAACAGGACAGAGAAGGAATGCCAACATAGATGCAAGTGGAACCGAGAGGAACTTGGAAGCATTACTGTTCTCATGGAGCTGCTGCCCATGTATAACTAAGTGGCAGATGACACGGTTTGGAAATTGTTTGCTATCGAATATTGTATCCAGCTGAATCAGACATCTTTGCAGGCAACTCTCAGAATTAATGCATTTCTGGAAATATCTGGTAATATAGCATTTTTACAACATTACAAAATTGATCTCGCTAGTCACTAAATCTACCATTGTCGTTTAAGACTGTGGCTTAGAGGAGTCTTTATGCTGGTCTTCAACATTATTGCGCAATATGAACTAAATGTGAAGTTTATTGATATTGCTATTATGTAAGCACACTGACATTAACTGATGTCAACTATCTACTATCAGGTAAACAACAGAACAGCACTGCTACTGTATTCAAAATGTCTGTATGATGACCTGATCTTAGTTATTCGAAGCACATTATTTGTTTTGTCACTGTTTAGGCCCATTGTCTGTAAGGTAATGAAATCAATGGAATCGTGAATATATTTTCGTTTTATTTCTGTTATCACATGAGTTAAATAATAGGTTTTGGCTATTAAATTGTCCTGTTCTGTAAATGATCAATGTTTGACAGAAACCGAATCATTCTAATTCAGAATTTCTACATGCAATCTATACCCATTTCTCGACAAATCCAGTGAGATTTCTCTCGTCAAGGAAACACTCAAATGATGGAAAAGTTCAGCTGTGATTCTTCATGAAACACATTAGACTATGTGAAATAAATACATACGTTATTGAATAGTTAATAACATGTCTGATTTTATTACTAGCATTTTTTTGGATTTATGCCGAAAACGTGCACTGTCCTGCTTCTCGGTTTCTGCCTGATCTGCTGTGCATTTCTTGCACCACACTTTTCGATTCTGATCTCCGGTATTGGCAGTCCTCACTTTCTCTCAGGGTTGATTACAGGCTTATAATAAATATGCTTCTTTAGAAATGAAACTTTGTGGTTTGTTTGAAGTTTTATGTCCTCTGTAACTATGTATGTTTTAAAACATCTGTCGATCTTTTTCAGGAAGTTTTTTTTTCAAAAAAAGTTATTTATTTACAAACCATATAGAAGCAAATTATATTCAGAAAATTGACATAGTAACAGGTTATTAATGTATTTTATTCACGATTTATACAATTACAGTTGTTGTGTGTTCGCCCAGGCTGCCAGTAGTTCGGCTACTTATTAAGAAACATGACAATCGAAAACTGCAGCAGTTATTTACACTTGGTCGCATGTAGCAACAACTCTAACACCTTCCGGGAAGCAAGCTAACCCTCGAAATTAATCAACTATTACGGAATTTATGGTGGAATTCAATTATGTTTCCAAACAGCAGCGCCTGTGACTGGATGTTTCCAAATTTTCATCCCTATGCTATGCATTTCTTCAAAGTTCTGCTGCAGAAGTACCTGCAAGTTGCATTATGACAAGACCCTCTGCCTTGTGAATATATCAGAGATAACATGATTGATGATCCTTTTGGTTCATTTATCGAAAACATTGATTACACTTCTGGTGTAAACAAATCTGTCGTTTACCTTCGAATCAGAAGATTTCTGTTATTTGTTACATTGAACATTGACTGCCTTTCAAAAGTCAGTTTTCCTCCAATTCACGCCATTATTTCAGGATATTCTTTCAGCAGTCAGCGGATATCCTCGAGATTTATTGTGTCTGTTGCTTCTGATGCGGTCTCCTCGAGATTTGGAAACTGGACGCATCCCAGCAGAGCACTTTAGGGAACATCGTCAGGACATCCCACAAAACAATCCCACTGCCCTGTTGTCCAACATTTCAATTACCCCTCTCACTCTGCCGAGGACATGCAGGTACTAGGCATCCTCCACCTCCGTTCCCGCATTACCTGACGCCTGGAAGAAGAACACTTCATTATCCACCTCGGAACAACTTCAACCCTAGGGCATCAATGTGAACTTCACCAATTTCCTAATTTCCCCTTTCCCCACCTCACCCCTGTTGCAAACTTCCAGCTCAGCACCGTCCCTAAGATCTATCCTATCTGCCTATCTTCCTTTCCACCTATCCATTCCATCCTCCTCTCTTACATATCACCTTCATCCCAACCCCCATTCACCCATTGTACTCTTTGCTACCTCCCCCCACCCTTCTCTCTGACCTATTACCTCCATCCCCAACCCCTTTCAGCTATTGTACTCTATGCTACATTCTCCCCACACCCAAGCCCCTCTCATTTATGTCTCCACTCTGCAGGCACCCTGCCTCTATTCCTGATGAAGGGTTTTTGCCCGAAACGCCGAGTTTCCTGCTCCTTGGATGCTGCCTGACCTACTGTGCTTTTCCAGCACTACTCTAATAGAGTCTCTTGTTTTTCCCAGGGACCGTCAATTTGCATGTTGCTTTTAATTCCCATATAACAGTATCTATTCGCAGTGATTTCAGGAATTAGTTTGTTCCAGAACGAGATATTGTTGATTTTTTCAATCCATGGCCAGCTTATAATGCTTTGAATTTTCTAGCAGATTTAATTCACTATTAGTGGGCGGCACGGTGGCACAGTGGTTAGCACTGCTGCCTCACAGCGCCTGAGACCCGGGTTCAATTCCCGACTCAGGCGACTGACTGTGTGGAGTTTGCACGTTCTCCCCGTGTCTGCGTGGGTTTCCTCCGGGTGCTCCGGTTTCCTCCCACAGTCCAAAGATGTGCGGGTCAGGTGAATTGGCCATGCTAAATTCCCCGTAGTGTTAGGTAAGGGGTAAATGTAGGGGTATGGGTGGGTTGCGCTTTGGCGGGTCGGTGTGGACTTGTTGGGCCGAAAGGCCTGTTTCCACACTGTAAGTAATCTAATCTAATGTTTGCAATATTCATTACAAATCAATCATACTGTTCAATAGCTTTTATAAAGTATTAAGGGCTTTGTTTCTCAATATCTGGAAGAAATTAAGCGGCAGTTAAGAGTATACTCATGCATTCACCTTTCAGTGAAGAATCGCTAGAATATGAGGTCTGACAAAATGGCACATGTTATGGCATGTGGCCAGGAAGATGCTTTGCAGCACGGGTATAGAGAAATGGGACTTGGGGTTTTGAGCAAGTTTTGAACTTGGGAGTGTCATGGTTACTTTAATCCTGAGACCAATTTAATGAGATAACTGCAGAACAATTTAATTCAATTTTCGGTTTTTACCAATAAACGCAGTAACTTCAAATTTTACATGGCATATCCACTTCCCACATTAAGAGGTGACAGGCTGGCACAGAAGATTGTTTTCTTGTCATCTTTGTATCCCGCCCCATCTTTAGTCCACTTTCATCTCATCTTCTGTTTTATTGTTTGTTGTATAGTACAAATGCATCAGAAGAGTCTAATTTTCCTTCGTTCTATTCTGACACACTCTCTCCTTAAATATCCCAAGCTCCAAGGTGTTCTTATCCTGGGCAGTCTTTCATTTGGGAATACGGTCAAGTGCATGTGGTTGATAAATACCTTAAATATTTTCATCATGGCGTTTGAAATTACGACTCTATCACAATATTTTTTCCAGGCATTGGCAATTAGCAACGAATTATGAGAAAAATCCCACTTACATTCCATGGTAAAAGCTGCGTTCATTAGATTTACTCAAATACCGGCACTAATCTTTTCAAAATGTTTGATAAATTAACATCCCTTCATTTAGTAACATACTTGTTTATGAAATGCTAATGCACAACTTGTTGCAGTTGCACAAAATGGTGGACATCACGATGTGTTGCATAGGCCCTTATTTGTCTCTGCTTCATCTGAAATTTGTGTGTCATTTCTCTGCAGACACAGGCCATTTTTGAACATTGAATTTTGCTGTGACTTTCACAGATCTCCCTTGAGATTTCAGCCATTGATTTCTCACCGAATGCTCCACCGTTCACAGAATACACCCGACAATCTCCCTTGACTAGTCACTACTGAATTGGGCATTTCCATTTCAGTTTCTACTCAATTAATCTTTTCTACTTTGAAGATATAAATTGTACTAAATCGAAGTTGCGACGCATGATGTCAGATTTTCGCCTTTATTTCTGTGTTTGGACTAGTTTAGTAGTTTTGCTTTTAAATTTAACTTCTAACTCCAAGAAATGATGGATTTGTAATTTCATGTTATTTTCATTCTCTCTCCTACAGTTAATTTAACAACAATTTTGATTTTGTCCCATGGAAAGTGTGGCCTCTCTCCCTGCACTACTTGCTATCTTGTGGTCTATTCGTTGGCATTGCAGTCATTACGAATCGTATCATTTCATACTATTACCCACTGCCTTTTCTGTTTATTGCCCCTGTGTGCTTTCTTACCTTTGTCCTGAAGTTTGCAGCCTCTGAATGTTCCATCTGGTTCGCCATCATATTCACCTTCAATCGATTTGTGGCAATATGCTGCCAAATGCTAAAAAACACAATATTGAACCAAGAAAACTGCAGTTTTAGTTCTAGCAGCAACCTACATTTTTCTCTGTTTAAACGACTTTGCCTTCTATTTAAGGTTTGAACCTGTCAAGATAATTGCCAATGCTCCCTAGTGCTGTAATTTCAAGGCAAGCTACTACATTGATCCTGGTTGGGTGACATTCAACGATGTTCAAGGGTCTTCAACCTATTGCTCCCATTTGCTTCAATTCTTCTCCTCAATGCTCTGACAGTCAGATTTATTTAAATGACTTGTGAAGTTTGGAAGGGACTGAGTGTTCAGAGCAAAGGAGTGAATCACAGGGACTCAAAGATGAAAAGTAGAAGGATGTCTATGATTTTACTCTTCAACTTATCGGGCAATTTCATACTTTATGGATTTGTCCATTGTCAACTTCTTAAATTATATCATTACTGGAAATAACCCTAAATATTACAATGCGTCTTCTTATGATTTTGAACAATTTGTAGTTATATTGGTGGAATTAAGTTACTGCACAAATGCATTTATTTATGGTGTCATTCAATCCGAGTTCTGAAACAGCTCTGAAAAAAAACAGTGCTGGAAGATATCCAGTTACATTAATTAATGAATGGATACATACTGAGAAAATTCCACACGTGAAGCCCAGTATTTGTTGACTGTGATTGTAATTTCTTTCTCCAGGCTTCAAATGAATGCAAAGTATGAGGAAGCATCGTGCTTCCTGAAATACCTTCAGTCGTGGCAAGTGGGGAAAGAGATGGTATTTGAGAATGGACCTGAAACACCGCTTTGGGACAGGAAGGTGGAAAGTAGCCACATTGGTTCAAGTCTCAGCTCCTGGCATGTGTGGGAAAGAGCACAGAGGCAAGTTAAGACCATTCAGCCTCTTCAACCTTCTACAGTGACCTGGTTCAGATGCATAATTCTTTGACTTCTGTGTCACATGACGACAGCGTAGTTAGCAAGACACACTTTTGCACACTTGCCTTCATTGTGGCGACGATTGTGTCAAAGAGTTGGGAGGTGATGCTGAAGTTGTATTGGATATTGGTGAGGCCTCTTCTAGAGTGCTGTGCACAGCTCTTGTTGCCCTGTTATAGAATGAGAATTATTAAACTGAGAACAGTTCAGAAAAGAGTTCCCGTTGCTGCCAGGAATGGAGGGTTTGAGTTATATGAATAGGCTGGAAAAGCTGAGAATTTTTAAAACTGAAATACAGAAGGTTAAGGGCATTAACATCATGAAGGGCATGGTAAAGTGATTGGAAGGACACTAGCTTTCGGAGCGACACTCCGTCATCAGGAGCTCCGAAAGCTAGTGTGCTTCCAATTAAACCTGTTGGACTATAACCTGGTGTTGTGTGATTTTTAACTTTGTACACCCCAGTCCAACACCGGCATCTCCAAATCATGATAAAGCGAGGAGGGAAAGGGAGTTCAAAATTAGGGGGCTTTTTTTACGTGAAAGGAAGAAAAAATAAAAGGGACATTAGTTGCAACTTCTTTTTTACAGAGATCAGTTGGCACGTGAATGAACCTGCAGCGAAAATGAACGTTGCAGTCAGTTTCAACCTTTAAAAGACATTTGAATAATGTCATGAATAGTAAGGTTTAGAGCAATATGTTTTAACCGCAGGAAAATGATATTAGATTAGTTTCGGGATAATATTAGGCGCGGACTTGTTAGACCAAAGTACCCGTTTCCATGCTGTATGACTCTATTGTTATGACTCTCTCACTGTGGTCATATGCCTCCGCCTCTTTTGCAGTCTCGAATTCCCGTGATGTCATTTTGTGTTTAAGGAAGAAATGTCCTCATACAAAAAATACAAGCATTACTGCAGCGGCTAAAATTTTCAGTAAGTCAGCATTTTAGGTTTGGAGACATTTTGTGAAGTCCATCCACATTTCATTCCACAGTGATCAGTCTACTATCACTGGTGTGCCAGATAGCACACTTGTGTTTAGATAAGCACAGTCGATGTTTTAGGTTTGAATACATTTTATGAAGTCCGTCGACAATTCATTCCACTGTGTTCAGTCTCCTACTACTGGTCTGGCTGATAGCACACTTGTGTTTCGACAAGGGCAGAGGAAGTGCAAACAGCCCGATTGATGGCAGCCAAAGTGGCAAAGGTGTGGACAGATCTAATGCCTGAACTTGGAGTCTGCTGCAATGGCTGTATCTGGGATTTCTCCTGATTCTCTGGTGAGCTGATATGGTAAGGGTAACTGTCCTTCCCTTATCTTCAAACCTTGCAGCATCACCGTTCTCCTGACAAACCAAACCTTGATCCTTCCCAACTTACCAAATGTGGAAATTTTCAAAGGAAATTAAGCAAAGACAGAATGGTTTAATGCTCGGTTGCCTGCTATGGTGTCATTGAACAGTGGTGCAGTCTCACGTGTGAAGTATCGTCCTGGCCATCCAATTGCTTCTGTTTTATTTTTCAGTGGTAGAACATATTTAGTTTAGTAAAACATTCCGAGGTGCATGGCACCAGTTTAACTTGACATAAAGATAAACATATATTTGGACGGATAATCCAAAACCTGGCTGGAGAGACAGATCTTAACATGGGTCGTAAAGAAAGAAAGAGCTGTGGAGATTTTTGGAGCGATTCTGTCTCTTTAAGACGCGATATTGTTCTTTTGATTAAGATAAGTTGTAAGGCACAGAAGCTGAGCTCTCTCCAAGAAAGTAGGCAATCGTAGCTACTTGGGTGTGGCCAGACTCACAGACCAGAATTTCTGGGTGTTTACGATGTTTTTATTATGGTTTAGTTTCAAACAGAAGCCTTTGGGGGCTCAAAAGACTTGGAAGGTCAACGAATGCCTGCTCGCATCTACACTTGCGAATGTGTGAGGCAACATCTGATTTTCTTTTTCCTCGGCATGAGATTATGGAATGTTATCATATCAGAACTCTTAATTTGTAAAATTACTGTATTTATTATTTGGTTACTTTTTCGAATAAATCCGTGATTCCAAATTCTGCATTATTTTGTTTGTATTTTAACTACAGTGTTTAAATAAATTGTTCGAGAATTTGAACAATTGCATCGAGTTTGGATCAGAGAACATCACATCTACTTTTAATTTAAGAATCATTTCGGGTCTGGAATCCTTCTTAAAATGGACTGAAGGACTCTAGTTTGGTGCACAAAAAATCAAAGGTTCTTGTCAGTATAGAAATCTAGAATTTCAAATTGATTTTATGGTTATCGGTCTCAAAGACCACGAAGGGTATATGTTAGTGTCTTTGGTTTCGCGTTTTGAATTCGGTTGGTTTGAACATGGTGTGTCGTGTGTAATAATATTTCTTTTGTTCAACATGAATTTTCTGGCGATGGAAGAAGTGATTTTGGGAGTTTTACAAAAATGGTGCAAGGTTGAACTGTCAGAATTGGCAGGCAAACTGAATTGTTGTTGCTGGGTTGTTTTAAGAAAAGGGGAAATAATTGCAGCACTACATCGACGTTTAAAGCTGCCAGAAATGAGATTGGAATCTTTGGAACTGGCAAACATTCAAATGCAATTGAAGCAGCATGAAATAGATGAAAAATAAAGGAAAGAATAGCCCTGAGAAAAACAGAAATGAAACAGTTTGTATTATGATATAAACCTGAGCAGAAGAGGGAAAGACAAAATTTGAACTTTCCAAGTTTGCAATTAGAGAGGCGAGTCAAGTCAAAAGGGCAGACAAGGTAGTAGAAGGTAGGCTTAGTGAGAAGGATATGATGATGAGCAAACCCATCGTAGCTAAAGACTTGATGAGGATTCGTTAAAATTTGTCCAAACATTGTCCAAATCCGGTGAGGATGATGTAGGAGTCTTAGTTTTCATTTATTTTGAGAATGTGGTTAAACAAATGAAATGGCTGATGACAACCTGATTTTGCTCATCCAAATAAAATTGGTACGCAGTGCTACTGTGGTATTTCCCTTGCTGGTGGAGGAGATATCTGTGAATGATACTGAGGTGAAATTGCCATGTTAAGTACATATGAGCTAATACCTGAAACCTGCAGGCAACGTTTCAGGAATCAGAAGAGAGACCCTGTTCGAAACTACATTGATATTGAAATGATCCAACAAAGCACTGTTCATAGATGGATAAGGGCATTGAAAAAAACCTCAAAGTATGACGCTTTCAGAGACATAATTGGTTTGGAGGAGTTCATAAATTTGTAAAGTTGTGAAGATTCATGTTGGCAAACAGAGATTTAAAATTGCAAGATCAACAGCTGAAATGGCGGGTGATTATGAGTTGGTTCATAAACCAAAATTTGGTTTGCGAGCTTAACTGCAGTCTGTGAGGGATAGAAATTGGGGAAAGGTGAAAATCTCAGGTGGTAAGGGAAAATAACATCTCACAAGAAAAGGAACATAATTTAACACAGGATAAAAAGGAAACCTATGAGGGGCAGAGAGGTGAAATAGCTCAGGTGATTTCACTGCACTGGGAAGATGAACGTGGAAAACAGGTTAAGGCACTCAAATTTGTTAAAGAGGGAACAGTAGAATCTAAAATGCGATACCAGAATGTACAATTTGGACATCGTTCGTTGGGGAAAAGAAGTGCCACATTTTATTAAGTGATTTAATTGTGAAGATCAGGTTTATACGGATTTTCCAGGAGAAGAATACAAAGTATTTGCAATTTTAAGAGACACGGGAGGATGCCAATCATTGATGTTGAGAGATAAGGCGATACATAAGTCAGCAGGTAAATTGCCAGAAAAAGAAGTGGCAATGTGTGGGACTAGAAGTGTTCCATTTTGTGAAGTGAGATCAGAGTTTCCACTGAAAAGTGGAGAAGTGGTGGTCGGTGTACTGTAGTAATTCTCTGCTCGTGGAATATAGTTTGTGCGTGCGAATGATATAGACTGATCACAGTTGAGATTGCTGCCTACTGTCATTGAAAGGCTAGTGAAACATCAGGCAACTGAGCTATTACAGGGATTATCCTAAGATTTTTCTAGGCTGTATCGGAGTAAGATAAAAACGCTAGAGGTTGAAGTGGAAAGAAAAATTTTAAGGTGCAGACAAGGAATTTGAAGTACAAGTATCAGAGATCATGTTTGATCTCATGTTACAGATAAAACAAGAAGAGGTAGAGGACAAGGTGGATGACTTTAAATCAGATAAATTATCTGTTTCACTACAGAAAGAGGAAAATTGGAATTACTTGTATGGAAAAGCGCACGCAGCAGAAGAATGTGATTGGATCCCAAAATCTTGCTGTGAGAAAACGAAAGTCTTGATGAGTAAATCAAGGCCATCACATATTCAGGTAGATGAAAACTATGGATGGATGTTCATCAAGTTGTGTTACTGGTGGATTACAGAACGAACGTACTCTGTGTAGCACATGAATTTCAATTAGGAAGTAATTTGTGAGTGAGATCTAAATGGAAAGTTTTTTTTTCCCCTTGGTCTGGAATGCAGAAAGATGTAGCTACATTTTGCAGGACATACCAGATAATTTGAAAACCTCTGACAGTGACAAACGCAACATTTTAATCCACACTCCTGCATCTTAAAAAAGTTTTTATAGGGTCTTAATTGATTACATAAGATCTGTATTTATAGTAACAAATGGAAATCAACATTCATTGAATATAACACTGTGTTCACTTGCCTTCCAGAGGACATTGAATTATGCATTATCACAGCTAAAGGAAATGTAGAAGAGTTCATTTTTTCCACTACATGCGAACTCCCTAGAGAAATGCAAACAGATAATTGTCCAAATTTTGCAGCTAAATTATACAAGAAAGTTTTGGATAGCTTCGGAATAAAACAATTCAAAACGAATGCATATCATCCATATTCGCAGGAAGAATTGTAACAGTGACATCAAACTTTAAAAACCTTGTTTAAGGTTGAGGCTCCATAGTAAAGACTATCCAAAGAATGAGGATAAACTCATTACATTTGTACATTTTGCAATTTTTATTGCACCAAAGAAATTTAACAAATTCGATTCATCTGAATTAGTTTTTCAGCATGATGTTAGACAGCCAGTGAAATTTATTGAAGGGAAATTGGTAAGTCGGAATTCAGAGTACACAAATGTGTGAAATTTCAGGAAGATATCAAATAGACCGAGTGAGTTTGCAATACAGCATTTCAAAGTAGCATTTAATGAAACAGGAAATAGACAAGAAATCAAAATATCACAATTCTGCTGGTGGAAATTGTTATGGACGGGAGGCCAGACCACTCAAAACATTCCTAAGTAGGCAGCCCTAGATCTAACTTTGCAAATTGTTTCGCTAAATGTCCAGTGGAAATTACCCAGTGTACGATATATTGGTAGACCACAAGATTTTCAAACACGCAAAAAGTAATTCACTAAAGTACAAGTACAGAATAAAGAGCCACTATAGAACACAACCTAGCCATTTAAGTATCAATTGAACCCTGGTCGCCTGCATGACAGGCGGGGTACTAACAACTATAATAATGAAGAAACGACTTGATAAAGGAGGTGCAGTGGTAGGTTGACACACTGACCTCTACTCCACTGAAACCAGTCGCCAACTCAAGACCCCTCCTCCTACCATCCCTTCGACTATGACTCCATCCCCCATCACAAAACTGTCATCTCCTGGACCATACACAACCTTATGACCTCAGGAGATCTCCCACCCACAATTTTCCACCTCATTGTCCGGGAACCCCGCACCGCCCGATTCTACCTCTTTCCCAAGAAACACAATCCTGACCATCTCCCGACCCTTTGTCTCAGCATGATTCTGCCCCACCAAACTCATTTTCACCTACCTCGACACTGTCCTATTCCCCCCAGTCCAGAAATTCCCCACATACTTTCGAGACACCACGCAAGCCCTCCATCTCCTCCCAGCCCCTATCCATTTAATTAAGCATTTCGGAATACACACAACAGTCCAAATAACAAACTCCCTTCAAAACCAGGTAAAAATGGAACACTTCCTTCCAGGTTGAAGTTAAAGGACAGAAAAGAGATTTTCCACACAGTTCCCTGTTGAACTTCCCTGTTCGAATTGATCTGAATCTGCTCAGCTCTGGTCAGCTCAGCTAAAGAGCTGACCACGGCACCTTTAGTATTCAGTTCACGTCTAAAACATGACCACTTTGGCCTGAAGTCTCATTATTTTACGTGTAAACAAAGTGACTCGCAAAATCCTTTCCATCTTTGTACCAAACTAGACTGATCGGATTCCAACAAGGAATTGCCACTCTGTGAAAAAAATCAAGGACAGAGTCTCCTTGAGCCAAGAAACTGCTTCAAAAAAGATAAAAGGCCAAGCATTATGGCATCTCCCCCCTTTAAAAAAATGAACCATCAATACAAAAAGTTGGCTGCATTTTTAACACTTCAAAACCCAGGTTAGTAGTTTAAACACATACACACGATACAAACTATAAACTTGCAGACATTCACAACCACGTGCAAATGCAGGCCGCGACACACCCACATGAAGACTGAGTGTCTCCATGCCTCAGTTGAATCTCGATAACGCATCAGCTACAATGGTTTTGCGACCTGCCACGTGCATAATTGTCAAAATGAATGGATTCAGCAACAATCTCCTTCTATACACACTGGCACTTTTGTCCTTAACATTTTACACAGATGTAAATATGTTGTGATCGGTGTATCTGATAGTCTCAGATGCATTGCTGGTAGTATAGATACTGAAATGTTGTCATGCCAACACCAAGCTTAAAGTCTCTTTATCCACTGTTGAATTTTTCTGTTGATGAACATTCAACTTCTTGGATAAATACCCGATGGATCTTTGTATTCCCTTATCATCCTCCTGCAGGAGCACTGCACTGATACATCACTATCAGCCACCATGAAAGGCTTCATGTAATTCGATGATGCAAATGCTGGGGCAGTAGGTAACACAGTGTTTAGACTTTCAAATGCCTTTTGACAGTTCTCTGTCTCCTGAAACTTCTTGCCTGTTTTAACAATTCAGTGAATGGAGCAGCCACACTGCTAAAGATCACATCAATTTTTTGGCAAAATCTACTCAATCCCTGGAACTGTAGTATTGCTTTCTTCATCAACAGTGTGGGAAATTCCCCAATTAGTTTCATTTTTGCATTCCGTGTTGCCATTTTCCCATATCCAATAACATAGACCAGGAAAGTGACTTGAGTTTTGGCAAATTCACTGTTTGTTGGTTTGCCACCATGCTTGCCTTCTGACTTCGACTGAGCAAGTCCGATAAATTCAGTAAATGTTACTTCCATGGGTGAGTAAAAATCACCAGGTCATCAACACATACCACACAGTTGAGTAATCTGGCAATGACCTCATTAATCCGTCTCTGAAATTTGACGAGAGCGTTTTTCATACGAAATGCCATTACATTGAACTGATATAGTGCATTTGGCATGAATAAAGTTGGAATTGCCTCTGCTACCTCTGACAGTGGTGCTTGCAATTAGCCTCTGAGCAAGTCCAACTTAGAAATGTACGTTCTTGGCACACTTTATCAACACAGTCCTCCAACCGTGAAATTGGATATACATCAATCTTTGTAATGTCGTTGACTCTGCGCTATTACGCACATCACCACTGTTTGCTATCTGTCTTTGGCACAATGACATGGGTGCGTTCCAGTCACTGTAACTCACTTCCATTATGCCATCTTGGAGCATGTGCTGTATCTCCTTCTGAACCTGTGCTAACCCTTCGAGGGCTATGTCTATAAGAATGTTGCTTAATGGGAACAGGAGCTTGTACACATCCATCATGCACAATTAGGTTAGTACTGCCCAGTTCATTTCTGCATATCTGCCCATGTGATAGAAATAATGCTTTCAGATCATTTCGATTTTTTTCTGGAAGGTAACTTAATATTTCATCCCAATTTATGACAAACTTCGTCATTGTCCAAATTTGAGGAATGTCCAATTCAGAACCCTCTGGATTTAGTTCGTTCTTTTGTTCTGTAATCTTTAACACCTTCTCCTCGTGCTTTCCTTCCTTATCAAAATACCTTTTGAGCATATTCACATGACACACTCTGTGAGATTTCTTCCTGTCTGGAATCTTATCAAGTAGCTCACTTCACTCAATTTCTTCTCAATTTGATAAAGTCCTGAAAACCTTACTTTCAAAGGCTCACCTGTTACTGGAAATAACACCAATAACTTGGGCCCAATTGCAAAATTGTGACTTTGGGATTTCTTATCCGCTTCCCGTTTCATTGTTCTCCTTGATACTTTGAATTTTTGTCGAGCCAACTCTCTAGCTCTATTTCATCGTTCGCTAAAATTTGACACATCGTCTAAATGGGTGATCTCTGAATTCTGACTTATTAAAGTCTCCTTAGTCAAGTTTAGCGGTTCTCTTACGTCATGCCCAAAACTTAATTCAAATGGACTGAATTTGGTCGATTTATTCGATGTATATTTGATTGCAAAAAGTAAAAACGGAATTCCCCTTTTCCAATCATCTGGAAAATCCTGACCGTAATTCCTCAACATGCTTAGCGTTTGATGTCATCTTTCTAGCAATAACTGTGATCCTGTATGGTTCGCAGTCGAGTTGAATTACTTTGTTCCCAAATTATCCATCAACTCCTTGAATAGTTTGGACGTGAAGTTGGATCCTTGCTCTAACTGGATCTCTATTGGTAGTCCATATGTAGTAAAAGCAA
Source organism: Hemiscyllium ocellatum (assembly GCF_020745735.1). Taxonomy (NCBI): domain Eukaryota; kingdom Metazoa; phylum Chordata; class Chondrichthyes; order Orectolobiformes; family Hemiscylliidae; genus Hemiscyllium; species Hemiscyllium ocellatum. Next base: position 29,158,091 of record NC_083435.1, on the reverse strand, counting down.
TAAATATTTTTAGCAAGACTTTTAGCTATGATGTTGTTTATTGGATTTGTCTCTGAAAATCTTGTCAACACTTCATTATTGTTAATGAATACGCTTTCCACTTTTTCTTTGAGGTCAGCGACCCACAGTATCAAGCAAGACCCTTGTGAAAGGTTCCTAAAATGCTGGGATAGGTATTAAAGGTGTAGGTTTTATGACTGCCTGTGGTTTTCTGATTAGATGATATATTCGACATGTTTGGCAAAATGCAACGACAACGTAGTCCAGGCCAGTAAAAATGCCTTTGTATTTCATCCAGTATTTTCCTCACCCCTAAAAGACCTCCAACTGGAAGCTCATGCGCCAGTCGCAGTACTTCATTTTTATTCCCTACTGGCAAAACAATTTGAGAAATCTCTTCTCATGTCTCATCTACTTCAATGTGTGATGGTCTCCATTTCCTCATTAAGACATCATTTGTCAAGTAACAACATACAGGAAAACATTCACTTTCTTTCTCAGTAAATGCATTTTGATAAAACATTTTTCATTCCTCATCTCTCTTCTGTCATTCAATCAGGTGAGTAGAGCTAACAATACTTGCATGTTTAGGTATTTCCTCCTTCTCCGTTCCAATTATCTATCTGTTATTGACATTGATTGGGAATCGTCATGTTTGTAGATGAATGATAGCTCAATGTATTTCCGAACATGCAGATGGGCGATTTGTACCGACATGGAAACTGGAAAAATGAAAATAAAAACGAAGTAACCTTTTGGTGGATGAGTCTGACGAAGGATAAGAAACATAAGCATGCAACTACTATCACCACGGTAGAGAAGAAACAATGCAGAAGTTTAATCTAGCTGGATCAATTATGAAACATATCACAAATTAATCGCTAACCATATCGTTGATACTGAGCATGATGAAGCAGAGATTAATTCAGGGACGATTTAAGGCAAAATAGCTCGTTAAAATTGTGGGCAGGTGAACTTCCAAACAACAAACTAAAACTGCCTACTGCACAAGAATCAGGGAGGGGAATAATTAATTCCGAAAGAAAAACCAATTGTCTGTTTGAACTTAGATACCATCAATGTAGATTTTACATTAACCTCGACATTCACAACTTCGGAAGGAAGAGTCTTAGATTATCGTTACACACGTTCTTAATAATTCTCAAACAAATGGAGGAAGTTGTTTTGGAGAATTCAATGAGTTAATCAACATATTAACAGAGAATAGAGGCAGAACGGTAACAAAAGCTGAACTTGAAATTTTATGCATATGAGATGGAAGAGTCGAGTTTGAATTTGATACACTTTTCAAGCAGTTTCACAAAGGAAAACCTCAGTTAGGAATACAACAGCTTCAGCTCGTTTGAACTGCATAGATGTGTACTTAATTGCTGAACACAGAAAATAAGAAGGTTAAAGAGCTGTTAACAAACTTTTAGAAAGTTCAATGCTACGCTACAAAACATGCAGCACCTGGATAATAAAATAACTACTTGCCTTAAAATACTGGAAAGGCCTTTGATATACAGGCAGAAATGCAAAAATTACTGACGGTTAATCAAAGAATGCATGCTCCTCCAAGTTCACCTAAATTTACGGTAGAAAATACTCAGCCATAAGAAGTTCGAGTCATTCCCGAGATCGAAGAAAAGCTAAAGCTCGATAGTCATCTAATTACAAATCAGAAATTGATGTTTCTTTTTAAACATGGACATATGCATTTAAAACATCAATTGCGTTTGATAAATATTTTACTGTAAGTTGCTATTGAACAGACCGGAAAAACGTCCTGAAAATATTCAAAATATCATCTAGACATGATCATTTTCCTTATTTTAAACGAAAATGTAACGCATTGTGGCCCACATGCAATTCGACTACTGGACTGAATTGTAATATTGGAAAACCTAAAAGAATAATACAGCCAGCAACTATTACTTAAAAGAACTGTTCCAATATAGCTACACACAATGCGCTTGATAGAAAGAGAAATTCAGGGGAAAAAAAAACAACTGTCTCACATGGAATTTCTGTAGCAGGCAGAAAACACTCAGCTTCTGGCTGTAACGGAGAGAAGGAAAAATATCTTCCACATTTCAAAGACCCTAAATGCAACTGCTGAATGAAAAATGTGGGAGTTTGACCACATTTTTACAGGCTGCTTAATACTTAAGAAAAGGTAAAGAAACTGTTTATTCTAGTTGCAATAATAGACTGCTCTGCACCTCTACCATAATACTTCTCTTCCGAAAAGAACCAGAACAAAGTGATCTCTTAAAACCGAAATATTGCTACAACTGTCCCTAATAAACGAATATTCAATATAGAAAGACGATTACTTTTTTAAACTCTTCGATATTACACCATTAGCAGACTACAACTTTAATATAACATTGAATCTGAGGACACAGTCATTGCCTATCTCACGATATGTCAGTCAGCTTTTGTTTAATATCGCCACCATGGCTCCATCTCCCTTAATCAAAGTTGGAGCAAAACGTCAGAAATTAAGTTTACTCATCCTGTTACATGTACGATTTTCTGATTGAACGGTTACAATAATAAACTCCAAATAAACAGTCTGAAATGTTTATCCCTAAATTCCTCCAACAGGGTTATGATCAATCTATACACTTCACTCAGCTACACTGTTGGCAAAGTAAATATTGAAATATTGTAACACCGCTGTGTCCAAACTCAAAGTCTCTTCTGCATAGTGGAATACTTCTGTTGATGATTATTCAATTTCTGCATAAGTACCAAATAGGTCTTTTTATGTTCTCAGTGTATTCTTGCAAGCTTACAACATCCACCTGTGCGTCACTTGCATCAATTGGCACCTTGAAAGGCTTTATGTCACTGTTGAGAAATGGTTAATACAGCCTTCACTCTGTCAAACCATTGATTTCTAACCATTTTTCATCCATTGAAAGTTTCTGTACTTCTTCAATAAGTAAATTAGTAGCACAGCTGCACTTCAAACATTCGCAATTTTATGATATAAATGCACTCAATCCCAAGAATGCTAACACTACATTATTTTCAATCATATCGGAAACTCACCAATATTCTTCGTTTTCACTTTCCGTGGGTTCAATTGCCCATTTCCATTAACATGGCCTCGAAATTTAACTTTGGCTTTCATGAACTCATTTTAGCAAGATAACTCTCCAATCCCATCTCCTGAATTGATCAAACAGCGCTGACAATTGCCGCAAATGTTCTTTAAATGAATCATCGAATCCAGACAGTGTGGAAACAGGCCATTTGACCCAACACATCCACACTTAACCAGACTAACCCAGCCAGACCCATTCCCTTACCATATTACTCCATATATACACTTGATCAATGCAGCTCACCTACACATCCAAAGACACTATGTACAATTTAACACGGCCAATTTACCTAACCTGCACATATTTGATTTTCTGGAGGAAAGCAGAACACCCAGAGAAAACCCACATCGACACGTGAAGAATATACACACTCCACACAGACAACCATCCGAGGCTGAATTGATTGCAAGTCCCTGGCACTGTCAGGCAGAAGTGCTAACCACTGAGCCATCATGCTGTCCCAGATGTGTGAACAAAAATCACAATGCCCTCAATTTACAGCGCACATTTGGGTAATCCAGAAATTACTTTGTTGGTTCGCCTTTTAAATATAGTTGGCACATTTTTATATCAAATGGAATGATTCAAAATTGGCATATTTCTGTATCATGAAATCCAAAATCGTCTTCAATATTTCGGACAAATACATTTCAGAATATTATTTGGTTAGTTCCAACTTTGAAATGAAAGTTGCTTGTTATACTATTCAATGCGTTCTTCCAAATTTCGAATCGGCTATGAGTCAGATTTTGGAACTGCATTGACTTTGTCATAGTCCACAGATTACATTTGCATAACATCTGGTTTTGACACCATTACTGTTGGTGAGTCCCTTGGTGATTTTGTTGCCGTTGAATATGCAATCGGTATTCTGCTAATTTTAGAGGTTAAGCCTATGTTGCTTAATTGGCACAGCAATTCCCACCACTGCATCACACATAGTTCTGTGAATATTTACCATCTTTTTTTCACAGATCTCCCGATCTGAATGTAATTACAGTTTGAGGTCATTTCGATATTCATCTGGAAATTAACTCAATATTTATTCTAATTTTTAAGAAATTACTCATTGATAAATTTAATTTGAGGATCGTCCAACTCAGAATTATCTGGACTTTTTTTTCCTGCAGTCTGTATCATAACAAGTGACAGTTTCTCTGCTTGTTTTCCTTCCTTATCAAAATAATTTCTGTGCATATCAAACCACACTTTCTGTGAGTTTTTGTTGATCCGGCATTCATATCAAATAATTCATCCCAATTAATTTTCTTTTGTTTTGATAATGCTCACCTAAAGTCGCTTTTAAAGGTTCATCTACGACTCGAAGTAAAGCTAATCTATTACATCCACCAGCAGAATTGCGGAGTTTTTACTCCTTCTCTGCTTCCTGTTTCATCACATGCTAGTTTTATGAAGGAGTGGAGGTGTATCGTATCTTTAGGAGATGAAAGACTTGGCAATTGCACCGACTGCTGGAAAGTTTAAAATATAACATTTGGTTCAGAACAGGTAGCACTGGCTGTGTTGTAATCAGACAATAATAATTTCGAATTCGGCCAATCAGTTTACATTATACACAGAAAATGCGAAATTCCAATCAAGTTTTAATTCAGTACATTGACAATCTTAATAGCCAACGCCACAATCCGATGATTTGGGGCTATAAAGCCACGGAGGATTGGACAGTTCAGAGGAGAATTGCCAAGCCAGCATCTGCAAACTGCCCAGAGAATAGCTCTCTTAAATATACTTTTATCGATCAGTAAACTGCGAAGCAGAATCCTCATGAAAAATAAAAGAGGAGAGGATTACAGAGAAGAACGGAAAGCTGCTGGGTTTTGAGATAAGTTTTGTTTTATAAATCATAATCGGTAGTTTTATTGGACTAGTTATACAGAAGGGAAATTAGAAGCAAGTTTAGAGGAAGGAGTTCTAAATGGATGTTAGTTAATTGTCCTCTTTTATAGTTCAAGAAATAAAGTTCTTACTTTTACTTTAACTGGTTCTTACCCTATCAAAATTTCACAGATTACTGCACGGGATAAATCTTTTCCATGTTGCTGGGTTAAAATAAGCATGTCAGTTTATCCCGAGTCTTAACATTATGCAAACGATAAATGGTGGCCAACCAACTCACCTGCTCTATTTTTCCTTAGCATATGAAACGCAGTCCAAATGTATTATCTCTGAAATCTGTCTTACCAATTCCTCATTACTTAATTTGAGTGGTTCTCTTACTTCATGTCCAAAAACTAATTGAAATGGATTGAATTTAGAAGATTCAGTTGGATTACTCCTAAATTTAAAAAAATTACAAATAATCCCATAAAACTAGAAGTCTATAAGAATATAAAGCATAGGAACAAACGTTAGCCTATTCAGTCTGTAGAATCTGTTCTGCCATTCAATTGAGGGTGAACGATTTTACAACCCATTGTCTCACTTTTTTCATGTAACACTTGATCCCCTTGACAATAAAGAACCTATCTCTTTCAGTCTTAAATATGCTCAATGACTTCGCCTCCACAGCCTTTTATGGCAATAAATTCAATAGAATAACCTCTCTCTAGGTGAAGTAGCTTCACTGTATGTTTCAATTAAGTCCCCCTTCCAGCTCCACCACCCTTCTAAGCTTCACCAAGTAAAGACCAAGAGTCCTTCACTGCTCCGTATACGTGGAACTTTTCATTGCTGGGATCATTCTAGTGAAACTACTTGGAACATGCTGTGGGCTTACTACATCCCTGCTGAGATATTTGACCAAAACTGTGCATGATATTTCAAATGTGCTCTGACAAGAGCCTGGTCGATCCTCAGCAGGAACTCTCTGTTGTCGTATTCAAGTCATCTCAAAATAAATGTCAGCATTGCATGCACATTCCTAACAATTAACTCAACTTGTAAGTATACCTTCAGAGAATCCGAGGCTAGAACTCCCAAGTCTCGTTGCACTTCAGACTTCATAATTTTCTTCGCATTTAGGGAATACACAATGCTGCTCCTCTGGCTGAAAAAATGAATCACCTCACACATTCCCTCCTTTTACTCCATCTGAGCTTTTCTGTGCTCACTCTCCTAAGCTGTCCAAATGCTTCTTCAGCCCTCCGACTGCTGAACCCTAACCTTTCCATTGACCAATCTTTTATCATCTGCAAACCTAGCGAGAATACCTTCATTTCCTTAATCTATTTCTATAATGCACAAAGTGAAAATTAATGGTGCTGACATTGAGCCTTGTGGATCACGACATATTTTAGCTGATGCCATCCTAAGAACGACCCTCTTTATCCCAATCTGTGCTTTCTGCCTGAGACTCAAGCTTCTACCGATGCTCGCACAATATCTCTAACACTATTGACCCTCAACTTCTTCAGTTGCCTCCTTTGAGGCAATTTGTCAAAGGCCTTATTGAAGTCCACAGAGATAACAATCATTGCTTCTCATTGGTCGAACATGCTTGTTACTTCCTCCAATAATTGCAACAGTTTTGTCAGGCATGATCTCCCCTTGATAAAACAATACTGACTTTTCCCTATTTTAGCAAACACTTCCAAGTATTCAGCAATCTCATTCTTCACCATGGACTCCAATATCTTAAGCAAAATGGAGTTTATTTTGATCGTTCCAAAATTTTCTGTCTATTGTCTTAGCCCTTTTTAAAATACGTGTGTCATGTTTATGATTTTCTAGCAAACTGGAACCCTGCCTGACTCGAGCAATTCCTTAAAAAAACACTAATGCTTCCATTGTTTCTTCAGCTACCTCCCTTAGAACGCTGGGATATAGTCCATCTGTTCCAGATGATATATGCACCTTCATGCAATTCAGTTTTTCGATCACATTCTCCTTGGTGATGGTGACCATACTTAGCTTCACCCTTACACTCTTTTGTTTTTTTGGCGATGTTGCTCGTATCTTTCACCGTGAATTCTATCACAGAATAATTTTTCAGTTCCTTAGCCAAATTCATGCTGCCCACTATTGTCTCTCCATTGTGATTTTCCAGTGTTGAGTATTTCCCTGTTTGCCCTTTATCTATCTAAAGAATTTCCTACAGTCTTCTTTTTTTCTAGCTAGCTTGCCCTCATATTTAATCTTTTCCCTTCTTATTCCATTCTTTCTCATTCTCTGTTGATCTTCCTAATCTTCTGCGTTCCTAAAACCTTTCACCACATTCTGCTTTCTCTTTTCCTTTTCTGTTATCCCAGATTTCCCTATTCCATAATAGTTGCCTCATCCTACCTCTACCTTGCTTCTTTATCCTCGGAATGAATTTCTGCTATTCCTCCCGGAATACTCCCAGAAATCCCTGCCATTGTTATTGCACTTCGTACCCTGCCAGTGTCTTCTCCCAATGAAGTCAACCCAGCTCCTTCTTCATGGCTCTGTAGTTCCCTTTATTCAGCTGTAATACCATTACTTCTGATTCTACATTCTTCTTCTCAAACTGCAGAGTAAGTTCAATCATATTATGATCACTGTCTCCTAAATGTTCCTTCATCTTATGCTTCCTTATGTCTGACACATTGTACAACACGAAATCAGTACTCTTTTTCCATAGTGAGCTCTGCCAGAAGTTTCTCCATGCAAACCTGATTTTCCGAATCCACCTGCATTTTGAAATCCCTCAATATCACTGTAACTTTGCCTTTCCTACACATCTTTACTATTTCTTCGTTTATCTTTCGTGCCAGCTCCCCACTGCTGTTTCCATATAACTCCAACAATGTATTCATTTTACCATTGCGGTTCCTCAATTCTACCCATGCTTATTCTACAGCATCTGGCCTACTTATATTCATAGTATAGATTTAATTTCATTTCTTACTAATAAAACAACCCATTTTCCATTGCCAACCTATCTTTTTTCGAGAGTAAATACAAACTTGAATATTCAGCTTTCAGTCGTGATTCTCATGTGGTCATGTATCCGTGATGCAGCAAGTCATATAATTTCACTCTGCGCCACAAGCTCGTTTACCTTACCTCTTATACTACACATATTCAGGTATAATACATTCGGTCCTCTATTAGCTGTTCCTCTTCTCATTGCCATCCGTTTGCCTAGTGTGTTTGAATTGTAATTGCCAACTCTTCCCAAATCCTCTGCCCCATTTGTGTCTTTGCTAATGGACTTTAACAATCGCTTCTGAATTTTGCGCTCTTACCTACTTCTGTAGTTCGTATTTTCCAATATCTCCTATAATTGAAACCTCCTCCTCTCCCGGTGCAGTTTAGAAATTTGTCTGCAACATACTTGTGTGTTTCACTCGGACTCTGGTGCGAGCACTGTTCAATTAAGACCGACTCTTCCAAACAGGTCGTTTATTCCATTAGTGTTCATGTCCCATAAACTCAAACCCACTTTGACCTCACCAATCGTTAAGCCACACATTTACCTTCTTAATCTTATTTACTCTGTGTCAATTAGCTCTTGGATCGGGTACTAATCCAAAGATTATTGTTCCGCTTTTTAATTTAGCTCCTGACTTTACAGAGTCCCTTAGCAGAACCTCTGACGTAGTTTTATGATTGTCACTGATACCTAGAAGGACCACGATTTCTTGATAGTTACCCTCCCGCTCCAAGTTCCTATTCAGTCCAGATGAGGTATCGTGAACCTGAGCACCAAGCAGGCAACATAACTTTCAGGATACTCAATCCTGATCACATAGTACAATGTCTATCCCTCTAACTATACTATCCACATTTACAACATTTTTTCTTCTCTCCCCAACCTGAATAGCTTCATGCCAGTCATGCTGCTGTGAGTTTTTCATCCGACCTGCAGTCCCCATTCTCATTCACACAGTATGGAAAAGTCTTGAACCAGTTGTAAAATGCAAGCGGCTGAGACTCCTGCAACTGTACCACCTGGATCCCTCTAATTGCCTCACTGACAGCCGCACTGTACTGTCCCTGACTATTGGTTGAATTCGAGTTAGCTAGTTAGATGGTGTAACTGTATTCTGATACATAACGTCCAGAAAACTCTCAACCACCCTGATAAGTCACAATGAATACAGATCACCAGCACATTGACTCTAAGCCAGAGTTCATTGAGCAGCCAACATTTACTACAGGAATGGTAATTGGAATCAGAAGGGGTTTCATCAGTTCCGTCATCATGCATCAACAACACATCAACTGATCCTCCACCCTAATTTTACTTAACTAGGTTTGAATCTTTTTTCTCTTACTTGTCAAATGTTTTATATGTTTCTGCTTATTTTCTCAATATGAATGTAAATTGTAACCAATAATTTTACGAGATGACATTTAACACAGGTTGAAATTTAGCAGACTTCGTATTAGTCAATCAAATCATAGCCCTTCTCTGGCAGCATTTTTCAGATTATCCTCAGTCGAAACATTTTCGAATCAGAAACTTCAACTTTCCCTGGATGGGCTCATTCATTCCCAATCAGATTCTCTCCCGAAATGAAAGCTCCAAAACTGCGAGCTAATTTTCATATATCATTTGCCTTTCAAGGCTGATCCCTGTTCACTCCCACTCAGCGCTGCTCCCGAAGAGAAGGCCTCACTAAATTGAAATCTTTGTCCCAATCCTCCAAATAGTTTTGACAATGAGTTCTGAACACAATCCTTAAAATTTGATCTCACCATTCTAATTGGCCCTGCATTTCTGCATCGCAGGCATTTGCTTTCATTTTTTCGTAAGCAATCCATGAATTTCTTGAATAATTCTGGTATTAATTTGATCCTTTATCGGTTTATGTCTCCTTCCTTCATCAGTATCTTCCACGATTCTGTTTGCCATGATACTGTGCAAATCTGGAAATCTAGTCAACACTTGCATATTGGTCAACAAATACGTAGCTCCACTTTTTTTTAAGATGGGAGTCCTATGCAATTAATTAAGAACACTGTGTATGTTCCTCAATTGCTGGACTGGGTATTTGCATTGCTGGTTTTCTTGCTCTCTCAGGTGTTGCAATGACCGGATATCTTTGATATGTACAGCAAAATTGATCAACATGCTCATACAGCCTATGCCCACACAAATGTTTTTGTATTTTGGCTTGAGATTTCTTTACCCTCAAACGACCTAATTCGAAGAATCCAGGAGATACCTCAACACAACATTTGCACAACTCGTTGGTCAGACAACTTGATAAACTTATTTCGTGTTCCTTATCCGCCTGAATATATGATGGACTCCATTTTCTCATCAAGTCTTTGCTTACTTTTCCACTTTATGGGTTACATACATTTTTTTTATACATACATAAATATAATGTGCATTTTCCGATAAGCTGTTTTATTTTTCGCATTTCTTTTATAATTCAGTTAATTTGTCTGAGTTTGAAGTCTCAATTTCATTTTCCAAAACGTCGGTAAACAAAACAAAAACACATTTATCTTACTCAGGTTTACTTGCTTTCTAAAATTAGTTTTCCTGCAATTCCCATATGCGCAAAACAAAAGTCGATATTGCAAAACCTGCCTGGAAGCGCATAAGGAAGCACAAAATAATAAAACATAGACTTTCGATCAGAAAACAGCATTGAACGTGCCTGATAAATGTCTAAGTATCCAACTTGACCGTAGTTCGTAACTAATTCCACACATGATGTTGTAGCACACATTATGCTCCCAAGCTAACAGTTTTGTATTCTCTTATACATAACATCTTGAATCAGGTTTACCAATCATTTTGGATGCTATCAAGAATGTTGAAAAATAGCAACTAAGATCTCTACCATCTGTGCTGCCTCACCATTAAAAAAAACTAGCGTGAATGCAATCCGAGTTTGTTCACTTTTACATTTTCGGAGAGGTTTAGCTTAATGCTGGCAATTGTTTATGTCTTTTCACCTCGTTTAACTTTTACGTTTTAGATGGATTTTTTTCATTTTCTACTTAACGTATCATCAAGACACGGATGGCATATGCATTGAAAGCATCAAAAAAACACAAAAATCTTTTTGTTTCTTTGCATTATAAATTTCCTGGATCTACTTTGTCAAGAACTGATATGAAGGACGTTCATGTTTTTCAGGTTAAATGCTGTAGAAACTGAAATCCTTGAAAAACAAGACAATAAAGAGGATCAACAAATTATTAAGGAATGCAAAGTATGAAATGGTACAAACAGGAAACCAAAAGACCATTCAGATAGTAGGAGGCCAGAGGAATATAGCAAAAGGAGGAGTCAGGACTTGTCAGAGAAACACAACTGAAGCTGAATTGCAGATCGAGATATTTTGATTTTGTTTAATATTCAAAGACCTATTTTTGCAATCCAAACATTTTTCGTTCAATGACTTGGTAAAGTTTCCAAGTGATTGGATTTCACCCTGATCAGTGGCATTTGAATAGATGTTCTTTTCTTAACTAAAGAAAAATAGTAATGAAATGGCTTTGAAGTACAACGAACAAAGAACACAGAAAAGTACAGGACAGGAACAAACTGTTTGGTGCTCCAAGCCTGCGTCAATCCAATCCTCTACCTAAACCTTTTGCCAATTTTCTAAGGATCTGAATCACTGTAATCCCTACCCTTTCATGTATCTGTCTAGATATGTCTTAAATGACGCTATTATGCTGTCTCTACCACCTCCAATGACAACACGTTCCACCTCCTCATAAAGAACTTTCCATGCATATCTCTGTTAAACTTTTCAACTCTCAATTTGAAGTCGTGATCCCTGTAATTGAGTCCCCCATCTGGGAAGAAAAGCTTCTTGTTATTCACCATGTCGATACCTCTCATTATTTTGTAGACCTCAGGAAGGTCCCGCCCCCCCTTCAAACTCAGACTTTCAAATGAAATAATCCTAATGTACTCAACTTCTCTCCATAATTAGCACCCTCCATACTAGGCAACATCATGGTGAACCAAATCTGCACACACTCCAAACCATCAATACCATTTTGGTAATGTGGCTCCAGAACTTTAACCATTATTCCAAATGTGTCCGAACGAAAGGCTTAGTTAACTGTAACATGATTTGCGAACTCGTGTACTCAAAACCCCATCTGATGTAGAAAAGTATTCCATACGCTTCTTGACCATTCTATTGACATGCATTGCCAATTTCAAGATTTCAGGGTATCATCGACCTGAACATCCAGATCTCTGCACATCAAAGTTCACCAGGACATTTCCATTTACTGTATAGGCTCATCTTGAATTGGACCTTCCAAATCGCATCAACTCGCATTTGGACGGATTGAACTGCATCTGCCATTTCTCTGCCCAACTTTCCAATCTATCTATATTATATTATATTATATTCTCTGATAGTCCACTCAACTATAAGCTACTTCATCAATCTTAGTGTCATCTGCAAACTTGATCATCAGGACACCTACACTTTCCTCCAGACCATTTATGCATATCACAAACAACCTACTTTTCTGCAAGGAACCATGTGGAACACCATTAGTCAGACTACTGCATTTTGAGAAAATCCCTTCCACTACTAATCTGTCTACTGGTGACCAGTAAGTTTCTAAAATATATCTGGTCAGTATCCCTGGACCCCATGTGACAGCACTTCAGCCTATCATGTGGAACGTTATCAAACACCTTAAGGAAGTCCTTGTATGTAACGTCTACATTCCTTCCTTCACAAATCAACTTTGTCACTTTCACAAATAATTGTATTAGGTTGGTAAGACATGATATGCCCTATACGAAAGCATGGTTTGTATCACTGATAAGGCAATTTTCTTTCAAATATGAAAAGATCTTACCTCTCACTAAGTACTCCAGCAGCTTCCAACCACTGACGTCAGACTCTTAAGTCCATAAATTCCTGGATTGTCCTGTGACACTTCCTAAAAAAGGGGACATCTCCAGATCTTTGAGAGCTCACCCATGTCCAACGATGCTTCAAATGTAACTGTTAAAACACCAGCTATTTCCACTCTCACTTTCCTGAGCAGCTAGGCATAGATGTCATCAGGACGTGGGAACTTGTTTACTTTAATGTATTTTAGAATACCCAACACTTCCACCTTCCTTATGCCATCTCGACATAGAGTAATCAACCATTTATCGCTATCCTCAGCTTCTGTCATGTCCCTTACCTCGTTGAATATCTTTGCAAACTATTAATTAAGAATCTCATGCATTTTCTTTCATTCTAAACATAACTTTCCTCATTTGTTCTTGAGTCGAACAGCTCCTCACATATGATTAAAGGCTTTGGCATTTTCCTTAACCCTGTTTACTTGATAAATTGCATGATTCCTTTTAGCTCTCTTAATCGCTCGTTTCAGATTGCTCCAATATTCCAGATATTCTTTCAAAGCTTTGCCTGCCGTCAGACGCCTCGACCGTATGAACACTTCCTTGTTCATCTTCGCTTGTCTGATAATTTCACTGATCAGCCATGGTACCCTAATCTTGCCATTTCCATCCCTCATGTTCACAGTAACACGTCTCTCTTGCACGCGAATTCATATCTCTTTAAAAGACTCCCACCTTTCAAGTGTAGATTATCCTTTAAGCAGCGGCTCCCAATCTTCATTCCCCAGCTCCTGCTGAATTTTGTAATAGTTGGCCTTCCCCAATTTAACACTTTTCCTTTAGGTATGCTTTATTCTTTATCCACGAGTGTTCTAGAACTTATGGAATTGTTTTCAGTTTTTTCAAAGTTATCCCTTACTGAAACTTCAATCAGTTGTGCGGTTTCAGTCCCCAACACGAGGTCTGGTATGACTCCTCCCTGCGTTAGACTATGTATACACTGTTCTACACTCTTCGATGCTCCTTACTTATTCTGCTCTATCTCGACATCGAACACTGAGTGAATTCTAGTCAATGTTAGGAAAATTAAAATCTCTTACGAACATCACCTTTTTGCTCTTCCATTTTACCATGCTCTGTCCACATTTTTGTACATCTATCTGACATTCGCTTTTGGAAGGTCTATGATTCTCCCCAACCCCACCCCCTACTTTGTTACAGCACCCTTTTTATTTCTGAGTTTTGCCCATATTCTGCAAAGTGCTGTCCTTCAACAAAACTGTGATATCCTCTCTGACTGGTAATACAAATCATTCACCATTTTTACCTCCCTCTCTATCCCACCTGAAGAATCAATATCAGTACCGTGGGATATTTATTTGCCAATTAAGCACTTAACTCAACCTAGTCTCGATATTAGCTAAAGCATCATAATCCCAGGTTCTAATTCAAGACCAAAATTCATGTACTTTATCAACTGCACTTCTTGCATTAAAACAAATGCACCTCGGACGACTAGTCCCTTTGCACTCATCATCTGGTCACTGCCTACTATCATCATTTGTCATTTGACTTAATTATCTATTTCTTTGCAGGCTTCAGTTACAATCTCCCTACAGTCCACTGCCCTTCTCATTTGATTCCCAACACCAGCCACATTAGTTTATATGCAGCTTTAATAGAAAACCCTGGAGTAGAAGAAAAGTAAAGATTTATTTTAAAATGGAAAGCGAGGTCAAATTCAATTACCACCTGTAAGTAGAAAGCTTTCTACACTCCAGTTCCTAGTCACAACGACTGTTTTCTCTCTCAGCCTGAAGTGTGTGTGAGTGTGTGTGTGTGTGTGTGTGTGTGTGTGTGTGTGTGTGTGTGTGTGTGTGTGTGTGTGTGTGTGTGTGTGTGTGTGTGTGAGAGAGAGAGGGGGTGTCGGTGAGGAGCGGGGAGCGTGGGCGGTGGGGTGGTGGGGATCGTTCTCATTTTCTCAGGTGTGACACAGAATTATAATAAGAGTTGATTTGGAAGAGTTTGTAATAATTGATAGAAATTAATGTCATTCCAGAATTTATATATTCAAGTTAGTACTGAATTTTGATGTTTTGTTCGTGAAATATAAGTATTCATTTTATTGGTAATTAGAAAGATTTAGCTGGCAAATGTCTGGGAAAGTTTATAATAATTAGGAGCATTGCAAAATCCTAAAACAGATAACGGAGGCATCTGGTAAACATCATGAGATATGATGGAAAGTAAGGCTGTCCATTGTGTTACCCATCATTGGTTGTGCCTCCACTGGATTGGATATGTAGACTTGACTGACTGTTATGGCACGGGATAAATTCATCTGCTAATTCAAACCAGCAACACAGAAATATTCATGCTTACTGTAATGAGTTTAAATTCGAGAGAGGAATAACGATCCTAGAGGTCACTATTTAAGTAAAAATTAACAAATTTATTATTAAAGTGCAACAGTGAATATTAAAACCAATAAGTATTAACAATTACTTTTCTTAAGGATGTCTAAAACACTACTTTGTTAAAAAAAAAATCCCAGTTAAGATTTACAGGAAAAGGGAAATCGCGTTTTCGAAACGGGTTACCCTTGTCGACACTCCCTTGCAGAATTTCCTCTTTAGGTTCTCCCCAGATTGATTTCGATTTTCTGATGTGCAAAATCCTTCCACAGACAAGTAACTTGCCGAGAATTCTTCAAATAGCAGCGTACATTCATTAGTCTTTGGGCAGTTCTTCCTCTGGCTGTTCAAAATGTCCTATTTTTATCAAATCTTCGGATCGTTTCATTGGTTTTAATATTACCAAAATACTATTTGATAATACTACTTATTCAATTTTTGTATATCGGGGATAATTTAGACTGTTTGGCCGAATTTTCATTTGGTTTTCTTCCATTGCAACAAAGCTGCAGTATTGGTTTCAAACAAGTGTTACATTCTTACTTTGTTCAGAACAATTTTTACTGTGTCAGTCAGCACTTGCTAGTTTTTCAACTCTCTTAAAGGTACAGCACACATTAATAACAACCCCCTCTTCAGAAAAGAAATGAACCATCACAATGGAAATATGTCTATACTGTTTTTCTATTACTTGATCACAATACCAAGACATACATTTCATTTTAATCTGCGTTCATATTGACTGCTTCCCAAGTAAATATAACAGTGAATAGAAGTGAATCTTATCTATGCTTTATCCGTTAAATCCACCAGAGTACATTGTGATTACGTTCTTGCGAACCACAACATGTGCGAAATGTAAATTAAAAGTCTGTAATATCAGATTCCAATGAAATAATCTCATATTCTTGCTTTTAATGTCTTCAAAGATGTAAGAGGATTGTGATTCCTGTACGCAAACTTCTTTGAAACATTATTAATCACATACACGTTGAAATGTTTAAAACCGGTAGCAAAGTGAATAGTTCTTTTTTAATCATTGGTTATTTCTTCTGGTGTGTGATGAGTGTCTTTGAAAAATAATCAAAAGCAGATTCATCCTATCCTCATCTTCCCGTAGTAGCACAGGTCCACCTCCTATGAGACTGGCATCGATTTCTACTTCAAAAGGTTTCGAAAAATCTCGTGTAGCAAAAACTGGTTTGGTGTTTAATATTACTTAAAGTTGTTGAATGCCTCATGACATTGTTTTGTACACCTAAACTTTGTGCTTTTCGACAGCAAATCAGTTAACCATGTACTACACTGCTTAAGTTTGGAACAAACTTTCGATAAATTCTGACTTCTCCTCAAGAATTGAAGCACCTTTCAGCGAGGTCTTCAACTAAAAGCCTACGTTTGTTTACCTTTGTGCCGTTATTTGTGTAGCTGTAACAAATGTCTGGTTTTATTCCATAAAATATCAGATTGTCTTCTTAGTTTTAATGTGATCAAAATACTTAATTGAAATTTGATTTTATTTTGGTATCCTGAGGAATAATTTACACTGATTGGCCGAATTTGTTGTTGTCCCATAGCAACACAGCTGCACGATTGGTTTCGAATTCGTTCTATTCTTACGTTTTACAAACACTTGGTGCTGTGTCAAACAGTCTTTACTATATTTTCAGCTGTCTTAACGGAAAAGCACACCTTCATACTGGTAACAATTCAATCAATTTTCAGTGCATTTATTGTAATGGAAAAGTTAAAGAAATGATGTATTCATCTGCAGAAGTCAGAGTTTCGTTAACCTCTCTGCTCACCTGAGCTATATTGAGAGGGCATTGATTAGGTTTTTTTAGATTTGGTTTCTTTTTTAGATTACTTTCAAAGTAGAATCAGGCCCTTCAGCCCAACAAGTCCACACCAACCCTCCAAAGAGCATCGCACCCAGACGCATTCCCCTGCTTTTACCCCTTCACCAATTTAGCACGACCAATTCACCTAACCTGTACATCTTTGGACTGTGGGAGGAAACCGGAGTACTGGGATGAAGTCCACCCAGACACGGGGAGAATGTCCAAACTCTACACAGACAGTTACCTGAGGCGGGAATTGAACCCAGGTCTCTAGTGTCCTGCGTGAAATCCATTTTCTGATTGACTGTGACCTCTCCACATATGTGGAAGAAGAGCTCTGAATAAAATGTCGTTTCTATTACTGAAGACGGACCTCAAGACTCCTCATTGATATTTCTGTCTGTAAGACTGCGTTTAAACTTTGCCAGACTTTAAACAATCCGACTCACCAGCCATTTCCAGAGAACTGCACAGTATTCATTTAAAATTCAATTTATAGTTGAGTCTAGATCAGTTCTGCATCCTTCTCGAATATCCTTTCATTGTCGCTGAGAACAAGCTATGGTGAGAGTTGCTGAGTATCCCCTTCAAAGTCTGGCATTGCATTTATATAAATATTAACGCAACTTCCTAATTTTTGTTTATATATTCATTCACAGAATGGGGGCGTTGCTGGCAAGGCTAACAGTGTTTCCACCATTAGTTTACCAGAGAGCAGTTGAGGGCCTATTATATTGCTGTGGCTGTGCAGTCACATGTCGGCCCGATCAGGCGAGAATGGTCATTTCCTTCTCTCTTGGAAATTAGTGAACCAGATGTGTTTTTCCAAAAGTCGAAAATAGATTCATCGACATCAACACATTCTTAATTCCAGTTTGCTTATGTTTTTTTTAGATTGAATTGAAATGCGGCCGTCTAAATTGCCTGTATTTGAACGTGGGTCCGCAGAACACTGCGTAGCTCTCTGGATTAACAGTCCGAACAATAACTGAAAATGTGTTGCTGGAAAAGCGCAGCAGGTCAGGCAGCATCCAAGGAACAGGAGATTCGACGTTTCGGACATAAGTCCTTCTTCAATAATGAGGAAAGTGTGTCCAGCAGGCTAAGATAAAAGGGAGGGAAGAGAGACTTGGGGGAGGGGCATTGGAGATGCGATAGGTGGAAGGAGATCAAGGTGAGGGTGCTAGGCCAGAGTGGGGTGGGGACGGAGTGGTCAGGAAGAAGATTGCAGGTTAGGAAGGCAGTGTTGAGTTCGAGGGATTTGACTGAGACAGGTGGGGTTAGGGGAAATGAAGAAACTGGAGAAATCTGAGTTCATCCATTGTGGTTGGAGGGTTCATAGTTGGAAGATGAGGCGCTCATCCTCCAACAGTCGTGTTGTTACGGTCTGGTGAGGGAGGAGTCCAAGGACCTGCATGTCCTTGGTGGAGTGGGAGGGGGAGTTGAAGTGTTGACCCACGGGGTGTTTGGGTTGGTTGGTCCGGATGTCCCGGGTGTTCTCTGAAATGTTGCACAAGTAGGCGGCCTGTCTCCCCAATAGAGAGGAGGCCACATCGGGTGCAGCGGATGCAATAGATGATGTGTGTGGAGGTGCAGGTGAATTTGTGCCGGATATAGAAGGATCCCTTGGGGCTTTGGAGAGAAGTAAGGGAGGAGGTGGAGTAAGGGCACAAGTTTTGCATTTCTTGCGGTTGCAGTGGAAGGTGCCAGGAGTGGAGGTTGGGTTGGTGGGGGGTGTGGACCTGACCAGGGAGTCATCTTCCGCCTAGGAACCCTCTAACCACAAGGGATGCTTCCGCCTAAGAACCCTCCAACTACAAGAGATGACTCCCTCGTCCAAACAATTTATTTTAAAATAACTACCATAATGCAAGGCAAGGACCTTCTTAAAAGCATTAAAGAATACACTAAGATCCAAAAATAGACTCTTGTATCATGTTCGACCATCAATGCAACAGTACTTGTGATTGATCATATTATTAACTGGAACAGCTATGCAGTTACTGGTGCAAAAAGAAATACCAAGCTGAGACTAGGAGTTTTGCGTGGATTCCCCGCCATCATTATCCGCGAATACTACCAAACATTTGTGGGAAATAGAAAATGTTGGTCTTATGTAATCAGCGTGTGGTCTGAATTAGTGACTGATGTCTCTGGTTAAATTTGAGTGAGGAAGCTTTATTTTGTAACTAGTATGCCATATCTGACGTGGGAACACAAGATACCTTGAAATGTTCTGTTTATAATTCCTGAAAGTTTGCACTGTTAGGAGAAGCGATATGCATATCATCGTAACAAACATTCTAAGGCTGGTGAGCAGTTTTGGGAAAAAAAGATAACTCAACCATTCTACCATGTTATGAAGACTTTTTTTTTCTAAAAATGTATGCATGCAATATACTTGACTGGACTAATACGTATCTTGAAGAATTTCTCAAAGAGCACACTGTAAAGAAAATATACTGGCTACCTAATCAAAAGTTTCAAAAAACAAGGTGGTTCGACAGAGGCATTGATTTGAATATTGAGAGCCAGTTAGTGTCTGCTAAATAAAACATTGCCTTTGAAAAGAGACAAAGAATTTACCACAATGTAAGCTAACTGTCCACTTGTCTCTTTTTTGCAACTGCTTATCAAAGTTTGTGTCGAAATCCAACTGGGCGATCTTATTTCTAGAAAAATATCTCTTAATTTACTTTTTGCTGTGCAGAAAAAAGCGAAATCAAAATCTACACTCTTATCCCCATGTTGAGAGATCTTATTATACTCCCCTGAAACAGGTAAAACGTGAACATTAGCCCTGTGTCAGAGATAAGGGTATTACCACTGCACCATGGAATTTTTTTCTCTCAACTGCTCGATCCCAAAATGATTTCAGCCTGTCATCACTGTTCCAAAAACCCTGTTCCAGAAACTGGTCTGGAAAATGAATTCAGCTGCAGACTAGCATTGTGTGAAACTTGCACTTTTTAAAAATGAAACTGAAATTTGACCGAATAACTTCGAAGATAACACTCTGCAGTTGTTGTTATTTTTTTTCATCCAACCTTGGAGGGATTTTGTTTATGTGGATTACGTTTTCTTAAGAGTACAATTTGCCTGCATATGATTATGATAAACCATACTACTAAACAAACTTTGCTTGAGTAAGTTTATTTTTGAATAAACTCTTTTATTGTTTGAAATTTTCAGTAGATTAATTCATTTGTTTTGATGCTGATCTGTATTCAGTTGATTAATGGTAATATCACTTTACATTTTAAGTTCAAACATGAGGTTGGTGGATGAGTGAGATGAGGAAAGCAATTGGTCCACCCGTCGTAATTGGTTTGGAATAACTACTGAACTAGCGAACTTTCACGTGAAGTCATATTCATTCAATATACTTGAACGCATGAAATGCCTCATAATCAAATATCGTTTTAATTAAGGATCTTTCATTACTTTCTACAATCACAGTGGCATCATATATAACACAACAATACACGGCAGTAAAGTGGAAGTATAGTGATATTAAGATTTGTCGTGAGTTATCTGCATCTACTTCTAGTGTTGCAGCACCTGCGTTGTGAGAATCTAACATGATTATTTCGTTTTCGTGCTTCGTTTGAAATTGTTTGCAATTACATGTACTGCAGCTTTTTCCTTAATAGCCAGTTCACAGCATCACTCCATATAGAGAAATAGACCAATCTAGAAACAAGCAGCCCTATAATGACAGTGAACCAGACTATGCAGATGTTACTGAGTTCTTAAATGGCCATTTTAACAATCATTATGCTACTTTGAACTCTATATATCTCTTATGACCGATCAACACACGCGCATGCACAAACACACACACACGGACACACACACCTTTGTTCGAGAAGGAAGGAAACTTTGAAGTCGAATTGGAACAATAATCCAGATGCTGAATGGGCTTAACTCACTTTTAGAGATCTAAGGTCATTATTCCAATCAGGTCATGTTGAGCCAAAGAAATTTCTCATAGTATTCCAGCACCTTTCATCCTGTGTTAAAGGATTAAGGGACAATAAATTGCTTGCTGAGCGGAAGGGGAATCCTCACATCTGAGTGAATAAGCGATAAGAAAATGAGAAGAGTGGATGGATATGATTGAGTTTTGGATGGACTTCAAGGTAAGAGGGAACCCCTTGGGAAATAAAATAGGAAAAATCTAAATCTACTCTTCTCTGACTAACACCAGTGCAAGTAAAATGCAGTCTAAATCTATCAATATGATTTCAAGGTATCAGGATATTTAGGGGAACCTGAACAGAGAAACAAGTGGCATTCTCGATCATTTTCTACCAGATTGCTTGTGGCACCAGCAAGCGTCACTCTAACTTAGAATTCATAGGCATGGCAATCCATGTTAAAGCCCCAAAGTATTCGCTTCAAAGCTACCTTGAATGTTGAATTGGATTTTCCCATCCTAGTTTATTATTCACATAGTTACCACTTTCAGGGAAGAAAGTACAATAGTATTATGTCCGTATTCATCAGAAAGTGCATAAAATGGTCAGTCTTCAACAGGGAAAATACATTCAGTTCAAAAGAAATTTCTAAAACCGTTGAGTCATATTGTTGGAAAACAAAGAATTACTACTGTAAGATTCAGTTAAGATTTGTGAAAATGCAATTAGTAGGATTGTTGAGGGCAAAGCAGTGGAACAAATTTGTACGGACTTCAGTAAGACATTCGATTAGGTTCCTTTTGGTTGACTACTCACCAAGGTTGGATCACACATAATAGAGGGAGGACAAGCTCTTTTGTTATGAACTGACTCAAAAGTAGAAGACAGAGGGTGGTGCTGGTGTGTGGCATTTCTGATTGGAGTCTTGTGACCAGCGATGTGCTACAATGGCCGGTGCTGGGTCAAGTGTTTTTCTTTATCTGTATATTATGACAAGGCTGTGAAACTAAATGTTAATTAAACCAAACACTCAGTCACGCTTACCACGCCACCCTTAATCTGTTAAAGTATGAGTGACAGAGAACTCCAAAATTCCAATATTTACAGGGATGAATGTCGATTTATTTCTTCATTCTAAAGGTGAACATTAAACAAAAACTATATAGAATTTTAACACATCTTTATCTTAAATGCTTGCTGTGTGCCTCTAACTATATAACAATATACTTTTCACATAACAACCCGTATTAAAATTGCATTAACTGAATTTCTGAACCACATAGCGACTGCTGTCTCTGGTGTCCACATTCTTTCGGCTGAGACCTCTTGGGTCGTCTTCTCTCTTTTACTGAATAGATGCTTCATATGCAAAAGGGACCTTTAATAGAGAATCTTTTGCTGGCAGTCACTTTTCCGACAGCAGTTGGTTTCTCTGTCTAACTGTACAAATGTTCGATTCTTTACACGCCAAACGTCAGTTTGTCTGATTATTTCGGGGTTGGCCAGATCAATAAATTCAAAACATACTGAGTTTTAGTATCACAGAGCATAATTTTAAACTGATTAGTTAAATTCGAATTGTGGTTGAAACCACTCAGGTATCTAGTTTACATGCAAATGTTACATTTTTTCAACATTCCGGTACATTCTGAGAATGATAGTCAGTCACGTGACATGTGCTTGTCAGTTGTGAGTGCAAAACTTCATCCACTCACTCTTAAAGGCACAGTGCATGTCTTCAACTTCCTATCGTATATAAATGATTTGGATGCGAGCATAGGGGGTACATTTAGCAAGTTTGCAAGGGACTTAACTACAACCACAGGGACGCCAAGACAGCAGACTTCCTAGCAGCACTAGAATGCACACTCATGAACAATGGATTAACAGAAGAGACACGACAAACAGTGAGACAAAGTATTGTACGTATGATAATAAGGAAAAGACAAACACACAACCTCAACACTAAGGAGAAAGAAGCACTAAAATCACTTAAAAAACTATAAGACGATAATCATACTCCCAGCAGACAAAGGCAGAATGACTGCTATACTGGCGAAGTCAGACTATATCTACAAAGCAGAACAACTACTTGCAGACACCAACACCTACCAAAAGAGGGAGTTTGACCCCACTCCACAGCTCACCAATAGGACAACCATCACACTGAGAAACCTACAAAATAAAGGACAGATAACCAGGTCTGACCTACAAAGAATGAAACCGGAAAGCAACAACACCCCCTGATTCTATGGACAACTTAAAGTACACAAACCAGACATCCCACTCAGAGCCATAGTATCATTACAAGGAACACCAACACACAAACTGGCTAAAGAGCTGAAGCCGGGCATAAACCGCCCCGTGTTTACCGTGGAGCAAGGCCCACATCGGGAAAACCAGCAGTATCCATTTTAAGCCAGCAGTATCCATTTTAAAGCAAACAGTATTTATTTTAAGACAGCAGCTGCCAGCCCGACCACGTGATCGGGAGAAAGACAGATGCAAATACACACCAGATCAGACACTAGTCAGAACTCCAGACAATGGTCATAACTCACAGATCGAAACCCACCTTATAATCTCGTCAAGGTCCCAACTGACACATACCCATAACCTGATCATGAAAAACAGTCCTACACAAAAGGATGAACCTAACAGACACATTGGAAGTAACAAAGGGGGATGCTAGCCTCCATTCCTCATGGACAGACAAGCAGAAAGCACCCGGACCCATTCACATAAAGATAAACAGCACACCTTTTGTGTGTACTGCCGACTCTCCGAGGACGGCAGGAAGCTTGACATTCGCAAATACTCCAGCCATGAGTACCACCATTCACACTCATTCATACCCAATCTCCTACATCCTGACTCATGAAGTATATAGCTTGCAACATCGCACGGGAAAAGTTAGAGCGATCGAGGTTCAAACCTCGGTTGCTCTCCGCTGACGTTACATACTTCAATAAAGTCATCGATTGTCGAACTGCACTCTGGGCTCAGACTGAGATCATTTCATCTGCGCTAACAATTGGGGGCTTCTTCCTGGTTAACGACGGCTGCTGGATCCCTGTGACGGCACTGGGTGAGTATCTTTACACTTTTACTTCTCGTGTAAAAGTCTCCCAGTGCCTCGCAAGTGATTTCAGTCAGCTGTTATCTGAAACTGTGAATAGAGGGGGTCCGGCTGTCAGGTAACGACAGAGACTCTTTAAAAGTGTGTGTTTGTGCCTGTGTGAGTGATCCTTCACGGGTGGGCAATTGGGGTCGCGAAGCACTGGTAAAGGTGTGCATGAGACTGCTTTGATTTTCGTTTACTGTCATTTATTGTTAACGTGTTCGAGTGACTGATGGGCTGAATTTCCCATTGATCCCCTGTGTAAAACACCGACAAACAAAGCCTTCCTGGATAACCTCTGCAGTGGGAATTTAAGGGATCCCATTGTACATTGAGCCCGGTTTTTAAAAATTATTTTGGCTCCATTCCTTGAGTCCACGGTAGGGGCTGGAATGCCTACGCGCGCGACAAGACGGGACGTCCTCCAAACCAGCCCGACGAGCGGAGCCTCTGGGCCAAGCTTTCGCCCATTGCCTCCGCAGTCCCGGGTGGTGGTCGCTGTGGGATTAGCGCGTAAAGGTCTGAGTTCACGCGCCCGCCATGCACACGGGCCCCGGGTTCACGGACGGTGCCGGCGGGTACACACGGCCGCTGAACTTCAGATGGCGAGAGAAAGACTCACGGGTTTTTTTTAAGGTTGCGCGCCATTTTAATTTCATTTTTGTTTTTTAGTGGTCTGCACTCACGCCGTTCCCCCCCCCCCCACCTTGCACACGGGCCCCTGGTTCACGCCCGGTGTTCGCAGGGCACGCACGGTCAATGGGCATTAGGCCATGAGAGTGAGACTCACAGTAACCCCGGGGCCACACGACCGGGTATAGACACGCGCCCCGTTTATACCTAACCCGCACCTGCCTTCGTCAACCCGGGGACTAGGGTCCAATTTCAGGGAGTGGGCTCCTCGACTGGGAGGTGAATTAGTCAGCGCCAGTTGCATTTCTTGTGCTCCTATGCTGGTAGTTTTGTTATTTTCAAGTCCTCTCTCCATTACGCCCGCTGTGCACCACCACCCACACCCACAATGGCTGGCTGCACGTTCGGCGATTTAGAATAGGGGT
Organism: Hemiscyllium ocellatum; assembly: GCF_020745735.1. Classification (NCBI taxonomy): domain Eukaryota; kingdom Metazoa; phylum Chordata; class Chondrichthyes; order Orectolobiformes; family Hemiscylliidae; genus Hemiscyllium; species Hemiscyllium ocellatum. The sequence continues at coordinate 29,132,897 of NC_083435.1, read as the reverse complement.
CAGAAGGCTCCCTTACTCGTTTCATAGCCGACGAGAATAAAAAGGTCATCATGGCTATGCTCCGACCGGGCAGGCGGCCCGCTGATCCACTGGATGCCCAGCGGGAGTGGTGGGCCCGCCAGAAAAGGGATGGATACGAGAAAGCCTGCGTCCTTGTGCTTCAGGCACATGTTAGGCTCGCTCGCAAGGTCCATCTATACGTGCAAGATAAGCAGAGACAGGCCTCAGAACACCTCAAAGCCCAGGCGCTTGCCAACCGTACAATCCTGCCGACATTATCTGAGCCTCCAAGTGCCCCGCCGTCCCCCACCTGGGACTGGGAGGGGCTCGTGGACAACACAGGCCACCGGGAATCACACGCAAGCCCAGCTCGCACCGTCCCGGTTAAAATTGAATATACCCCGAGGGTGGGGAGAGGGGGGTACCAGCGTCCCAAACTCACAACCCCCGCCTTAAAATGACATACGTCTCCTTAACCCCACGTGATACTATGAAACTCCTGGACAGGCTCCCCACCCTTAAGCCCCACCACAACAATGCTGAATTTTGGCAGCTGCTTATGGAGATGCAGATCTGCCACAACTTCCACAATAGGGACGTGGCCGGTCTGGTCCGGACCAAACTCCCTGCGCATCTGTGGTCCAGGCTCCAACCCGCGCACCAGAATGGATCCTGGTGCGCTGACCTCAGCGACAGCCGTCGCGAGCAGGAGGCTGCCCTTGCAGACTTTAAGGCCGATGTCAGCGAGGCTCTCGGCCACACACCAGTCGACTTGAACGCCATTGTGGCCATCACCCAGAAACCCAGCGAGGGTGCTCAGGAGTATGGGGTCCGTAACTTCGAGGCCTTCAGGTGCACAGCGGGATCCCTGATGCTGAGAGGCTGAACCCCACATTTATCCAGCTATATAAGAACGGGTTAGGCCCCACACATCAGGCTGTCCTACGGACAGGCCTGGTACCCTACGTCTCTTTCACAGAGCTCGAGAATTGGGCCATGTCCCTCGATAACTGAGCCCCGGCCACCGTTGTGGCACTTTCGACACCCAAGCCACTCGTTTGCTATCGCTGCAGACAGACGGGTCACTACAAGTTTAACTGCCCGCTCTCCTTCCAAAGCCCCGGAGACCCCAACTTGGGAGGGAGCAGCCCCAGCCAGTGCAGGGACAACCCGGGTAAGCACCGGGGCCGTTTCCCATCGCAGCATGCACACTGTCGCCACCCCACGTGCCCCAGCGAACATGGAATCCCCGAGCAGGGAACCTACGGCGACCCACGGCTGCAAACTCCACACAAACCCCGCAGCCCTAGCCCGAAGCCTTCCGCCTCCGAATGGGATCAGCTCAGTCGCGGGCACCTGCACGAGTTCTTACAGCTACTCGCCCGGCGAAAGGACTGAGTAGCGTCGGCCGCTTCCGAGGGAGCCGACTCCCGTATCTGGGTTTCTGCATCGCTTCAGGGCCGCCGATGCCAAATTTTGATAGATACGGGGGCGTCAGTCTCCTTCACAGACCTCGACCTCCCATCCACCCATCAGCTCGGTTGTGACCCGCTGTAGCGAGGACACCCTCCTAGAGATCGATGACATTCTACTCCCCGTCCACTTCTGGGTTTGCCCAAACTTGGAAAGGACGATCCTAGGCATTGACCTGCTGTGCGAACTGGGAGCGGTAGTGGACACGTACCACCGGCGCCTCCTATGGACGTCCCGCAAATCCCATAAGAGCGCCCTTGTAGGCAGATGGGTCCCCACTAGATCCGTCGCTGCACTCGCGTCCTGCGGCCCTAGCACCCGGGACTGGACCGGGGATGGCGCCTTTGGAACAGTCTGCCAGTTGGTCCTGGAGGTCTGGGCTACGAGCAACCAGGACTGTGGCCTTGTCTGTTCCCCACCGAGCGGATACTCGGCCCTGTACACCCCCCACACCGACAGTAACCCATCAAACCCGAGATGCTGCGTGCCACGGAGACCATTGTGGCTGAACTCACCAGCCACGGTGTCTTGCGATCCGTGGTGTCCACCACCAACTCCCCCATTTGGCCAGTCTGTAAGCCGGATGGGAGCTATCGGCTCACCAACGATTATACGGGATTCAACCGGGTCACACCCATTGAGCACCCCATTGTTGTCAGACCGTCCACCATCTTTAACAGCCTAGAGCCTTCCCACCGGATCTTTGCGGTCTTGGATGTGGCAAACGGCTTCTGGTCCATCCCGCTGCACTGTGACTCTCAGGACAAGTTTGCTTCACGGTGTGAGACAGGCAAAACACATGGACACGGGTGCCACAAGGCTTTCACAATAGTCCCAACATTTACCACAGGGTCATGAGTCGGACCCTCGTGGAATGCGACCGATCCCCTTTCTCTAGCACCCTCTTACAGTACGTGGACGACCTGCTGATCACGTCCACGCCCCCCCCCCTCCCACCTGGGAGCCCTGACCACCGTCCTGAGCACCCTCACCCGGGCAGGTTTTAAAATCAGACCCACAAAGGCCCAGATTGGCCAGGCCACAGTCTGATACCTGGGCCAGGACATTAGCCAGGGCAGCAAGACCCTGCCTCCCAATCGTAAGTCGGCCATCGCCGACATGCCACGGCCGGACACGGTCAGGGGAATCCGCCACATTATGGGCCTTTTCAACTACTGCCGTGCCTTCATAGCGCATTGCGCCACCATCACTGAGCCCATCCAGTGCCTGGCAAGGGGGAGGGGGGTTAGGCCCGGTGCAGAGAGGGTGGAGTGGGGCCCCGAGCAAGCTAAAACCCCACTTCCTCAGTGCCCTGGCCCTGCACCTTCCCGACCTCTCTAAGCCCTTTCAAGTCTTTTATAGCCTGTGGGGGGGTTCTATAGCGCCGTGGTCACCCAACTCTTTGGGGACCGCATGAAGCCCGTAGATTACTACACGTATTACTCTACGAAGGAGTCCCCGGTCGTGAGGGGGATGCACCGCTACGAGGGCGCACTTTGCTGCGCCACATGGGCGGTCTGTGTGTGCGAGCCGGTCACCATGTCTGGTCAGATCTTCCTGCACTCCGGACACACTATAGTGGAGCTACTGAATACAGGACGCCTCTGAACCGTCTCTGACGCCCGTAGGGCAACCTGGGAGGCAGTCCTCCTCGCCCAGGACAAATCCATTAGAATAGTTAGAGACACGGGAACGAACCCCGCAGACGGGATTATAACTGTAGGGGAACCCCACCACTGCCAGGCCCTCATGGATTCGGCTGAGGAGGACTAAGTTGCTGATAGTCTTATCTCGGTTCTCGACCTGGTCCTATACATTAATGGCTCATGCCGGTTGGTTAAGGGGTCCTACTGGACGGGTTAGGCAGTGGTCGACGACACCGGGGCCACCCGAGAACAGGGAACATTCGACAGCGGTACCTCAGCCCAAGTTGCGGAGCTGGTCGACCTCATGGCAGCACTCCGCATGGGGGCGGGCAAGCGGCTGAATATTTTCACTGACAGCCAGTACGCTTTTGGGGTAGTCCATGACTACATGACAGCATGAAGCCGCTGGGGTTTCGTCACGGCCGGTGGCGGCCAGATAAAACAAGAGAACACAGTCCGTGACTTAGTAGCGGTAGCGCACCTTCCCCTGCTTGCGACCGTTGTAAAAATCAAGGCGCACCAGCGGGCCACCGAACTGTTTGGGAACCATCGGTCGGACAAGGCCGCCAAAGACGCCGCAAGTGCCCCTCTACCCCCCCCACCCCGTACGCTCTGCGCCTGTGAATGAAGTCCGGGACGTTAACGCCCTGGACGTCCAGAATGGCGCTCAGCCCGAGGAAAGGGAGGACTGGAACGCAAGGGGCATGATCCACCACCTGATAGGGTATGGCGCCGCGACGGCAAGGTAGTGGCCCTTGCAGCCATCAGAACAACCCTGATACAACTACATCATGTGCCCGACCACGCGGGCCAGGAAGGCATCCTCGCGATGCTGCAGACTGACTGCTGGTGGCCCGGACTTGGCCGCGACGTGGCCAAGCACCGCCGCCGGTGCATTGTTCACGCCCAACATAACCCAGGGAGGCCCTTGCGCATTCCTATGGCCCACCAATCACGGCCCAAGGGGCCCTGGGAGAGCCTCCTGTTCAACTTCACAGGACCCTTGCCCGCCTGCCGCGGAAAGAAGTACTGCCTGGTCATAGTCGACCACTTCACGCGCTGGGTAGAGGCTTTCCCGACACGGGACTGCACATCAGCCACTGTGGCCAGAATCCTGGCATTCGACATCTTTCTGCGATGGGGGGGGGTCACCCTCCAGATTGACTCAGACCAGGGAACACATTTCATGGGACGCACGATGAAACTGGCCTGCTGCCTCCTGGGTATCAGGCAGCGCTTCCATGTACCCTTCCACCCCCAGAGTTTGGGCATGGTCGAACGCATGAACCGGACCCTCAAAGTGGCAATCGCGAAAGCTGGGTGGACGTCCTGCCCTGCATTCTGATGCACCTCAGAGCCACCTCGGGCCGTTCCACTGGCCTCACTCCCTTCGAACTCATGATGGGCAGGGTCATGCGACTACCCGAGACCATCATCAAAGTAAGTGAGGACTTGGCCCCAGTTAGGGATAGGATGGCCCCTTACATCTGACAGCTAGACGCGCAGCTGCGGGCCCTCAGACAGACCGCCCGTGATCAACAGGACATCAGGGACCTAACGATTCAGCAGCAACAACCGCCTCTACAACACCTCCCAAAGTCCTGGTCTGGGCCGCCCCCGACCGGCCTGGCTTCGCCCCTCGGTGGCTGGGTCCGCACGAGATCATCCTCACAGCGACACCTGCGCTTGCATCGATATGACGGGGAAGGGCAGGTGGAAACATTGGTCCTAACTTAAACCTTTCCCCCAGTGCCCGACTGGACAGACAACAAAGACTTAGACTGTGGTTCCCGGCCCTAATCACACGGGGCCAATGCGTGAAGTGGCTGGAACATCGGCCCAGTCACCTGACTGGCAGCCAAACCGACTTATCCCCCCGGTTCCCTGACGGAGAATCTCCCCACGCACCTGCATTCCCCCGACACGCCTGACGGGATTTTAACACTTTCTCTCGTTACAGCAACAGTGGTGGACCGGTCCGGGAGTGGGGGAGGGGGTCCGCAGAACACATGTACGTTTACTAATCATACACCCTGACGAGGGTGTCTCACTCTCTACCTTTCTTTTCTTTTTCACAGATCATGTCCCACCGGTGCACAGTCCTCCCCATCCTCCCCTTTGCCATTGGACTTGGACCCTCTTCCACCGGAGCTCCAGACAACTTGTACCGCCATGGCGTTGCCGTCATCTCATCCAGTACCATCTGCATTCCTGCGAGGGATAAGCCTGACGAGGTCAACGCATTTTTCAATGCCTGGCTGGAGGTCCTCCCGGACATACATACAATCTGCATACTCTGCACATTGGAGCGCGACCCACGACCAACCTGCCTACGACGTGCAAAGGTTATGGACCTGGGGGGTGCATGTTCGGAACGATTATGCCAGACGAGCTCGCCTCGGCCCCAGCCTTCGACGTGTTCGTGATACGGGATCTGTCCATTTGCGGTTACTCTGAGCCGACCAATGCCCCCATGCTTTCTCTATATTTGTGTTTCTCGCGCCCCCCAACCACACCAACAACCACGACTCCCGAGATCCTACCGTGCCCCTCTCTGAGGTCGGGGCCCGCGGGGGGATTGGTATTATGGGAGGAGGGCCAAGTCCTTTATGATAACCTCCGACACCTGTTCGTGCCCGCGCTGGTCAATATATTGGGCATCCGGGTACCAGAATTTTACACAGCACAGGTACGCACCCTATACACCATGATGAGAACAGAGCTGATAGAGAGGGCTACAGATTCCATGGGGGCAACCCATTATCGAACTGACATACACAACACACAACGACGCAGACGGGACATTATCAGTGACGCCCTCACAGGACTGAACACAGGAACGTCCGTGGTTAGCTCCCTAGATATCCAGTGCCTTAACGAGAAAGTTGAACAGCTAAAAGGGGTGATGAGAGACCTGTTAGCAAGATCCCTCACACACCAGGCAGAACAGGCATTTCTGGGGGAAGAGGGTGTACACATTCAGCTCAACGGCATTGCAGTCCTGGTGACACATGCCCACACCATCAACCGCCTTATTGATCGGGAAAGGGAGAACATGGCTCACATTCAGGAGGGGCAGCTGTGCCATGCATATGGCCTGTGGATGGTAGCCCAGATCCGACACAACCTGGACCAGATACAAAGGGGGGAGGTGCCCGACTGGATTGATAGCACTAAACTGGCATCACTCGCAGGACGCTCCAGGTCGCTTGATAGCCGTACCCTGAAGGGAATGACCCGGGTGTACCCGGTGATTTCCATCTGTGAGGTCAGTGAGGCAATGGGAGTCGGGATGGTCCTCCTGATCCCAGTGGTCATCCGGGGTCTGGGCCATTTCCCCTGTTCCACATTGAAACATTGGAGTAATACAGGAAAACGCCTCCGTCAAATATATTTTGGCACACGACACAGCCATCTCCCGAGACGTCGCTGTGTACAAGGTGCCGCTTGCAGGCTGCAAACGCCGAGGGGCAATCACAAACTGACCCCACCCCTTACGGCGGAGTGAAACAGCGGAGTGCGGGTTCAACCGTACACAGGGCTGCACCCTTGAGATCGAACCCACGGTCCCCCACTTCACTAGGGCGGGGTATGGTGGCAGGGGACAATATTGTGTCTCCATCCTTGAAACGTCTTTCTGGTTCAACGGACTGCAATGCCCGATTCCCCAGCACGAGTTCTACTTTACCCCTAGGCGCCTGGTGATGATTGGACAAGCCCATATCTCGGTGGTCCGACGTCCGGACCCCGAGTCTATACAGGCCGCCGACAAATTCAGAAACACCCTGAGGAAGTACCAAGAGCCCGAACAAGGCCCCATCCAGCATTTGGCCGTGGTCTTGCGAGAACTTGGGACCCGGGTGGGACACTCAGTAAAACTATACCATCAATTACAAACCCATATCAAAGACCTAGAGGAGGATGCAGAGACAGCTCTGCAGACCCAGGGCTGGGCCCCGAGGGTTTGGAACTGGGGCCTAAACGTCAACATACACCCCTGGGTCAAAATCATCTCCCATGCCATCGTGGGGGTACAGTTACTGCTAGCTCTGGTCTGGCTCCTGGTGGTATGTCACTTACGCTGCCAACAGAAAAAACGAAAGGCCAGAAAGGCCATGCTGCACGCCATAGACTCCTGGCGAGTAATCAGACACCACGAGCTCACAGGGTTCGAACTAATGAAACCATCTCCCGGGACTATCCAAAGGCCCAATGACTGCAGCATGACAGCCGGCGGAATGTACTGGGCGGGGTAGCAGCTTCTAAGATGTCGGCTTCGGGTGTGTGGACGCGGCCAACCCCTGGCCGAAAGGGGGGACTGAAGGCGGGCATAAACCGCCCCGTGTTTACCGTGGAGCACGGCTCACATCGGGAAAACCAGCAGTATCCATTTTAAAGCAAACAGTATTCATTTTAAGACAGCAGCTGACAGCCCGACCACGTGATTGGGAGAAGGGGACGCAAAGACAGATCCAAATAAACACCAGACCAGACACTAGTCAGGACTCCAGACAAGGGTCATGACTCACAGATCGAAACCCACCTTATAATCTCGTCAAGATCCCAACTGACACACCCATAACCTGATCATGCAAAACAGTCCTACACAAAAGGATGAACCTAACGGACACTTTGGAAGTAACAAAGGGGAATGCTAGCCTTCAGCCCTCACGGAGAGACAAGCAGATAGCACCCAGACCCATTCACATAAAGATAAAGAGCACACCTTTTGTGTGTGCTGCCGACTCGCTGAGGACGGCAGGAAGCTTGACATTCACACATACTCCAGCCATGAGTAACTCCATTCACACTCATTCATACCCAATCTCCTACATCCTGACTCATGAAGTATATAACGTGTAACATCGCACGGGAAACGTTAGAGTGATCGAGATTCAAACTTCGGTTGGCCTCCACCGATGTTACATACTTCAATGAATTTACCGATTGTCGAACCGCACTCTGGGCTCGGACTGAGATAATTTCATCCGCGCTAACAGAGCTAGAACAGAAATTGAAACACCTGGTTAGCGGATCCAGACACTCTATACGGTCAACACAAGAATTTTTGGACATCATTAGAAATATACACATAGACAAGGAAGAAACCATGCTCTCATTCGATGTAATGGCAATGTTCACTTCTATTGACAAAACGCTAGTCAGAGAAACAATATCCAACCTGCTGGACATACATAACAGACAACAGGACGCTAAACCTATTAACAAAGATGGCATACTTAAACTACTAGACCTGTGCCTCACAACACACTTCACATTCAACAACCAAATATTTGAACAAATTAACGGAAGACCCATGGGCTCACCGATCTCCGGACTGATAGCAGAAGCAGTAATGCAACGGTTAGAAAAAACAGTTTTAACGCAACTACAACCCAAACTATGGGTCAGATACGTGGACGACACCTTTGTAATCATTAAAAACACAGAAATAGAGAACACACACCGGATCATCAACGCCACACTCACAGGAATCTGATTCACGAGAGAGGAAGTAAAGGACAACCAGCTCCCATTCCTGGACGTGATGGTACAAAGAACACCGAACGGAGAATTAACCACAAAGGTATACAGAAAAGCCACACACACACAGAACAAGTCCTGAACTATGAAAGCAACCACCTCAACGCACTCAAACGAAGTTGCATCAGGACATTATTCAAAAGGGCCACAACACACTGCAGCACACCGGAACTACAAAAAGAGGAAGAAGAACACCTAGACCAGGTATTCAACAAAACCGGATACCCGCGCAATTTCATCAACAGATGCCTCAGGGAAAGACAATGAAATGAGGACATGCCACAACCCAAAGGACTGGCCACACTCCCATACATCAGGAGCATTTCTGAACTGACAGCCAGACTACTGCGACCACTAGGACTCATAACAGCACACAAACCAACAGCCACTCTCAGACAACAACTCATCAGGACAAAGGACCCGATACCCAGCAGCAGCAAAACCAACGTAGTTTACAAAGTCCCATGCAAGTAATGCATAAAACACTACATTGGACAAACAGGAAGACAGCTAACAACCCGCATCCATGAACACCAACTGGTCACGAAACGACGCGACCAGCTATCCCTCGTAACCGTACACTCAGATGACAAACAACATGAATTCGATTGGGACAACACCACTATTATAGGACAGGCCAAACAGAGAACAGCCAGGGAATTCCTAGAAGCATGCCACTCATCCACGAATTCGATCAACAGACACATCGACCTAGACCCTATATACCGGCCACTGCACTGGACAGCAACTGACAACCGGAAGCGGCAGATTCAAACCAGTATAAATGCCGGAGGAATCAGCACAGAAGCGCTTCACAGGAGGCTTCCAAGCACTGAAGATGTCACCTAGAAAGGGGACGAAACGTTTGCAAGAAAAACTCCTAGCTCGGCGAACAGAACCACAACAACAATTTGCAAATTGTACCAAATTGCACCCTGCTGATGCAGGGCACGGTGCTGAAGGCTATCTCAGAATACTACAGGAGCTTGACGAAATGGGCCAATTGGATTAGGAGTGGCGTATGGAGTTTAATTTTGATGAACGTGAGATGCGACATTTTTGAAAGGCAAATCAGAACAGGTCTTAAACACTTAATGCCAAGTTCCAGGATTGTATTGTTGAGACTTTGCAGTGCAGCAGGTTCGTATTTCCTTAAAAGTGGATTCGCACTTCTTTCAGATGTATTAAAAAGGTGTTTGGTGTGCCTGCCTTTATTGTTCAAAGCAATGAGAATAGGAATTAGCAGCTCATGTTGTGGCTCTACAGGGCATTGGTTAGTCCACAGTTGGAAAAATGTGTGCTGTTCTGGTCTGCTTGCCTTCGGGCTGACGTTCTCAAACTTGAAAGGGTTAAGAAAATATTTCTAGGAATGTTTCCATTGTTATGGAGTTTGAGCTATAGGGAGAGTCGTAATAGACTTGGGTTATTTTCCCTGTATCATCATAGGCTAACGTTGAGCCGATAGACGTTTACTGAGTTATATGGGGCATAAGTAGAATGAATGACCACACACTCGTCCTAATTTTAGCAGTTAAAATCTAGATAGCTTAGTTTTAAGGTGGAGGGTAAAAAATTAAGAGAGTCCTAAGTGGCAGCTTTTTCAGACAGAGTGTGGTGCGAGTATTAAATTGAGCTGTCACAGGAAATCGTAGAGGCTGCTACAATGGAATGGTTTACACGCACAAGGGCCAAATGGTGACCAATAGAACTGGGATTGTTTAGAATATTTGTTTGGCATTTACAAGTTGGACCGAAGGGTCTGTTTCCATGCTGTATATCTCTATCAATCTACAATGCTTGTTCAATAAGGATCCTCGCTTCATGTCACACTATAGGTGATCACACTATACTCAACACTTTCTCTCACACTCCCACACACAAGTTAACATACACGCGCACACACGCATACTCTTACACAAGATCACATTCACGCACACAGTCAGACCGCCTGCCATACACACACTCCCTCTGTGGCACATAACATGTACACACTCACAGTGACTGACGCATCCTCTCACAGGCGTATATTCTGTCACACTCCATGTACTCCACCAAAATAAAAATCACACAACACCAGTTGCAATCTGACAGGTTAATTTGGAAACATTAGCTTTTATTTGCGCCGCTCCTTCACCACGTGGTGCTAACAACAACCTGTTGTAGGTTTGACCATCCAAAGGCTCGTGCTTCCAAATAAACCCATTGGACTATATCCGGATGTTGTGTGATTTTTAAGTTTGGTCACTCCAGTCCAACACTGGCACTTCTGGGTCATTGCATTTCATCAACCATGCACACACGTGCACACAGACAGTCTTGCACACACGCTGACACACTCCTGGCCCACCCCCCACACATGCTCTCTGTCCCTCATGTAGAAACACACATAAGTATATGGAGTGAATTTCCATATTCACATTTGTATTTGCAGATGCTTTCTGCTTTGTTCAAAAAGCAAACAATTCATCGGTAGTCAATCCATATGCCATTTTATGAATTCCTACTTTTTAAATAGAACCAGTCTGACTCGAGTTTGGAATAGAGACAGACTTGAACCTCAGATGCTTAATGCATTTCTGAGATGCCACCTTTTCTTTAAAACAAACGTTAACTTATCTCAGTAATGTGACTTGAAATAAGTTTAACGTATATACTAATCAATTGAACCTTGAATTTTAATTTTGAGTCATTAACGATTTCTGTTGCAGCAATCTAGGTTTGTTTTAATGCATGGTGTCAGTTGTATGACACTTTGCTCATTTACTCTAAATTCTAAATGATCCTGCCCAACGAGGTATTTGATGAAAGCTTATACTTACAAATAAACCTGTTGGACCTTTACTAGGAAAGTCGCGGTAGGTATAAAAGTTCGATGCCAAGGGTCTAACCAAAATAACAAATGATACAAAACTTCCACCTAATTAATATACAGAGGCCATATCAAGTTATCAAGGTTATTTAGTCAAAGCAGAACAGTAAAGGACATCTCACAGAAACAGAATAGTATGGTGATAATGAATGTAACGTGATATGACTCAACATGAAGCGTAAGGCCTTAATGAGTACAGATCTTGGGCGGCACGGTGGCACAGTGGTTAGCACTGCTGCCTCACAGCGCCTGGAGACCCGGGTTCAATTCCCGACTCAGGCGACTAACTGTGTGGAGTTTGCACGTTCTCCCCGTGTCTGCGTGGGTTTCCTCCGGGTGCTCCGGTTTCCTCCCACAGTCCAAAGATGTGCGGGTCAGGTGAATTGGCCAGGATAAATTGCCCGTAGTGTTAGGTAATAGGGGTAAATGTAGGGGTATGGGTGGGTTGCGCTTCGGCGGGTCGCTGTGGACTTGTTGGGCCGAAGGGCCTGTTTCCACACTGTAAGTAATCTAAAAAAACTTTGCCTTAAGTTTCTGCTCGGTGATATTGCTTTTCTATGTGTCCCAAAACACGATTTGAAGGACGCTTTCCTGAAGACCAGAGGCTGAATGTCCTCGACTACCGAAGTGTTGCCCATTTTGAGAGGGAAGTTACGTATTTGGCAGTTGTTACAGAGTGTCCATTCATCCACTGTCATAGCGTTTGCATGTTCTCACCAATATATCATGCCTCATAGTATCATTGCCCGCACTGTGTGAAAAAAAAGGATTGGCCAACTCATATTATTATGTTACGATTATGTGGTGTTTGATGCTATGAAATGTTCTGGCAGTATTCATGTCGATGATTTTGCATATCTCCCAGACATTGCCGTGACAGGGTTTGTGTCGTTCTGTGGTGATGCTGTTCTGAGGACTAGGTAGTTTGCTGTGAACGATGGTTTATTCAGGGTTTGGCAGTTGTTTCACGGGGAGAGGTGGAGGAGTAAGAATACGCTTGGCGCGATTTTTGTCGTCATTACTAATATATTTACGCCACAGTGTTGTTTGATGCAACGTTTCAATTTGCATTTCTGTCTCAGTCAAAGTGATGATGCTATTCTGAACGATTTAAAGTCTTTGAATTGTTGAATTTGTATGACCAACTGTCTTAGTTTAATAATATAATGTCTCTACTCACATTATGTAACAGAATTGACATATTTAAAATGCGAGCTACATCTCATAGTGCAGAACACATGTGATATCAATTCGAAATATAGTGTGCGATCATGTGTCATTAATTAAAACCATTACTCGTAGAACAGGGGATTTCAACCTCACGAGTTACTCAATATTACAGCATGCCCTTGGCCCTCGGGGATATCTATTTAAATCTAAGCTTTAAACATATTCTATCTCAACTGGGAATTTAAACAGCTAGCATCATCACATTAAGTTTTTGCTTTTGTTCGTAAGGAAGTTGAACATTCTTGCGACATTAACGCTCTGTGATATCACATAACACATAAATTAAACGTTACCTGCATCAGAGTTGAATTCCAAGGATTTGTTGTGTCAGGACGTGAAACAAAATCTTCAGCTGAAAGCATGGGTTTATTTTACAGCATCACGAAAATATACTATACCATTCTGGCCATCATCGGTGTTCCTGGTATGTGAAAACGTATATTAATGTTTTGTGCATCTAAGTATAAGCTGGCATATGATCCAAAGATTCCTGTTAAAGTGTGTTCTGTGATTTTCACAAAGAAATGAAATCAGCAGAGAGGTAACGAATTTATCGACTAATTAATTTTTGTGAATTTGTATCTGCAGTAGAATTATACAACAGATATTCCTGGAAGAACCTGTTATTTAGCAGTTTTCTAAACAAGTTTCACTTCATGTAGTGGAACAAAAAATGATGTTATTGCATTTTGACAACGTAACTGATCTGCATTCAGAGGGCTTCTCTCGTTCGTACACTTTATCTCATTTTGCAAGTTTATGACCACAATTATTGGCTAAGTATTGAAGATGTTTCTGTTGTGAAAATTTGTAATAATTTACTTTTATCAAACTTTCTTGAACTTCACCATAATGAAACTTATTAAGTAATCTTAACTTGTGAACAGTGGGAATTCACTGTTGGTTATAACAACTTAACTGGATTATACGCATACTGTGAATAAATTGTGTTTCTTACAGCGACAGAAAATATTATGCCGCTAAACTAAATGGGTGCATTGTGCGTGTTGTCTTCTCATACGTTCTTGTGAGGAGTAATTTTGTTATATAACACGTGACAATCAATTTTTGTAATGAATTAACGTTTGAAGGACCAATGATAATTTAGAATTCAGATTCTCCACGCATGCAATCAAAATAAATGCCGTCATGAGTTCAGTCTGGCATGTGAGTTTCAGGAAACCTGGTTAGAACTGTAGAAAAAAGGTGCAGATTTTCCAAAGAAAGTTCTAACTAAATCTCATCTTCATGTATTCTATATTAACATGGCATTTTAACACCTCATATAATTATTGAAAGTTTCTACTTTGGTTAAAACATAAGTTCAGCAACGTTAACTTCCTTTCTGATATCACACAACAGATAATTTAATGGTAGTGAACTTCAGAACTTAACTCCGAGAGAATGGCTGCAACAGGACATGAAACAAAAATATTCACAAGAAATCATAGGATCATTTTACGGCATTTGGAAAATGTAACATTCTGTTGTGGCTTTAATTAGTGGTCTTGATAAGCAACGATGGCAACTAATGTTGAGTATATCCCTGTATAAACAACTACATGGCACGATGAGCATTAATATTTCAACGTAAAGTGAAATTGTTATGAAGACACCGTTCAGTCTTTTTTTGTTCAGTAAGCCTAAAACCCTAAATTAGCTTCTCACTAAAATACCGACACATCATTAGGGAGGCGATGGCCTAATGTTATTATTGCCAGCAGCTCAACAAGTATCCCAGGAACATGGGTTCAAATCCAATCATGGCTGATGGTGGAATCTCGATTTGTTAGGGCGGCATAGTGGCTCAGTCATTAGCACAACTTCCTCCCACCAGCAGGATCTCAGGTTCGATTCCAGTCTTGGGTGACTGTCTGCCTGGGTTTGCACATTGTCTGCGTGGATGGGTCGGGTGAATTATTCGTGATAAATTGCCCATAGTGTTAGATACATCAGTCAGAAGGAAATGGGTCTGCATATGTTACTCTTGCGTGGATTGGTTGGGCAGAAGGGCCTATTTCCACGCTGTATGGAATCTAATCTAATAAACCAAATAAATTCGTTTGTATTGCGCAGAGGTACCATATTTATTAATTGTCATGGTTTAGTATACAGAGTAGAATCAGACAGCATGTATTACTGGAAGAATTTGTCACTGTAGCACTTCACTATATATGATTGACCTTTTGCAGTGGAACAAAAAAGTAATAATTTTATATCATATTTCAAGGTAATTGATCTCCACTCAGTGGATTTTTTTAAAAATCATGCAATCTCACCTGCTCTCTTACTGCCGTCTTGTAAGTCTGTGACATGAATAAATGAATATGGTTTGAAGATGATTGGGAAATCCTACACAAAATTGCATTTAGCAAACTTTCACGAACTTCATCAATTGAAAGAGATTCTTGTTATTGACTAACTTGTCAACAGCCGAATGCACTATTACTCATAACAGCTCCACTGGACCATGAGGTATTCTAATGCTGTGAGCAAACTTACTTCAGCAATTAAAAATACTTTTTGCTCGCATTATGAAATTTGTGGGCTACATGTATTGTGTTTTTAATGAACTCTTTATTGCAGGGAATAGAATTTGGCATATGACACGAGAAAAAAAATGTATTACTGTTTAATGAATCAGTAAACCTATATGATTAAGAGTCTGTAAAGATGCAATCAATGCAATGTTGTCCTCAGTTCAATTCGGAATGCAGCTTCCAGCAAATTTTTGAACTGAATAATGGAGGTGCAGATTTTGTGATATCACTCTGAACTAGGTTAACGGTGCTAAAGATTGAATCATGAAAAGAATTACTCACTGGAATAACGTGTTATCTATTGAAATAGCTGCAATGGTCATGCAAGTAATCGTGGCTGAAATAAATATTTACTAAATTGTTTAAAACGATGTTGAATTCACAGCCTGGCTATTTCCTCTATTGATGCTGACACTTCTTACTTGCCGCCCCCCCCCCCCCCACCCCCACCAAGTCATTACTAAATAATTATTTGAACTGTTCAAATTATAGGCTGTTCAAAGAACCTCTCTTTTTTCAGTTAAAAATGTTTATATCTTCCTGTAGTTATGATTAGCAATTTTGAACTGACCATCACTAATTTGAGAGCCCAGCTAAACGCTGATGTCTTATGAACTGACGATTCATTATTAAGGGCAGTTATCGCGTCTGTTGAAGGGCTTATGCCCGAAACGTCGAACTTCCTGTTCCTTGGATGCTGCCTGACCTGCTGTGCTTTTCCAGCAACACATTTTCAGCCGTTATCACGTCTGGGCTTAGTACCATTTTCATAAGATATATTCTTTCAAAACTGCTAATGATTCAATTGTGTTTTCATTCATGCCGAGGATTTTGGACCATTTGGACATATTAATCTAGGCTGCAATAAGAAATGAATTACAAACAATATTTCACAGTCTGTGCTAAGTTATCTAAAGAAAAGACCAGATCTACGTTTTACAGCCATTCATAACTGAAGTCAATGAACGATTGAATGATTAACTTAAGGACAAGACTGCATACATGTGTATGCTCGTAATAATGAATTAATGCCAACATAATATTGAGGCTTCTCAACACCAGACAATCATGTTCGATTAAACCTTATGTGATTGTTTGTATGAAAGTGCACGTTCCCCTATGTCGAAAAATGTTTTTGACAAGTGCCCTGGTTTTCTCCCATGGTCCATATTTGTGCAGGTCACATGGATTGACGGTGCTAAATTGTCCCGTAATGTCAAGGAATGTCCAAGTTAAGTGTTTTGCCTGTTGTAAATGCAGGTTTGGATGGTCAAGGTAGACGTCTGGCTTGACTAATCTTGGGAGGGTTGGTGTGGACTCGATGGTTAATGTCCTGTCTCCACACTATAGACAATATCTAACTGTGCAATACAAAACGCACAAGTAAAGCATATTCTTCCTGCACTTTCACCCAACAGTTCTCATCGTGTTATCCATTTCTGCCTCATTCTCTCGACACAAATGTAAATGTTGGTAAGCAGATTACAATTCTATCCACTCTTCACAAAATTAGGATGCGATTGAATACATTGAACTCGATTAAACTTCTGTAGCTAACCACATTTTAGTTAGAAGAATTGTGCACTGAATTTTGTGATGCCCCTAATGCAACAGTTCCTGCAGATTTGTAACATCCTGAAAATTAAGACGATGTCCATGTATATCCCTTCTACTTATTGATCTGTGATGACTCTTGATCAGTTCGAAGTGCTGGACAGTATTATTAATAGTGTAGTTCATTAGCAGTTAATAACTTATAAAGCACGCCAAAAGTTTTCTTTTGAACCACGCTGCAGCTGACATTATCAAAACTCATTAATTCTCGGTTCGATTGAAATTTTCTGTGCTTGACGCCCAACCGGGATTTTGTTTCTTTTCGTTTTATTTGTTCTCTTTTGAACATAGGTATTCTATCTGATAAAGATTTATTTTCTATTTCTCGTTGCTCGGAAAGAAGTGGTGAGCTAACTTCATGAACATCTGCAGTCGCTCTGTTGTAGGTTGATCCAAAATATTAATAGACGTAGATTTCCAGCATATGACCCAGCAATACTGAAGTAACGACAATATATTTCCATGGCCCGATGGTGAGTGGCTTGAGAGACTTTGCAGATTATATATTTTGAACTTTTCTGTTAGGTAGAAGAGTTCATGGGGTCGGAAGATATCTAAGGATCTTTGGTGAATTTCTGGGGTGTACCTTGTATATAATGCACACAACAGCCATTGAGCATCGATCATGGAGGGAATGGATATTTTTGAATGTGGAGAGAATTAAACGGGCTGTTTTGACCTGGATATCGTCAAGGAGCTGTACTCATCACAGCAAGAGTTGAGTATTCCTTCACATTACTGACTTTTCACTTTCAGATAGTTCAAAGGATTTGTGGAGTCGGAAAGAGAGGTATTCGCAGCAGCATTCATATTCATTGACTGTTCTTGCAGGTTTTTTTGTCGACTCCTGTTGAATTTCTGATCAATAGTGCACCTCCACCTTCCTACTCCACCCCTACCAAGATGTTGATGTTGGCAGATTCAGTGAGCAGTGCGAATGTCACATATCACTTGTCAGCCTAAGCTTCGATATTGTCACGATCTTATTGCATTTGAACATGATCTGCTCCTGTACGAGGGGTAGCAAATTCTGCTGAGCATGATGCAATCGTTGGTGATCATTCCTCCTCTGACCTTATGATGATGAGAAAGTCAGTGATGAAACAACTGAAGATTGTTGGGCCAAGGATACTACTTTGTGGACTATTGACTGACGACCTACAGCCAGAATTATTTAACGATGTTTCACGTCTGTTTCCATCCAGTAGACGTTTTTCCTCCTGATTAGCATTGGCATCAGTTTTATGAGGGGTCCTCAAAGCCATATTCTGTCAAAGGCAGCCTTGGTATCAGTGGTTGTCACTCTCACCACACATCTGCAAGTCAGCTCCTTTTCGCATGTTTGAACATGGATATGATGACGTTTGGATCTGAATGACCCTGGGGGAAATCCCATCCTGGGTTTTAGTGAGCAGATTGTTGCTGAACAGGTACTGTTTGAGAGCACTGTTGATGACACATCATATTAGCATATTAGTGATGATTGAGAGAAAATCAATGAAGCAAGAAGTGTTGATTTTGGTTTGTTCTCCATTTCTTTTTTAAAGCAGGCACGCCTGGATAATTTTCTACGTTGTCACTTAAATGAGAGAATTGTAGTTCTACTGGATCAGCTTGGCTTGTAGTTCATGAAATTCAGGAGTACGTCCTCAGTACTAACAGCAGAATGTTATGGAGTTGCATTGCCTTTGCAGTATGCATTCAACTTATCTATTTATTTACACCACATGGAGTGAATTGAAGAGGCAGAAAAGTAGCATCTGTGATACTAGGTATAACTGGAAGAGGTTAAGATGCATCATTCACTCAACAATTCAGGCTGAGGAATGTGCCGAATTCTTCAGCCTTATCTTTTGCACCTTTCTATTGTTCAGTTCCTTCATTCAGTATGGGGATATTTGTGAAATTTACTCATTCAGTGAGTTGATCGATTGTTCAACATCATTCAGAGCAGGATATAACAGAAGTGCAGAACGTAGATTGGGTACGTTGGTTGTGCTCTCACTTTTATGTGCATATCATTAGCTTCGTCTGCTATTTCTCAAGCAAGCATTCCTGTTTGCCAGTTTCTCCAGGTTGACACTGCATCATTTGTAGGTGCACCTGTCGCATTCTCGTTGAACAAGGGTTCATCATCTGTCTTGAAGCTAATGCTTGACAGTGAGTTATAATTTAACATGAGTTTGCACGTCCTGCTAGAGTACAGCTCTTTCGCTGATGATGTCCCACATACCTCATCGTTACCCACACTTGAAATGGTAAATCTGTTCAAAATTCGTCACATTTTGGAAAAGTTTTGCATTGTGAATGCGAGACTTTGATTCGACAAGGACTATGTGGCTGTCACTCTTACCCACATTGACAAGGACATATTCATTTCCAGCAGGCAGATTGGTGATGAAATGGTAAAGTATATTTTCCCCCTCTCTTTTGGTTCTCTCAATACCTGCTACAGATCAGTTATCGCACCTGCATCGCCTGGCTTCTGCTGGTCATTCAGTTGTTTTGCTGCTGTGTCTCTCTTGGTCGATTATATTGAACTTCTCACTAGAATACATTTTGCATCCTTGCTACCATCACTTCTTTACTCAAGTGTCATTCAATATGGAGGAGTACGAACTGATCATCTAGTGGATAATGGTATGAGGTAATCGGTCAGAAGTTTGGCTTTGCTTGTTTAATCTGATGTTATGAGATATCATGGAATCCAGAGTCAATGTTTAGGACTGCCAGGTCGATTCCCTTGTGACTGCGTTCCTCACAGACTAAAGCACATGTGTTCGAATCCAGCCTTACATGACCCTCTGTGTGGAGATTCAATGTGCACGCACAGTGCTCCAATCTCCTCCCACAGTTCAAAATTTTCCAGGTTATGTAGACTGGTTATCTAACACTACCTTGAATTGCCTAATAATGTGCAACTTAAGTGGATTAGCAAGACAAATGTAAAGTTATGGAGAGAGGTTGGGATCTGATGTGACTGTTCGTTGACAGGGTCTGTGCCGACTCAAAGGGCTTCCTTCTGGGATACTGTCTGTGGGGTATAATTCCACGAGTCCGATTGTGTAAGTTTGATACTTTACATATCTTTGAGACAGCCTTTCTGATTGTGACACTAGCCCCCAAGTTTGTAAGGATGACTCTGCAGGGCTGGAAAGGCTGTTTTGACATTTTTCTTTCTGGTGCCGAGATCAAAAACTGATGTTCCATTCAGTTTCATTTCTCTGTTGAGACTTTGTAACAGTCATTGCATTGTATCCTTTCGAAGATGATTTCAGAGGACAGTTTAGATTCCTCTGTTTCTGGAATCTTATGTCAGCCTAACCATGTGTGTATCAAATATGTCCTTCCCTGAAAGAAGAACATTCATGAATCAGGCACTTTCTCGTTTTCGTCCTCACGTCCATCCACCACCACTCCCCCGCCCCCCAACAAAAACATATATGCAGTTTTTTTCATGGTCATCTGTATATCTGTAATTCCAGTTTTACCATTAATTTAACTGTCATGATTCGATTGGAATCTAGATCTGCAGAATATCATCTGGGTTTCTGAGTCCATACTCTAGCAATAATTATAAAAGGGCATTGCCATCTAATAGAGTATTCCAGATCATCTCCCCATAGCATTGCATTTAGAGGCCCTTACAAATCAGGAGTCAATGGAAATTATGGAGAAATTCTCCACTAATTATTCAAGTAAGGAGGATTGCGGTTGTTGAATGTCAATAATTTTACTCTAATATTTTCTATTGAGGTAATTCTCATATTAATAATTTAGTACCAATCATCTACATTTACATCATTTGGACATTCCCACAATGAGAAGATTCGAGTTAGGGAATGTCATTGACGTTTGCAAGATGTTCTGTAACCTTTGGAATCCTTGAGACAATGAAGCTGTAATGGCAATGCATATCACACCGTGAAAAACACAAAACAAACATAACATAAACAAAAATTGCTGAAGAAACTTAGCTGTTCTCCTCATATCTGTGCTGAGAAATCAGAATTAATGGTTAGCATCCAGTGACACATTTTTGGAACACATCTGTCCAGAATTGAGTTGGCAAGTAACATTCAAGCCAGACAAGCTGTAGGCATTGGCCAAGTCTCACAAGAGGTAATTTAACGACCACCGATTTACTTTTAATGGCACATGCACAACGAACATCTTTGCAGTTATGTTTTCCAAGAAAAGAACTCGCAATCTAATATAGACTAGGGTGACAAGAGAAGCAACATGTCAGAAATTTTCCACCGAGGCACTCATCTCCTTTTTCCTAAGTAACTTTCCACAAACAAAGTATGGGCAAAATCATGGCAACATGTTACATCAACTGCAAGCTTCTTAGAAATATTGCATTAAAAAAAGCACAGAAAGTGGTAATTTTTCCAATGCTTGCCTATTCTAAAACTTAACAAAAAAAAACTTGTTTGATACCGTGCATATCATCGACGCAGTGCAATGAAGCAATTCACAATGGTCCTTCCTTACCATCTTACAAATCCAACAGCTCGAAGTGCAAAGAGAGCAGATGCATGAAAAAGTAACACCTGCCATGTCCTACACCATCATTACTTGGAAATACAGCGCTATCCGTTCAGGATTTTCGCATGATAGTCCTTATCCGTCCACCTTAACATCTCCATGGATGTATCTGGGATCCAAGCACTGCTGGAGTTTAAGATTTCAGCTTATCAAGATCTTTTATTCATGAAGATTAAGATGAAATCATTTATATTCATATTGCATGAATGATCAGTAAACAAACGTGATGATAAATGATTATGCATTTATATTTTTTTAATTTGATCCCTTTGCTTTTTCAATTTCGCTGCTTATCTATCTATCTATCTATCTATCTATCTATCTATCTATCTATCTATCTATCTATCTATCTATCTGTCTGTCTGTCTGTCTGTCTATCTATCTATCTATCTATCTATCTATCTATCTATCTATCTATCTATCCATCTATCTATCTATCTATCTATCTATCTATCTATCTACCTATCTATCTATCTATCTGTCTATTTGTCTATCTATCTATTTATCACTTTGTTTCTGTCAGTGAGTGTCTCTCTCTTACCTATACCTGCTTACACATTCATTAAATTTGAGAAACAATATATAGAGACGTTGTGTCCTTCTCCTGATCCCAGTACACTGTCGATCTTGCTAAGCACATCTACATTACCGAGTAAGTCTGTTGTGCAGGTTCCATATGACAATTGACCGACAATGTTTGTAATGATTGCATCATATGCATCTACACATTGGATTTTGCATTTTATTGGATAGGTTATAGTGACCTTTGTTATGTTCAATGTCAGTCTATACTTTCATGTTTTTCTATTATTATCAAAAACCGTTAATTATTAATGTCTTTAATTTTGGATGCAAGTTCATGGACCTGAACAATTCACATTGTTGCTCTGTTACCCTCATACTCATCAATATGATGAGTGGATTCATTGTTCTTTTTTTCGTTTTATTTGCTGCATTTGCAATATTTTTCTGTTCCCACAAAGCTTGGTTTTAACAAGTCAGAATGAGTCCATGCAAGGTGGATGCATAATTTCGCAAATTCTGTGACCTGCGAAATGTGGAGTCTCTCTTTGTTGGCTTTGACAGTCTACTTAACTGGAAGTCACACTGGTTACCAGACTTCGATCTTAATCGCGCATTGGGGTGTCCTGACATTCTGCTAGAGATAAGTGGCGACACCTGGAGTTCAGTTGAGATGGGCACAGTCAGTTTTTATGAAGCCTTATTCCTGGCTGGGTGGAGATTTATTTGGTTACAATTTCGAATTTGACAGTCATGGTCAATGGAGGTGAAGCACTTTCAGGTTTTGATCCACAAGACGAGCTTTGACTGTGGTTACAAACAAACGTATCTATTGTCAAGTGCACTCAGCTGACATATTTCCAGAAAATCCACCAATTTGAAATGAGTTTGATCAGAGATCTGCATTGTCAAAAATATTTCGTTTTACTGTAATTTGCTCCACTCCTCAGATTCCATGCCAACTACACGTGAAAATCTTTTAGTTGTAATATGTTTAGTGATGTTATTTACCTTAACTTTATCTCTGAATCTTGCTCTACATGTCTGATTCTGCTGAGTAATTCATGATAATTTTGGAGCAACGCCTGAAATCCATGATTACTTAAGACTAAAAAAGAAATCCTCTCTCTTTTCCTTCCTTTCTCTTACAGTTAATACAATGGCAATTGCGATTTTGTCCAGGGGAAGGTGCGGCCTCTCCATTTGCACGACTCGTTACTTAATTGCAATGGCAACAGCAGACCTATTTGTCATCATCGCTGCAGATATACTGTGGCAGATCGGTCCTTACTATTTTCCTGGATCTTTTCTGGAAATCACACCTGTGTGTAGTTTTACATTTGTCTTGATTTATGCAGCCACCGACTGTTCTGTCTGGTTCACTGTAACTTTCTGTTTTGATCGTTTTGTTGCAATTTGTTGCCATGGACTGAGAACGAAATATTGCACAGAGAAAACTGCAACAGTAGTACTAGCAACAACTTGCATTCTTCACTGTTTAAAAGACATAGCATTCTTCTTCAAATTCGAGCATTTGGAAATAACTGATGATATTTATTGGTTTTGTCATGAAATTTCAAGTTATTATACTGATCCTGGGTGGATTGTATTGGAATGGTTTGAAACTGTTTTAACACCTTTGCTACCATTTGTTTTAATTATTTCACTGAATGGTCTTACAGTCAGACACATATTAATTGCTGGTCGAGTCCATAAGCGACTAAAGTCTCACAGCACGATTCAGACAAACCATGACACAGAAATGAATAATAGAAATAAATCTATTGTTTTGCTCTTCACTATATCTGGTAGCTTCATATTGCTTTGGCTTTTATTTGTTATAAATGTATTGTATTATAACATTGCAGGAGTGAATCCGTTGTATTATAATGATTCTTTGTATATATTTGAACAATTCGGATTTATGTTAGTCGATTTAAGTTGTTGTACAAACACGTTTATTTATGTAGTCAACCAATGTAAATTCAGGGAGGAGTTGATAAATGCGCTGAAATATCCATTTAAAACAATTAATCGAATCATTAACGAATAAAGGAAAAGTGAAAATAACCCAAATGTTCTGATGTTTTCAATAATACAGATAACGCCTTTTCCCCAGACGTCCATCAGAATTGATAATACGAGGGATCACTGACAGAATGAAAATGGTTCCCATTTTTTTCAGTTCAATTCTCCAGTTTGTTTCCAAAGCTAGACCAGAATTTTTCTGCACATGTGCTCCATCAATATACTTTTCTGCCATTGCCCATATTCCACAAGAGGTCTGCCCTCTTACCTTAGTAGTTTCCTCTGCTTGAATGAATTAGCTTCAGAGAAGTTACACTTCTTAATACAAACCCGAAAGAACATTTTTGGTGTGCTATTGTCACTATTCCTTCACGTTTCTTTTAGATTAAGATTTTTGATTTGTCATTTTGCATTACATAGTGGTGGAACTAAAGATTTTACTATCACCTTCCACTCGGACCTCAAATTTACGTGGACCAATTCAGAATCCTCCCACCCCTTCATACACCTCTCCATTTCTATCTCGCATGACCAAATCAACACGGACGTTTATTATAGACCAGCAGACTCCCACAGCTACCTAGATTACACCTCTTCCCACCCTGCACCTATAGAAACGCCATCCCATATTCCCAATTCCTTCATCTCTGCCCCATCTGCTTCCATGAGGGCCAATTCCAATATCGAACACCCCAGATGGCTTCCTTCTTCAAAGACCGTAATTTCCCCTCAGATGTAGTTGATGATGCTATCCACCGCATCTCCACCACTTCCCGCTCCTCTGCCCTTGAAACCCGCCTCTCCAATCGCCACCAGGACAGAACCCCACTGGTCCTCACCTAACACTCTACAAACCTCCAGATACATCGTACTATCCTTTATCATTTTCGCCACCTCCAAACAGACCCCACCACGAAGGATATATTTCCCTCCCCTCCCCTATCAGCATTCCAGAAAGACCACTCCCTCTGTGACTCCCTCATCAGGTCCATACACCCGATCAATCCAAACTGCACTCCCGGCAACTTCCTTTGCAATCGCAAGAAATGCCAAACTTCAACCGCACCTTCCCCCTCACTTCTCTTCAAGGCCGTAAGGGATCCTTCCATATCCTTCACAAATTCAACTGCACCTCCTAACACATCATTTACTGCATCCGCTGGACGCGATGTGGTCTCCTATACATTGGGGAGACAGGCTGCCTACTTGCAGAACATTTCAGAGAACACCTCTGGGACACCCGCACTAACCAACCCAACCGCCCCGTGGCTGAACACATTAACTCCCCATTCCACTCCGCCAAGGACATGCAGGTCCTTGGCCACCTCCATCGCCAGACCATGGCAACACATGCCTGGGGAAGAGTGCCTCATCTTGTGCTTAGGAACCTTCCAACCACAAGGGATGAATGCAGATTTCTTCACCTTCCTCATTTCCCCTCCCCCAACCTTTTCTCAGTCCCAACCCTCGGACTCAGAACCGCCTTCTTGACCTGCAATCTTCTGCCCGATCTCTCCGCCCCCAAGCCCTCTCCGGCCTATCACCCTCACCTTAACCTCCTTCCACCTATCGCATTCCAAACGACGCTCCCACAAGTCCCTCCTCCCTACCTTTTATCTTAGCCTGCTTGGCACTCTCACCTCATTCCTGAAGAAGAGCTTATACCCGAAATGTCGATTCTCCTGCTCCTTTGATGCTGCCTGACCTGCTGCGCTTTTCCAGCAACACATTTTTCTGCATGCTTTATAAGCAAACTTCAAAATAATTTCCGAAATCTTTCAAGATCTCGTTCCCAGCACACTGTCGAATTCTATACGTTGATTGAAGTAATCTAGATTACTGCAGAATTCCTGTTGCATGAACCTTCAATTTCATGGTCTATATTTGCCTTTTAATTTACCGACTATATTTTGATGGCCTATTAGCAGTTTCTACTTGCAACACCGCTGTCCATTGTTGTTTGTTCACGTCAGGCAACAAAACCTATATCTGGTGACTCTTGTAAAATAAAAAAAAACACTTGCCTAATGAGTCCTGAGTGCAGGTGAATGATTGTTTATTCACGCAAAGACAGGGCGATTTTGTCATATGCTAGTTAGAAAAGAATAAGAACAGAAAACGTGTACCCCGTTTCCCACTTTATTGCAAAACTTGGCTGCACCTGATTCAAGTAGGAAGGAAAGACTTGCTATTCCACCTCAAAAAATATTTCCTGAAACAAAGCAGGGACAATTTATTTCGAATAGTCTGGCTCAAGCTGTCATGCTGTTTTCGGAATCTCTTATCTGTTTGAAATCTATGCATGTTTCTCCCTTCTGCTCTCTCCAAGAAGGTGTTATTCTATGATTCCCAACTCTTTTGTGAAGAGGTCTAATAACATTCCCAAATATGTTGCTTAACGATCAGCAGCAGAACGATGCTCCTATCATTTCACAGTGAACATAGAATCCCGATTTAATTCTCACAGCACATTTAACACTTACACGCGTCAAATGAACTATTATATACATGTTAAGCTGTCGATATGACCAGTTATGCATAGACAATAATTAAACGTGGAAAACCGACAGAAAAGAGACTAATTTCCTCAATTTCGGGTACTGTAAGGAACTTCTTCCTTATCTCTAGTTTTTTTTATTATTAAACATTTCTGTCTTTTAAAAAAAATCAAAAAAGGGAAGATGAGTTACAACGCCAGCACACATTATTCTGTATAAAGTTAACATCCAAAATAAAACCCAGAAAAAAGCATCAACGATACAGCAGCAGCAATAATACAAGCAAAGCACAACTATACCCAAGTGCAAAACAGACAAATCGAGTGGAGAGATTTCAGAAACCTAACAAATTAAAATATTTTCCTTTATTTCCTAAAATTTAGGATATTAAAATTTGTATTTTCTCCCATGACCATCCAAAAAGGGTATATTAGGTAGGCCGAGGACGAGAGAGATTTGGATCATCTTAACCTCAGCCTTCAAGACCCAGTCTATAACCCCCGCCACAATATTCCAATACGTATGGACCCGGTGGTAAGACCATAAACAATGATTGAGAGCTTCTATGTTCAGCTTACACTTAGGACACTAGTGGGAGCTTCTAAATAAAGCTTTGAGAGACATTCTGGGCCAGATAGGGTCTATGCAAAATCTTTAGCGGCATGGCATGTGTCGAATCGCAAATCGAGATCTGCCTCGCAGTCTAGCAAATGTCTCCCCATGCTTCCATCGAAGTCAACACAGCTAAGTCACTCTCCTAAACTCGGCAAAGCCACTCCATGTCTTCTGAACGATCACCTCTCTCCAATTATTTGGTACAACATGCTCATAGAGATAGCAGTTTTCACAGATTGTAACCTCTTCTACATAATATATCGCAGTGCTTAGTCAAGAGCATGGTACCTTTCTGAATAAAATCCCTGCCATAAATAAAAAAGCAAAAACGTATCTGCAAACTAGACAATATTTACGAATTATTTGGTCAAAGGGCATAACTATTTCATCTTCAAAAAATTTCCGAAACAGGAGATTCCCCTAATTGCCAGGAGTTTAAATTTGGGGTCCTTTCCACCCATTTGAACACCTGCATATCCACGACAGCGGTAAGAAATTAAGTTTTGGACATATTATCCTCCCTCTGTCGCATTATCCTCCATGCCTAAACACTATTGTTAACAATCGGGTTACAGCAATATTCCATGGCCATCTTAATTTTATCTAAGAATTAAAGGCTGATATGGGGTCATTTGGCCTCGGAGGTCTCAATATTTAGCCATATTGATGCTGGTTCTTTACCGGCCCATTCACTAACAAATGATACAAGAAATCTTAATTGGTATCTTCGAATATCCGATAAATCCCCTTCCCCCAACTCATGAAACAACTACGGTTTAGACAACTTGATAAGAGGCCACCTACGTTGCCAAATAGAAGAGCTAAACCATCCATTAAGTCTCTTTGATATAGATATTTGAAAAATCAGAGGAAGCATTCATATAGGATAGAACAAAAGGAGGAGATAATTCATTTTGCTAAGAAATACCGGGCCTAGCCAGGATAATGGAAAAACCCCCATCGCTGAAAATCTTGCTTAATCCTGTCAAGTAAGTGAGCAAAGTTGGCCTTAAACAACCAATTAAAAACATGAGTAATAATGATGCTGAAATAAGAAAAATCCTCCTGTGACGGTTTGAATGCGAAAAGTAGTTAATCATCCACCTCAGATATTCTCCTAAAATACCTCCGTTGGCATAGCCTTTGATTTTTAGAAATTGATATTCTAACCTGAATGGAGCCAAATCAGTTCACGCTTTGTATTAGGTGGCATACAGAAAGCTGTGGATCCGGTAGAAAAAAACAGAACAACGTGTACGTATAATGAGACCTCATGCGACTTAGATTCTACTTTTTGATCGTCGATACTAAGATCCCCAGAGATTGCCTCTGCCAGAAGCTCAATCTGCAAGGCAAAAGGTAATGGCGAAAGGCAGCCTTGGCGACTGTCCCTACAAATACTAAAACTGCTGTAATTCCCACCATTGGTGAGAACTGCCATCAGATTATCAGCATAAAAGGCCCTCACCCACTTAATATAAACCTCCACCAATTCCGATTACTCAAGCTCGTCATAAAATGTATGGCCACTCAAACAGATCAAATGCGTTTTCTGCGTCTAAGGAGACCACAAATTCCTGAACGAATGTTGCTAACAAGCTTGAAACATATTCAGCAACCTCCTGACTGTTTTTAAGGATCCACGGACTTTGATAAAAACACTCTGATTGTCCCTAACAATGGAAGGCAGGACAGTTTCCAACTTTAACGCGAGAACCTTGAACGCAATTTTGGAATCTGAGTTCAGAAGTGAGATGGGCATATAAGAGGCACATTAGTCTGAAGTCTTCCCCTTCTTAAGAATGAGCGAAATATTAGCCTCTCGCAGGGAAGGTGCAAGACTATCATGGCTAAACGTGTTCAACATTGGTCCCGAAAGTATACTTACCAATTTCTTATAAAGCTCACTGCAGAGAACTTCACGGTCAGCCCTCTTCCTTCTCCGCAGCTGTGTCACAATCACGCATTCTTCCTGGACTGTTAAAAAGAGCATTAAGAAAAAGATGTTCTTTCAGGAGTGACACAAGTAAGATCGAAGTTCTGAAAGAAAGACTCCATTTTAGCAAGTCTATCCTCACAACGCTCAGACTGATATAGCACAAAATAGCATTTCTGAAATGCTGCACTGAAGTTTTTTTTGAATCAAAAATTAACTGTCCCGATCTCATCCCTGTTCAAGGTAATGGGTGAGGGGGCATTCTGTACCATACCAAGATAAGTTACATATCTGCATGACTTATCAGCATATTAAAACAGTCGCTGTTTCAAAAACAAAGAGAGCTCCTTCCTTGCCGTTTGTGTCAGCACAGTATTCAAGGTGGATCGAAGAGACGGAACCCCCTTCACCATAACCAATGATAGCTTATCAAAATACACCTGATCAGCAGTCTTTAACTATGCATGAAGCAGGCGTTGTTACTCCCCATTCGATGGTTTCTGACTGGCTGAGTAGGAAATGATTATCAACCCTGGCATATCTATGAATGAATAGATGGCTTGTTGGCTGTATCTGAATTGATGGATAGACATAACTTCAATTCATTACGAAAATATTCAATGAAGTTGCTATCCCTACGAATAAAGGGGTCCATTTGGTAAAGTCCAGAGACTGCTACCCTATCCTTAACTCAATCTCTAAATAGAGTGCATCACCATCCAAAATAGTGATAACTACTATTACACAGGATGTTACCAAATCCAAGGATAATTCAGGGGCTAAAAAATATCAATCCTAGTGTGACATTAATGCTGTTTAGAAAATAATATAATGCCCCTGATCGTGGTTAGGGACGCCTCCAAGCATCCACCAATCTTAATTCTGCACCTCAGTCCACCTGCTGTTTAGATTGTGGAGAACGTGTTGAGGGACAATACACATTCAGGATACCATACTTTTTTCCGTGCAATGATAGTTAGGAATGACAAAACGTCCATACTCATATTTAACCTAATGTAACAACTTAAATTCTTCCTGGAGACACATAAACGTGATCAAACCCATCATGTTGTAAGTTCAAATGCTCTTTATTATTGAGGTGAGTCTCCTGCAAAACCGAATTTTCCACCTTCCCTTTCAGAGACTGGAAAACATCTTTTCCGTTTTAATTGGTAAATGGCTTCCTCTAACATTTCAGATACACCATTTGAGGACAGAATTAGACACCGCCTTCTAGAATATAATTCGGTCTCCAAAAAGGAAGAATCCGATTTATCTGCTGCTGAGCATAGACAAAAACTGATTGACAAAATGTCAAAATACATAAATTAAAACTACAGCATCTAGCATACTAATAGCTATATCTATATAAAAAAAACCACGTACAAAGCACATAGTAATAGGTTCTATCCCTGCCCACGTGGGGCACTGACATATCTCAGAAAGACTTTCATACCTCCTTTCAGATTTAGTCGCATCCCAGACTCAGTCCAAACAGAAAGAGAGAAATTAAATTATCTTAACACTTAGATTAAACGTAAACACTCCACCCATTCCCAAATATACATCATCACTCATTAATATCAAAGATGATGTTCACCATCTCCTCGTAAACAAACAAAAAAGAAGGGGTAAGGAAACAAAATAAGCACTACCATCCACGTCCTTTCAGTTATCCAATATATTTCATCATGTCCAGAAATATTTTCACTTATTCTGGAGAGTCAAGAAAACGTGTAGTTCAGTTATGCATAGAGGGACGCATCACCTCACCGAATATTGGAGCTAAGTAATGCCTGCTTCAACTCCAAAACGTAGCCTGGTTGGTCTTCCATCGCTGGCCTGGAACATATAATAATGTCCTTTCTATCAAATGCCATTTGATAATTGTTATAACCGTTGTTTTTTTTTTGCCAACATTGCCTGAATCATTCAGAAACGCACACATCTCCATCTGCTGTGCTACCAATTTCCTTTGGTCCATGGTTAACAACACTAAATCTTTAACTCTCCTTTCATTACATTAATATTCAGGCAAATTTTCGTCTGCTTGGTCTCAATGGATTTCAAAGCCTTCACAAAGTGTGGTGAAATAGTTTCTGAATCGTGGGATCTTCTATATAATGCATTTACCATATGTGTGATGTCCAAAGCTACTGCATTCAGAATTTTGTTTTGTTTCTGACTCGAGAGTGTCACATATTTCCATGATCTGATGACTTGTTTACATTCCTATTGTTGAAACACTGGGACTGAATCAATATCATGTCTTGAGATGTTTTAATTTGAGGTAATAACTGTTGTGAATCATTGTCTAGAATTTCATCGTGCATTATAGGTGTCAATTCTGGTCCTACTGGTTTTACAGAGAGGTGATTTGTATCCCATAAATGAACTTACAACGCTCTATGATGGTCCAATTTCGTCCTGTGTTATCTCTCTTTTGATACATCCTGAGTACTTTTTCTGTTCTAATTATAATTTTCTGCTGTCCCTCGCCAGACTCATCGTCTTTGACTCACATTATTGTCATGTAAAATTGACTTTTATGACGTAAAACGTGGCTTGCGACTACAACAAAACTTTTTGATTTCTACTTTATCTCTGCCATTACACACATCAACAGATTTGTCCAACTTATCATTATGGTTTGTTGCTCACCCATTTGAATGTGAATTTATTAATCCAGAAACGCTTGACAGTTTTGATTTAATATTTTCTCTTTCAATCTTATGTGAAAAGTCCGTGGTTGACAATCTTTAGCAATGGTTTATTAAGCCTGTTAATCAAGATCGAATGTCAGCGCACACTCAACGAACTGAATGGACTTCTTGTGTTCCTATACGCTCTGGCCCAAAGGCATGCAGTGAAAGCCCTGATGAATTAAGGCCGAAAAAAAATCACTTTTATTTGTTGCTATTTCGCAGTGGAAAGGAACTTGAAATTGTCTACCAGATTTACGTAATTAGCAGAGTCGGGAGTATAGGGGCAAAGATATCCAACTGTCATCTTTTACATTTTTTTGCCATTTGTTGAACCTTTTCAGTTTCAGGAATTGATTATAATCCCACAACAGAACAACCTCGTCATTTGATACATATCTGTTAGGAGACTAATTTTATATATTTTTCCAATGTTTATAATTAAAGCACAACTGCTGTAAAGGCAATATAGGATTTATCAACATAACTAAACATCAACGTGAAATAAATATTTAGGTGTACCCTCTAAACAGATTAAGAATAATACAGCACCTTATAATTCTCTCTTACTCAATGAAAGTTTCTGACGAATAAAAACATCTCGAGACATTTCTTTTTGGACTTTTTGTATCTCCAGCTCTCAGGTTTTGAGCTGAATGTATATCAATAGAGACGTGATCAGGTGGCGGCGGGGAATATGGTCAAGCCTTTTGTAAGATGATGCAGTCACATCTGAAAAATAATAGAATTGGTCGACTGGTTAGTATTTAGGTAGAGCGAAATAAACTTCAGCTTTCTTGACAATAGTTTAAAATTACACAATTTGGTACTAAAAATGCGAGAGGCATATTTCAAAGACTAACTGAAAATATCATTTCGGGATTGTCTCGTTGTGTGGTCCGATGACCTGTGTGATTTTGATTCACACATGGAAAGAACATTTTTATTAACTATCAGGATTGTTCAATCGTCTTCAGAAAATAGGCTTCATGATAAAGCTGACTAAAAGTGATAAGCCCAAGTCGTGTTCCTTGACAGTTTCAATTGACATAAATAGATGGACCAACGATATATTAAAACAGATGCGTTTGGGGAGTTTCCAATTCAGTCAATAAAAATATAGCATAGAACATCGAAAAATACAGCACAGAACAGTCCCTTCGGCCCACGATGTTGTGCCGAATATTTGTCCTCGCTTAAGCACCTATCCATGTACCTATCCAATTGTCACTTGAAGGGCAACAATGATTCTGACTCTGCCACTCCCACAGGCAGCGCATGTCATGTCCCCACCACTCTCTGGGTAAAGAACCTACCCCTGGCATCCACCCTATTCTTTCCAGCCTTCACCTTAAATTTATGTCCCCTTCTAACACTCTGTTGTAACCGGGGAAAAAGTCTCTGACTGTCTACACTATTCCTCTGATCATCTTATAAAGCTCTCTCAAGTCACCCCTCATCCTTTGCCGTTCCAACGAGGAAAAGCCTAGAACTCTCAACCTATCCTCGTACGACGTATTCTCTATTCCAGGCAACATCCTGGTAAATCTCCTCTGCACCCCCTCCAAAGCTTCCACATCTTTCCTAAAGTGAGGTGACCAGAATTGCACACGGTACTCCACATGTGGCCTTACCAATGTCCTGTCCAGCTGCAACATCACCTCACGACTCTTGAATTCAACCCCTCTGATAATAAATGCTAATACAGCATCGGCCTTCTTACAAGTTCTGTCCACCTGAGTGGCAACTTTCAAAGAGTTATGAATATAGATCCCAAGAACCCTCTGCTCCTCCATCTTACTAAGAATCCTACCATTAACATTGCTATTTGTCCTTCCAAAATGGACAACCTAACACTTGACAGGGTTGAACTCCATCTGCCACTCTTCAGCCCAGCTCTGCATCATATCTAAGTCCTTTTGCAGCCGACAACAGCCCTCTTCAGTATCCCCAACTCCACCAATCTTCGTATAGTTTGCAAATTTACTGACCCACCCTTCGACTCCCTCTTCCAAATCATTAATAAAAATTATAAACAGTAGAGGACCCAGAACTGATCCCTGCGGAACTCCCCTTGTAACTCGGCTCCAACTGCAACCACTCTCTGACGTCGACCGGTTAAGTAGTTCTCTATCCAACTGGCCAAATTTCCCACTATCCCATGTTTCCTGACTTTCCGCATAAGCCTACCATGGGAAACCCTTATCAAATGCATAACTAGAATCCACGAACACTACTTCCACTGCTCTACCCTCATCCACATGCTTGGTCACATCCTCAAAGGATTCAATAAGACTTGTAAGGCAAGACCTACCCCTGACAAATCGGTGCTGGCTGTCCCGAATCAAGCAGTGTCTTTCCAGATACTCATAAATCCTATCCCTCAGTACCCTTTCCATTACTTTGCCTACCACCGAGGTAAGACTAACTGGCCTGTAATTCCCAGGGTTATCCCTATTCCCTTTATTGAACAGGGGCACAACATTCGCCACTCTCCAGTCCCCTGGTACCAGCCCCGTTGACAGTGAGACGAAAAATTCATTGCCAACGGCTCTGCAATTTCCTCTCTTGATCCCCACATAATCCTAGGATATATCCCGTCAAGCCCCGGGGGAATTGTCTATCCTCAGGCTTTTTCAAAGTGCCCAACACATCTTCCTTCCTAACAAGTATCTCCTCTAGCCAACTAGTTCGTTTCATACTCTCCTCTTCAACAATACAGTCCTTCTTATTTGTAAATACTGAAGAAAAGTACTCATTCAAGACATCGACTATCCCTTCACACTCAATACACAGTCTCCCACTACTGTCCTTGATCGGACCTATCCTCATTCTTGTCATTCTCATGTTTCGCACATACGCATAAAAGGCATTGAGGTTATCTTTGATCCTACCCGTCAAAGATTTTTCATGCCCTCTCTTAGCTTCCTAATCCCTTTTTACAGCTGCCTCCTGGCTATCTTGTATCCCTCCAACGCTCTGTCTGAACCTTGTTTCCTCAACCTTATGTAAGCCTCCTTCTTACTCTTTACTAGACATTCAACCTCCCTCGTCAACCAAGGTGCCCTCACACGGCCATCTCTTTCCTGCATGACAGGTACATACATATCAAGGACACGTCGTGTCTGTTCCTTGAAAAAGTTCCACATTTCAACGACATTCTTCCCTGAGAGCCGATGCTCCCAACTTACGCTCCTCAGATCCTGTCTTGCAGCATCGTATTTACCGTTCTCCCAGTTGTAAAACCTACCCTGTTGCACACACCTATCTCTCTCCATAACCAAGGTGAAAGTCACAGAATTATGGTCACCATCACCAAAATGCTCACCAACTTACGAGCCCATCACTTGTGCCGGTTCGTCACCAAGTACCAAATACAATATGGCCTCCCCTCTGGTCGGACAATTTATATACTAACTTAGAAAAGCTTCCTGGACACACTGCACAAACACAACCCAGTCCAATATACTTGATATAATGAGCTTTCAATCAATATTTGGGAAGTTGAAATCGCCCATGACTACTACCCTGTGGCTTCTGCACCTTTCCAAAATCTGTTTCCCAATCTGTTTCTCCACATCTCTGTTGCTATTGGGGGGCCTATAGTAAACACCCAACAAGGTGACTGCTCCTTTTCTTTTTCTGACTTCTGCCAATACTACCTCCAAAAGCAGATCCCCTTCTAACTGCCTTTCTACAGCCATTATACCACTTCTAATTAGCAACGACACACCCGCTCCTTTTTTAACCACCCTCCCTAATCTTACTGAAACATCTGTAACCAGGAACAACAACCATTCCTGTTCCTCTTATATCCACGTTTCCGTGATGGCCAAAACATCGTAGTCCCAAGTACAAATCCACGCCTTAAGTTCACCCAGCTTATTTCTGATACTTCTTGCGTTGAAGTATGCACTTGGACGCTTCTCTATGTCCGCATGTTCTTCCCTGCCAGTGATACCTTCTCCACGGCCTTTCTACATTCTTGGACATCCTGAAAAACAGCTAAACTACTTGCTGGACTACCAGTCCAGATCCCATTCTCCTGCCACATTAGTTTACCACGCCCCACCCCTATCCCCATAACCGAAGAGTGCTAGCAAACCTACCTCCCAGGATATTGGTGCCCTTTTGGTTCAGGTGCAACCCGTCCTGCTTGTGCATGTACCACCTTCCCCAGAATGCAGTAAAATTTTCCAAATAACTGAAGAATTCCCTCCTACACCATCCTTGCAGCCACGTGTTCAACTGCACTCTCTCCCTATTCCTTGCCTCACTGTCACGTTGCCCCAGCAACAACCCAGAGATGATGATTCTGTCCGTCCTAGCGTTTAGCTTCCAGCCTAAATCCCTGAGCTCCCTTAATGACCTCCCCACCCCTCTTTCTACCTATGTCGTTGATGCCAATTTGCACCACGACATCTGGCTGCACACCCTTCCCCTTAAGGATTCTGAAGACATGGCCCAAGATGTCTCGGACCCTGGCACCCGGGAGGCAACAAACCAACCGACAGTCTCGCCCATGTCCACAGAACCGTCTGTCTGACCCACTAACTATAGAGTCTCCTATTCCTAGCGCTCTCCTCCTCTCCCCCTTTAAGTTCTGAGCCTCAGAGCCGGACCTCGTGCCAGAGATCCGGTCACTGCAGCTTACCCTTGCTAGGCTTCCCCCCCCACCCCCCATCAACAGTATCCAAAATGGTAGTGTCTCGGTTTCCTTCTCCACTCAAATAACAATCACTTACCTTCCCGACCCGGTCTGACATTTCAGGGAGTGAGTTATTCTTCTCACCAAAGGTGCCAGCGTGGTTTGTCCTTTGACAGACTGTCCACTAAAAGGCTCAGTGGACGTTGGAATGCCAGAAGGCATTCGGAGGAATGAAAACTGTGTTAATTAGTACTCCAGTGTTAGCCAATACTGATTAGACAAAGCCATTCAAGGTGGCTATCAAAGCAAATTTTTTCTGTTTATTTCATTCTTAAAGAAAGCTATTTCCAATTTGCTGAAACGTCATCTGCCAACTGATTGTTTTCCTTCAACCAGAAATTGTGTCAAGTAACTTTATCCATTCGAATTTTTCAAACAGTTATATCCAGGTATGGTAGCTTTAAGCAGTGCTCTTATTGAAAAAATCAAGTGTTCTTCTGACCTTAATGTTTAGTCTACACAAGACATTCATCTCCCTCACTATATTTCGAAATCTGTTCAAAGACAGAAAAGAAAGACAAAAGCCACTGTGACTCTGGAAGAAGAACAATACATTAATAATTTTAAACACATTTGTACATTTTGAAATGAGGGGTTTATCAGGTCGAAAACCATATATCTCATCAAACTGGAGCGTGAAATATTTTAAAGTCATTTAAATAAAAGTCTGCAGAAAATGTTAACTCTCTTGGTCTGAAGACGGGCAGACCCAAATTACCATGTGATGTCAAGCCTTCCTTTCAAGTTTGCAGGTTAAACAAAATAAAATAATTGTCAAAATCTTCCGATAATTCCCAACAAACAATTTTGAATTTACTTTGTGATAAAGAAACCTGTTGCCTTGTAGTTTATTTTCAGACTGCGCTCCAAAACACATGCAAGCATACAGATAAAGCATTTTTCATTCCAAATTCTGACATCAAAATTGATGTTCCAAAAAAATAGTCATGTATGAGAGCAAGCTAAAGCATATTGTTCTCAGATCAACTTGTTTTGATTAATAGATGAAAAGAGGAATGTTTCAAATATTTTTCAATGAAATAATATTTGAAATATGAAATCTTGATGGTTTCGAAATTCATCTTTTTATAGTATGTCTTGATTTTAGTCAATTGTGAAACATGGTATTATTTTAATTACTCACATGAATGCTCGATTAATACAACCTAATTTCCACAGAGGGCTTCTTTCACTTCTTGGGGGAAGGGAATTCTTGCCTGTCGGGTCCTCATCAATTGTTCACAGGTTTCTACTTCTGGGTGACATCACGTATACACTTCATGTCGTAGCATAAAAATTGAACAAGGGGGGAAAATCTATCCTCGACATTCTCTAAGTTTCTTTCTTTGCCTTGCATGTTGTCAGTCCAAGTTGCTCTCTATTCTGTCTGAAATATATTGACTTTTGTGATCGTGATCGAAAAGTCAATTTTATGGATGGTTTTCTGAGATTTTAGAATGTAAATCTCTTCAAAGAGAAATGTGTTTTCCACACTTTAAATTATCTGTTTATTTAAGACCTGCAATTCACATCAATAAGCATGAGCAAACTGGGTCATGCGAAATTAAAGACTCATATATATTCTCATACAATATTTGGAAGTTCAATTTGGCCACAAAATGAAATTCCAAGCTTGATATTTCAATCATTAAGTTCCTGAAAATAGCCATTTATCCAGGACTCTTGCCTGAAACTAAATATATCAAAGATAGGTTGGCATTTTAAAGAAAGAAGAAAATATTTTTTTCATCCACGAAAATTGTTTGCTCTCTGACCCCAAACTCATTTAAAACTGTTTTTTTCCCTTTTTTTTGCTTATCCTTTACTTACACTGGAAATTACATTATCAATAGTTTCACAGTCATGATACGAGACTCCTTTCAGTAATTCTAAGTGGGTCAGAATAACACTGGTGCAGCCAACATTACTTTGGCTATATTTAGGTGTTTGGTTTCTTGTTTGGTTAGATTTATTCGTGTGTTGGTCACCCTAGCAGGTATTTTCAGTCATGTCCTGCCCATGGTCACCAAATCTCAGAAACCTGCCTCTCTGGACTTGTAAGTGTTGTGCTTCACTCAGTTTAAAATGATGAAAATGTCACGATCTGCACAAGACAATCAACTAGTTCACTAACTATCACTCTTAAGTACAACTTGCATCTTCCTCGAAAGTTAGTACATAACATTGTTCGTTGTACAATGAAAGTCTGGCTTACTTATTCGTGCATTCAGTAAGTCAACCACTCTTCATTTCTTCCCACCTTTTGTTTTCACTTGCTGACATTTCCTGAGTTTTGTCTTACTGCGCAACCCTCCATCACGCGAGTGTTGGCTTTGCCTTCGTTGACATCTGCTAATTGTCCTTGCAACGTTGTAACGTCACTTACTGCTCTTCACAGGGTAGTCCGCAGCAGCGCCCCCTGCAGTCAGGTAAATTCACTGCCAATGAACAGACTCCTCATAATGGCCGTGCAAGTTTTATAGCCCAGTGATTAGAATTTGTTATTTATAGAGTGTGTCTTCTACTTCTCAGAGTCCCAGCAGGTAATGCAGAAGAAATGTAGGCATGATTGGGAACACAAGACTGTGATATAACTGAAGAATGTGTACTTGTTTTTTAAGATTTTGCTGGAAGCTTGCTTGCAAAGCCAAGTTTAACACTAAGCAGGTTCTTGAAGATGTGATCAGAAAGAATACCAGACACACATGGGCATCGAAATATATCAAATTTTTTATCTTACTCTACTTTCGATAATTATAAATTCTAAAATTATTTTAGGCTATTGCAAGTTAATGAAACAGTTTAAAAGCTTACTGCCCTTCTTGTTGCCAGGATCAAGGAAATCTCAAACAGGATGCAGCATATTTTGAAAAGAGTGAGGGACCAGCATGAGGTTATAGACACTGCAATTAATGACATAGAACGAGAAAAGGACAAGATTGTGACGCCGAAATATAGGAATTTAGACTGTAATGTTAAAAGTAGGTCCTCGAGTGTAGTTCAATCCGGATTACCACCACTGCCCAGAGCTCGTGAGAGTATAAATAGGAGGAGAGAGCAGATGAATGCTTGGCTGATGAGGTGGCACAACGACAAAAGATTCACAATATAGTATCATTGGAATCTCTTCTTAGGAAGAAGTGAATTGGACTAAACCTCTTTGGATTGCACCTAAATTGGCTGAGTCAAATATATTGGTGGGGATGTTTTATCGTGCTACTCTGCACGATTTAAAATAGTAAGGTGGAGGCAGCCAAGGGAGATAATGAGAAAAGGGAAAAGTCTGAGGTGGTGTAGTTGCAAGAAGTAGCGAATCAAACAGTCAAGGCAAGCAGGACCAAAGTAGACGGCGACATGGAACTGATAAATTAAACTACATTTATTTTAGTGCAAGAGGCTAACAGGCAAGGGAGATGAAATCATGGCATGGTAACACATGAATGCGATATAATAGCGATTACAGAACAGTGGATGGGACTGGAATGTATAAATGCAATAGTAAGTATAGAAAATCTAGCAAAAGAGGAGTCGTAATTACATTTTTGATTAGGAGTAACATGCCATCTGTACTGAGTGAGGATATTCCTGGGAGTATGTTTAGACAGATTATTTGGGTGGAATTAAGAAATGAGAAGTGTATGATCACATCATTGGGATTAAGATCTCAGTTATCACTAAGAATAATGGTGTGGTAATGGTCGTGAGTTTCAATTCCTCAAACATGGACGGGCACTCTCATAGTCTAAAGGACTTGGATGGAGTGGAATTTGTACACAATATATTTTTCTGATTAAATATGTGTATGTACGACTGGAGGAGGTGCAAATCTTAACTTGCTCTTGGCAAATAAGGCAGGACAGGTAACTGAGGTGTAAGTCGCGAGCACATTGGGGTAAGTGATCATATTTCTATTCGTTTTAGTCGATCAGATATAAGAGTTAAAGATTTAAATTAGCGGAAGATTAGTTTTGATGCAATTAGGGCAGAAGTTTCAAGAGTTTATTGTTGGGTGGGGGTAGAGAAATGGATGGCTTAAAAGTTGGAAGCTTTCAAAAATTCGATAACGTGAGTCCAGGGATAGTATGTTCCAGTTCGTGTGAAAGGAATTTCTGGGAGGTGTAGGGAATGCTGGCTGACTAGTCAAATTGAGGTTTTGGTTAACAAAATGCAGGACGCACTTATCAGGTATAGACAGCAGGAATCAAGTGAACCCTTAGAAGAATAATAAGGAAGTAGAAGTATACGTAAGAGGGAATTCAGAACGGAAATAAATGTGGATAACTTGATAAATGGGGATAAGGAGAATACAAATGGATTCTGCAAATATATTGAGGACAAAATAATAACTCGTGAGAGAATAGGGCCTCTTAATGTTCAGCAAGGCCGTCTGCATGCCTGCATCCGCACGTGACTGGGACGGTATTATGAATACTTTAAGTCAGTGTTTATTATGGGTAAGATATAGAGACTGGCGAACGTGGGAAGCATATAGTGAAATCTAGAAAAATGCCCATATTATAAAGGATAAATTGTTAGACTATGTAAAATGCATAAAGGTGTATAAACACAGAGACTTCATCAGGTTT
This sequence comes from Hemiscyllium ocellatum, assembly GCF_020745735.1. Classification (NCBI taxonomy): domain Eukaryota; kingdom Metazoa; phylum Chordata; class Chondrichthyes; order Orectolobiformes; family Hemiscylliidae; genus Hemiscyllium; species Hemiscyllium ocellatum. The sequence goes on along the minus strand of NC_083435.1, from coordinate 29,091,835 downwards.
TCTCCAGATCTCTGTGGAAGCTTAGGCCCCTTGCTGAGGCATTTGCACAATCAGAAGCCACATGTTACATGCCAGAAGACTTGAGGTTTTCTAATGTACTGCCACTATTTAAGGAAATTGAGAAATAAAAGCCAGGGAACTGTCGAAATGTGAGCCTGACATCAGTTTTCAGCAACTAATTGGAGGAGATCCTCAGGGACCGGTTTAACATGTATTTGGAAATTCTAGGACTGATTAGGAGTAGTAAACGTGGTTTTGTCTGTTTAAAACGTTCCTCACTAACTTAATTCAGTGTTTTCAAGATGTAACAAAGAGCATTGATGAAGGCAGTGTGGTGAACTGCAAGGTCTTCAGTAAGTTGTTTAACGAGGTCCTGCAACGTAAACGGGGTAGCGAGGTTAGATCACATGGATTAAAGGGAGAATTCGTCATTTGGATAAAGAACTGTCTCGAAGGTATGAGGTGGTGGAGGTTGGCTTTCAGAATTTATGCCTATGATCAGCGGCATGTCATAAGGATATCTGAATGCTCCAGTGCTTTGTGTCATTTATAGAAATGATTTTTATGTGAACGTCGGCGATATAGTTAGTAAGTCTGCCAATGAAAACAAAATTGGTGATGTAGTGGACAAGTAAGGACGTTAACTCAGAGTAAAATGGGAGATTCATCAGATGAGCCGATGGCCTCGGGAGTGGCAGCTAGTTTTTAACTGAGATAAATATGAGGTGCTGCATTTTGGATAGGCAAATCAGACCATGACTTAAACATTCAATGGTAAATTCCAGGGTACTGTTGGTGAACAGAGACCTTGGAGTCCACCTTCATATTTCCTTTAAAGTAGAGATATGTTAGACAGGGTAGTGAATGAGGCGTTTGTTATGCTTCCCTTTGGTGACCAGTGCATTGACTGTAGGAGTTGGGAGGTTATGGTTTGACTTCACTGGACGATGATTGAGCACGTTTGGTTAATTGCATTCAAATCTGATCTCTCTGCTGTAGCAATAATGCTGCGAAACCTGATAGGGATCAGAAAATAATTACAAAGTTATTGGCAGGGCTGGCGGGTTAGCAGGGCTAAGAGAGTTGCCAAAGTTGCCAAGACATTAGTCGGCTAGAGTCATATGACTCTAAGACATAAGAAAGATTCAAAAGAAAGTCTCTTGACTTTTTGCCTGCCATCTTGAACTCGATCTCAAATTCCATGGCACTGTTTACAAAAGCGGATTTGAAGCTGAAGTTCAATATACTGTGACAAGTTCCAAATATTAGTAGTATGTTGCAATTGGAGCAAGATGCTTTATTGCCTTTTTGAGGTGATTTTTCATTCATATTCTTCTGTGCATTGTGGTCAATATCACTTGACCATTCCCTGCAAAAAAAGCCTGTTCCCATGACAAGACAACATTCTTGCAAAACAAAATGCTACTCTAAATTTTCTACTCTAACTCAATGGCTTATTGCCATGTCCATTAAACCATCATCATATACTTTTGAGATGTTATTTTTAAATTCATACACAAAAGTCTACATCTAAATAGTGTCGCATTTCATGTTTATATTTTTAATGAAGACAATGAATTATAATTGATTTGAATTTGTTTTTAATTCTCATTGTTTGGGTAAAGACTTCATAGTGTTCATGAACCAAATGGTTCCTAAACTTTCACTTTTTATATTACAGTACATACTGTAATTCTGAATTATTTTTCTAGAGATTTGCAATAACAGGTTTTCTATTCCCCAGTTGTAATCCTGCAAGAATACGATAGGTATTCTAAAGTCACGAAGAAAAAAATCACCATTTTGGAACAACAGGATAATTTGAGATGTACAACACTGCAACGTTTAATTTGATTACCTCAAGCTTCTCTAATTCTGCCTCACATTCTGGAGATAACATTATCGTCTTTTTCTTTAACAAATGTCTTAAAGTACGAGTTACCTTGCTAATATTAGACACATATTTATAGAAAAGTCCGAACATATTTGCAGTGTCACCATTTTGTTAGTTCAGTATTCTGGACTGAAAATTCGATGAGATTATTTTCGTTTTATAGCCCTTGCCATCACTTGTCTTTTTCTTACAACATGTCATAGAACAATTCCTGATTTCTTTTTGGATTTAATTGTGACTAACTTTATTTTCTTATCTCATCAACTGTATTTTTAAAGTAATTTATCGACTGTCCTATATACTATTCTCATGGATCACTATGTAATAGAACAACATCTAAATAAACTGCACAGTTACGTCCCTCAAATGTGACATGGTTCATACCTTTTGGAGCATAATTCGTGTATTGTAAGCGTAACTTATTTTACAAGTCAGTGGTAACTTCCATTTAGCGTAATAAAATGGAAAATTCTTTTAGCTCTTGAAGCCAATTGCATTTGCTAGTACCTCTTCATTCGACCAAATTTGGAGAACAATGAAGCATTATCGACGTTCTGCTCGTGATGGAATAGGTACATATTTGTCATTGTAATTTTATTTCGTTCTATACTCCGCACAGAATTGAAGCGTTCTATTTCATTTTGGAACTAACACTGTTATCCAACAGATTTGACTATTTTTATTCAAGTAGTTTTTGCAGCATGTGTTTAAACTTTGTTTGCCACTGTTCTTGCTTTGCTAGATCATCTAATAAAGATGATGTCTTATCAATCCTGACTCATCTTGGTCAATATCATATCGTGCTAATGAGTAGAACTAACGATGTCTCCATGGGACAATTTCCAATTTCACAGTCGTCTTACCAGATCCTCGTGCTGCCACACAGTCCTACTCTCCCCCTCTATCTAAGTCTAAAAAATGAGAATACGGTATCTGTTGTCCCAGTATTTTATTTTGTATAAGCCAGTCGAAATATCTCTGGTTCCACATCTCTTTTTTGTGTACCAGCTTCTTATCATTTGTATCCACCATTCCCTCCTAAGTTCAATATCGTATGCTAATGCATTTTCAACATGTTTACCTGATATATTTGAATCTTCTTTCAAGAACAGGAGCATTTATAGTACAATTAGAGATAGGTAATGGTCTAGTGGTATTATCACTGGACTGTTAATCCAGAGTCCCAAATTATGTTCTGCTGAACTAGGTTAGAATGATTTCCACGAGAGATGGTATAATTTGCACTCAGCCAAATCTGGAATCGGGAGTCAAATGATGGCAGTGAAAGCCCATCTTATTCATCAATGCATTTTAGGGAAGGAAATTGCCCTTGTTACTCAGTCTGGCCTACATGTTTTGCCAGACCCACAGCAACTTGATTGACATTTAGCTGCACCCTGGACAATTAGGGATGATCAATACATGCTGACCTGCTCAACGCTCACAGCATCCCATGAGTGAATAATATAAATATCTACGGAAGAACCATTGGTTAAAGTCCACAGCTTCCTGAAAGTGGTCACACAAGTATATACAATAGTGAAGCGGTTTTGCCCTTATTGTTGGGAGAATTTAATACAAGAGTCACGAAGTCATGTTGCAGCTTTATCAGATTTTGGCTAACTCACACCTCCAGTATTTGGATCAATTCTGGTCGCCACATTGCAAGATGTACATGGAGGCTATGGAAAGTGTGCAGAAGATATTTACGAGAATAGATAGAACATAGAACATAGAAAAATAAAGGGCAGTACAGGCCCTTCGGCCCTCGATGTTGCACCGATCCAAGCCCACCTAACCTACACTAGCCCACTTTTCTCCATATGCCTATCCAATGCCAGTTCAAATGCCCATTAAGAGGGAGAGTCCACCACTGTTATTGGCAGGGCATTCCATGAACTCACGACTTGCTGACTAAGGAATCTACCCCTAACATCTGTTCTATACCTACCACCCCTTAATTTAAACTATGCCCCCTCGTAATATCTGACTCCATACGTGAAAAAAGGTTCTCATGGTCAACCCTATCTAAACCCCTAATCATCTTGTACACCTCTATCATGTCACCCCTAAACCTTCTTTTCTCCAATGAAAACAGCCCCAAGTGCCTCAGTCTTTCCTCATACGATCTTCCTACCATACCAGGCAACATCCTGGTAAACCTCCTCTGCACCCGTTCCAGTGCCTCCACATCCTTCCAATAGTATGGCGACCAAAACTGCACACAATACTCCAGATGCGGCCGCACCAGATTCTTATACTACTGCAACATGAACTCAGGAGTCCGGAACTCAATTCCTCTACCAATACACCATATGCCTTCTTCACAGCACTATTTACCTGGAATGTTGCCTATATTAGGGGTTACAAGCTAAAATGAGAGTTTAGAAAATCTCTGGTCGGGTTTCTCTGAAGCAGCAGAGGCTAAGGGAGACATGATAGAAATCTATGAAGTTATGAAATGCATAGGTAGGGTTGACTGCCAAAATCTCTTTTTACCTAGTGTTGAAAAATCTAATACCAGTGGTATGTATTTAAGGTGAGAGGAGTACATTTCAAAGGAGACATAAGGAGCTTTTTTTTTACACAGCGAGTAGCAAAAGACTGGAAATAACTGGTGGAATGACGGTTGAGGCAGATCTGATAAGAGCAATTTAGCTAAACATATGAATATTTAAGAGTGGAGGGTTATTGACCAAGGGCAGGCAGAAAGTATCAGTTTTATTTAACGTCTTGTTCTGCACAACATTGTGGGCCGAAGGGCCCTGTCCTGTGCTGTAGCAATCAAAGTTTTGTTTGTTGATGTAATTCTAATATGCAAAAGGATCTAAATTTACCTGAAAAGTCAGTAACTACAAATATTCCAGTACACTGGTGCATGCGTCAGCAAATGAGATCTACAATGTGTCCAAAAATTCTAATTAGGTACAATTTGCATCAAGCCACTGAGGACTTTCTTTTTTTCAGCGAACACAGAAATTAAGATCATTACACCCTGAAATCTTTGATACCAGATTTCAGTGTTAATAAATATGAGAAACAACTTGGGGGAACTTCATTGCAATTAAATGGCCCATAGCAATGTAATAAATAAAAAAGGAGTGAAAATGCAAGTTATTTTTCTTCTACGTATTTTTTTCTTTGCTTTCAGTGAAAAGTATGCAACAACAACAAAAAAATCATTCAAACGTCTAAGCATGATTCCCAGAAGATGCATTCACCAAAACTAAGATCTTCATCGTATGATTTGCTGAACTGTTACTTTACGTTCAGTGTGCAAATTATTACGTCTCATTGGTAGGAATTTTGTTGAAGTGAACATGCCTTACTATAATATTTTATGCTATATGCAAATCGATCTTCCGGTTCAATGGCACATACAATTTTTTCAATTTACCTTCTCCTTGTTTAGATCGACATTATGCATCCATTGTAAATAATTCAGGCATAGTTGTGATATACTGAAATTAAACGCCTATTTTATTTAACATGAATGTATCATTTCATTTTTAAATTATCTGACGAATCAATCCATTGTCAATAAGTTCATATAAAAACGAGCTTTTTCTTATCTTATGGTGCAATTTCTCCTTTTGTACTTCACAACAGAAGATACTTGAAGGTTTTCTTGAAAGTAGCGTTACAAAGTGCGTAACAAGCTGGATTGATAGTACTGTTGATGTAAGCAACTCAGTATCCAATAGTCCACAGTGCGTTGGGGATGCAGATGGACCAGAACGTGCTAATGAGCACCACGACAATGTAGGGTCTTCATGTGATGATAAAAAGGATACCCAAGACTGTTCTTGTCAATGTCTACCCTCGGCTTAAAACTGTATTTGTCTTTTTAATTTCGTCTTGTGCATTTTCCCGCTCGTCTGAGATTCTTTGGTCTCCTTTTCATTTACTTTCTTCCTGAAAACTCGTGGCGTCATTTTGGCCCTTCTGTTACTAACATCGTTCTTTTCAAAGTTTACAAGTATTTTTATAAAAGGGTGATTTGAGTTGTTAGTTCTCAAACCATTTTGCGTCGAATAATCATTTTGGACCAATGTTTTCCTTTCTTGTTCGATGAGAGAACATCAAGGCAAAGTGACTCATTCTGGTCCCACTTCCCCTCTGGTCTGTAATTGTCAGTTGTTCTATTTGCAATCATTTCATCATCTTGCCTTCTGACATGTGGAAAGTGATATGCAGCTTTTGGCATAGTGTCGATATTCGATTTTATCATTTTAACGTGTAATGGTTGGGATATTCCGGAGTAACATCTGCCTTTCATCTGTCCAGTTCCTATTTTATTTTTCGTGATTCGACTCTTTATAGCACGAGATATTTTCACGTATAAAATTACCATTATAGCAACAGGAAGACAGAAAACAATGACGGAAGTACAAACTGTAAAAGTTAGAATACAGAATAACTGAACATAGCATTCACCCTCTTGGACTGTCAGTTCACTGAGGACAAAGGGCCAGAAGAAAATGATAGGAATCCAAAAGAGAAATGAGAGTAGCCAAGCAGCTGTAATTATCATACCTGCCATTTTGGTCATTCTTTTCATTGAATACCTGAAAGGTTTTGTCACACAGAAGTATCGGTCAAAGCTAATCACAAGGAGATTCATACCAAAGACATTACTGGCAACATAATCGAGAGCGAGTAACAAATCACATAACACTGGGCCCAAAGGCCAAAAGCCAATTACAGTGTGAATAGTATATTCATTCATGTAGAATGCAGCAATAAACAAATCAGCACAGGCTAAACACAAATTAAGTAATTGTTAATAGTTTGTAACTGCCGGTTAATTTTAATAGAAACAATGACCAGAATATTTCCAAGAATAGTCACTGGACTTAAAGATCCTGTCATAATCACGATGAAGACGATTTTGATCGTATTAGAAGAAATCCCAACTTCATTATCAAACAACCTGGAAATGTATTAGAGTGGGACATTTATCCCCAATGATTTCCACATGATGTCTTCTGAATTTGCAGAGTTCACTGGTGCTGTTTGCAAATTTGAAAAGAAAAGAATTATTATGAAGTTATAGTTACAAAACTGAAACCATAATTTTAGTTTTGACCTGGAGAACATACAAGAATGCACCTGCTCCTAAAAATTTTGATCTTTCATTTTCTGACATTGACTTTGTGTTAAGGTGCAGTTGCGCCATAGGTCGCTTATCATAGTACTAGTAATGTGCGCGGAAATAACATCTTCTGTACTAAGAGTAATTTAGATGAGTGACTTTGCAAAAAAAAAACTGTCTTCGGTTTATCTCTGTCAGAATCAACTGTAGGCTTCGTGAATATATAAGTGGTAATGGTAGAATACTTTCACTTTTATGCCATCCTGGAAATGGCAACAAGACGGAATCGTTGAAGGTGGCGCTGTAAGAAGAGTTGATGGAAATTTACTGGAACAAAATCCCACAAAGCCCAGTAGTCACCGATAAATGGGAAATAAATTGTGAGTTTCACCTTTGAAACAGCGAGGAAATATTCTGTAACCGTCTGTCGAAAACATACAGTTCACAAGCGATGTCTAACATGTTTTTTTAAAGATAATACCACAGCAGTTCAATGCCTTTGCAATATACGACACTAAACTCGAAATATCAGCTGGCTTTCTCTCCATAGACGCTGACAGACCGGTTGAGACTTTTTCAGCCTTTATATTCTTTTTTCAAATGTATAGCGTCTGCACTCCTTTGTTGTGAATTTATAACTAGTATGTTTTATAAAAATTGCACTAAATATAAACGCAATAATAATGTGGCTGATGGTGGTGTCTCATAAGAAAAGAAATGTTGCATTACAAGCTTTTAAATGAGAATAATCTTCATTGACGCCTTTGCTGTTAAAAAATGCATTCCTTTTGTTACTCAAAATTTAAAGGTGCACAGAATTGAAAACGCCACAATATGCAACGTCATGGAGGGAAAATTGTATTGATAATTGAACTGTTTCTGTACTTCAGTGAGTAAGCAATTCGTCCTGTGTGGTGACAGATAAAATGGCAAACAAAAGCAATGTAGTTATTATCAGATTGGCTCTCTTTGCGATGATGAGAGAGAAAGATAATTTGGCTTGAACACAAAAGATTATTCAGCAGATTGTCTCTTAAACCATGTTTTGGAGAGGATTGCAAACGGTATGGATATAATTCCAAAAAGGGGGCAGATTAGCACAGCCTCAATACTTCCACTCTGACATTTTATACATAGCTAGACGTGAAATTTCCAAACGTAGAGCGTACAAGTTTGGAGATTGCAGTTAGAGATGACTTTATATGAGGGGAAGGCAAATTGAATTAAAGGAAAGCAGGATCAAAACAAAGCTGACTGGGAACAATTCATTTTACGTTTTTCTTCAGCAGAGCAGTTGTAGGTGTGGTGGTGGTGTGCGTTAAAAGCACAGCAGGGGAGATTACAGATTTAACAGGTACCTTTCTGAGCGAAATGCAGATGTAATAAATTCAGGGAACTCTAGATACTTGGGACATTTCAGGACTGGATGGGGAAAAGGGAGCAAATCAGTTGCGTTCTTGATGAATATCATAAATGCAAGAAGGAAGTTAACGAAATGTGTTAGACAAGGAACAAGTGGGCATGAAAAAATGTCATACAAACAAGATCAGCGAGAATTTAAAGGTATTTTATAAACACACGAAAGGTAAAAAAAAAATCATCAGGGAAAGACTCGGATACTTTAGGTAGCAAGGGACGATCTGTATATGAAGACTCAGAATATTTGAACAGTGTAAAACGACAATTTATTTCCGATCATTGCTCTAGAATGTGAAAACATAAGTATGAAGTTTGGAAAAACGATTGTGGTGATCCTGCACAGTTCGACAGAGGAAATCAGGAGGGATTAGAGGTTCTGACGGATTTAAAAGCAAACAAACATCCTCACCCAGATGAATTGAGTGTCATGATGCTGTATGAGGGAAGACCAATAAATTCAGGGTCTCTGACATTTTTTTCCGTTCCATTCTGGCCACGTAGTAAGTACCAGAGGACGAAACGATTTCTCTTTTGTTTCCACTTCTTAAGGCGGTAGCAACGCACCATGAAATTACAGATATTTACGGCAGTGGTAGGGAAGCTATGGGAGAAATTCCTAAAAGTGTGAAATGCTAGCTATTTTTAAAGAGAAAAAAGAACAAAGAGCCAAGAAAATTATATCACAGGGACTGCAACCGGGCGCCGATCCAGATCCTCTATCTAAAACTGTCACTTATTTTCTAAGGGTCTATATTCCTTTAATCCCTGCCCATTCAAGCATATGTCCAGATGCATCATAAATGAAAGCATGAGTTCATTAGGGAGAGTCAGCATGACTTTGTCAGAATTTTATGAGAATGCGGTGATGTCTTGAATGAGGGAAGTCCAATTGAGTTTTTAAATGAATTTTAACAAAACATTTTCCAATGAAATTTAGCAGAAATATCAGACTTTTCTCCGCAGGATGCAACATAATTATCATCCAGGCCAAAACTACTTTGTGATGATTTGCTATCTTTTGATGTTGTGATGTAGTGTATTTTCTTGTGCCAGTTATTTAGTGTATTTATCGGTAAGAAACTGCTATTTTAACATTCAAGTAGAAGACAGTTCCAAGTTTGCAACGTGATGTTTCAGAAATATTACTCACAATCAAGTCTGCTTATAAACAATGGTCGTATTAATAAGAGATTTTCAATTTCCTCTCTTACTGATTATTGTCTAGACACGTTTATGAAATTAGGTACAGGCAATCAGAGGTGAATCTGCCCCCAATCTGGTTTGGAAACTGTCAAGTTACCGAGGGGCATAACTGAGCACTTGCCACTTAAAAAGTTGCTGCTCTGAAGGCTACAAAACCTAATGAGGTGGAGCCTAGAGAACCTGGAGACTGGATGCATATGTTGATGTTAAAGTTCAAAAATAATATATTTGTAGGATAACAAAATAAACTCAATGGAATTAATTGTTCATGAAGCAGACAGTGATGGTGAAGAACCAATCATCATTTGTATTCTGCAACTGAACCCAGTCACACACACACATAGACGCACACACAGTTACACACACACACACACACACACACACACACACACACACACACACACACACACACACACACACAGTCACACACACATACGCATACACAGTCACACACACACATACACAGTCACACACACACACAGCCACACACAGTCACACACAGACAGACACGCGCACACACACACTGTCACACACACACACACACAGACACACACACATACACACACACACACACACACACACACACATACATACACACACACACACGCGGCGGCAATTGGAGGGAAATTGTCTTTTGAAAGGTAGTTAACAGTGAATGTAACAACCAACAGCAATCTACTTCTGATCAGAAGGTAAATGACAGATTTGTTTACACCGGAAAAAATAGTCAATGTTTTTGATGAATGAACCGAAAGGATCGTCAATAATGTCATTTCTCAAATTGTATTTGAATTTTTTTTTGGCTGACAAAGGGGATTTGACAGCAATAATTGACCAGAAATCCATAACAATCAGCTTCACTTTGAAATTTTATCTCAGCTCCTGGTGCTTGCACTTTAATGGCACCAGTAGCAGCACACATACCTCTCACATTAATGGTCAAATTCCTCACTTTCAAAGCATGTAACTTTCTTGTAAATTCCTTGATTTGGAAACGACCCTTTCTCATTTTAGTCCACTATCTTAAAAAGCACAACAGCAAAAAGTGTCATTCTTTACAGTGCCAATATAATGTGCAAAACTGGTCATGTAAAAATGTATGAATGTTTTAGCTATTCAATTTTCAAAAGAGAGTTGCAATGTCAAATATATTTCCTGAAAGTTGCTGCTGGGTTCAGCATTCTTACTTCAAGTAAATTCATCTTTTGGGACCTGATGAGTTTTGCTGTTTGTGGAATAGTTCATTGAGTGATATAAATTGTAGAATATCTATTGATGAGCGAAATGGCTTCATGTTGTCCGGTATCCTATCATATACTCACACTTTATTTACATGTGCATTGTACCTGTCACTTACTCTGAGCTGTCTACTGCAAGAACATAAAATCGTGGAGGAGGGGGAGACCATACGACCATACGACCTGGCTCCGTCATTCATAAGAATATGTTTGACCTTTCTGTGCACTCAGATCCTCTTATCCAAGCTACCGCCATATCCCTTCATTTCTTTATTGTTAAAAAAAACTAACTAAGCTTTTCTGAAGTAGCGTTAAGTACTTCAATAGACAAGGAATTCGAAAAATTAACAACTCACTTGGTGAAGAAGTTCCTTCTCAATTCAGTCCCAAATCTCCTTCTTCGAACCTTGAGACTATTCCCTCTTGTCCTATCGTCACCTGCCAGTGGAAACATTCTCTCTATTTCTATCTGATCTATTCTCTTCATATGTTTAAATGTTTCTATAAGATCACCCTCATTTTCCTAAATTCCAATGAAAATAATCCTAATCTACTCAGTCTCTCATCATCAGACAACCCCCTCAACACTGGAATCAACATAGTGAAAATCCTCTGACACATCACGCTTTCCCTCCAGTATCAGTGTATCCTTCTTCAAGTAAGGAGAACAAAGCTGCACACAGTACTCCAGGTTTGGCCTCACCAGCACCTTGTACAGCTGAAGCATAACCTCTCTTCACTTAAAACTAATCTCTTTAGCAATGAAGACCAACATTTTAATTGCATTCCTCGTTGCCTCTTGTACCTGCAAAACCACCTTCTGTGATTCATGCACGGGAAAACACAGGTTCGTTTTCATCAGTAATAATCATTTTTTTTCACTGTTTCTCCTACCAAAATGTATGAATTAGAATTTATTACCATTGTATTCCATCTGCTAGACTTTTGCCCACTCACTGAATGCATCTGCTTACCGCAGCAAAGTTTTACAGTCCTCTGTACACTTTACTCTGCCACTCATCTTAGTATAATCTACAAATTATGATACCCGAGACGTGGTGCGGAACTCCAAATCATCTGTATACATTTAAATAATTGCCGTTCCTACACCGATCCTAGAGGCACAGTTTTAGTCATCGATTGCCAGCCAGAATAACATTAATTTCTTCCCACTCTTTGCTTCCTATTCCTCAACCAATCCTCTATCCATTCTAATTCTTTGCCTTTAACAACATTCCTTCTTTCCATATGCAGAAACCAGTTATGGGGCCCCTTTTCCAGGGCCTTTTGTAAGTCTAGAAACACCACATCCTTTTGATCTCCGTTGTGGGAGAGAAAGCAGAGTTAAGGCTTCAATCCAGTGACCCTTCATCAGGACTGTTGGTAGCTGGGGAAAGGTGAAAACCACTACAGCGGACAGATGAAACAGACACGCGGAAGCGGCAAGGACAGACCACTATAAATGCCGGAAGAAACATCAAAGAAGTGCTTCGCAGGAGGCTCCAGAGCACTGATGATGTCTCCTAGCCAGGGGACGAAACGTTTGCAACAAAAACTTCCAACTCGGCGAACAGAACCACTACATGTCTTTGTAAAGCTACTAAATCATATTCATTCGCCATGATTTGTGCTATTAAGACATCTCTCTTGTTACAAATCCTGCGAACATTCAGATAAAGTGCCTTTATGCTAGCTTTTTTTTACAGTCATGCTTTCCAACATTCCTAATAATATCTCCTAAGTTGTTTTTTCCTTTTTGTTTCTTTCACTGTCTACCATGAACTTGAATCGTCTTGCACACATGCTAACCTGCTGATTACCTTTCTTTTATCATCGTATTTCCTGTTATTTTCCTTTTCACTAGCCTCACCTCACAGCTTAAAGTCCCAGTGACCACCCTATTTATCATTTTCGATCGAACTATGGTTCAGGTCGGTTCAGATGGAGAGAATCCCTTTGGTACAGATCTACCGATTCCAAAACTGATGCCAATGCCCCATGAAATGGAATTCCGCTTTCCCACACCACTCTGTTGACACATGTTGGCTTCCCAAACGTTCATATCTCCGAAACAATTTCATCTGGCTCAGGCAGTAATCCAGGGATTAAGATTCTCGAGGATTTGTTCCTTATTTCTGTTGATTGTGCTTGATGGTCCCTAAATAAGTTTTCCATCCGAGCATTGCCTTGTTGTTAGTCCCGACATCAACCAGGACAACTGATCCTCCCCCTCCCGCTCCAATATCTTTTCAAACCTTTCAGAGATGTACCACATCCTGGAATGGGTCTGGCAACACACCAATTTGGCTTCTGATTCGATCTGAAAAGATACAAACTGTCCCCTTAATTATAGATTCCGTTTTAACTACTCTTTGTCTTTTTGCTCCCCATCTTCAATGATCTTCTGCATTGTGGTGCCATTGTCAGCTGGTTCATCCTCCCGCAGTCCTTTTCGACCTCCACACAGGGAGCAATAACCTCGTGCCTGTTTGATCAGGTCTAGAGCTGAGTTTCCTCCACTCCTGTACTCATGGCTCCCGTACCTCTCTCACTTGCAATAACACCCTGTTTTTCCTGAACACTAACTGAATTTGAATACCTTAACCTCCCAGTGTGACTGCCTCCTGAAACACATCGTCCAGGAAATTCTCCCAGTCCCACATTTGCTATAGTGTTTGAAGCTCAGACTCCAGATCATCGATGGCAAAGTGGATTGTTCCAGCAATCAGTGCTTGCTGCAGATATGATGACGGCCATTCACAATGGTATCAGCCATGTCCCATATCATACGGCTACAGTTCATCACCTGCTCGGCCATCTCTACTTACTGTATTACTTTATATAAATTTATGAGTTAACTAATTTCTGAAGCATTTCTGCTTTGATTTTTTTAAATAACCATGTAATAGATAAAATTAAAAAAGCAAATTTTAACCAATCAAATAATACAGAAGAAATACAGAAACCTTACCTTATCAACACATGACAGAATCCCTTTTTGTGGTTAAAGGATTATAGTGAGCAGAATCTCTGACACTTCTTTGTTTATCGGCAGACATTCCTATTTATATCTATCAGCCTCAGCTCCCTGATAGGACCAGCTTATCGGGCCTAATCAATGAACTCATATTCCATTAGGTGGACCTGGCTCACTTCAGTAACTATATGATCGTTTTATCCATACTATTTGTACGAGTCATTGAAGAGACGTCAAGCTTAGTCACGGACCAGCAATAGTTTTGCAAATATATTAGTTACAGCTCTTTAATCCTAGCCTTTACGGAACATGGCGAAAATTTGTGTTTCTACCAGAGAGTGATACCTAGGGTTTTTGTCATCTGAAAAGAAGATGTCGAGCATATTTCCCTTTCCTATATGTGTCAATTACTTGAAATCCATGTCCAATGCTTGTTCATCCCTTGTTAACAGCAAAAACTATGCTTCATTTTGTTCAATCTTCGATCTGCATCTTTTGATACACTTCAATTAACTCACTCCTCAAACCTCCTCTCTTTCGTGAACTATGTATCGCCAGCTCATCCTAGATGAAGAAATCCAGTTGTAAAAAAAATCCACATTCTCTTCCGCACTGTTACAGCGAGTTTGCATTATTTATTTTTGCATAATGAATAACCCTGAAGACTAACACTCTTTGGTACAATTGTCATACCCAAACAATGTTTGCAAAAGACAACCACTCATATTTCTTGAGATGAGCATCACCATATGTGCTTCCAACTGACCGTCATCTCTTTTTAAACTTTTTCGACATTGTGGATTTTTGGACGCTTTTCATCGCACAACGTTCATGCTAATGTATCCATTAGGATGCAGTATGTGTCTTTCTGCTGCTCCACCATTTAGTAATCAATCAGATGCTTCGCCACAAAGCTCTGAATTCCCTCCTTCAACATGTGCACTTCTCATTCCTTCTTCAAGATCTTGACGAAATTGATCTTCTTTCATAAACTTTTCGTTCTCTCTTACGTACATCTGCCATAGGGTGTCCCATTTGTTTGACAATCAATCATATGAAGCATTTTAGAATACTTGCTACAGTCAGCAATTAGAGGTTGACGGTAAGAGTTAAGGCAAAGTTGATGATGAAACATGAACTATATCCACCTTGCTAGCGCAAGTGGAAACAAGAGATGGCATGTAAATTACTGTGAGAAGTCTTGAAGGAAATTTAGTTTGATACCTGGCCGACCTTTATCACTCAAATAGTATGAACGAATGGAACACATTTTATCCTGTCAGCGTCTATTTACTTTTTCAAAAATTGGATCATATTGGGTGCATTGTAATGTGAAGGATGCTATCCTATGCAGCCTTCCAGAAGAATATCATGAAGTCATTTTTGGCAGAAGCTGAATAGACAGATTATAGAATAATCAATAAAAATATTAATGATGGAGTAAGGCAGAAAGTTGATGTGCAGTATTAGACCGCAGAAATCTGTTGGGAAAAGTACACTCTTTCTGCAAATATTATGAGATTTCCGTTTAATGTTTTGAAATTTTCGTAGGATCTGTACTCTGAAATGGGAGCTCCCTGAACCGTAAGTTTTACTATTCTCTTATTAAAACTCATCAACCTTCTAATGCATGCCTCTACGCACTTAAGTTTCACATTGAAGCCAGGATCTACAAACTGGTTTCAGATCACATATCCTCATATATGTTTACGCGTCGATCTGATATGCTTAATTTATCACGGGTATGACGTATCTCACTTAATTAAAATGCATTAGATTACTGACAATTACACGTTAAAATGGGCATTTGAGGAGTCCATTTGATCTGCACCATCATTCAAAAAGATTGATGTAATTATCGGTTTACAACCTCGAAATTACTGTCCTGTCCTATCCCCATACTTTTCTTATTCCTTTACGTATCTCTGGAAATTGCAATACCAGAAGGATCAAAATCTTTCTGCAAATTTGCCATCGCAAAATGCATCACCTTTCTCTGACTGATATCCTACTTTCCAAATTTACTCCACTTTTCCCTTTCATAGAATACAGAACATGCCCTTCCGCACTTGATGTTGTGTCGATCTTTAATCCTACTCTAAGATCAACTAACCTAAACACTTCATTTTACTATCATTCGTGAGCTTATCCAAGAGATACTTAAATGTCCCTCATGTATCTGACTCTACTAACACTGCTGTCAGTGCATTCCACGCACTTCCACTCTCTCTGTAAAGAACCAACCCTCACATCTCCCCACTTACCTTCCTCCAGTCAACTAACAATTATGTCCCCTTGTCCTAGAGTCATAGACATGCACACTCCAAAGCATACTCTTTGGTCCAACTCGTCCATGCTGACAAGATAGATATCCCAAATTATTCCAGTACCATTTGCCAGCACTTGCCCCATATCTTTCTAAACACTTACTATTTATATACCCATGCATTTTGCAGGTTGCAACTCTGCCAGCCTTCCTCTGCTAGCTCATTCAATTAACGCTTCATGCTCTGCATGAAAACGTTGCTCCTTAGGTCCTTTTTATATCTTTTCCCTCTCACCCTCAGTCTATGCACTCTAGTTCTGAACTCTTCCACCCCAGGGAAAATGCTTGGTCTATTTATACGCTCACGATCCTACAAAACCTCAATGCAGTCACCTCTTAGCCTTCGACGCTCCAGCGAACACAGCCATAGCCTATTCAGCCTCTCCTAAGAGCTCAAATCCTCAAATCATGACAACATATTTGTACATCATTTTCTGAACCCTTTCAAATTTCACAATACCTTTGCAGTAGGAAGGAGAACATAAATGCACGCAATATTCCAAAAGGACTGAACGAACGTCCTGTACAGCCGCAAAATGACCTCCTAAGTCCTGTAGGGAATTCTATGACCAATAAAGAAAAGCATACAAAACAGCTTCTTCGATATCCAACCTACCTGCGACCCTACTTCCAAGGAACTATGAGTCTGCACTTCAAGGTCACTTTGTTCAACAACACTCTCGAGGACCTTACAACTGAATGTATAACTCCTGCTCTGATCGGCGTTCCCAAAATACATCACCTCGCATTTATTTAAATAAAACTCTATCTGACACTCCTCAGCCCAGTGGCCCATCTGATCATGATGCCACTATATCTGAGAAATCTATTTTCACTCTCTACTACACTTCCAATTTTGGTGTCATCTGCAGACTTACTAATCACATCTTCTACGTTCATATCCAAATCATTATATAAATGACAAAAAGTAGGGGGATCCAGCACCAGTCCTTGTGCCACTCCACTGGTCACAGGCCTCCAGTCGGAAAAACATTCCCCTACACTACCCTCTATCTTCCACCTTCGAGCTAGTTCTGCATCCCAATGGCTAGTTCTCCCTGTATTCCATGAGATGTAACCATGAAAACCAATGTCCCATGGCGAACCTCGTCGAAAGGCTTGCTGGGGTCCATATAGATATATGTCCACCACTCTGCCATCATCGATCCTCTTTTATAATTTTTCAAAAATCAAGTTCGTGAGGCATGATTTCCTATGCACAGAATCACATTGACTATCGCTATTCAGTCCTTGCTTTTCCAAATACATGTACATCTTGTCCCTCAGGATTCCCTCCAACAACTTGATCACCGTCGATATCAGGCTCACGAGCCTATAGTTCCCTGGCTTGTTCTTACCGCCCTTCTTAAGCAATGTTACTTCGTTCGGCCACCTCTTCTGGCACCTCAGTGTAACTATCGATGACACAAATGTATCAGCAAGGGGCCCAGAAATCACTTCCCTCGCTACCCACAGAATTCTATGGTACACTTGATCAGGTAATGGAGAATTATCCACCTTTATACGTTTTAAGTCATCCACCACTTCCTCCTCTGTAATATGGACATTTTTCAGGATGTCACCGTGTATTTCCCCTTATTTTATATCTTTCAAGTCATTCTCCACAGTAAACACTGATGCAAAATATTCGTCTACTATCTCGTCTGTCTCCCACAGCTCCACACAAAGGCTGCCTTGCGATCTTTGAGGGGCCTTATTCGCTCCTTAGTTACACTTGATCCTCAATGTATTTGTAAGATCCCTTTTCAATCTCCTTAATCCTACTTGCCAAAACTGTCTAAAGCCCCATGTTTGCACTCCTGATTTCGCTCTTAAGTATAATCCTTCTGTATTTATATTCTTCTCAGAATTCACGAGATCTCTTGACATGTGCTTCCTTCTTTTTCTTAACCAAACCCTCATTTTCTCTAGTCATCCAGCATTCTGTACAGGTTCCCGCCTTTCCTTTCAACATACCAGGAGTATAATTTATTTGGTCACTTTACCTAATTTCTGAAGACTTTCCATTTTCCAGCTATCTCTTGACCTGTGAACCTCTCATGTCAGTTTTCTTTTCTGCCTAGGGAGAAGTCTCTGGCTATCACTCTGTCTTTGCATCCCATCAACTTTTGATCCTGCTTCAATTTCCCTCTCATCCTTCTTCATTCCCATGAGAAAAGCCCTCGCTGTCTCTACCTTTCTTCGTAAGACATGGCGTCCAGTCCAGGTAGCATTATGGCAATTATCCACTGCACCCTCTCTAAGACTTCCATGTTCTTTTCATAATGGCACAACCATACCGAACAGAATATTCCAACACTGGTCTAAGCAGGATTTGTAGAGCATGAGGATAACTTCTCATGACTTAAAGTCAAACTCCCTGCTAATTAAAGCCTACATGAAATACGTCTTCTCCATAACTCTACAAACTTGGGAGGCAATTTGAGAGTTCGATGGACATGGACTCCCAACATCTCTCTTCTTCTTCACACTGCCAAGAATCATGCCTTCAATCTTGTAATATGCATTTAGATTCGTACTTCCAAAATGAATCATTTTACATTTTCCGAGGTACAACCACACCTCCCACTTCTCAGCAGAGCTCTGCATCCTATCAATGTTCCGTTGCAATCTAAAACAACCACCTACACAATCTACAACTCCACCAACATTCTTGTCTTTGGCAAACTTACTAACCCATCTATAAACTTCCTCATCCAAGTCATTTATAAAATTCAGAGATAGCAGAGGTCCCAGAACAGGTCCTTGTGGAACAAGACTTATAACTGAACTCCAGATGAATGCACTCCGTCTACTATTACCCTCCATTTTCTATTGGCCAGCCAATTCTGTATCCAGACAGCCGAAATACGCTGTATCCTATGCCTTCATCCATTCTGGATAAGATTACCATGGGGAAACGTATTATAAGTCTTGCTAAAATCCTTATGCAGTACATTGAATGCTCTCCTTTCATTGATGTGTTTTGTTACATCCTTAAGGAATTAAATAAGGCTTCTATGAAATGGCCTTGGTTTTTCATTAATCCTACTCGCCAAGATTTTCTCATGCCCTTACCCACCATCAACATAAGACTGACTGGTTTGTAATTCACAGTGTTATCCCTACTGCCCTACTTGAAGAAGGGAATAACATTTGCCAGCCTCCAATCACCTGATGGAACTCCACTGGATAGTAAGGACGCTAACATCATCGGCAAAGGCGCAGCAACCTTGTCCCTCTATCCCTCGACGATATTAGAAATATGTGATCCCATTGATGCCATGGAAATGGGGAAGTGTTGGAGTGTTGGGTTGGTTGTGTAGTACTTACCTGAGCATCCAGTACACTCCACAATAAACCAAGCTCCTGTAACCTTTTTGATAATGCCACAATGCCTGTTAAATAATGTTTGATGAGGTCAAAACGTTTTGTATAAAACAGCAGCAATGTAAGGTTTACAATTACTGTTAGCTCCCACGTTGTACCTCTCATGGCGAGCATAGCTACGGAACACAGGCCGTTTTATTCTAAAAGTCACACTGGGGTTTCCTTTCTCAGCACCAAAACCTGAATTGCACACACCTCTTGCTCTGGAATTGATCACTTCCATCTGCTGCACGAACTTTGTGTCGTCGAGAGGAAGCACATCACGGACATTTTTCTAAGCAGTGCAAGATGGCGAATCCAGTTGTCCCACTCCACTGTCTTAATGTTTTAAAGCCCCTTTGTGCGGTTGACCAGTGACTGCATTCCTTTCAGAACATGAATTTCGAGGTATTGACAGATGCATTGGTGAGCCCTGTTCTGCTTTCTACAACCGCAGTCGTGGTAGATTGTCTCAATAAATAGACTTCGGCTTTCACATGAGAGTTTTTTATTGTTAATATCGAATTCATCAGCGTCAATCAAACTCTGAATCTTTGAATCTTCCATCTCCTCATATGGCCTGGTAATTACAGCCTGTCAATGAACATCTTATTGTTACTTTTTTTATTATTGCGTAAACACTCAGTCATGCACGTCCTCTTCCCAATGTAACTGATAGTGTATGGAATTAATTGTCTCCTACCAACCATCAATTGTCTTCTCCAAATTCAGAACCAATTTCCTTAAATCCTTGTATTTAGAATGTGGAAATCTAGAAGGCTACAACTCTCTATTCACCATACAGCAATAATGGTGGCTATTTGTGCATCGTGTTGTCGAACAGAGGGACCTATGGGGTGAGAAACACAACTCTTTGAAGATTGCGTCACTTCCAGACGAGCTGGTTCAAAAGACGTTTTGCACGCCTGTCTTTGTGTCTGTCTTTTCAGTATAATTGTAGCGAAGTCATGTAGAGCCTGTACTAAACATTGGTGAGGTCTCCTCGGGAATATTGTGTCCAGTTCTGGTCGCCCAGTTTTTGATGGGATATTATTAAGTTGCAGAAGGTTCAAATGAGAGTTGCCAGGATGTGGCCGGGGATGGAAGTTTGAGTTATATAAAAGGTTGGATAGGCTTGGACTTCAATCACCGAAATTTAGGAGTTGTGACACGATCTGATAGAAGTTTATAAAATAATGAGGGTTGTAGATAGATTTAATAGTTGTTATCTTTTCTGTAACATGGGAGATTTCAAGAGCGGATCATGTTTTCTTCAGTAAGTGTAGACAGATTAAAAATAAAAGGGCCACTTTGTACATTGAGGGTGGTTCACGTGTGGAATGAACTTACTGAGGAAGTGGTGGATGTATGTACAATTACATTGCTTAAATATATGGATCGGAAAGGTCAGGAGGGATATAAGCCAGGAAGAGACTGGTGGGATACATTTAGTTCGGAATCATGTTTGCCATGCTCTGTTTGGAATAAAATCTCGTTTCCGTGCTGTATGACTCCATGATTCTGCTTTAATCTTTTCATTCTAAACATTTGGGATACCTATCAGAAATGCATTCCTCACAATTGTCATCAACCTGGGTTTGATTACATCCTTAAGTGACCGTGTGCGATTATGCACATGCTCCCTATGATTGCATGGTCTTCCTCCGCCTTCTCCAGTGTCCCCTTTCAGTACAGAAATGTGCAGATTGCGTGGATTGGTTGTGCAAAATATTTCCTGCCATGCAGAGGGATCTGCAGGTAAGACGTGCTCGTTACATTAAAACAATAGAATCTAAAAGGGTTTACAAATTGGGAGGGTGTTTTGGTCCAGTTGATATGCTTTTTTGAAGGTTAGTGCAAGCCCTACGTTTCTCACGGCCTCTACACTGTAGGAATTATGTGTTGCCATGATTCATGATTAAACTCCTTCTTACTCCATCTTTGTCTCAATGAGGCCAGTACCACCAGGTATTTATATTTTCTTATATAGATTAATCATTCGCTTGTGTGCTTCATTTACAATCTGACTTCTAGTTTCAGGATATTAGTATTCTTGTTACGTTTAATTGCAGAGTATCATATCGCAAAGTTTCACACCCTCTGCTGTTTATGGAGATTACGGAGAGAATAGAAAATATATCAATCTTTCATAGAGTCAAACGCCGATTTAATGATTTTATTTTCTGTTGTATAAACATTTAACGGCTATTACTACTCAAGGAACTGACTGATATAGTGTGATCAGTCAAGGAAAAAAGAAATGCAATGAGACTTTTTTTCATGTTGTTTTATTCAGGCAGTGCGTGATTCAAATTGACATAAAATAATCCTCATAAATCTAGAAAGAAAACAGCCGACAACTGCACAATTCCTATGATTAGCTGAGATTTCCCAACCATGGCAACACTCCAGTCAATATCTTCTCCCTAGAATTGAATGCCATATCATCTGGGGACAAAAAACAACAATTGATAGGTTGGTTTTGTTGTTACAAATCGTTTCTCTTTATGAAGTCAGAGACTCCATTCAATTACTTAACAAATTACCAACCTAAACTTCCTGCTTCACCGAATTTTGGACTCAGACTCTTATGCCTTGGTATTCTCACGTTTCATTTTTCATTGTACCAATGCATCGTTCTATTATATTATCACTGTGTGATTTAACTTTCCTTACGTTTTCATTCAAAGTTTTCTACATTTTTGCACAATTATTTTTTCTTGTGATTTCATCTTTCTAACAGATTGTTCATCTTTATGTGGAGGATTTGAATTTGCAAAATGGAAGAAAGGAAAGTTCAATCGCAGAGAGATTCTGTCAAATTCCATCTGGTGTGATTGTTCCATTCTGTGGATATTACCTCACAGGAAGGGAAGATTGGCCTTGACTCAGGAAAAGCACAATTAAGCAGAGAGAGGATGGAGGTTGCATTAACTTAAAGTTGAATTTCCTGATGTCTTTGTTGGAGATTGAAGGATGACATGATTGAGCTGCTTGTAATGCCATACTCTTTGCAATGCAAACGCAAAGATTATTAGCAATCTAGTGGGGAAAATTCAAGCAACAGACAAAGAAAATTCATATTCGATCTAAAGTACTTGGCTGTTAAACACTAAAATGAACTTTCATACATTTGGATGTCGGCGCCAAGGCTACCAACCCTGCTTTGCTGCGAGCTCGCCCCCCTCCCCCTAACACCGTAAAGCACTCTGTCAAAGTTGAGAAAATCTAACTTTTTAATACGATCAGCAACTGCTATTGGCTAGTAACAAACAGATAGACTTTAGCTCCATTTCAGTGATGATCGTATTAAATGTTGCAGTTAACTTGAGAGGCTAAGTCAATTCTTCCTGTTCTTGGTTTTCTTAATTCAATCGCACTCTATACAAAATTCTTTCTCAGCTCAACTCAATCCCTAGCATCTGATGATATGACGTGTGCTATGTACCTGAGATAACAGTTCACAAGATGATTTTCACTGAACCTGACCTCGCTTACGACAGCCCTGCTAATTTAGCTCAATAAGCACAAGCTCCATCTTCTGCTAGTGGAGCATTCAGATCCCATTATTTCATTCTTGTTTTCACCAGGATCGACTTTCCAAACAATAGTGCCTGTGACCAATATTGTTTCCTCTCAGTAGCAGTCACTTCATGAAACATCTGAAATCAACAAAGCCTCAAGCGTCGGAAAATGTGTGTATTTTGTTCTCTATTGCTTTATTTACAATGTCTAATACAGGTAATGATGACAGACGTCATTTGTCCAGAACAGTAATGAACTAGATGTAATTTTTGACCAATTATTGATGGTTATCCTGCTGAGTTTCTATAGTACCTTTTGATTGTAGATCTGATTTCTAGCATCCATCAATTGTTCTTTTATTTATTGTTCAGTATTAGAAGTTGAATGGAAATTCTATCAGGTGCTTTGGTGAGATTTTGAAAGATCCCATCAGTGTTCAAATATATGCATGGAAAATAGGAGCAAGACTGGCCATTTTGACATTCGAGCCTGTTAAACATTCAATATGATCTTGGTTGATCATCCTATTCAGTAATCTCGTCCGGTTTCAAAGATTTCTCACTTTGATTCATTTAGCGTTTGAATGAGGGAATCATCGAATCAAATCCCTACAGTGTAAGAACAGCCATTCTGGCCTATAAGGTCCGCACCGACCTCCAGCAAGCATCCCACCCAAATCCAACCCCCACATCAGCCTATCCATGCACATTCCTAGATAATTGTGCAATTTAGCTCAGCAAATTTTACCTGCATCTCTTTTTAGGAAAACAGTAGCACCCAAAAGAAATTTATGCACGCACAGAAGAATGTGCAAGTTCCACACAAATAGTCTCCTATAGCTATCAGGAAAAATGTTATATTTCACCAGAAGTGATATGACATTGGGATATTTCGAAAATAAAGGACAAATTTGACAGAATCAATGGGAACTTATGAGAGGGAAATTATTTTTGACAAATCTGCGGTAGTGTTTTGACAAAATGTAGCTGGCAGAAGCCCTAAAGAGCGTTCAATTGACATGTTGTATTAGAATATCCAACAGTTTTTTGATATACTTTCACATAAGAGCTGCAAGCAAAATTAGGGCATATGAAAGAGTAATCCATATCCTTTTTGGATTGAAAACATGTTGGCAGAAAATATAATGCAAAAAGTGTATTTGAGTCTTTCTTAAATTGTAGCTAGTAATGTGCCATAAAGAGTAAGAGCTGCACAGTAACTGCATTAATGATTTTGATGTTGGATGTCAAGTGATATTTCAAATTTGAAAATTATGGAAACACCATGACATTCTGCTTTCTTAACAATCGCAATGATACTTCATAGGAGCTGATTGACATCATACAACGTCACCTCTGCATAGGAACTGCATTCAAAAGCAACCACTGGATATG
Organism: Hemiscyllium ocellatum; assembly: GCF_020745735.1. Taxonomy (NCBI): domain Eukaryota; kingdom Metazoa; phylum Chordata; class Chondrichthyes; order Orectolobiformes; family Hemiscylliidae; genus Hemiscyllium; species Hemiscyllium ocellatum. The sequence continues at coordinate 29,067,395 of NC_083435.1, read as the reverse complement.
TCACAGCCACATGTATTATGTTACCCTATCGTAATGACAAATTGGAAGATAGCAATCATGTATCTCTTCCCTTTATCTGTGGTAGCGTTTTAGCAGGGCAGGCGAACGATTTTCGACATGGTTTTTGAGTAAATAGCTGATCTCATGCTGTGAGATCACAGTTGATGACCATCTTGTCATCATGCATACCTGTCCTGTAAACAGAAAGATGGGTGCTCAGAAAAGGATGATTATCAACGTTCATATCATTAAAAATGAGAAATAAAGTGTGTTAACAAATATCTGGATTTCAAAGAGATAAATGTCTCAGTTGAGATCCTTCTCAGACAGCTGCCTTCTTACAATGGAAAATGCAATAAACAAGAATGGCCTATTGCGTCACATTGAGAGCAAGATGGTGTCATAATTAGTCATTGAGATCAACATACAGCATCAATATTCTTTCTGATGCTTTGTTTCTGGGAATTTCTTCAATTATCTTGCTTCTACACATTTACTGTCATTTTACTTAGTGTATTTTACCTAAATGCTGCTTCTTCATAAATGTTAATTGTGTTGAAATTCACGATAAATAATTGACTGCTTAACTTCGCTATCTATGATCTTGTGCCATCCACATGGAAACATTTGCAAATTGGTGTCAGTGCTGTACTCCAGGAAAGTAAACATGTTATGATTTTACGTGGTGGCACGGTAGCTTGGTGGTTAACAGTTATGACTCGCAGTGCCAGAGACCCGGGTTGGACTCTAGCCCTGAACAAATGCCTGTCTGGAATTTGCAATTTATGCCTGTTCCTGCGGGTATTTCCCACAGCTGAGTGAGTTTCCTCAGCCAAAAGATTAGGTGGGTTATCAATGTTAAATCTATTCATATTGTCCAAGTATGTGCAGGCTTAGTGATCTGGCCATAGTAAAAACAGAATTGCGGTGTCCAAGTGCTCCTTTTAGAATTAATGCATACTGGTGGTTAATATAGCCTCGATCTGCACTGTATGCTTTCTATAAATCAAAGGACCCGCATTCTTAGACTGCAGTTAAACACGTGGAGTAACTTTAATGAGAAGTTAGGATACATAATGTCCCTTGGAAAATTTAGTTCAATGTGTCAAATCAGTTTCAATGAGTTAAATTAAATGATCAAAGCTTTGTAAGGCTTGATCAGTCAATAGCCCAAAATATACCCATACGTGGACTACACTGTGAGTGCCCTTTAGGCACTTATTTATTTTTATTGTTTCTGTGTTCCCAATAATTCTCGGACGAACAGGATGTGGCACATTCCAATTCACTTTAATGGATATCTTCAACAATATTATATGCACTGAGTTCCAATTACTTTGATCCGAAATCTTCCTTCTCAAAGGTATTTTAGGATGTCTCGATATCCTCGCCATGCTGACAATACTTAAACACCACAAACGCATTTTATTAAAAAAAAACCTCCTGCAGTTCATTTGAGGGATTGTATTGGTTTACAATAATGCATTACTTACTCAATGGAAAGCTGTGTTAATTTGATAAATTGGAGACTGAAGATCCACAGTCACAAATAAACTGCTTGTTTCATTCAACTAATAACCACAGCCCAGAAAGTGGTATAACATCAAGACGAATTTCAGATTGAATTGTCAAATGAACATAGCAGAATTAAATTACCGGTGGCAAATTATGGTATCATGCCCTATTCTCAGTACATATCTAGTGAACACGAAGTTGCTTGATCTTTAAGGTTGTCTAATTCTCTCGGAGGACTAAATATATTTACACTATAAAATTCCCACTTTTCGTCTGCAACGGTAACTGTCTCCTTTTCAATAAAAATCTATGTTGAAGCATGCTCACGTGACTGTCCCTGTGGAGATCACACAGACATACATTTAAGTGTGTAATTCAGTCTCCCTTCAGAGTTTCATTCAAGAAGTGAGTCTGTAGCTTAATGGGGCAACTTAATTAGCACAGAGTAATATGGAATCGTTTCTCAGCATCAGGAAAATATACTGCATGACTCTTGCTATCGTTGGTGTCCCTGGTAAGTGTCAAAGACTTGTAATCCTTACAAATCCGTGTATGAACTGCTGTCTGTTTTGACTTTGTTACTGTCTCAGTTACTTATTGCTCTCGACAAAAGAGTGAAATATACTCTACAGTCAACTGTCCTTAATTACTACTGCCGTTTTAATTTCATTACAGCTACTCAAACCGTTTTTTTTTCTTAATCAGAGGTTTTGAAGCGTATAAAGTCACTGCTGGTAGTATCATACATTGCGAATCATTCATCAGAATGTTGAGGGCATCAATCATGAGGGCTCTCTGTGGTGCAGTATTCAATCACTGATGTTGTGTTTGAATATTTGTTGCTGCTTTTGAGCCATTAAACCTGAGGTCAAGTTCCATCCATTCCAGATTTCCTTAATTGCATCCATGAACAGATCGCTTAAAAACTAATATCTTTATTGAGGAACGTTTATACTTAGTGAATGTCACTGTGGAGTTGCACTGAATTTGAATCAGTAATTGTTTAGTGAATCCACCACAGCGATTATGCATGACTGGCTATATCAGCCGATGTGAGAGTGCACTAAATCTGGCTCACTAACTGGAATAATATTCATTAGATTTTTTTTTGCCTTAATGCTCAAGGAAACTGATTTATCGATTCACAGTTTTATCACTGTATGAACGTAATTCATAAGAAAGGGGAGGATGTTTTTGCTGAATAAAAAATTTGTTAATACATTGAAAGTATAAAACTTAACAATCTTGCTATCCGTCGCAAGTAAAATGGACTAACAGAAGCAAATTTCAACTAGTTACAGACAGCTGAATATGAGACCAACAATTTCTAACATTTTCAAATCCTTTGGATAATGTCTCTTATTTACACAAAGCAGGTGGTTAGTGTGGACACGATTGGTTTTAACATTAATCACATTCAATGGCATAGTAGTGATTTTGCTGGATTACATTCGATTCAGAGCTCTAGTCAGCTTTCCCGGAATACTGGTTCAATTCTGAACAAACTGCCTGGTGTTACTCTGGAATAAAAATCTCGTTGTGCGAACGGTGATTATGAAAATAGAATTGATTGAAGGTAAAGTAACATCTAATTAAATGCTTTCCTCGAATTGGGGAGATCTGTTACGCTGAACCCCTCTTTGCTAAGTGTAATTGCCAACCAACACTGATGCAGTTGACTCTGAAGTGACCTCATAGATCACTGTAAGGGTAATCAGAAGCAGGTTAAGAAATCCTGATCTTGCAGCACGATCCCAGAAATCTACTCCACCGACATTATTCTCGCAAACTATAGCTTGGAATGTTGTATTACTTTATTATGACAGATTTTGTGGTTGCATGTTTGTTTGCAGAAATTGTTTTTGATCTTGTAACAAACTTTGTTACGGCCTTCGGAACAAAAGAATTAAGTGACTGCCCGCAGGATGATTCACCGTTAGGATGTGAGGTACTGATTTTTACGAACGAAATGTCTGCAAAGCTGCAGGAAATATTGGCTTTAAGCATCTATGCCTGTTTTCGAATGTGAACTCATCTATTTTCTTAGGTATATGTGTGAAAAGGATTATTACTTGAATTGTAAAATGTTGCAGCATGCTGCAACAGAGAGGGACCTTGGTGTCCTTATGCATGAATCACAGAGAACTGGTACAAGTATAACAAGAAATTCGGACGCAAATGCAATTTTGTCATTTATTGCTAAAGGGATTGAGGTTAAAAGCAGGGATGTTACGTTGCAACTGAACAAGGCGCTGGTGAGGCTGTGGAGTTTTTGTCTCTTTCCTTGAGAAATGATTTACTGGCTCTAGAGGACATGTGCAGAAGGTGCACTGAGTTGATTCTGGAGATGATGGTTTGGACTTATGAGGATTGACCAAGTCGATTGGAATTGTATTAATTGGAATTCAGAAGAATGAGGGGAGGTCTAATGGAAACATTTAATTTTATTAAGCGAATAAATATGATAGAAATAGAGAGATTTTTTCCATTGACAGATGAATCGAGAACAACACAACATAGCCTCAAGATTAAAGGAAGCAGATTTATGACCGGATTGAGAAGAAACTTCTTCACTCAAATCTATAGAATTACTAACTTTGGGAATTGCTAAACGCTGATTCAGTAAACGTTTTTAAAGCCAAGATAGATATGCTTTGAAGAATAAAGAAATTAACGGATACTGTAAAGCGCTGATAAATGGAGCTCAGCCCACGAAACGATCCACCATGATCTTATTGAATGGCTTTGCAGGCTCGAAGGTTCAGATGGCCTACTCCTAATTCTTATATTTTAATGTTATGTTCACTACCCACGCACAACTAAAAACGTCTTCGTCAGCTGGACAAAAATGATCAGAACCTCAGTGGCGATAGTGCAGACATACAAATTAGCTGTAGGCTTTCCAACTGTCTCGATTGGTTTACTATACTCGTTCATTTTTATAGGTTAAACAGATTACTTTCTTGGCCTCCTTTTGGAAACATTTTACTCTCATTGACCTTAATATCAGTTCATAAAGCTTGAAAGGCTTCTTTTGAATTTTCAAGTAGATTGCACTATTAAACTGGTCTCTTGAAATACATACAGCATCGATTAAACGACGTGTTCTCAATGGAAGATAAACATAGGAAATCCAATGAAATTAACGGCAGAGGTTTTTCTGAGCAATTAAGAAATTGATTCGCGTGGCAACAGATGAATCTATCCCATTCCCAATGAAACCGGCTTTTCCAGATTATTTGCTAATTCAGAAAAAAAAAACAAATTAGTTATGCAAATTGAAAAAATCATACTTTTTGTTCTAAGCATTTGACATAGCTCCTCACATCGTTTTTCTTTTGCATCAGAGTTCCACCTCAGAGCCAGAAGATGGAAGGTATAGCCTGTGCTGCTAAGATACAAAAAAAAAGGTCTGATGCACAAGAAACATTCACATTGTTTTCAGTCCTTTCAGTTAAATATGTAGAATTCATTTGTTGAAAAAAAGTCAATCATTTCACCTTGCATTCATCAGGACGTTTCACAAGGAACAAATTGAAGAAATTCTACTTGATTCATAAAACATGGTTGAGCATACCTTGTAGGTTATGCACAACTGATCATCCCAGTGTATATTTGGGCAAATACATTCGAAGTAAATGGTTTTATACATCAATTACGCTGGAAACCTTCAATAACTTCTATATATTTAACTTTCTGTCTATTCAAAAGATTGAATTTTACGCTGCTGTTATTGAATTGCACACTTTGTGACTGATTAATATTTGGTTCACTAATAATTAACATTTATTCGGATGGAAGCTGTTCACATTTCCGCCTACCCTCAAAAAGAACATGAATTTCAAGAAACGTGGGTCAGTCCAGGCCATTTTATCAAAACATACATAATCAAACAGAACTTTTCTTCAGGAGACAAAGAATCACATTATGAACTATTGAACAACTGGTAATCAAGGCCATTTAATATTGCTGTTATTCAGAATGATATTGAATTTTAGTCTTTACAATTAACCATTAAGTCAATTTCTGCACTCTACTGCCTCACATGAACCTTTTACGTTGTGTATTATTCCTAACAAGTCATTACAACATCGACTTATTTATAAATCACGTCCTTTCCTATGTTCACCATAAGTTTTGTTTTAATTGTTTCTTCTGAGTAAGTATGTGTTACTGACAAGACCACTATCTATTCCGCATTCTCAATCGTCGTCAAGAATTAGCTGGCGAGCTGCCAGATTTGAACTGTTAAAACGTACGGTGCTTTTGAAAAGAAAATTTCTGGATTTTTTCCGAGTGACAATGAAGGAAAATGAGACAGGCTCCATTACCTTAAATTGTGTTAAATTCTTCAGTGCTGTCGCAGAAGCAAATATCCAGGAAATTGAAAAGTATTTCAGCAATTGTAGAATATGGAGAGTTTTTGGTGAGTAGGAAGTGAGAAAAGTGCCACAGAATTGCTAACTCCTAGATTTTATCTACTGTATTAATACATTTTAATATTAATGTTATGGCCTAGCTGACGCAATTTTTTGAAAGTTCCAATGTCTCTGCCTAAAGATGCTGCTTCTGCATGCATTCACAGATGTACCTGTGTTGTTCTCACAATGATTAATTTGATGGAGACGATAGGTTTAAAGATAGTTCTGTCCTTTCTGGTCACTATAAATCAGTTCAAATGTCGATCCTGTCGTACATTTGCAGTCTATTTGAACATTTTCAATACTGCTCATGTACAGCAGAGGAGAAAGACGCTGGAATACTGCTACAGAAAGGATAGAAATGGAGGCAAGTGAGGAGGGGGAGTGGCGGTATTGATCAGGGATAACATTACAGTTGTGCTGAAGGGGGATATTACTGGAAAAATATTATCCAGGGAAGTTATTTGGATGGAAGTGAGAAATAAGAAAGTGATGATCACCTGTTGGGATTGTATTATAGACCCCCTAATAGTCAGAGGGAAATTGAGAAACAATCTTGTAAGGAGATCTCAGCGATCTGTTAGAATAATAGGCTGGTTATGGTAGGGGATTTTAACTTTCTAAACATAGAGTGAGACTCCCATAGTGTTAAGACTTTCTATGGAGAGGAATTTGTATTGATGTAGAAGAACATTTTCTGATTCAGTATGTGGATGCACTTACTAGAGAAGATGCAAAACCTGACCTATTCTTGGAAAATAACTCAGGGCAAAGTGGGTATGGTGTCAGTGGGGGAGCACTGTGGTGCCAGCGACCATAATTCTATTAGCTTTAAAATAGTGTTGGAAAACGATGGATCAAATCTAAAAGTTGAAGTTCTGAATTGGAGAAAGGCCAATTAAAGTGCCATTGTTCCCCATTCATGAGCCTTGTTTCCATAACTGCTATGATATCCTATTCCTAATTTCTTCACCATGTCCTGAGTTAATCTGCCTTCCTGTTAGGCCCCTGCATTGAAATAAATGCAGATCAATTTATTAGTCCTACTTTTCCCTGCCTGCCCTGATTGTTTGACTCACTTCTATTCTCAAATGTACCACTCTCAGATTGATCTCATTCCTCACTACCTCACTGGGTCCCACCTACCACCACCAACCCCCACCTTACTAGTTTAAATACTCCCAAGCAGCTGCAGCAAATTTCCCTGTCGGTATATTAGTCCTCTTCCAATTTAGGTGCAAACCGTTCTTCTTGTACAGGTCACTTCTACCCCAAAAGAGATGCCAATGATCCAAAAATGCGAGTCCTTCTCCCATACACCAACTCCTCAACCAATCAACTGCTCTATACTCCTATTCCAAACCTCACTAGCTCGTATCATCGCGAGTAATCGAGATATTACTATTCTCGAGGACCTCCTTTTTAAATTCCTGCCTAATTCTCTGTAATATCCTTTCAGAATCTCAATCTTTTCCCTTCCTATTCATTGGTTCCAATGTGGTCAATGAACTCTGCTGGCCTCTCTCCCCGTGAGAACGTTCTGCATCTTCTCTGAGACATCCTTGATCCTCACACCAGAGAAGCAACACACCATTCTGATTTTTTGCTGCTGGCCGCAGAAACATCTGTCCGAACCTTGGACTGGAAAATCCCCTCAAACAATTGATCTGTTGGAACCTGATGTAGCCCTCGGTGCATTAGATCCAGTCTTAATACCACAAACTTGGCTGTTTATGCTACATTACCCTGGGGATCCATGACCTCCTAGATTTTTCGAAACGTCATACCTGTTTAAAATAGCCACAAAAACTCCTGCACTAGCTGCCTACATCGCTTACCTTTCCTGAAGTTAACCCATCTATGTGACTGTATCTGAGATTTCCCCCCTTCATATAACAGCCATCCATCACATACAGTTGCTATAGCAAATTTATCATTGTTTCTAACTGTGTCTCCAACCGATCCATTCGACCTGATAAGAATCGCAACCAACAGCAGATATAATCCGCAGTAATGTTTAAACTCTCTTGAAACTCCCACATCTGAAAAGAAGCACATATCACTCTACTAAAGGCCATTTTTCCTCCTTCACAATCTACAGAACCAGAAAATAACACCGTCTTATTGATCTACAAACACTGAACCAGGTTACATTAATAATTATAGCTTAAATTTTAAGTTTAATCAAGAGACATATGTACAAGAAAACATATAATCAAGAAAGAACCCACTCTACTCACTATTGAAAACGTACTGCTGGCCACTTAGAACAATACACTTATCTGCTTCTGTGCTGTACTTAGCCCAAATAGTTCCTCCAAGTTCAGTTGTGAATTTCACTGCTTGTTAATTTTCCCAGACGCACTCCGATTTCCACTGATACATGAATTCAAACAGCAACGACAGTGCCAGTTGCTTTGTCTCACACTTTCTCTTGCACTGACCTCATCATATGCTTCCTTTGTCTGTTCTTCTCCCTGTTAAAATTGCTGTTGTTTTGACCTTTTTATCCAAAGTTCTAAAACAAGACAACAGCATATAAAACAGCAATTGCTGCTCCTAGAATTCGAGAAAATCACCTTCAGCACTGAAAATAGCTCAAAAAAGGAGCAGCTGTTACAGCCAGAAATTTTTCTCGTCCTCCATCTTGGATCACCCAGATTACCTAGGTAACCCACTGTTAGCGGGTAAGATTTAAGTGGACGCTGTTATTTCTGTGGGTCAATAGTTAGGGAGTGTTGCACAGTCGGAATAACAGCACGAAGTGATCATTGCCATAGTCAGAGCGTGTGCTGCACAGCAAACGTGGGAGTGCTGAGGGAGTACAGGACAGTCCGGTTGAAATATTAAGGCTGTACTACTATCTGAGGATCAGGATTAAGGGAGTGTAGCCAAATCAGATTGTTAAGGCTGAGTGTTGCACTGTCACTGGAAGTGCAGGAATTTCTGAACACTTGCTCTCTGAGCTCTCTGGGAAAGTGCTCAGGAATCCCTGCTCTCTCAGAGTTTTAGTAATGAGGCAATGCTGCACTACAAATGGGGCACTAAAGATGGAGTGATGCACTGATGGTGGGTCTTTAATGTGTGATTGCTGCACTCTCAGAGGGATGATGCTGGCATTGCAGTGAACTTTCATAATGTCAGTACTGAGGAGTGTTGTGTGCTCAAAGGTCAATAAAGATAGAGTGCTGCACTGTCCGACAGTGAATAAAAGAAACCGCTGTTTCACGAGAGGCAGAGTTCTGGGGGAGTGCTGAAGGGCAGTTAATTCATACAAAAGGGAAGAGTGACGGACTCACTGCCAGCCGACCATTACTTAGGGACGGACAATCTGTCAGACTGTCAAGGAGAGGTTTGCTGATCAGAGTCAGACCTGAGACAGTTTTGCACTGTTGGAAACCCTATACTGGGGGAACGCTGCACTGTCACAATTGAGGGATTGTTAAACGGTGAGATAATACTTACCAACAGAGTGACTGGGATCCCACTGCCTGAGGCTCAGAACGAAGTCTCTGCTGCACTGTTAAAGGTATTCCTGAAATGGTATGCTGCACAGCTAGAGACACAATACCGAGGGATGGCTACAAAGCAGATGATCAGGCCTGGCCTACTGTTGCACTGTCAGCTGTTTAGTTCAAAGAGAGCCAGTGATGGTCTGACTGTCAATGGGTCAGTTATAAACAAGTGCTGTAATGTCAGACAGTCTTTAGTGAGATAGTGCTGCTCTGTCAGTAAGTCAGAATTAGGGGAATACTGCACTGCCAGAGAACACTACGGAGGAATGGTGCACATCTAAAGTGTCAGTAGTGAGCTGCTGATGAATTGTCCTGATGAAAACTGAATGAGTCAGATACTGTTTCATAGGCACTGTAATGAGAGAAGTGATACACTATCAGAGGAACAAGAAAGGCCACCTGACAGACAGAGACTTATTAATCAGGGATTGATGCATTGTAGAGGGTTGCCAGAGTGCGTGAGTTGTACTCAGAGTGTTTGTAATCAGAGTTCGCCAATATATCTGATTGTCAGTAGTGGGAAAGTGCTGCAACGCCACAAAGCTAGTACTAAGGTAAAACTGCACTGTCAGAAAGTCAATACCAAGTGCTTTTGTGTTAGGGGAATACATTAAAGCCGTTTTACTGTGTCGAATTATCATTACTAACGGAGTGCTGTTCTGTCAGAGAGATAGGAGACAGAGAATGCACTGTTGGTGAGTCACCATTGACGCAGTAATGCTTTTTCAGAATGTCAGGACAGAGGAAACACGACGCTGTTAGACAGGCATACAGTGTGAGAGTAATATAATTACTCAGGGAGGATCATCATTGAGTGAGTGTCACTTTGTCAGAAGGTCAGTAGCGAGGGAGCGTAACACTCAGAGGTTTGGTACTGAGGCAGACTGTTCTGTGAAAGAGTCAGTAGTTAGTCATTTCTATGGGAGTCAGAGAGGTTCTCATGGTCAGAATGGCAGTAACAATGGAACGCCAAACTATCAGAGAGTTAGGAGAGAGTGTTAGTTGCCGCAGCGTGTATGTGCCAATGATGCACATTCCTACCTTATTCTCAGTACTAGAGCTTGCTGCAACGGCAGAATGCCAGTACTACGGTAACACGACACTGTCAGAGAGTTTGTACTGAGTGCTGCACTGAAGGAATGTATTAAAGTTGCGCCGTTCTGTCGGAGGACCAGTACGAGTGAGTACCTGTCTCTGAAACAGACAGGAGAAAGGGAGTGGTGCACGGTTGATGAGTCAACACTGAGGCAGTGCTGCATTTTGACTGTCAGTACAGAGAAAATGCTGCTTTCCAGAGGACAGTATAATGTGAAGATACTGTAATTACTGAGAGAGTGCTGTTTTTCCAAATGTCAGTACTGAGGGATTGGCACCCTATCAGATGCTCAATAGTGTGAGTGATCTTCACTATCAGATGGTCAGTACACAAGTAGGGCTGCATTGCCAGAGTCACTATTGAGAGAGGGCCTTACAATCAGAGGGTCAGCATTGAGGTAGTGCCAGACAACGTGTCATTACAGGGACAGTGCAAACACAATAAGAGGGTCAGCAGAGATTATATGCTTCACATTTTGTGAGTCAGCTCTGAGACTGTGTCGTACTCTCATAGCATAAGTATTAAAGGAAAACTGCACTCTCAGAGAGTCGGTATTGAGGGAGTGTTACACAGTAAGAGGATACTTATTTAAAGAGTGACAGAGGATCCCGCTCTCAGAAGGTCAGTGCTAAGGATATGCTGGACTTTCAGAGGGACAGCTGAAACGCTGTGCTACACAGCCAAAGACTCAGTACTGAGGGATAGCAGTACTGAACAGGATTAGTGCTGGAGGAGAGGTACACGATCAAAACTTTAATACAAATAGAATGAGTGGTGGTCTGACATTTCGTCAGTTCGAAGGAAGTGCCACACTGTCAGTGACTTTAGTGAAGGTATGCTGCTCTGTCAGTGAGTCAGGGGATATTGCACTGTCAGTGGGAAAGTGCAGACGGAGTGCTACAAAGCCAGAAGTGTACGACTGAGGTAAAGGTGCACATCTGCACTGGCAGCACGAAGCGACTGATAAATTATCAAAGTTTCAATTGAAAGAGTGAATGCCTGCCAGAGCATCCTTCATGAGAGAGTGCCACACTGTCATTGGGTCAGAGAAGAGTCAGTAATGCACTGTCGGTGAGTCAGCAGTGAGACAGAGATCCGCAGCACTGAGGGAATGCTGCTTGGTAATGGTTCCATATTGACAGTGCTGTACTCTCAGAATGTCAGTAGGTCTTTTATATTTTTGTCAATATTTGAGAGTATCTATAAGGGTGCACTACCCTATCTCCTACTCAGTACTGCGGAATACCTGCAATGAGAGAGTGCTGCACTGTCAGAGTGTCAGTACTAGGGTTAGCCTCCAGCACTAATTACTGACGGAATTATGCACTGTCAGAGGAAAAAACATGAAGTTTGCACTGCTGTGTCGGAGGATAAGTAGTAACAGAGTGCCGAGTTTTCAGATGATCAGTAGAGAGTGTGTGCTGCACTGTAAGAGATTCATAGCGGAGAGAGTAATATGAAAAAGGCTACACTGTCAAAGGGATAGAAGAGAGAATGTGCCAGACTGTTGGCGGTGTCAATGCTGAGGGAGTGTGGCACTGTCAGAGGACAAGAGTTAAGGGTGCCCCTCTGAATCAGAGGCTGAGCACTATGGGAGTGCTGCTTGGTCAGACTTTTTTTTAAAAAACTGAGGGGTGTCTCACTTTTAGCGTGTCAGTGGTGAAGCAGTGCTGCATTACCAAAACGTCAGCCCTGAGGAAATATGGCATTGTCAGAATGTGTTTACCAGAGGAGCACCACTCAATCAGAGGATCAATCTTGAGGTAGTGCTGCATGCAGAGATAGTTAATTCTGGGAATGACAGATGGTCTCACTTTCAGAAAGTCGGTGTATAGGAATTTTTTTTTAAAAATAAGAGGCTTAGAAAATAATGTGAGCTGCACTGTCAGACTTTTAGTACTAAAGGAATACTGCACTGTCAGACGGCAAGTACTGAGTGACTTCTGCAGAAGAAGTGCTACTATGTCAGGGGGTAAGTCGTGAGGAAGTTCTGCACTGTCAGAGAGTTAGTACTGAGGCAGAGATGCTTGGCCAGATGGTCAGTATTGACTAAGTGCCACACAGTCAGAAGGTGAGTACTGAGTGATTACCACACAATTAGTGGGCCAACACTGAGATTGTGCCTCACAATCAGAGGGTTAGTCGCGGGTATATGCTTCACAATGAGAGAGTCAGTATTGAGGCTTTCAGACACTCTCATAACGTAAGGACTGAAGGAATGCTACAAGGTCATATATCAGTACTGAGGCAATGTTACACGATCAGATGACACTTACTAAAAGAGTGGAAGAGGGTCTCACTCTCAGAGGGTCAGTACGAAGGATGTGCCACATTTTTAGAGATCGAGTTGAATCAGTGTTTTGCACAATCAGATGCGCAGTATCGAGGGATGGATGCACTACAGACGATCAATGCTGAAGGAGTGGTGCGTGGTCGGATGTTTACTACAAAGAAAGTGAGTGACAGTTTGGCTGACAGTGAATTTAAGTTCTAAAGAAGTAACGCACTGTAAGAAAATCTTTAGCGAGGTTGTGCTTCCCTGTCAGTATATCAGAATATCGCACTGTCAGCTGGAAAGTATGGAGGAAGTGCTGCATTGCCCAATGGACAGTTCTGATAGATTGGTGCACATCTGTACCGTCATGACTAAGAGAGTGATGCATTATTTGAGTTTCGGTCGAAAAAGGGAGTTTTACCTCCGGTAGATCAGTAAGTAGGGAGATGCACACTGTCATAGTGTCGGGGACAATGGTTACCGACCTTGCTTTTGAGTCAGCAGTGAGACAGAGGCATTGAAGGATCTGCAGCACTGATGGAATGCTACACTGGCAATGGATCCGTACTGACTTTTCCGTACTGAGTAGATCGTATAATTCTGCAATAAGAGTTTATGCAATTAGGGTGCGCCACTCTATCAAGTACTCAATACTGCAGGATAGCAGCAATGCCAGAGAGCCGGCAATGAGAGAGTGCTGTACTGTTGGATAGTCAACACTGACGACCTGAGGATAATATGAAGTTAGCACAGCTCTGTCAGATGATAAATAGTAAAGGAGTGCCACGTTTTCAGAGGTTCAGTAGGAATTGTGTTGTGCACTTTTAGAGATTCAGCACGAAGGTATTACTTCACTGTCAGAGATTCATAACTGAGACAGTGCTGCTCTACCAAAAGATCAGTGACGTGGAAAGGCTGCACTGCCAGAGGGACAGGAGCTAACGTGTGCCAGTCTGTCGGGGGAGTGCTGATGGGGTGTCAGTACTGAAATAATTCAGCACCTCAGAGGGTAAATACCGAAACAGTGCTGCAAAGCCAGAAAGTCAATGTCAGATCATCACAGCTGAGGGAGTGCTTCACTATCAGAGGACTTGAGTTAAGGATGCACCTCTGCATTGGTGGCTCAGTGCGTAGAGAGTGTTGCAGGGTCAATTGTTCTTGCATTGAGAGTTTCTCACTGTCAGTGTGTCAGCTGTGAAGCAGCGCTGCACTTGCTGAGGATCAGTACTAACGGGTTTGCTGAAAGAGTGCTACACAAAAGATCAGTGGTGAAGGCACAAAGAGAACAAAGAACAAAGAAAATTTACAGCCCATGAACAGGCTTTCGACTCTCCAAGCCTGAAACGATCCAAACCTACTGTCTAAACCTCTCGCTCAATTCCTCAGCATCTGCATCCCTCTGCTCCCCACCTCCTCATGCACCTGTCGCATCTTACATTAATCTACCGTGCCTACATCTAACACCTCTGCTGGCAACGATTTCCAGACACCCACCACTCACTGTGCAAAGCATTTGCTGAATGTGTCCCCATTAAACCTTTCACCTCTCACCTTGAAAGCGTGACCTCTCTTTACTGAATCCTTCACCCTGGGAAAAAGCTTACCACTGTATACCTGTCTATACCCTTCATGATTTTGTAAACCTCAATCAGATTCCCTCCCACCCCCCCACAATCTCTACTTTCCTAATGAAAGCAAACCGAACCTACTCAACCTCTCTTCATGGAAACAGATTCCATATCAGGCAACATTTTAATAAACCTTCTCTGCACCCTCTCCAAAGTGCCCACATCCTTTTGGTAATGGGGCGACCAGAATGGGACACAGTATTCTAAATGCGGCCGAACCAACATTGTGTACAATTTTAACTTGAACAGCCAGGACTTATGCTCAATATCTGTCCGATGAAGGCAAACATACCAGATGCTTTCTTGACCACTGTAATGACCTGTGCAGCAAACTTCAGGGTTCAATGGACCTGCAATCCCCAATCTCTCTGCTGATCAACTATTCCCAAGGGTCTTCTGTTCACTGCATAATTCGCTATAGAAACAGACTTGCCTCACCTCACATTTGCCTAGATTGAACTTCATCTGCCACTTCTCCGCCCAACTCTCCAGTGTATCCATATCCTTCTGTATTCTTTGTCAGTCCCTTATGCTTTCTGCGACTCCACCAATCTTCATGCCATCTGTAAACTTGGTGATCATACCAAAAGTGCCCTCTTCCAGATCGTTTATGTATATCACAAAAAACAACAATGGCCCTGGCACTGATCTGTATGGAACACCACTGGTCACCTTTCTACATTTCGAGAAACTCCATTCAACTACTACTCTCTCTCTCTCCAGTTGCTCAACCAGTTCCTCATCCACCTAGCTAGAACACCCTACAAACCTTGTGACTTCACTTTCTCTATTAGTTTACCATGGGGAACCTTATCAAACGTCTTACTAAAGTCCATGTATATGACATCTACAGCCCCCCCCCCCTTCATGTATTAGCTTGATCACTTCCTCGAATAACTCTACTAAGTTGGTAATGCACAATCTCTCCCACACAAAACTGATAATCCCAATTTTTGCTAAATATGAATAGATCCTATCCCTCAGTACCTTCTCCAGCAACGTTCTCACCACTAACGTCAGGCTCACTGGTCTGTAGTTAACTGGACTATCCCTACTCCCCTTCTTGTACAGGAGGACAACCCTCCAGTCGTCTAGCACCTCACCAGTGTTTAAAGATACCGCAAAAATATCTGTAAGGACCCCAATTATCTCCTCTCTCGCCTCCCTCAGCAACCTGGGATAGATCCGATCCGGTCCTTGGGATTTATCCACTTAAATAACCTACAGCCTACACAACACATCTTCCCTACTTATGTCAACGTAATCCAGATGAATCAAACTTTTATCTCTAATCCCAACATGCGTCATGTTCCGCTCCTCAGTGAACACTAGTGCAAAGTAATCATTCAGAAGCTCACCAGTTCTCAAGTTCAACACACAGCCTTCCTCCATTATCCTTTAGTGGACAAATCCCTTCTCTAGGTACCCACTTGCTGCTTATCTCAGAATGAAATGCTTTGGGATTCTCCTTAATTCTGCTCGCTAAAGCTATTTCGTGGCCCATTTTAGCCCGCTAGATTCAGGTTTAAACCTGGTCCTACTTTTTGGATATTTCCCCAGGGCCTATTCTGTTCTTAGCTGCCTGGAGCTTATGTACGCTTCCCGTTTCCTTTTGGTTGGTCGTACTATTTCTCCTCTCATCCACGGTTCACGAATCTTATCTTTCCCATCCTCTGCCTTCAACGGGACACGTCTACAGATATCTGACACAGTCAGGTGTTTCTTAAAAACAGAGTGAGTAACGGTGCAACTGTCAATGGATTAATTGTAAGAAAGAGTCCTCCTGTCAGAGGGTCTTTAGAGAAATTGTGCTGCTCTGTTATTGAATCAGAGCCAGAGAGTATGCTGTACTCATAGAGGGTAGTACAGAGGGTCAGTTCTGAGGGAGTGCTGCACCGCCAGCTGACCACTAAGGAGGAAATGATGCACATCTAAAGTGTCAGTTCTGAGCGAATGATGAGCTGTCTGAGTTTGAGAACTGAGTGTGTAATAAACATTTTCATGACCACAATACTGAGGGAAATGACCTACTATCAAAAAATGTTGCACTGTAGAGAATCGGTAGAGAATGTCAACTGCACTTATTTTGTCTGTTATCAAGGTTCGCCATTCTATCTAATTTTCAGTCCTCTTGGCATGCTGCAAGGCTAGAGAGCTAGTACTAAGTTAAAACTGCACAGTCAGAGAGTCACTGCTAAGAGCTGTGTTGTTTGTGGAATGTACTAAAGCAGCGTCACTGTTCGAATGATCAGTACTGATGCTGTGCTAGTGGTGAGTCACCAATGAGGCAGTACTGCATTTGCAGAATGTGAGGACAGAGGGGATGCCGGCCTGCCAAAATAACAGTACAGTGTGAGGGCAATGGCATTACTCAGTGACAACCATTATTGAGGGAATGCCATTCTGTGCGCAGATCAGTAGAGAGGGGTTACTGCCTTGTCAGATGGTCAGTACTGAGGCAGTCTATTTCTGAAAGAGTCAGTGCTGAGCGAGAGGTGCATTCTTAGAGCTTTATTACTAAAGAAGTCAGATTTTCGTAACAGTGAGACAGGCAGTGTCTTATGGTCAGAGTTGATTTACTGTGTGAGTCGTACTGTCAGAGGTTTAGGAGAGAAAGTGCCTCACTGTCAGATGTGGAGTAATGAGGGAATGTTGCACGGTCAGAGGATCAGTAGAAAGTTTGAGTTGCCACAGTGTGTATGCGTTAAGTGTTCACCACATTACTTGATTCTCAGTACTGGCAGAGTGCTGCAATGTCAGAGAACCAGTACTAAGGAAACACTGCATGTCACAGAGTCAGCACTGAGTGCTGCATTGTTCGGGGATGTCCTAAACCAGCGTCACTGTATTGAATGATTAGTACTGATGGAGTGACAGTAATGAATCAGCGCTGAGGCAGTGCTGCATTTTCAGAGTTTGATTACAGAGGGGATACTGGACACCCAAAATGTCAGTACAGTTTGAGTACATTGTGGGAATAACCAGTGCTGAGGCAGTGCCAGTATTTCAAAGCGTCAGGAGTGAGGAGGTATGCACTGTTTTTGAGTCCACACTGAAGGAGTGCTGCATTTTCTAAATGTGAGTACAGAGGTAATACTTCCCAGCAAAAAGCACAAGATATTGTGAGGGCACTGTCATAACTCAGAGGATTCTGTATTGATAGAAGGTAAGTCCAGAGGAATTGCCATTCTATCAGCTGGTCAGGAGTGAGAGAGTGCTGCCCTGTCAGGAAATCAATATTTCGGTAGGGCTCCATTGGCTTACGGATCATTGCTGAGGTCGTACTACGCAATCAGGGGATTACTATAGAGTATGTGCTTCGCAATTAGAGAGTCAGTACTGAGACTGTGTGGCATTCTCATAACGTAAGTAGTGAAGAAACGCTTGCAGTAGGAGGGTCAGAACTGAAGAAGTGTTAAACGGACAGATGGCACTTAACAACTGAGAAAAAGAGCTTTATACTCTGTCAGCACTAAGGTTGTGCCACATTTTCAGAGCAACAGATAAAATGGTGTGCTGCACAGTCAAAGGCTCAGTATCGAGGGATAAATTTATTGCAGAGTATCAGTGTTGAAGAATTGATGCACGGTCAGTTGTTTAGTACAAAGAACGTGAGTGACAATCTGGCTGCCAGTGGTTGATCTCTAAGATTGTGCCAGAGGGTCTTTAGAGAAGTTCTTCGGCTCTGTCAGTGAACTGTCAGATGGAAAGTATGGATGCGTTGCATTACTGACAGAATGGTAAACAACTACACCTGCAACAATAAGCGTGTCATGCAATATCAGAGTTTCAGTCTAGTGAGGATCAGTAATGAGGCAGTTCCACATTATCACAAGATCAGTCGAGAGGGGTATTGCCCTGTCTCCCTACTGACAACACTGCACTTTGAGATAGCCATTAGGTGGTGTATTTCTGCAAAGTTAGTGTGTCTTTATTTCTCTGAATCAATGCTGTGGGACAGCTGTAATGCCAGAAGGTTTTTCAGTGTCAGAGAGTCCGTCGTGAGGCAGTACTGCACTGTCAGAAAGTTAGCACTAGGGGAATGAAGCATTGCCAGACGAAAAATATGTAGTTAGAGCAGGTCTATCAGATAACAAGTAGTCACAGCATGTCGCCTTTTCAGAGATTCCTTAGATTTGTGTGCAGCACTATCAGAGGATCAGCACTAAGGTAGTGGTTCAGTATGAGAGGTTCATATCTGAGAGAGTGCTGCACTATCAAAGGATCACTGATGCGGCATAGGAGAGATGGTATGCTGCACTCTCAGTATGTCAGCCAGATTGTGGAGTACTGCACTCTCAGAGGAGTACTGCACTGCCAGAAGGTCAGTTTTGAATGAGTGCAGTACTGTCAGGTGGTCAGTGTTGCAGTGTCAGTGTCAGGGTGGTGCCCTTTTGTATCGGATGCTCAGTAATATGGGGGGACTTAGAAAGTGCACTGACAGAAGGTCGGTACTGAGGAAAAAGTGCATTGTCAGTATTGAGTGAGTGCTGCAGTGTTAGAAGCTCAGTAATGAGGGACTGCTCGGTCAGATGCTTCATACAGACAGCGTGACTTGGGTTTGCTACTCTCAGAGAGTCAGCACTAGAGGCTCGTCGCACGGGGACAAGGACAGCTGAAAGGGTTTGCAACACAACCTGAGCCTCAGTACCGAGGGAAGGCTAAACTGCAGATTATCAGTGCAGATGTAGCGCTGCACGATAATACGTTTACCACGAAGAGCATAAAGTGACGGTATAACTGACAGCAAGCTTTGTTTTGTTTCTAATTCACAGCATCTGCAATTCTTTCAATGTTTGCATGGAAGTTCTGTCAATGCATCAGAACTGAGGGAGATTCTCACTTTCAGAACGTCAGGAGAATCTATGCTGCACTGTTAGAGAGTCAGCGTGAAGGCACTGTCATTACTGAGAGGATGCTGCACATCAAATGGTTAATACTGAGAGCGAATGTGTGTCTCAGTACCAGAGGATAAGACAAGAAGATCTGCTGCACTTTCAGAGCTCAGCAGTGAGTATCCGCTGCAATGCATATGGGTTTGCTACTCAATCTGAAGCTCATTACCTGGATGGTGTTGAAAGCCAATACCGACGGAACATTGCACTGTCACACAGTCAGTACAGAGGAAGTGCTTCAATATCTGAAGGAAAGTATTCAGTGATCGCCGATCAGTTAGAAGGATTAGTTCTCATGGTGTGTCCCACGTTGAGAGGGTCACGAGAGAACACTGCACTAATGTGAGTCTGTACTGAGACAGTGACACTGACAGATCGTCAGCACTAATGGAATGCTGCACTATCAATATATCAGGACTTAGATTGTTGCACTGTCAGATGGACAGTACATCTATTCTTCTGTACTGTTATCGAATCAGCACTGATGGAATGCTGCACTGTCAGAGAAGTTTAACTGAGAGACTGCTGCAGTGTCCAACGGTCAGTATTGAGGGAGTCTCTGCAATGTCAGACAGTAGAGAAGCTGTGCTGTACTGGGACAGAGTTGGCAGTGAGGAAGTGCAGCACTGTCAGTGTATTAATATTGAAGGTTGCTCCAATGCTAGAAAGCCAGTATTGAGGGAATGCTAGGCTGTCACATGGTCAGCACTCAGGGATTGTTACACTGTCAGAGAGTCAGTACTCTGACAGAGGAAAGGGTGCACTCCATCTCAAGCTCAGTACTGCGGGAATGTTGCAATGCCAGAATGCTGGTACTGAGGGAACGCTGCACTGTCACATTGT
The DNA here is from genome assembly GCF_020745735.1 of Hemiscyllium ocellatum. Lineage (NCBI taxonomy): Eukaryota > Metazoa > Chordata > Chondrichthyes > Orectolobiformes > Hemiscylliidae > Hemiscyllium > Hemiscyllium ocellatum. Next base: position 29,047,207 of record NC_083435.1, on the reverse strand, counting down.
CAGTACTGACGGAATGCTTCACTGTCGGACAGTAAGTATGGAGGAATGTTTTTTTCACTGAACGTCAGTACTATGGGAGTGAAATATTATCGAGTGTCAGAACTGAATGAGTCAGAGACTGTCATTTGATCACCATCCCGAGAGAAGTGCCACGTTATCAGAGGACCATGAGAGAGCCGACCTGACTGTCAGAGTTATTAATCAGGGATTGGCCCACTGTGGAGTATCAGTAAATAGTATGAGATTTACTCTGAGTCTACATAACCACGGTTCACCAATATATCTGATTCACAGTACTGGGGGACTGCTGCAATGCCAGAAACCCAGTACTGAGTACTGCACTCTTAGCAGGAATGAAGTAAAGTGCCACTCTGTCGAACGATCAGTACTGATGGAATGCCAGTCTGTCAGAAATTCGGGAGGCAGGGAGAGTTGCACTGTTGGTTAATCAGCACTGGGGCAGTACGGCATTTTCAGAATATCAGATGAGATAGAATACTGCCTGCCAGAAGGACAGTACAATGTGAGGACACTATCTTTAGTCAGGAAGGGTCATTATAAAGGGAGTGAGACGTTGTTACTGGTGCAGTAGTGAGGGAGTGCTTCACTGTCAGAGGGTGAGTAATGAGGGCGTGGTGTACTGTCACAATGTCAGCACTGCGGGACTGCTGCACTCTACAATGATTGGCACTAACAATGAAAGACTACAGACTGTCAGACTGTTAGAAAGTTCATACTGAGGGATTGTCAACGCTCTTAGTACCAGTAGTAAGTGAATACTGTCAGATGCTCATTAGGAATGGTATGCTGCACTGTTAGACCGAAAACACTGAGAGAGTGCTGCAATTTTAGTATTGACGGATAGCAGAAGGAGTGCAAAACTAGAAGTGTATCAGGCAGTGCTGTTACGTCGGAGCATCAGTAGTGAGTGAGAGTTATATTTTCAGAGTTTCATCTTTGAGGAAGTCCAATTTTCAGAACTGAGTAAGTCAATGAACGGTTGATGGTCATGGGCATGTCTCGGGGCGTGGTGGGTGTGAAGTGATGTGTGGGGTGGTGTTTGCTGCAATGCCAAAGAGCCAGAACTATAGAAAAACTGCACGGTCAGAGAGTTGATAAACAGTGTAGCAAACACCATCTGCTGAAATTCCGATTGTGAAATGCACACTGCGTCATTGTCACTGCAGCATTCTGGCAGTGCTAACAATCTTTCAGTGCCTCAGTCTCAGTGTTGACTATCTCGTATTTCCAGACCCTTTTCCAGTGCAGCACTTCCTCAATTCTAATGCTCATCATAGAGCATAATTGTCCTGTTCCAGTGCAGCGCCTCCGTCAGTACTGACAATCTGACAATGTATCTGCATCTCAATACTGGCTTTCTGCCATTGCAGCACTCCTACAGTACTGGTTCTGATGGAGTGATGCTCCCTTCTTACATACACTGTGACAATGCAGCACTTCCTCATGACTGATACACTGACAGTGCTGCACTACTTCACTGCACATTCTGTACCACGGCAGTACAATTCTCTACTGACTTTCTGGAAGTGTAGGGATCCATTCAGTACTGACCTACTATCAGTGTAACGACGTCTCCATTAAGAGTCTCTGACAGAGCAACATTGCCTCAGTGCTGATTTTTCAGAAGTCCAGCAGGCACTGTCCATCTGCCAGTGTGACACACAGTCATGAAACATTGACAGTGGAACGTTCTGTCAATGCTGATCTTGCTGTAAATATCAAAGAAAGCTGCCCTTTCCATGATCAGGTCAATATTAAAGTTCTTATCATAGTACTTCAATGATGACACAAAGATAACTGCCTCGTGAACTGATGAATAATTGTCTTTTCAACAACATAATCTTCATTCATCGGATCTTCGGACATTTCTCTCAATTGGTGTGCTTTCTCACTGAGGAACTGTGCACGTCTACAGACTTTGTAGAAAATCACAGAAGAAAATGCATCACTTATTTTGTAGAAAGAGGGAGTGAGGCACTATTTCAGGGAAGAACACCGAAAACAATAACAGAATACAGTTAATCACGGGCAAGAACAAAATATGAATATAACAGACAATAATGTGGACTGGGGGCCGAGATTGTCGTGCTGGAAACGTGCAGCAGCTCCGGCAGCATCCGAGGAGCAGGAGAATTGACGTTTCGGGCATAAGCCCTTCATCGGCCCTCCTGACGAACGGCCTATGCCTGAAACGCCAATTCTCCTGTTTCTCAGATTTTGGGTTGCATTCTGCAAGCATCCAAAATCTGATAAAGAAGTTTAGGCAGCGAGTTTCACTTAACGTTGTAACATCAACAGCCAGATTGATTTTTAAAAGGAAACTAGAACGAAAATATAATTTACACTCTGCCACCCCCTCCCCGTCAGAATGAGCATCACTCACAAGAGTTCTCGCCACTTAATAACTTCCATATGCTTCAACATAGGGTTTCTTGTAGAGTGGCTGGAACCAAATCACATATGTCAACCTCATTATCTGCCGATTTTGTTTTGGCATTTAAACAAAATGCTCCTCAAAATTGGTGAAACATCTGCAGCACTTTTGGATCAGTAATCAACCTAAATTAATTTCCAAGGCTGGCTTCAAGAAGAAAGAAAGGCTCACTTGGTCTGTTTTCTTTTCAATACAAGTTGTTACCCACAGTCCAAAGTCATCTTTAGTTCCAGTTCGGTTGCAGTTTCACAGTTCTGATCCAACTTTGATTAAAAAGAAAAATCAAAACAATGGTAACCACAGAGGGAAGGGATGACAGAGTGATAATTGGTGGCAAGTTATACATGAGGCTCAATATGACTCAGTACTGAGGTGAGGTTGAGCAGGCAACCATATTTAACATTGCCATTTCGAATAAATCAATAATCCCATTGTTTTAAATGTGAAATTGATTTAAAGGTACATATTTTAGGTGTCATTATGGTCATGTGGCTTTTGGTAGAAAACGCTCAGCTACTGAACGTATTCAAGAGGAATATATAAACATTGATAGAAGATGCATTACAATGACTGCTTATGTCTTTCTGCATTCACAACATTTGTTGATCATTTTATTCATTTTCTAACCATAATGAGAATTCGGCGACATAAATTTCAATCAAAGTTCTCATAACTTTACAAACTATTCTGAGGAAACCAGTGAACACAACATAGTATTAAAGAGAAAGTGAGGACTGCAGATGCTGGAGATCAGAGTCTAGATGGTGGTGCTGGAAAAAAAAACACAGCAGGTTAGGCAACATCCTAGGAGAAAGAGGATCGAAGTTTCAGGGAAAGTTCTTAATGAAGGATTTCTCCTGCCACTCGAATGCTGCTTGACTTGCTGTGCATTTCCAGCACCACAATTTCAACAATATAGTAGTCAGCCTATTGTCAATTAACCCTGACCAGAGAGTTTAATATACTCAACCATCCATAATACATTCCCCAATCATTATAGGTAATTGCAAAATGTGCTTGCTAGAGTTGACCAAAGACGTAGGGTTGTCATCCAATTTACAAACATGATGGAAACGTTAACAATAAAAAATCTTATTTTTTCGACTTGAAATGTCACAGGACCTGTGTATCCCATGCGGATTCCATTTTAAAAAAGAAATAACACCGATTTTGCAGCATTAAAACCCATCGAAACAGTTTTGAAAGAGAATGCTTGATGAGTTAAGACGGGAGGTTTTCGGTGCACTAAAATTATAATGAGGAAGAGACATCCTCATGACGATCAAAGCAGAATATATTTCTTCACAGTTTCAAAAATGACTTTTTCTTCATGCATGCCTTTACATCTGCGTCTCTGGGTCCCTCACATTTTCTTGTCTCCCATCGTTAAATTAATTTCAAAGCGCTAGCAGTTGGTGTTTTTCACTTCTTGGATTGCTGCTCGTGAGAGTACTGAATGTAACTGACTGTCCATACTTGAGAGCAACCCCCCAACCAAACATGTTGAAAAGCTCCTCTAATTTCAGGTTTGCACATAGGAAATCCATGACACGTTGGATCACCACGAACTTCTGAGCTGTGTTCATCTATGACATCCTTTGGTGGACCTGCATCGTGACATCCCTTTAAATCTAGTGTGACAGATGAGTTGGGGAACATCTTTGGGGGGAAGTAGCATCCAGGAAACGTTTTCAATCCTGCTGACTTGACAGGACACAAGCTGACCTTGTGCTCACACTTTTGGATGTGAAACGGTCGATCATTGACCCACATCTGCTTTAGAATGAAATTTGTTTATATTGGGTTATTCCTTTTTTTAAGTGAAGGAATACACTGACACAAATGTTATTTTTTCAACACTGCCCTCAGAAGTCTGTATCAGTGTTCACATGAGATTGTAGAATCAAACCAACGAAAGTTTTCTTTAAACATAACCCTTTGCACAGAAATTAATAGCTAATTAAATTACAAACTAACAGCTAATTGGCCTAAGAGACAGATGAGATCATTTCCAATTTAAATCGAATCCTTCTGATAAAGGTGTTGAAGTTTGTGAGAGCAATTGGGTTTGCATGCACTTTCTATTCGAAGATCCACAAGTGGCCACGTAGCTTTAACTTCAACATGCGTGAAGCCTAGCTCCTAATCAATATGCCTTTTCTTTTGTTTTCCATTTGGGCTTCGTCAGTGGTAACTCTACATGAGAATGAACTGATAGAAAAAACAACAGAAACGAGTGAATCCCTCAGCAACGCGACAACATTGCTTGATACTCAAAATCGGAGTTCTTACAAAACAGGAGAAGTAATCTTCATTTCGATTGTGACAGGATCTCTGAGTGTGGTAACATTCGTCGGGAACCTTCTCGTCATTATCTCCATCAAAATAAACAGGCAATTGCAAACTGTTAACAACTACTTCATTTTCAGCTTAGCCTGCGCTGATGTCACTGTTGGTGTAACGATGAATCTATTCACCATTTACACTCTCCTTGGCTACTGGCCTCTGGGTCCACTAGTATGTGATTTATGGCTTGCTATCGATTACGTTGTCACCAATGCATCTTCCATGAACCTCCTTATCATCAGCTTTGACCGCTACTTCTGTGTGACCAAACCCCTTAGCTACCCCGTGAGGAGGACACCAAAGTTTGCAGGCATGATGATCGCAGCCGCTTGGTTGCTGTCATTTTTTGTGTGGGCTCCTGCTATTCTCTTCTGGCAGTTCATCGTAGGGCAGCGGACAGTCAGTGAAGGAGAGTGTTATATACAGTTCTTCTCTAATCCTGCTGTCACTTTCGGCACTTCAATAGCTTGCTTCTATCTCCCCGTCACTATCATGGTAATTTTATATGTGTACATATCACGTGCTAGCAAAAGTCGAATAAAGATGGATACAAAAGCGTCTGAATCTAATAAGGAACCAGTTTCTCCCAGCCCAGAGGTAGGTAACATACTGAAATCAAATCAGAGCTATATATCAGATTCATCTGATGGGCTGCCACAATTGAAAATGCCAAATGGTACAATAATTCATGGAACAAAATTCGATCACTTTGGTGGAAGAGAGGAGGAGTTTTTCAGTGCCTCAACTCCTTCCAGCATGATTTCATTAAACAGGAAGTCGGAAGGGTCTATCCGTGAGAACGGAAATGTCTGTAATACGATGGACTACTACAGACTATTTCATATAAAGATGGTTAATCAATCACAAAACAGTAGTTACCATGGAAGCACACCAGAATCCGTTGCAGATCTTAGCAGCAATGATGGGAAGGATCGAGAGATCACAGAAACAAATACAACGAGTAAAAGAATCCATACCACTGCTCAGAAGAGAAAGGTCACAGTAACCAGAGAAATGAAAGTGACAAGGACCATTTTGGCGATTCTCCTAGTATTTATTATCACGTGGTGCCCATACAATGTCATGGTGCTCATTCGTACATTCTGTTCCATCTGTGTTCCAAAGGCTGTTTGGGACATCGGATATTGGATATTTTACATCAACAGCACAATCAATCCAGCCTGTTACGCACTTTGTAATGCTACTTTCAAGAAAACCTTCAAACATATTATCTTGTGCCAGCACAAGAAAATTGGTGCCAAAAGTTTAAAAAAGCAAAAACCATCAGCAAAATGTCATGAGCACTCCTTGTAAAGTGATTATTATGACTTCCAAATCTGTATTTAAATCTATGTGCATGTGATTGTGTTTATTCTGTCAGAAAAGATTCAAGTAGACGTTTATACTTGTCGTTTTGGAAGCACACTTTAGTAAGACCAAATTAATTCATAATGTCTGTTATAAAAACATTTTTGCTGACGATTTGTGATTCGGCTGGGAGATTGCCTTGCTCAATATCCAAGTTGCATAACGATGTTCGTGTGGCTTGTCAGTTTGTTTAGTATTAATGGAAAATAATTAATCATTGCGGTAAAGGAAAGGAGAAGGATTTTACCATTTCCAACATTATCCAGTAAAAATACACAAGTTAACAAATAGCTGAATTCCTTTAAAAAACTGATCAGGGTAGGGTGTACAACAGTTGGCACAGTTAGACAAGTGTGCTTGAATGGGGTTATAGCCAAATGCACTCGACTTGAACCTCTTTATGTTGGATGAGACTCGATGTCGGTCTTCATGTTGGCCTAGTGATTAAAAATAAAGAACATGCCTCCCCACTGAATGAATAACAACCTAGGAAATGTTTTTAAAAAAGGAACTAAATGTTGAATACTTTAATATATTTCATTACTTGGTGCAATGTCTATCGTACTTCCTGCGCATATAGCCTCTGTTACGGTGTCTCACCAGGTCCACTTCAGTTGATTAGATTCTCCCTTAATCGTCGTTATGAAAATAAAAAGGTTTGTGGCAAAGAAAAAACGATTCCTGTCGTAAGGCACAGATATTTCACCTGAAGATCTTCGAACACCCAGTCATGTATGTCAGGCTGATAGCAAATCAGCAACATTATGCATCTCATGCGTTTATAATGTGTTTCAGCATGAAACCAGAATTAGTAAGAATATAGCCTTGACTTGAGTGCTCATAGAACAAGTGGAGCTAACTGAATTTGGGGATTTGAGGCAGGTTGAATCTGACTACTCTGATTTTTTTTTCCACCACACTTCTGGTCTGTTCGAGAGCTTGCCATATTCACCCACTATCAACCGTTCATTGTCTGTGTGTCTCGATTCAGTGTCATCCCTCAGATCTGCAACAGGAGCACCAGGTCAGAGACTAATCTTCCAGGCTTTCCCAGATACACTTCCCATTCCAGCAGGTTTCTGCAAAGTAAAAGGATTAAATTGACACAATGCAGACTGAGCACTGTACAATACACTGAATAGCTTTTAATATAAAAACGCCTTTCTCAAGCAGAATGGACAAATCATTCCTCGCACTATTTCACGTTGATGAGCTGTAGCCAGAAACTCTAGGAAGGACAAGAATCCAGGACCCAAATCAATGATTTGGAGCCAAGATCCAGAAAATGAACTCGGCTTTGCAGCATATCAAAGGGATAAGCTTTCTGAAGCAATAGTTTACTGAATTTCCATGTGAAATTGTTAGCTTCTCAACTGACTCGAAATTTCTAAATATTGGTGTGCATATTTCAAGCTAATTGACGCAGTCTCACCTCCGAGCTCAGCTCCGCTTCACTAGAAGAGGTGCATGCCTGCATCAAAAAGACACCAATGTGTCAACTCTTGTTACATTTTATTCCTCATTGCCTCCTGGAGGAGACACTAACGAACAAAAACTTGCATCTGTCTTTTACATTTTAATGTAGTTCTAGAGCCCTATGCAGGAGCAATTACTTAAAGACTGCTCAGCAACATTGGACGATCAGAAAAAGAAAGGGAAGAGGGTTGCGTGAGGGAGTGTGCAATTGCAGGTACTGCATGCTGGACTCTGCTGGTTTGGGAAGAGGTGGAGAAATTTCCCAAGGAAGTACAACCTGTGTTGAAAGCATAAGGAATGGTCTTGTTTTCATTGAACAGCGAAGAACACCGTCAGCAAAGGATAGAAAAGCCTGCAATATCGGGGCATTTATATTTGTCAAAATTATAAGAAATAATTTGAGTCTGCAAAGGGCACCGCAGCCACTTTGGGACACACACCGAGCTAACTCTTCACACATAGGATAAGCTAAATGTAGAAACCAATAAAGGGAGGTGGCAGTCGCAGCAATTTTCAGGGTAAGTATTTCGGACCCAATATTGAAAAAAAAAACATGGAAAAGGCAATAACAGTCTGAATTAATATTCCAGGTTCTGGAATACAAGAGGAATTTCGGCCAGTACCATCATTTCACAAGTTACCGAATTTTCTTATTTCCATTCCTGATTTTCTTCTTTGTTCTCACTAGGTGCATTAAATACATATCCTGCTGCTTTTTCCCCTGATGTAGATCCAATAGCACCAAATAACCATTTGTCTGGCTTATCCTAGATGTGCCCCTTACAATCTAACTTCCTTCCTTTCCCCTGTTTCCCCTTCTTCTTCCATCATTTCCAATAACCACTCGCTATCCGGCTGTACAAATAATCGTGGTACAACCCTGGACTTTCAATTCCTTGCTTCCCACGACCCATGGTCCCATAGATATCAATACAGTTGAAGCTCTGACTGTTTTATTTTACTCCCATATAAGCAACTATATTCTCTACCACCAATAATATCTCCTCTCCAGTGAAGACATCAAATGCAGATTGAAAGATTATTTTTGAGTACTTATTTCCAGTCGTCAGTCTCTATCCTCAGCTTCCTATTGCTCTGACATTTTCCTTCTTACTCTCCACTTCTTAGTACCCTCTGTCTCTGTCATCGTGCCTTTTCGCTCAAATGAAGTTTTACATTTTGTATTGTGTTGACTTTATAACTGAAAAACTTACAAGGCTCATTTTGCAAACTTCAGGTCATAATTACTGCTTTCTTACTCCTGGCAGCGCATTCAGGCATTGACTGAACCGCTGAGAGTGGAGGGGATGTGCTTCTTTTGGTGGCGAAGTGCATTGCCTCATGAGGTATCTGCGTGTGAGCTAGTCCACACTCTTTGATGACCACATTTGCTATGAATCTGGAAGCAGAAGGCATAATTTCTGAGGTGTTACCCACTAGCAGGTGACAATTGTGAATAGCAAAACCTCAAGTATTGAAGATTTAGTCATCCTAATTATCACACCTTTCCTGAAGTTAGCACAGTTGACTGGATGGCTGGTTAGCTAATGCAAAAAAATACGAATAGTATAGTTTCAATTTCTGGAGATCACAATGAGGATTGTTAAATTGGAAGCACATTGCTATTGGTCTGGTATCACGGGATAGCCATAACACATGACAACCGGAGTTCCTTTTCGTAAAGGACATGCATGAGCCAAATGGGCTTTCCGAATAGCTAACAACAGTTTCATGGTCGCCATTACATTATTGATTCCATTTCATTTTGTGAATGAATTCAAATTCATCACGGGCTATTGGAGGATTCAAACGTAAGTCTTCAGAACATTGCTTTAAGATATGGATTAGTAGCTTTTAAAAAAAGGTACTAATGTTTTGGATTTTCTTTTTTAAACTAGACCGAGATCCTGAAGTATTTTTGGACGTGATTGAGTGCTTTCCTCCATTAATATAGACACAAATTATTTTCGTACACACATTATAAATGCTTCTGACTCTGCCTACAATTTAAACTCGTTAGTTTTTTTTTTAAAATAGAGAATTAGCATTAAAATCTTTACAATATGGAAACGGGGACTTCGGCTCATAACGTCCACACCAACTCTCCAAGGAGTAAAGCATTCAATCGTTCTGTATTTCCCCGACTATTAAATCGAACCTATGCATCCCTTCATACTATTGTCAATTTAACTGGACCATTTCATCTAACCTGCACATCTTTGAACTGTGGGAGGAAATCAGAGCACTCGTTGTAAACCCATGCAAACATGGGGAGGATATGAAACCTTTGCACAGACAATCGCCTGAGGTTGGAACCGAACCCAGGTCCCTGATGTTGTGAGGCAGTAGTGCTAATTATTCCCCCACTGTTCTGCCAATTGTCGCTAATCATTTCCAATATGAATGTTGATAGCAGAATTTACAGGTTATTTTATGAAATTTGCTAGTTCTTTCGATTGTTATTTTCTACTATTAAGTCAGAAAATCACAAACTATATCCTCATCAGGCAACCTTAGTTAACTTTGATTCGTCTTTTGATTTGATACAATCCTCATTAACCACAGATAGATCATTTTCCTTGCTGGTTTTTTGTACTTGGTGGAAATATCTTTTTATATTTGGATGTGTATTAGTTCCTGAGATGGTCATGAAAGCCAGCCTGCCATCAGGCATTCAATTTCATTTCCCTCATTCACCGGCCAATTTCCCCACATGATCTTCACAGTTTAATTTGTTTAGAGTTAAAGCCATGCATTTTTAAAATAAAATTTAAACTTAATATAACTTTTCTCAAGCTATTGTCCCTCTTTCCTAAATATTCCTTTGCCGGACAATTATCAGTTTCCTACTTCATAAGATACAATCTAAAGCAGTCCACTGTCTCCTTGGTTCTTTAACGTAGAGTTCTTGAAAATATTTCATAACCATTTGAAGAATTTGTCATGTACAAATAGAATTAGTATTAATTAGTTTTACCTGGTTCATATATCAGTTGAAATCTCCCAGAATTATTGAGTCATCCTGTCGCAAGCACCTCTGATTTCCGAAGTACAATTTATTTTTTAGATATTGTATTCAGTCTTAATTAACAGAGCTATCCCACAACCATTTTCCAACCTACTGTCATTCCTGAACATAACTAATACCGATATTAAAGTCAATGCTTTCATTTTCCTTTTGCCACACCTCTATAAAAACTATTCTATCATGCTTATGAATTTCTATTTAAGTTGACAATTCAAGCCTGTATTGCAAGTGTAAGAAACAATTGCCTTCATTTAGTTTTGTTTCACTGTTGCCCTATCTTTGACCTATTAGTTAATATACATTTCAGTTTTCATTCATTATATTTCCTCCTATATTCTGAATGTTGTTTTCTCTTTTCCTTTATCTATGACCGTTTAACTTACTGAGCCATAATTATCAAATGCTAATTGTTACAAATTTCAGGCATTGCAAAAGGGATTGCCTCATTGAGATTTCCTTTTTTAAGTCAGCGACAGTTCATGAGACTTCTAATGTAAAATCTCTTAACGAGATCACCCATGTCATGGTTGCTGCATGGAGAAATACATTCAGGTCCCCGTTCAACTGTATTCTGTTATCTAGCCATGGAACTGCAGGTTAAAGTAACAGAATGCATCGTTGCCTTCATGAGCTGCTGTGTTGACTGGGGCTAAGAATGAATAAAAAAAGGTGAAATCAAACTGTCAACCTCACTCGCATACTGAAGCAGCTTGTCAATTCACTCCTTGCTTTAATATAATCGAAGGAAGCATTTTACATTGATTTTAGTATTGCAAAAACAAAAGTGTAAAAGTTTAACTGCTGATCAAACCCTAAAAATCAAAGCGTAGGTTATGCTTAATCAGTAATTGCCAAGTTATTTTTCCGTTTTCTGTCTTGCAGTCAATTTCGGGGCAATTGTTATCTTATCATCAAGGAAGTGTGGCCTTTCCACTTGCACAACTTACTACCTGATGGCTTTGGCAACAGCAGATCTACTGGTCATCTTCTCTTCTATACTGTTGTATCAGCTTATGGTTTATTTTTTCCCAATATCTTTTCTAGAGATTACTCCTGTGTGTAATATCATAACTATCCTTCTTTATGTAGGCACTGAATGTTCTGTGTGGTTTGTTGTCATTTTCTCTTTTGATCTATTTGTAGCCATTTCTTGCAAGAAGTTGAAAACAAAGTTTTGCACTGGCAAAACTGCACTTATAATAATATCAGTCACATCCGTTCTGATCTGTTTTAAAAATGTCCCATTCTACTTCATAATTGAACCCGAACAAATCATTGATGGTATTCCTTGGTTTTGTAAGGAAAAGACAAGCTATTACACAAATCCTGCATGGCTGGCATTTGATTGGTTTGATAAGACTGTCACACCATTGATCCCATTTGCGTTAATTCTGTTCATCAATGTGCTCACAATCAGACACATTTTATTAACCAGTAGGCTCCGGAAGCAACTCAGGAGTCAGAGGACTGGGGAAAACTGCAGTGATTCAGAGATTGACAGCAGAATAAATTCAGCAATTTTATTTTTCACCATATCTGGCAGCTTCATTTTCCTTTGGCTTTTCATTGTTATAGACTTGTTACGTTGTACCATTGCAGGAAATAGTCCTGTAAATTATGATGGTTCCTTCAGCATCTTTGCTGACATTGATGACATGTTGGTGGAGTTCAGTTGCTGCACACATGCATTTACTTATGGTGCCACTCAGTCCAAGTTCAGGGCGCAGCTCAAGAGTGCTGTGAAATATCGATGTACATCAATTTTTCATTTTCTTAACAAGAGACGGGTAACAATTTCCAGTAGCATTCTTCCGCATGTAGTTTGAAGATTCTGTTGGTAGAACATGATCAGTGGTAGTAGAGTGGTGACTGCGAGAGAGGATTCTGAGAATTTAACAGGAGTAATGATGTTGGAGAGGAAAATCTAAGTTCCCATTGATGAAGGCGGTGTAAAAGAGTCACTGTAGTCTCTCCTTTTTTTCCTATTATTTCTATTCCTTGGAAAGGAAAATGTTTTCTTAAAAATAAAGAAAATATAGAGAGGTATAAAATCAATTGCCTCAATAATTTGTTGTTGCTTCATGTCATTTCTGTCGATACTAGATTGATGGTACATCCATTTTATTCTCTTGACTGATCTTGGAAGCACTGGCATCAAGCTTAATTTCATTTTCCTGAAAAGGGTATACAGTTGCACTGGTCACAATTCTTCAATGCTAGATTTTATGCAACATGAATGAAAGTTTTTGTCTCTACGAAGCAGTAATTTCCAGGTTCTTACTGACTTCTAGGAAAGGAAAATATATCATTACCTCACTTCTCCTCTCGTCAATATATCAATTACTTTGAAGTTCATGTCCACAGCTCTTTGATCCCTTCATTAATTGCAAAAAGCGCTCCTTCATTTTATTCAATGATTTTCTTCTTTGTCATTCAATACACCTCAATTAATTCAGTTCTCAACCTGCTCTCTCTCTTGAAATGTAACGCTCTGTCAATCATGCGCTAAGATCTCCTAGTTATAGCAACAATCAGCAGACCCCCGCTCTCGTGCATTGGTGGAATTCCATTTTCTAAGTAAATCTCCAGGCTATGATTTAATTATTGTTTCCATCTCTTGAGTACAAAAGATAATTGCAATATGTTCATTAAGAATGAAGATTACTATATCCTTTCCTCCTCTCAATAAGCCTTATTCTTCTCTTTGGAGGCAAAATAAAAACTACCGATGGTGGAAACCAAGGTAGACAAGGAGAGGTCTAGAAGAACAGAGCAAGCCAGGCAGCATCAGGAGAGAGGGAAGTCAACGTTTCATGTGCAATTCTTCTTCAGATCTGCTTGTCTCCCTTATTCATCTCTTTCTCAGTTTCTTTCACTTTATGTGCTTGGTTATATTTGGACATTTCTGATACAAGTACGCATGCACAATTGTATCCATGAGGAAACAGTATCGATATTTTAATTCTACCATTCATGTAGAGTTCAGCTTCGTGAATTTCAAGCCCTGTATTCCTTCCGCCAACTTCTCCTCTTCTATTTCCTTTTCCAAGATATTGTTTAAAAAATTCATACTCAAAAACCTGTAATTTGCTGATTTTCTTATCTCCATATGGTATTTTGTTTCATCCTTAGTTTGACATTCACTACTGTGCAGCATCTGGAAATATGGCCTTACATTAATTACGTTGGTGCTTATGCCAAGCCACAAAGCATTTTTAATTATGAAACTTGAAGTATATTCTGCCTGGTTTGTCAAGTGGACATACAAGATAATGTTATGGACGATTGCAGTCCGCTCCAAACACTTTTAAGTAGGTATGCAAGACTATGACTTTGTTATTTGTTTAGTTAGGTTTAAAACGAATGTTCCCGATGTATGTTTGCTGGGTCGTCTGCCAAGTTTTAAACAAACAAAATGAATTTACAAAATTGTGGAATGAAAACAAACAACAGAAGATAGAATACCGAATAACTTATCCAATTCAAAACCAACTTAATGTTATTGTTCTAAAAATGACTGCAACAGTCCCAGTACACACATCCTTGAGCAGAAACAGTAAAATATATAATCAAACTAGCTCTTGAAGTTAGAGAGAGAAAAATCAGCAGCCTGTTTCAAGCATCCACTGCTGCAACTGAACTGACTAAAGTTCTGAACTGAGAAAAAAAAACTCTACTCTAAACGAAGGCTAGCTATGGAGTTAGCTCACCACTGCCCTTTGACTATGTAAGTTTTCAAAACATTTTTGTAAAGACTCGTGTGTTAAGCTGGAGGTATTAAGTGTTATGGGAAACAGAAAACCCCAATGAACTATGCAAACTTCAGACACGATGGAGCAGGGCCAAATACCCTTCTCTGAAGACACCTCAAGGACATAGTAACTTTGTAACAGAACCAGCATTGTGACATCTTCCCTCCAAAGAAAAAAATGAACTACCAACATTCACAGATGATTTCAATGTTTTTCCAAAACACCAAATCACCAAAAAAGTTAGTCATTTAAACACAAATATACATACGCTAACTAAAACCATGAAACTAAAATGCACAACTACATTCGAATTCAGTCTGTGGTTTACCCACAAATAACCACATTTGTATCTCAGTCGAGTCTTGGAAATGCATCAGCGATTACATTTTCTCGACCTGCCACATACACAATGTTCAAATTAAACGGCTGCAATAACATGCTCCATCTAAACGATATGGTATTTATCCACTTCAACGCGTTATGATAAGTGTATTTGATTGTCTCATATGCGTTGTTGGTCACAGAAACACTGAAATAATTAAATGGCAACACCAAGCTTAAACTCTCTTTCTCAACCATCGAATATTTCTGCTGATGTACTTGAAATTTCCTGGAGAAATACCCAGTAGTTCTTTCAATCTTCTCGTCGTTTTCCTGCAGGAAATCAGCACTGACACCCGCACCATCGATAGACATCTTGAAAGTCTTTGTGTAATCATGTGTGGCTAACACCAGCGCAGTGGTTAACAGTTTTCAGGATGGCAAATGCTTTCCGACAGTCGCTATCCATTTAAGCGCCTTGCCTTTCAAAAGTAATTCAGTGAGGAGAGCTGCCACAGTGCTAAAATTCGGCACAAACACTCGATAAAATTCAACCAACCTCAGGAAATGTACCACAGCTCTTGTTGTCGATGGTGTGGAAAAATCCCCAATTACTTTTGTTTTCATATCCCATGGAGCCATTTGTCCATTTCCAACAACATGCCCCAAGAAGGTGACTAAGGCTTTGGCAAATTCATTTATAGCTTGGTTTTCCATCAAGCTTACCTTCCGAAGTCAATTAAACAAGTCTGAAAAATGTTGAAAATGATCCTTCCATGGGTGACTAAAAATCAATAGGTCATCAATGTACACAGCATAGTTAGGTAATCCGGTAATCACCTTGTTATTTAGTCTCTGAAATTTTGGCAGAACGTTTTCCGTACCAGATCGCATCACTTTAAAATGATACTAAGGATTTAGGCATTACAAATGCCGAAAGTGCATTTGCTCTTTATGACAGATGAATCTGCCAGTCGTCTCTGAGCAAGTCCAACTGAGATAAGTAAATTACTTGACCTATCTTTTCAACACAGTATTCCAAGTGATGAATCGGATATGCATCAGTCTTTGTAACTGGACTGACTTTGTGATAGTCCACACATAAACGTTGGGTACCATCGGGCTTTGACACAATGATATGTTTGAGCTCCATTCACTATAGCTTACTTCGATTATGACACCTTGAAGCATACACTCTATCTCCTTCTGAACCTGTGCCAACATTAGAGGGTTATGATATAAAGATGTTGCTTAATCAGAACAGTATCTCTTATCTCTATCACAAACACGATTATATTAGTACTCCCTGTTTATTTCTCCATATCTCCCATGTGATAGCAACAACTCTTTCAGGTCATTTCTATTTTTTGCAGGAAGGTAACCCAATAATTTATCTCATTTTTGACAATTGCATCATTGTCCAATTTAATTTTGAGTGATATACAATTTAAAAATCCCTGAGCTGGGTTCTTCTTATAAGCTGTAATCATTAATGACTTCTCTTCTCGCTTCCCTTCCCTGTCGAAATACTTTTTCTGCATCTGCACATGCAATGCTATGTGAGATTTCTTCCTGTCTGGAGTCCAGGATCATTTAATTGCTCCTGTTTTATTTCTCAGCTAACTGGTCGAACACAGTCTCTGCTCATGCCACATCAGCGTCCTTATCTTTACTTGTTTTTATCTGCCCGCCTTCAACTGGTGACTCTGTTAACTGTTTGCCACGCAATCTACCATAGATTCTCCATACTTTCCTGAACACTCTAACCTCACCTTACATAATTGAGCATTTTGTTTTGTCTCACCATGAATTCCTGCTAATTGTATCTTTTCTGACAAGTTTTTTCAAGTGTACAGGTCTCTTAATCGTTCAGCATCACAAGCTGAGAGAATCCTGCATCCCTTAATATTGCAAATACTTTACCTGCTCCTTCTGGCATATATGAATAAACTTTACATTTGCAAGCTTATGTTTTCAAAGCAGATCAGGCACTTCCTCTTTTACCAACCTCTGATCAGCTTGTGAGCTCTGATCCAGCTTTCTAGCTTCCAATTTGCTTTCTGATACCATTCCAACAAAACTTCCAGGCTAATCCTGCTTTCTCACATCTGCCTTTCGTATGTTTTTCCTAGCCCACGAACAATGTGATTTAATGGGTTTCGCTGTGGTCCTCTTGTGGGAGGATGACATGGGAATAGAAAGGCCCATCAGGTATTTTTCCAGGAATTTTAACGTTCATCAACAGCAATAGTCAACGGTGGAAAATCATACTTTAAGTTTGGTGTTGGCATTACAATATTCCAGTGCTTGTATTACCAGCATTATGTCTGAGACAATCGTACACACTGATCATGACACATTGCCAGTTTTGGAAAAAACTAAGGACAAAATTGCCAGACTGTTTAGATGGAGTTTGCTGTTGCAGTCATTCAATTTGATAATTTTGCATGTGACAGGTCGAGAAAACAAGTTTTCCGGTGTGTTATCAGTTTGAATGGAATATAGGGGCTTTTGGTGGCTGGTGTGTCATGGCCTGAATTCGCGTGTAGTTTGGAATGTTTGCATGTGTATAGCTAGTATAGTGTATATATTTGTTTTAGAGGACCAACCAGTTTGTTTTTGACAGTTTTTTTTAAAAGAAGCTGTCGTTTGGTATTGGTTTTTTGGAGGCGGGATGTGTCACAAAGCTGGTCCCTCTATTCTAAAAGGTGCTCCTTTTCTGAAGGTTATTGTATCTTTTGCTTTTGCATTCAGTGGGTCATTAACCACACCCAATTCCGATTAGACTGGTTACGTACAGGGATTAAAGTATTTTGAGAGGTCTTTCTGATTATATGAAAACAGATTAGACTTCTGACCAAAGTAGTCATGGTTTAGAAGTAACCTGTATAATGAAACGGGAATGTTCAGCTCTCTAACTGACCAGTTCAGTCCAGGAGAAGTTAGCCATTCAGCTGTGTGGAAACCGGCTCTGAAACTCTGTCTCTCATTCTACCCTTCTAACTTCAACCTTTAAGCATTTGTTCCATTTTTAACTGTTCTTTTTTTTTGAAAGGGCTTTTGCTTATTGGGACTGTTGTGTGTATTCAGAACAGCATAATTACGTCGAATCTGGGTAGATAAAGTTCTGGCGGGGTTATTTAGTGTGTTATTTGTGTTTTATTGTGAATAAATGTCTGTCTGTTTTCAAACCTGATAGCCAACCAAGCTGACTTACTCCGGGGAATTTTCACTGTATACTTACTGATACAAATTGCGAAGTTATGGCCAGGGAAATCTGCTTAAGAATGTTTTGAGAGGTCTGGCCGAGTCCATAATAGACAGTCAGTGATTTCTCTTTTATAACTCCTCCAAAATAATTGTATGAGCGTATCGTAGGTGTGATCTATTTTTTAAGGTCTTATCCACGTATCAAAATTATATTGTTTTGTCCTTTCGAACGCAATATAGGGATGACCAGGCTCCCTCCTTAGATTACTGCACGTTGACTATAGCTTCTCCTACAAGCTCACATGCACTTAATATAGGTTTTTTTCACCTCCTCAATCTCCTTAAATACTTCCTCTGACAGTGATGCACATACTTCACTAGTTCGAATTATACATTTCACTTTGATCTACAAAGCCTACATTGTCATTGGTCATTACATTTGTTTCGCCACATTTTTTGAAGAAGGTTTCCACAAATTCTCATCAAATTGAGGCATTACTTGAACATGCTCTAATAGTTTCTCATCAGGCTTTTGACTACCAAGTGCTTACCCATCCTCAATCCCATTCTCACTTAGCCTATCTTCAGTCTTTATCTCCATCCATTTATGCTGACTTCCCTTTTAAATTGTCAATTTCCGAAGTTCAAAGTCTCCTCGTCTTCTTTCTCTTCCGCTAGAGTCTTTTGTTCTCTTTCTTTCTCTTCTGTTAAAGACCTTGGTTCGTTTTCTTCTGATATTAATCGAAATTCAATCTGTTTCCTTTCTGCTACCCTTTCTTTCTCTCTCGTGTCTAACTCAAGTTGCTCAATTTGAATTGAATTCTTGCTATGTCTACAGGTCCTGACTGTGTTTCCATCAACTTTAAATGCTGAGCCACTGCTGAAGTTCTTCTCATCTTTCCTCACATTGAACCCCGCAGCTTGGTCTTATTTTACAGTTTTAAACTCCCAAGGTCACATTTTCCACATCAGAAACCTCCTTTTCCATATCAGAAACCCATTGCTATCTGAGCGCTGCTTCAACCAACCAAATCAACACCGGATATAGAAGACACTATCACCTACCTCTCGCTGTTTAAGTCCCGCTAAGAGCTCACAGTCTGCTATGGACTCGGCCAGAACCTGCAAAACATTTTTAAGTAGGGAGCCCAATTGTAACTTTGTTATTTGTTTAGCTAGTTGCAAAATCAATATTTCAGGAGTAAGTTAGCTACGTCGGCTGCTAAGTTTTAAGCAAATGAAACCTATTTGCAGAATTACGGAATGAAACACAAACAGTAGAAAGCAGAAAACCGAATACCGGATAAACCTATCCTATCCAAAACCGAAATAATGATATAGTTCTGAAAGTACTTGCAACTGTCCCAATACACACATCTTGTGCTGCAACTGAACTGATTAAAGCTCCGACCTGAATAAAAAACTCTGATCTAAACGAAGGCTACCCATGCAGCTAGCTGGCCACTCCACTTTGATTATGTTGGGCTTGTTTTTAAGACATGAAAGCTTGAATATGGAGTTATTATCTGTTCGGGTAATCAGAAAGCCCCAATGAACCATTCAAACTTCAGCCACGCTTGATTCTGGCCAATTACCCCTTCTCTGAAAAAATAACTCAAGGACATCGTAACCTTGTAATAGAACCATAATTGTGTCAAAACCATGGCAGTTATTGAGAGAAATGAGAAGAAAAAAATAGCCTGAGCCATCACGGATACTAATCGCCTAACTGATACCAGCAAAAAAAAACAGATACACAGCTTTCCAGGTCAGTGCAACATTGTTTTTATTTCATTGAATCCTGCTGTGTGCATAAGAATATGAAAACCCCACGAAGCATTCCAGTTGTCCTTTGCGCATCTATATTTGTCAGAAAATGAAGAAACACATTATGGAAAACGAATGGAAGGAGGCACTTGTCGAGCATTCGATGGGCAGGACTCTGTGTGGCCTATTGCTCTCTGGGTAACTTGTATGTGAAGTGCTTTACAACATCTTTCTGTAATGGAAGCATCTGACCTCTGAAAATCGATTGCCTCCGTCATAACCTTTCTTCTTCCCCCTTTATACAGTTTCATCCTCTGTCCATGTAACTCTACTCATGTAAGGTTCACATTGAAACCAATTTCTCCAACCAAGTTTCATATCACTTGTCGTCAGTTCTCCTTTAGCGTCTTGTAAATGTGTTAAAACTATCACTGTTGTGATGGATCGTGAAATATTCCAGATGCATTGGATAATTGACAATTAAAACTTTAGAAGTGGGAAGTTGAGGTATCCATTTGGCTACTTGGAAATGCACCATATTGATATTATGATTCATTCTCTAGCCTCAGCTTTATTTTACGTTTAAATCCTCATACTTCTCGACCTTTTTACTTTATGTCTCGAAGTTGTGAGATCAGAAGTGTCATGATTTCTTTTTCTTCGTGCCAAATAGTGATGTCGCCAGATTTAAAGCAGAGAGTAGATGAGAAATTAAGGAGAGAAAGAGCAGAAGCATGAACCAAAGCAAATGATGTGTGGACGAGGATTTATTTCTGACACATTAATCCCAGCAATCGCTATGCCGAAGGGCTAGTCTTATTATCTGCTGTTCAACACTAATATAACGATTACCTGTATGACAACAAACACAAAACTAAGACCAAAACTGCTCTACTTGTTACACTTTGATCTGCGTGATGGTTTTAAAAGCAGGTTTTTCAAAACACAGGAGCTGAATGTACCTGAGTTGAGAGACCACAGGATGATTTAAAAGCTGAGAGCTAAAACAAGCAAAGTTGTCATATTTGGATTGTTACCCGTGCCACGTGATAGCGAGGCAAGGGATGGGAAGGGATATCAGCTAAACACGTAACTGCAAAAATGGTGCAGGAGGGAGGGTTTCAGGTTTTGGATAACTGGGGCTCATTCTGGGGAAGGTGGGACTTGTACAAACAGGACGGTCTTCACTTGAACCAGAGGGGTACAAACATTCTGGGTGGATAATTTGCTGGTGCTATTCGGGAGGGTTTAAATTAGCTCAGCAGAAGGGTGGGAACTGGACATGAAGTTGCAATGCACAGGCGGATGAGAATAGGAACGACAGGGAAGATTTCAGTGTCACAGAAATGTGCTGGCAGAAAGCAAACTGGTTTGAAATGTGTCTACTTCATCGCCAGTAGTATCCCGAAATAAGGTAGGTGAATTTGTAGCATGGATGGGACATCGACGTTGTGGCCATTTCGGAGACATGGATGGAGCAGGGTGAGGAATTGATGTTGCACGATCCACGAGTATAGATCTTTCATTAAAAACAGGCAAGGTGGTAAAAGAGAGGGAGGGGTGTCTTTATTAGTCAAAGATAATATATCGGTGGCAGAGAGAATATTTGATGAGGACTCATCTACTGAGGTAGCGTGGACTGAGTATAGAATAAGGAAGAAGAGGTCACACCGGTTGGAGTTTTTTATATGCCTCCGTAGAGTTCCAGGTAGGTGGAAGAGAGGATTATCAAAATTATTCTAAGTAGGAGTCAAAGGAACATGGTGGTCATTATGGGGGATTTTAACTTCCCCAACATTGACTGAAAATGGTATAGCTCTAGTATCTCAGAGATATCATTTTTTGTCCAATGTTTATAGGAGGATTTTCTGACACCGTATGTCGCAGGGCCGACAAGAGGGGAGGTCACACTGGGTCTGTTGCTTGGTAATGAATCAGGCCAGGTGTTTGATTTAGTTGTAGGTGAGCACTTTGGAGAGAGTGGTCATAATTCAGTAATGTTTAATTTCGCGATGGAAAGGGATAGGTACATGCCACAGGTCAAGAGTTATCGATGGGGCAAGGGAAATTATAATGCGATTGGGCAAGATTTAGGATACATAGAATGGGGTCGCAAATGCAGGGGAAGCAGACAATCGAAATGTGGTGATGGTTTAAGGAACCGATATTGCGTGCCCTTGATAGGTATGCCTCAGTCAGGCAGGAAGTGATAAGATAAGGGAACAATGGTTTACTACAAAAATTGTATCTCTTGTTAAAACGTAGAAGGAGGCTTATGTGCTGATGAGGCAAGATGGTAAAGATGAGGCGATGGAGAGTTACAGATCAGCTGGGAATGATTTAAAGAGAGAATTAAGAAGAGCAAAGAGAGGACACGTGCAGTCTTTAGCAAATACAATAAAGGAGAACCCAAAAGCTTTTTATAGATATATGAGGGATAAAAAGGGTGATTGATGTTGGAATGGGACCAGTCAAAGACAGAAGTGGAAAGTTTAGTGTGGACCCTGTAGAGATTGGAGAGGTGCTAATTGAACATTTCTCATCGGTGTTCACTCAGGAAAAAGAGAAAACTGTGGAGGAGAAGAATGAGGTATGAGATATTAGACTAGAAAGGATCGAAGTTAGTTACACACAGGTGCTATCACTTCCAGAAGGAGTGAAAGTAGACAAATACCCTGGACTGGATGGGATTTATCTGGATGAGGATTCTCTGGGAACCTAGGGAGGAGATAGCAAAGCCGTTGGCTTTGATATTTGAGTCGTCATTGTGTACAGATTTAGTGTCTGAGGACTGGAGGATTGCAAATGTTGTGCCACCGTTCAAGAAGGGCATGAGAGGTGACCCCGGTAATTATAGACCAGCGAGCCTTACTTCTGTTGTAGAAAAGGTTTTGGAAAGGTTTATAAGAGATAAGATTTATAATTATCGAGCAAGCAACAATTTGCTTTCAGATAGTCACCATGGTTTCGTCAAGGGCAGGTCGTGTCTCACAAACCTCACAGAGTTTTTTTAGATGGCACCAAACATGTAGATGAGGGTAGAGCAGTTGATATGGTATACATGGACTTCAGGATAAGGTCCTGAAGGTTCCACATGGTAGTGTGATGGAGAAAATGCAGATACATGGAATTGAAGGTGAGTTAGCAGTTTGGATTATAATCTGGTTTTCTGGAAGAAGGCAGCGAGTGGTGGTTGATGGAAAATATTCAGTCTGGAGTCCAGTTACTAGTGGTGTATCACAAGGATCTGTTTTGGGACCACTGCTGTTTGTCATTTTTATGAATGACTTAGACGCAGGCATAGGTGAATGGATTAGAAAATTTGCAGACAATATTAAAGTCGGTGGAGTAGTGGACTGTTGGAAGAAAGTTACAGGTTGCTGGTGGACTTGGATAAACTGCACAATTCGAATGAGAGTTGGCAAATCGAGTACAATGCAGCTAAATGGGAGGTTATGCACTTTGGGAAGAATAACAGGAAGGCAGAGTACTGAGTCAATGGACAGATTCTTCGTAGTGTGGATGTGCATAGGGATCTTGAAATCCATGTGCATAGATCCCTGAAAGTTGCCAGCCAGGTGGATAGTGCTGTTAAGAAGGCATATGGTCTGTTAGGTTTCATTGGTAGAGGGATTGATTTCCAGAACCGTAATATCATGCTGCAATTATACAAAACGCTGGTGCGGCGACACTTGGAATATTGTGTACAATTCTGGACGCCCCATTCCAGGAAGGATGTGGAAGCATTTTAAAGGGTGCAGAGGAGACTTACAAGGATGTTGCCTCGTCTGGAGGGAAGGTCTTATGAGGAAAGGCTGAGAGACGTGGATCTGTTCTCATTGGAAGGAAGAAGGCTAAGGCGGGATTGATAGAAACATACAAGATGAACAGAAGATTAGATGGGTTAGACAGTGAATACTGTTTCCTAGGATGATGACGTCAGCTTTTTCTAGACGGCATAAATACAAATTGAGGGATCATAGATTTAAGATAAATGTCAGAGGAAAGTTCTTTATGCAGAGACTGGTTAAGGGCGTGCCCTTTCTACTAATGTACTCAACTCGGCCACATTAGGGTGATTTAAACAATCCTTAGATACACATGGATGATTTTGGGATAATGTAGGGGGATGAGATGGAAGAGTTCACAGGTCGGCGAAACATCGAGGGCCAAATGGATTGTTCTGCGCTGTATCGTTCTGTGTTCTACGTTCTATGTTCTAAAATAGTTTGAAGTACAGTAGGAACATAACGGTCACATCAGGCTGGCAACTTTTTATGAAATTTATCTGGCAGGAAAAGTAAATTGTTTTCTGTGTAGAACAATATAGGGCCAAATATCACAGAGATAATACAGTTTAGCTGGATAACAGTCTGGCTAAGAAAGTCCGGTTCACACCAGCAAACTAAGAGAGAATGTAAAAAAAAATGCAAAAGGCCAATAAATATCTAATTCTCGATGTGTTACTATGGACTCCTCAGTCAGTGCTATTATGGCAGGCATATAGATCGTTCTACATTGCAAAGCACTGTCCTGAGTTTATTGATATCAGTGAAGATTGAGTGTTAGCTCGAGAGCAGGCGTATTGGGACAAACCCTGAAACCGTTATATACAGCTGAGTATTGTTAAATGTGAGATTTTTAAAAAATCATCATTACAAGAAGGTTAGATTTGCAGTTCCCGTCCACACCGTGAAGTGGCAATGATTAAATATTCGCAAGTTGTTAAAAACATTAACTCTGGGATGAGTACTGTAGAACTGAAGTTTTCTGATACCATCCAAGAATAGGTTCGGCTATTGTACAAAAAGCAATTTTCTTTCTAAATTTTCAATGAGTATTGTGGGATTAATGTGGTTACATTAATTGATTAAATGTCTCTGAATTTGAGTTATGGTGTCTTTAGTGTATTCTGATTCACATTCACTTCTTCCTTATTAAACCTATGTTCAATTATTACAGAGAAATCTGCAGCATTGCCTATTGACTGAGAGAACACTGTTAAAATCAGTCATTTCGAAATACATTAAATGACTAATGTGAATCAGAAAACTTTAGCTTAGTATACTCACACCAATGGAACCAATTTCCATTCAAAGCCTTTACCAATCTCAACCTCAATCCTATTCACAATGACAATTGACAATTGCTGTCATTGGATAAAGCAGAAAAACAGCAAAGCTGTGATGAATAGCGCCCTCAGCGATAATCCTCATATATCTGTGAATGTTCTGCTCAGTATTAAAATATTTGCATAATCAAAAAACAATTGAATTTGTTCGATTTTGTGCATTTTGAATCTCAAGTTACTTTTTTGCTAATCAGTTGATATTTGACTGTGTTATGTTCTAAAGTAACCTACTTAAGAACTCCAGTAAATTGCCCATTTTAGTAGAAACACACTAGGTGCAGAATTGCGAGATGATTATTCTGAAACCATGTTTCTTTTGCGTGTGTGTGTGTATGTACGCATCTGGACCTTCTTTGAAAGCAGCAACAAATCACTGACTATTCTAGATGGAAGAAGATTCTGTCATTCTGAAACATATATTTTACTCCATAGATTTGTTTTGACAATCTTACAGTTCATGCTGAATTACTTCCTGAATCATGAAAGCTTTTGGATGCGTGCAACAGCTTATAAAATTGACAGTGAGATAAAGACTATGAGTGATTTTGTGTTAGTGCAGTCATCTTAGACATTGAAAATTTAATCATTATATTGATTTGGTTCCACCCTTTCCACAACTTCACTTCGTCTATCTCAGAGTCTTCAATTTTCTTCTAGTCCCTTTGTCTTTATTTTTGCAAGTAACCAATCAACTGATACTAATTTCTTTCATATGAACTGAGAGACAGACCCTTTAAATGTCCAATTCTATCCGTCCTGATCTCATCCCTTCCCCTCCTTACGAAACAATGATTCCTTTCCACTCTTCACCACTCTCGATGTGTGCGGACCATTCACTGTCACTTCTGGCCAGATCAGAATAATGGGATCGTTTCATTTCCTGTTTTCCATGATTTAAGTGGTACTGTCTTCATTTGTGAAGACACAGACGAAGTGAACTGCATTAGCATAACATTCACAATTGTGTCAATTTGGATTGCAATCCACTAATACACTCTGACACATTCTTCTCTTTGATGCTTTCATAGACTTACACTTTATTAACAAAACATGTCTGTTTCCACAAGAGACAGAAATTGCAGTTCGTCAGTCTTTCCAACCAACATCTAATATTAAAAGACATCACGTTTTCAGAGTTCCTCACTGCCGTCAATGTTGTATGAGCAAATGGAAGGTGGGACATCTACAAACATGATGGTCTTCACCTGAACTGGAGGGGTACCAATATCGTGGGAGGGGGCCAGTGGATTTCCTAATTCTGTTCGAGGGTGGCGGTTTAAACTAATGCAGCAGTAGGGTGAGACCCAGAATTATACTTCCAGTGTGCAGGAGGTTGCTGGTAGTGAGGTCAGGGATAGTTTTGCATGGTCGTTAGAGGGCACCAGCAATCAGGATGTTGTTTTTAAATGTGAAAGCTTTAATATCAGGAGCTTCTGGAATAAGGTGCATGAACTTGCAGCATTGGTTGGTACCTTGGATTTCGGTGAGGTGGTTATTTCACAGACATGGTGAGAGCCCGGACAGGAATGGTTGTTGCAGCTTCCGGGATTGAGATGTTTCTGCAGAAAAGAGAACATGGTAAAGAGGGTGGAGTCTGGCATTGTTAATCAAGGCTAGTATTAGACTAGCTGAGAAAACGTAAGAAGACTCATTCAATGAGATAGTTTGGGCTGAGGTTAGAAACAGGAAAGGAGAGGTCACACAATTGGGAGTTTTCTGCCGGCCTACTAATTGTTCCATGGATGTAGAGGAAAGAATAGCAAAATAATTCTCGATAGGAAAGAAAGTTACAGGGTAGTTGTCATGTGAGACTTCACCCTCCCCGCTATTGACTGGGAATAGTATAGTTCAAATAGTTTAGATGGGTCAGTTTTTGAGACTTTTCTGACACAGTATGTAGACAGTCCAACAGGGGGGAAAGCTATTTGGATTTTGTACAAGCGAACAAATTAGGCCATATGTTAAAATTGGAGGCAGGTGAGCACTTTGGCAATAGTGACCACAATTCAGTTATGTTTGCAATAGCAGTGGGCAAGGGCAGCTATTAACTGCAGGAAGAAAGATACAACTAGTGGAAAGACGATTATAATGCGATTACGCAAGATTTACGATGCATAGAACGGGGAAGGGAACTCCAGGGGATAGATTTACTTGAAATGTGAGCCTATTCAAGGAACATCTACTGCGGGTCCTTGATAATTATACACCTATCAGACAACGAGTTAATTGTTGATGGAGAGAGCCATGGTTTTTTAAAGAAGTTGAAGCTCTTGTCAAGAGGAAAGCGAATGTTTATGTGAGAATGAGGCATTGATGCTCAGTTCAGCTGTTTGAGGATTATACCTTGGTCACAAAAGATCTAAAGAGAGGGCTAAGAAGAGCCAGCAGCAGACATGAGAAGTTGTTGGCGGATAGGAACAAGGAAAACGCTGAGGCTTTATAAAGGTATTTCAGGAATAAAATAATGCCTATTTTAAGATTAGAGCAAAGCAAAGATAACAATGGAAGGTTGTATTTACCTTGTAAAAGGGCAATGTTACTGAGAATATGGGGCTAGAAGATTAGATGGCATTGTTGTTGCCAAAGAGGAGGCTTTAGCAACTTTGGAAAATCTGAAAGGAGGTAAGGCCCCTAGGCCGGATGGGATTTATCCTCGGATACTCTGGGAAGACAGGGAGGAGATTGCAGAGCCTTTGGCTTCTATTTTTACGTCATCATTGTCGACAGGATTTGGAGATGCTGGTGTTGGACTGGGGGTGGTGGTGTACAAAGTAAAAAATCATGCAACACCAGGTTATACTTCAACAGGTTTAATTGGAAGCATACTCGCTTTCGGAGCGACACTCCTTCATCAGGTGATTCAATTGATGAAGGAGCATTGTTCCGAAAACTAGTGTGCTTCCAATTAAACCTGTTGGATTATAACCTGGTGTTGTCTGATTTTTAACATTGTCGACAGGAGTAGTACCAGAAGACTGGAGGATAGAAAATGTTGTTCCTTTTTTAAGAAGGGGAGTCGGGACAACCCTGGTAACTATAGGCAAATTAGCCCTACTTCGGTTGTGAGTGCCTTTTTCCTCGATATTGAAGGCCAAAATTAAGGGGACATAGAATTAATTGCTTGGTGATAGATTTAGTACAGATATCAGAGGTAGTTTCTTCACTCAAAGTGCAGTAGGGGCGTGGAACGGTCTGCCTGCAACAATAGTAGACTCACCAATATTAAGACATTTAAATGGGTATTGGACATGCACATGGATAATAATTGAATGATGTAGGTTGGATGGACATCAGATTAATTTTGCAGGTTGGCAAACAATGAGGGTTGAAGAGCGTCTTCTGCGCTGTAACGTTCTATGTTCTATGAACTATGACTGCCATTGTAGTTGAAGCTTTAAGAAGATCAAGATCTCAAAAGCTAATAATATGTCCAACCCATATTGGCACATCACCATCTATCAGAATCAGCAATGTAAAGCTGGATATTATTGAAAGATTTCAATGTTCCAGCTCTACAAATTTATGAAATCTGCAATTTAAAGGGCAAATTAACATAAGTGTTGTTCTATTTCCAAATTAAATAACAGAAATCAGAACAACCTCAATTTCCTGAGAGCACCAAATGGTCGTCTACCAAGCCTTTATTTTGTGACACTGATTTTAAAAAATTGACAGGGTAGGAGAAAAAGCTGAAGAATTTCTAAACTAGATGTCTTCAACATATCATCTACAGTTCTTGCCATGAGAATTGCACTCTTCTCAGAAGCTGCTATTTATATGAACGCTGCATTCATTATTAAACCGACGTCATTGCATTGCCTTTGTTCTTTGATCAGACGACTGTCATGTACCAAACGAACATTTATAAATGTGCCTATCCATTGGGCTGCACCTGTTTGATGTCTATGCTTCCAATACATAGGATACGTGTAAGTCGATACAAGAATCGTAAATACTGATACAATCAGAGAGGATGGTAATCAATGGCCATCAACGCTCTGCAGAAAGGTATAAGAAGAACTTCAGAAAATGAGAACTCAGAAGAGCAGTAGTCAGTTCAGTACATCGAATCTGCTGGACATTTTAGTGTGAGTCAAATTGACCTCATCCTAGCCTCAACTTTACTCTCCTGCTCGCTCTCTACCCGGTACTTATTAAAATCATTTATCTCTGCCTTTAGTGTGCATCATGTCCTGATACCATTGCACATTGGCGAGTGAATTACACAGAAACACAAGCCTTTGAGAGAACAAAATTCTCCTCATTTCTATTTTAAAACAGATTTCCGTTCACATGAAACACGACCTTTTCGTTTGGGTAAAATGTAAAGCTCAACTCGACAAGCAGATTTCCCAGGGCGGGAAAAAAACCCAACAAATCCTATACTTTTGAGGCCACTTGCTTCATCAATGGCCAAATGCAACAAAGGCTGCCATGCGAGATTGGTTGACTTTGGAAAGTGTTTAACCTGAGGGTGTGATGTGTCTTTCAAGGTATATATCTCGTTGACAATCAGAATATTGTCAAACGTGTATCCTGAAAATAAAAGCATTTGATTGAAAAAGGATGAATGAGCCTGCTTGTTTCGTGCGGATCATTAATGCAAGTCTCCGTGCAATTGAAGTGTATCCTTAGAGATTTTTTCATTTGCATTGTAAAGTGAATTTGTTTAAGATATTGTAGCTCATTTTTAGTAGAAGTGTTATCTCCAGCACTAAGAAAAGGCCCAGCTGTTTAATAGATATGTACTAGTGGATGATAAATTATTTCGTTGTTGACTTCGAAAAGTATGTTATCCTGCGCTTCCTGCTATTGGTATGTCTGGAGAGTCTCCACGTCCAGCTATTAATTCTACATTTAAACGCATTAATATTCATAATATTTTAAGTCAGCAAATCAAACTGCGACAATATTCAATGAACGTCTTTGATTTTTGGTGCCATGATGTGACAATTTCACTTCAGTTAATGCTTAGAATTCTGTCAATCCATCTTCAATTCAAGGGTTGTCACAAATTTTAACATTAACCCCACATGATACTTTTTAGCTCTTCAGATGAAAGATTTTTGAAATTCCTAAGATAAAATTGAAATCAGAAATCAGATTTTGCCTGGTGCACGTCATAATTCAGTATTTTGGAAGCATGTGTGAAATAGATCACAAACAAATGCTGAAATATGTTCTCTGAAGATTCAGAACCCAGATCATCCAGCTCACATTCTGCAATGTCTGATATAATGCCACATTTAATTTTCCTAGAATAGACGTGGATTATGACCTAAAATACGCTGATGTATCTCAATGATTATCAGTGGAGAAACCTCCAATCATTTTTGCATGATTCATTGAATTATCACATAGCATGGTTTACCAAGTACCTGAGTCAGTAACACAGGTAATTTCTTTTCTACGCTATGAATGGAGTGACAAGGGTAACCCCATCATATGCATACTGCAATGAATTCAAATGTTTTACTCCTGCATAGTGGCCGTGGTCGGAAAGTATATACTAATTGTTATTGTCCACCTGATAATGATGCATATTCCAAAAGGTCATAATAAACACTGTACTACTATCCATCACCACATGCATTAAGATTAGATCAGATTCCCTACAGTGTGGAAACAGGCCCACCGGCCCAATAAGTCCACACCCACCTACCGAGAAGAACACACCTCGACCCATTTCCCTCTGACTAATGCACCTAACAAAATGGGCAATTTTGCATGGCCAATTCACCTGTCCTGCACATCTTTGGATTGTGGGAGGAAACCGAAGCACCTAAAGGAAACCTGTGCAGACACGGGGAGAATGCACCATCTTCACACAGACAGTCACCTGAGGCCGGAATTGAACCAGTTCCCTGGTGCTGTGAAGCAGTAGTGCTAATCACTGAGCCATCATGCCACCCCATTATCTATGAGGCACTGAATTATACAGCCAAAGACTATTCTGTCCCAGTCTACATTACTTTCATCCATATTGTACACAGCAAACACATCGTCATAAAGTCACAAAGATATACAATATGGAAACAGATTCTGGATCAGTGGTGCTGGAAGAGCAAAGCAGTTCAGGCAGCATCCAAGAAGCAGTATCCTCGGATGCTGCCTGAACTGCTTTGCTCTTCCAGCACCACTAATCCAGAATCTGGTTTTCAGCATCTGCAGTCATTGTTTTTACCCAATATTGAAACAGGCCCTTTCTTCAAACTCGTCCATGCCGGCCAGATATCATTCTTTAAAATTCTTTTCTTGTTGCATTTTCACCAAAATAATAAGTTGCAATTACAAGCAATAAACAACAGGAAACTAAACCCTAACCTCACACCCCACAGCACATACCTTCCACCAGAAAATATCAAGAAAAAGGCGAAAAGCAAACATGATTAATATAAACACATGCAAGGCACACAACGTAATAAATTAAACCAACAGTAACATAAAAGCATTAACAAAAGAAAAAGGGAATAACGAGAAGAAAATAAATCGTCACAACATAAGTTACCTCAGTCTGGAACAGTTGAAAATAAAACATTTTAGTATATGAAAGAAAAGGGTTCGATTTTTTTTTGTAAATTTGTTCGAGAAGCCAGATAAGGCAAATCTAATCGTTTCTAATTTATGAAAGTTTAACACATCTCTATTGTGTATGTGTAGGCAGAGTTTGGAATTTATATTTTAGCAAAATCAATCTTCTGGCCAATAGGGTAGTGAATGCTTTCATGTCTTTTTTAGAAGAATGATTAGTTTACAAAAAGTGACCGCACAAACAGATTAGTAATAGCATTAGGAGTAAGACTTTCGCTGGATACCTCAGGTAGGGTGTCAAAAATATTAGTTCAAAATCGACTTAAAGAAGGGCAAAGCCAGAATATGAGCACATAATTTATCGTGGTTTGTTGACACCAATCACAAGAAGGAAGCCCCTCCTCAATTATTTTTGCAAGGGTGGGGTGTAGAATCTTGTATTGAATAAAACAATATTTTGCACACATAGAAGATCTGTGCAATCTTGGTAAATTTTTATCCCACACAACGCCTTTTCCAGATCTGTCGCCTGGATTGCTTTAATAGAGTCAAGAAAATGTCAACATCTTTATGAACGTTTAAATAACTAGCTGAAAATGTCCCGCTTTAATGAAGAAAGCAATTCTAGAAAGATTTTTTTTTAAAAAAAGCGCGGAGCTGACCCGGAAGCTGGTGTAGCTCAAGCTTACCTGGTTAAGTTGTTTTCCTATAAAGGCGCGCAGGAGAGGAATCCGAGTCACTCCAGAGGTAGAGCCGCCCACCCTTCGCCCTCCTGTCACCTAATAATAAGACCGTTGTGGTAAGAAGGTAAGTGCTGCATTTTGCTTATTCTCGTGTTTAGACCTAGTTTTTTTTAGGGTTACATTTAGCGGGGTGACAGTGAAGACAGTGCAATGTTCCTCTTGCAACATATATGAGGTGAGGGATACCATGGTGGTCCCTGCTGATTACACTTGCAGGAAGTGCACCCATCTCCAGCTCCTCCAAGACCGTGTTAGGGAACTGGAGCTGGAGTTGGATGAACTTAGGATCATTCGGGAGGCAGAGGGGGTCATAGATCGGAGCTTTAGGGAAGTAGTAACTCCAAAGATTGCAGACAGATGGGTGACAGTGAGGGGGTCTGGGAGGAAGCAGCCAGTGCGGAGACCCCCTGCGGCCGTTCCCCTCAAGAACAAGTATACCGTTTTGGATACTTGTGGGTGGGATGACTTACCAGGAGTAAGCAATGGGGTTCAGGCCTCTGGCACGGAGCCTGTCCCCGTTGCTCACAAGGGAAGGGTGGAGAAGAGCAGAGCAATAGTTATTGGAGACTCGATAGTTCGGGGCACAGATAGGCGGTTTTGTGGGGGCGAGAGAGACTCAGGTTTGGTATGTTGCCTCCCAGGTGCAAGGGTATGTGATGTCTCTGATCATGTTTTCCGGGTCCTTATGGGGGAGGGGGAGCAGCCCGAAGTCGTGGTCCACATTGGCACCAACGACATAGTTAGGAAGAGAGATGAGGATGCTAGGCAGGCGTTCAGGGAGGAGGTTGGAAGCTCTGAGTTAGAACAAACAGAATTGTTGTTTCTGGTTTGTTACTCGTGTCACGTGATAGAGAGTCGAGGAATAGGGAGAGGGAGCAGTTAAATGCGTGGCTACAGGGATGGTGCAGGAGGGAGGGATTCCAGTTTGTGGATAACTGGGGTTCTTTCTGGGGAAGCTGGGACCTGTATAAGCAGATGGTCTACACCTGAACCTGAGGGGCACCAGTATCCTTGGAGGGAGGTTTGCGAGTGCTCTTTTGAGGGGTTTAAACTAACTCTGCAGGGGCATGGGAACGTAGACTGTAGTTTTAGGGTGCAGGACCTGGAGTGTAGGGAGGTTAGGAACCAGGCATCAATCTCGAAGGAGGGTGACTATACACAGGAAGGTGGCTTGAAGTGTGTATACTTCAATGTGAGAAGTATACGAAATAAGGTAGGTGAACTTGCAGCGTGGGTTGGGAGTTCGATGTTGTGCCTATTACGGAGACATGGGTAGAACAGGGACAAGATTGGTTTTGCAGGTTGCAGGGTTTAAATGTTTCAGTAGGTTCAGAGGTGGGGGTAAAAGAGAGGAAGGTATTGCATTGCTTGTCAAAAGCAGTATTACAGCAGTGGAAAGGACGATGGATGAAGACTCGCCATCTGAAATAGTTTGGGCTGAGCTTAGAAATAGGAAAGTTGAGGTCACCCTGTTAGGAGTTTTCTACAGGCCTCCTAATAGTCCTAGAGACATAGAAGAAAGGATTGCGAGAATGATTCAGGAGAAGAGTGGAAGTAATAGGGTGGTTGTTTAAGGGACTTTAACTTTCCAGATATTGACTGGGAAAGCTATAGCTCCAGTACGTTAGATGGGTCGGTGTTTGTCCAATGTGTGCAGGAGGGTTTCCTGACACAATATGTAGATAGGCCAACAAGAGGTGAGGCCATACTGGATTTGGTTCTGGGTAACGAACCAGGCCAGGTGTTAGAATTGGAGGTAGGTGAGCACTTTGGGGACAGTGACCACAATTCGGTGACTTTTACTCTAGTGATGGAGAGGTATAAGTGTGCACTACAGGGCAAGAATTATAGCTGGGGGCAGGGAAATTATGATGCGGTGAGGCATGACTTAGGATGCGTGGCTTGGAAAAGTAGGCTTCAAGGGAAGGGTGCAATCGATATGTGGAGCTTGTTCAAGGAACAACTACTGAGTGTCCTTGATAAGTACGTACCTGTCAGGCAGGGAGGAAAGAGTTGCGTCAGGGAGCCGTGGTTTAATAAAGAATTGGAATCCCTTGTTAAAGGGAAGAGGGCGGCCTATGTAAAGATGAGGCGTGAACATTCAAATGGGGCGATTGAGAGTTATAAGGTAGCCAGGAAGGATCTAAAGAGAGAGCTAAGAGCAGCAAGGAGAGGACATGAAAAGTCCTTGGTTGATTGGATTCGGGAAAACCAAAGGCTTTCTATAGGTATGTCAAGAATAAAAGGATGACTAGGGTAGGAGTAGGTCCCGTCAAGGATAGTAGTGGGAAGTTGTGTGTGAAGGATGAAGAAACTGGGGAGACACTGAATGAATACTTTTCGTCAGTATTCACTCAGGAACAGGACATTGTGACCGATGTGAATATTGAGTCACAATTAATTAGAATGGACGGCTTTGAGATATGTAGGGAAGAGGTGTTGGAAATTCCGGAAAGGGTGAATGTAGGTAAGTCCCCTGGGCCTGATGGCATTTATCCTAGGATTCTCTGGGAAGCAAGGGAGGAGATTGCAGAGCCATTGGCCTTGATTTTTATGTCCTCGTTGTCTACAGGAATAGTGCCAGAAGACTAGAGGATAGCAAATGTGATTCCCTTGTTCAAGAAGGGGAGTACGGATAACCCTAGTAACTATAGGCCTTTGAGTCTTACCTCTGTTGTGGGCAAAGTCTTAGAGAGAATTGTAAGGGATAGGATTTATGAACATCTGGATAGGAATAATGTGATCAAGGATAGTCAGCATGGTTTTGTGAAGGGCCGGTCGTGCCTCACAAACCTTATTGTATTCTTTGAGAAGGTGACTACGGAGGTGGACGAGGGTAAAGCGGTTGATCTGGTGTATATGGATTGTAGTAAGGCGTTTGATAAGGTTCCCCATGGTAGGCTACTGCAAACAATACGGAGGCATGGCATTGAGGGTGAGTTGGAGGTTTGGATTAGGAATTGGCTGGCTGGAAGAAGACAGAGGGCAGTAGTTGATGGTAAAGGTTCATCTTGGAGTGCAGTTATTAGCGGTGTTCAGCAAGGATCTGTGTTGGGACCATTGCAGTTTGTCATTTTTATAAATGACCTGGAGGAGGGGCTTGAAGGCTGGGTGAGCAAGTTTTCGGATGGTACGAAAGTCGGTGGAGTTGTTGACAGTGAGGAAGGATTTGGCAGGTTACAACGGGATATAGATAAGTTGCAGAGCTGGGCAGAAAGGTGGCAAATGGAGTTCAATGTAGCTGAGTGTGAAGTCATTCACTTTAGTAGGAGTAACAAGAAGATGTTTACTGGGCTAATGGTAGGCTACTTGGTAATGTGGATGAGCAGAGGGATCTTGGTGTCCATGTACACAGATCTCTAAAAGTTGCTACCCAGGTAAATAGTGCTGTGAAGAAGGCATACGGTGGACTGGATTTTATTGGTCGAGGAATTGAGTTCCGGAGTCCTGAGGTCATGCTGCAGTTGTATAAGACTCTGGTGCGGCCTCATCTGGAGTATTGTGTGCAGTTTTTGTCGCCATACTATAGGAAGGATGTAGAGGCACTGGAACGGGTGCAGAGGAGGTTTACCAGGATGTTGCCTGGTATAGTAGGAAGATCGTACGAGGAAAAGCTGAGGCACTTGGAGCTGTTTTCATTCTAGAAAAGAAGGTTTGGGGTGACTTGATAGAGGTGTACAAGATGATTAGGGGTTTAGATAGGGTTGACCATGAGAACCTTTTTCCACGTTTGGAGTCAGATATTACGATAGGGCATAGCTTTAAATTAAGGGGTGGTAGACATAGGTAGATGTTAGGGGTAGATTCTTTAGTCAGCGAATCGTGAGTTCATGGAATGCCCTGCCAGTAGCAGTGGTGGACTCTCCCTCTTTATGGGCATTTAAATGGGCATTGGATAGGCATATGGAGAAAAGTGGGCTAGTGTAGGTTAGGTGGGCTTGGATCGGCGCAACATCGAGGGCGGAAGGGCCTGTACTGTGCTGCATTTTTCTATAATCTATGTTCTACTATGTTCTATATCAAAAGCAGAATCATTACGAAGAGCGGGCGAGACTTGAAACAAACTATGAACAAAAGTGTGAACTTGGAGGGATCAAAAGAAGTGGACTTTTGGAAATAAAAACTGATCAAAACGTAATTGTTGAAAAGATCAAAACGCTAGCAACATATAAATCTTTCACAGTTTATATTCCTAACTTCACCCAACCAGAAGCAATCCACTAAAGATGGGGGAAAATATGATTTGCCGCCAATGGAGCCTGAGTAGAAGATCGCTGAAAGCTGAAGTGATGCCGAAATTGAAACCAATTTTTAAAACAATTACATAATTCATTTAAAAATACAGAATGAAGAAAGGGGAGGCGTACGTAATAAAGCGTTCAAAGTTGCCGAATGCATGGAATTTGTCTAAACCGTTAACATTTCAGGACAGCATCAAGGTTCTCATACTGAAGCCAATAGTTAAATTTCTAATGTTTGCTTCTCAATAATCAAACTATATATTTGGCATTGGTATTCCACCTAGTATCTTCGGCCCCTGTAAGAACCGTTTCCGTAATCTAAGATTTTTAAAAATTTAAATAAAGTCAAGTTTGAGATTATCTCCTTTACCGAACAGGAAAGGGAGAAACAGATGAGATGTGATGGCTCCGTTTGTGCGCTTGGGAGTTACCAGTTAGGCAGGAAGGATCTAAAGAGAGAGCCAAGAAGAGCCAGGAGGGGATGAGAAGTCATTGGCAGATGGGATCAAGAATAACACTGAGGCTTTCGATAGATGAAACATGAATAAAATAATGACTAGTGTAAGATTAGGGACAATCAAGTAGTGGGGAGTCGTGAGTAGAGTCAGAAATGTTGGGGAAGCACTAAATGAATGTTTTTTTCATCAGTATACAGAGAATACTGATGTACAGACTACGAAACTAGATGGGATTGAGATGCATAAGCGGGAGGGGTTAGCAATTCTGGAAAGTGCAAAAATTGATGAGGGCTCTGGGCCGGATTGGATTTATCCTAGTATTCTCTAGGAAGCCAGAGAGGACATTGATGAGTCTTTGATTTTGATTTTATGTCGTCATTGTCTACAGGAATAGTGCCAGAACACTGGAGGATGGAAAATGTTGTTCCCTTGTTCAAGGAGTGCAGTAGATTTAACTAATTATAGACGTGTGAGCCGTGCTTTGGTTGTGGATAAAGTGTAGGAATAGGTTATAAGAAAAAGGATTGATAATCATCAAGAGAAGAATTCGTTGATTATGGATAGTCAACACAGTTCTGTGAAGGGTAGGTCGTGCCGCCCAAACCTTATTGAGTTATTTGTGAAAGTGACTAAACTGATCAATGCGAGTAGAGCGGATGATGTGGTGCATATAGATTTAACCTGGAGCAGGCCTCCAAGTTTTCACACCGAGTACATCATTTACCCCAGCTTATGCTTCACCGCAGCCCCCACGACCACCACCCAGGTCCTGTCCCTGCGACCACCAATCCTGAACCTAAACCAAAGCCAGCCACCAACTCGTCCTCCAACCGAGACGCCGCATCTTGCAGCTCAGTCCTTCTTTTAGTTCCTGGTGATCCTAGGCAACCGCCACTGCCATCAGTTCACACTATGTCATTTTGATGACTCATGAGTAGCAGCGATAAATCCCGTGCACATTGTGGAGATCTGCAACTGTGCTGACCCGAAATCCGAACCTAAGCTAGATCCATTTTCCCTCTAAACACTTCCTGTTCTTGCACCCATCCACATGTTCTTTTAAATGTTGTAATTGTACCAGTCCTTCCCACTTTCTCTAAAAGCGCATTCCGTACCCACTGTGTCAAAAGGTTACCCCTTAAGCACTTGTTATGCTTTTCCCCTCTCACCCTCAAGCTTTGCCTCTAGTTCTGGACCCCACCGTGCCAAGAAAAATACCTTAACTATTTATTCAGTCCATGCCCCTCATGATTTTATAAACTCCTCACCCTCAGATGTTCCAGGCAAAACAATCTCGGCTTATTCAACCCCTCCTTATAGCTCCTTATACATTCTCCAAACCTGGCAACATCCTTGCAGATCTTTATTGATTCAGTTCAAATTTCACAACATCCTTCCAAGGGGAAGGAGAATAGAGTTGCATGAAACATTCCAAACAAAATGGCTGAACCAATGTCCTGTGCAATTGCAACTTGACCCCCAACTCCTGTATTCAATGGACTGATCAATAAAGAAGGCATATGAAATGCATTCTTCATTATCTTATCAACCTCGACTCTACTCTTATCTGCCAAAATGCACTTCAAAGTCTCTTTCTTCAGCGACAATGCAAAGAACATTATCATGAAGTGTGCAAGTTCTTCAATGATTTGCTTTTCGAAAATGCAGCACTTTGTAATTATCTAAAAGAAACTCTATCTGCTGCTCCTCACCCCATTGGCTTATCTGACTAACATCCCGTTGTAACCTTGTTTGCTCTCCATTACACCTACAATGTTGGTGTCATCTGCAAACTTACGAACCATATCTCTTATGATCACATCCAAAACAGTCGACCGAGCACCGATTCTTACCGTACACCACTATTCACAGGCCTGCAGTCTGAAAAGCAGCCCTCAATCATCACTCTCTGTCTTCTACCTTCAAGCCATGTTCTGTATTCAAGTTGTTAGTTCTCCCTGTATTTCATTCGATCGAAGCTTGATGTCCAGTTTTTCGTGAGGAGACTTATCAAACGCACAACTTCAAAGAACATAGGATACATGACATAGAACTGTACAGTACAGCACAGTGTACTTGGCTGCCGACTTTGTGACAACCTTTTATCGTGCCCTAACATCAAACTGTTCGACATATACGTCATTTTATTATCATTCAGGCGCTTATCCACGAGTCACTTAAATACATGTAAATTATCTGACTCTTCTACAAACGCTGGCAGTGCATTCCATGCAACCACAATACTTTCTGCACACTTCGCACTTCTTACATCTCCTCTAAACGTTTTGCAATTCACACTAAGATTGTGATGCATCGCAATAGCCATTTCCACTCGGGTAAAACGTCTCAGGCTATCAACTCCATCCATGGCTCTGATTATTATCTTTAACATCTCTATCAAGTCACCTCTCATCCTTCTCCGTTCAAATAAGAAAGCCCTATCTCCCTCAACCTTTCTTCATAAGACATGTGCTCCCGTTGAGAGTTCATTCTGGTAAATCTCTACTATACCCTCTCTAAAGCTTCCATATCCTTCCTCTAATGAAAGGATCAGAATTGAATATAAACTTCGACGTGTGATCTAACCAGGGTTTTATACAGCTGCAGCATAATCTTGCAGCTCTTAAACTGAATCACCCTGCTAACGAATGCCAACACACCATCCGCCTTCGTAACAAGATTATCAAATTGGGTGATAAGTTTGAGGGATGAATTGGCATTGTGCCAAGATACCATTCTTCCTCCACAGTGCAAAAAATTATGTCTTTAACACTGTACTCTGCATTCAAATTTGACATTCAAAACTGAATCACTTCATACGCTTCCAAGTAAAACTCCATCTGCTACTTCACAGACAGTCTCTGCATTCTGTCGAGATCCCGTTGAAAACTACAGCAGCCCTCCACACTATCCACAATTCTACCAATCTTCGTCGCATCGGTAAACTTACGAACCAACCCTTCCACTTCCTCATCCAAGTCATTGATAAGAATAATCAAGAGCAGAGTTCACAGATCCCTGCAGTTATCACTGGTCACTGAGATCCAGGCTGAATACCTTCCATCTACTGCTACTGTCTGTCTTCTATGGGCCAGCTAATTTTGTATTGAGGCAGCCAAATTTCCCTGTATCCCATGTCTCCTTACTTTTGAATCAACTTAGCATGGGAACAATTTCAAACGCCTTGGTAAAATTGATGTACGCCATTCGACCTTCTCAACGTCAAATGCTGTATGGCTTGTGAGGCAATGACTTCCAATCACAAAGCAATGCTAAGTATTTCAAATCAAGGTTTGCTTTTCCAACAATCATAAACCTTATCACTTAGAATTATGTCTAATATTTTACCACGACTGACATAACACTGATTGGCCATTTAATGCACAAGCTTAGCCTATTCCTTTTCTTGAAAGGAAATAAGATTTGCAATCCTCAAATTACCTGGTACTAGACCAGTGTATTGCGAAGATGCAAAGATCATCGCCAAATGAGCAGTAACCTCTGTAGTGTGTAATACTTGCCTGGGCATCCAGTACATCCACAATAAACCAAGCTGTTCTGCAGTGCAACCGGCTGTGCACACTGAATGCAATTGGATGAGGTTACAACATTTCTATAACAGCAGCCATATGGCCTGTATACACGTGCTCCAGTTTCCTCCCCAGTCCGAAAATTTATGGATTGAGTAGATTGGTTGTGCAAATAAATATCCTATACTGCCGAGGGTTCTGCAGGTAATATCCATTAGCTACGTTGAAAAACAAACTCAGATGGATTACCGAAGTGGGGAAGGTGTTTTGGTGCAGTTAGAATGCTCTTTGGAGGGTCAATACAGGCTAAATAATTCTAATGGCTTGCACTGTAGGAACTCGATAATGCTATGAATAAACTCCAACTTACAGTCGCGGATGGCAGGACAACCAGGTATTTCTATTTTCTTAGACAGACTCATCATTACACAGCATTTTTTTTCCCACTCTGATTTCTAGTTTCAGATTATAACTATTCTTTTACATTTATTTGCAAATTTTCATATCTCAAGTTTCAGCCCCTCAGATGTTTTTGCAGTTTAAGGATAGAATCGGGCACGAATCTGGCTTTGAATCACTCAAACGCACATTCCTTTTTTTTCGTATATTAAAAAAAAATCAGCGGCTATTACTACTCAAGTAGCTGACTGATGAAGTTTGATCAGTCACGGAACAAATATAATGAGACTGTTGCACCATGTTGTTTTTAATCAGGCAGTGCATAATTCAAATTGACACTAAACAAATGTCACAAATCTGGAAAGAATAATTCAGTCACTGTACAATTGCTTTGTTTAACGGAGGGCTCCCATGCATGTCAACACTCCAGTTAATACCTTCTGCCAAGAATTGAATGCCATACTTCATCTGGGCCCCAAACAATAACTTGCATGGCGACTTTGTTATTACAAATGTTTCTCTCTTTATGAAGTGAACGATTCAATATATTCATTTAACAGCCTATAAAACTACACTGCCACCTTTAGAGATTTTGGACGCAGACATTATGTCTTGGCATCCTTACATTTCATTTATCATTGTACCAATGCATCTTTCTATTAAAAGTATCACTATTTGTAATGCTTTTCCTCATGTTTATCGGCAAATTGCGCTACGCTTTTCTGCAATTATTTTATCTCGTGATTTATTCCTCTATCATGATGTTGACTTTTACCTGGAGGGAGCTGAGTTTGCAAGATGGAAGACATGAATGTTCACTCGCACAAAGACTCAGCCAAACCCCATTTGTTGTAACTGTTCAATTCTGTTGATGTCATTTCACAGGAGGGATAAATTGTCCTTGACTAAGTCACAACAAAAGTTAAGCAGACAGAGGACGGAGGTTGCATAAACTTAAAGTTTTGTTTAATGATATTTTTGTTGAAGATTGAAGGATGATATAACTGAGCTGCTTTTAATGTCAGATGGAGTTGACAATGCAATGCTGAGTTTCGTAGCCCTCTGTTGGTGAAATTAACCACAACAGAAAAAGTAAATACACATTCAATATAAAGAAGTTTTCGTCAAACCATAAAACGCATTTTCACGCAAGTGAAGAAATCCATTTGCATCTCGTTGCCGATAAAGCCAACTGCCGACACAAAACTCCCAAATCTGTAAAGAAAAAGTCTCAAGGTCGACAACATCAATCATTTTAACACGATCACAAATTGTTATTGGCTAGTGACAAACGGATACATAGGTAAGTGTGGAAAATGGACTTCAGCTACAGAAAAGAAAGGATTTTATTAAATGGAGCAGAGAGATGTTAAGTCACTTCTTCTTGTTCCTAATTTTCTTCACTCGATCACACCCTGTATCAAACCCTTTCTCAGCTCAGGTAATTTCCCAGCATCTGATATGATGAGTGTAATACCTGAGAGGTAGTTCACAATAAGTTTGTTGTTGACTCTGACCACATTTAGTTCAACAAGCACAAGCTCCAGTTTCTGTTAGTCGAGCAGATATATCCCATTGGTTCACACTTGTCTCTACTAGAACTGACTTCCTTAAAAATAGTAGTTCTGATCAGTATTGTTTCCTCTCGTAGCTGCCACTTAATAATACATTTGTATGCAACAAAAGCATGATAAGGTTTATGTCATTTGTTCTTTCTTGGCATACTTACATCGGCTTGAGCAGATAATGAGGACAGATTTCCTTCCTTCAGAACAGCGATGAACCAGATGCATTTTTCAAATAATTGATGATTGTTTCCCCAATTATCACCACTGAGAGCAGCTTTCAATTCCCATCCTGAAGAAAGGTCACTATCACGAAAATCTACGTGTTCTCCAGAGATGCTGCAAGACTTGCAGAGTTTTTCCATCAACTTGTGAGTTGCTGTGCGTAAGTGATAACTACGAATTTCACAGCCACATGTTACCATGTCGAAATGCCAAGGTGGAAGATGACAAATGTGTGTCCCTGGCCTTTATTTGCGTTCGTGCTTAGAAAGGGTGCACGAATGATTTTCAACGTTAAACATCACACAACACCATGTTATAGTCCAATAGGTTTAATTGAAAGCACACTAACTTTCGGAGCTATCACCGTTGTTAGCAGCTAACCCGAGAATGCAACTTCTATAAAAAAAAGGTGTTGTGATTTACACATGAAAGAAGAGAAACTATCACTGTATTTTAAAGGATGCAAGGCTTAACAGGCAATCAATTTTTCAATGTATGATTTCAGTTACACCACACTGTAAAGTTTTGCTATAAATTCTGTGTGTTTGGATTGAGCCCTCCACTACCACATGATGAAGGACCGTCGCTCAGAAAGCTAGTCTGCTTCCAATTAAACCTGTTGGACTATAACCTGGAGTTGTGTGATTTTTAACTTTGTACACCCCAATCCGACACCAGCATCTCCAAATTATGATTGATTTTCGACATGGCATTAAATAAAAAGTTGACGTCATGTTGGGAAACAGCAGTTGCTAAACATCTTGGCATTATACATATTTGTCCTGTACACAGAGGCAGGAGTGCGAAGAAAAAGTGATTTCCATAGTGCTACTCATTAACACTGAGAAATAAAGTGTGTTAGTAAGTGTTCATAGGTCAAAGAGATGAACTTTACAGGTGAGATCCATGTCTCCAAATCAAAGATATGGTAAGTGAAAGGGTGGAATTCTCTTGGAAGAATACCATATTGCTTAAGATTGAGAGCAATATCTTGTCATCATCAGTCAGTGTGATCAACACGGAGCTTCATTGCTCATATAGGCCTTTTGCTCCAGGGATACTTCAACTATCATGCTTCTATATATTCTCTGTCATTTTAGTTTGTGTATTTTCCATAAATGTTGCTTCATTTAAAATGGCAATTATGTTGAAATTCACTATATTTAATTGTCCTCCTGACTTCAATATCTATGATTTCTGGCGCTCACATCCAAGTGTCTACAGACTGGTGTCAGGGTTTGAACCCATGGCAGTCAGGGTATGGCACGGTAGCTCCGTGGTTTGTACTGGTGCCTCGCAGCGCCAGAGACTCGAGTTGAAATCCGGCTAGAACGAATGTCTGTGTGGCCTTTGCATTTTCTTGTGCTTCACCAGGTGATCTGGTCTCCTCTACAGGTAAAACCTATGTAGGTTAGGTGAGTCTACTGTATTAGAATGAGCCATAGTGTCACAGATGTGCCGGCTATGTGGGTTAAGCATAGTAAATGCAGAATTACGGGATATGGAATGCTCTTTGTGGGATTAGTGCAAGCAGGTGGTCGAAGTAGCCTCGATTTTCGATGTATGTTTCCTTGAATCAAAGGAGCAACATTTTCAGACAGCAGGTAAACAATTACTGTAAC
The DNA here is from genome assembly GCF_020745735.1 of Hemiscyllium ocellatum. Taxonomy (NCBI): domain Eukaryota; kingdom Metazoa; phylum Chordata; class Chondrichthyes; order Orectolobiformes; family Hemiscylliidae; genus Hemiscyllium; species Hemiscyllium ocellatum. The sequence continues at coordinate 29,003,039 of NC_083435.1, read as the reverse complement.
TTTAATGTAAAGTTAGGATACTTAATATCTCTGGGAAAAAAACGAGGTCAACGTGTCAAATCATTTTCAATGAGGTGATTGAAGTGTTCCAAGCTGTGTAAGGAATAGTTCAGTCAGTATCCAACATGGACGTATGCGTGGACAATACAGAGTACGCCCTTTAGGTCCTTATGCTTCTTAATTTGTTTCTGTGTTCTAACTAAAACACAAACATTCGTAATCTCCACGCTATTGGACCCTTTCAACGATATTATGTGCACTGAGTTCCAATCAATTTAATCCTAAAACAAAGAAAGAGTAGGACCGATCACGGGTAGAATAGGGAATACGTGTGTCAGTCTGAGGAAGTAGGGGAAATCCTCAATGAGGTTTTTCCTTCTATCTTTACGAAAGAAATGAACTTTGTAGTGAATGAAACCTTTGAAGAGCAGTGTGCATGCTGGAACGGATAGAGATAGAGGAAGCTGATGTGCTGAAAATTTTATCAAACATTAAGATTGACAAGTCGCCAGGTCCAGACCAGATTTGTCCTCGGCTGCTTTGGGAAACGAGAAATGCAATTGCTTCACCACTTGTGACATCCTCGCTCTCCCCTGAAGTTGTACCTGAGGACTGGGGAGAGGTAAATGTAATTCCTCTCTTCGAGAAAGGAATTAGGGAAATCCCCAGCAATTACAGAGCAGTAAGTCTCACGTATGTCGTCTGCAAGGTGTTAGAAAGGATTCTCAGGTATAGGATTTATGACGCTCAGTAAGAGCATGGCTTGATTAAATGCAATCAACATGGCTGTGTGATGGGCAGGTCATGCCTCACAAACCTTCTCGAGTTCTTTAAGGATGTGACGAGAAAAGTTTATGTGGATGTGGTGTATATGGACTTCAGAAAGACATTTGAAAAGGTTCCCCATGGTACGGTCATTCAGACGGTCTCGAGGAATGGGATACAGGGGAACTTAGCTGTCTGGATACAGAATTGGCTGGTCAACAGAAGACAGCGAGTGTTAGGAGAAGGAAAATATTCTGCCTGGATGTCTGTGGTGAGTGGTGTTCCACGGGGCTCTGCCCTACGGTTTCCACTGTTTGTAATTTTTATTAATGACTTGGATGAGGGGATCGAAGGATGTGTCAGGAAGTTTGCAGACGACACAAAGGTGGGGTGTCGTTGACAGTACAGAGATCTGTTGTAGACTGCAGCGCGACATTGACAGAATGCAGAGATTGGCTGGGAGGTGGCAGATGGAGTTCAACCTGAATAAATTCGAGGTGATGCATTTTGGAAGGTTGAATTTGAAAGCTGAGTACAGGATTAAGGATAGGATTCTTGGCAGTGTGGAGGAACACAGGGACTTGGTGTGTAGGTGCATAGATCCCTTAAACTGACCAATCAAGTGGACAGGGTTGTTAAGAAAGCATATGCTGTTTTGGCTTTCATTAACAGGGGGATTGTGTTTAAAAGTCGTGAGATCTTGTTGCAGCTCTATAATAATTTGGTTTGCACTTGGAATACTGCGTCCAGTTCTGGTCGTCCTATTATAGGAAAGATGTGGATGCTTTGGAGAGGGTTGAGAGGAGTTTTACCAGAATGCTGCTTGGAGTGGAGGGCTTATCTTATGAAGAGAGTTTGACTGAGCTTGAACTATTTTCGTTGGAGAAAAGGAGGAGGAGAGGGGACCTATTTGAGGTATACAAGATAATGAGAGGCATAGATAGAGTCGATAGCTAGAGACTACTACCCAGGACAGAAATGACTAACACAAAGGGCCATAGTTTAAGCTCTTCGGAGGAAAGTATAGAGGGGATGTCAGAGGCGAGTTCTTTACACAGAGAGTTGTGAGAGCATGGAATGAGTTGCCAGCAGCAGTTGTGGAAGCTAGGTCATTGAGGACATTTAAGAGACTACTGGACATGAATATGGTCACAGAAATTTGAGGGTGCATACATGAGGATCAGTGGTCAGCACAACATCGTGGGCTGAAGGGCCTGTTCTGTGCTGTACTGTTCTATGTTCTATGTTCTAAAACTCTCTTCTCAAAGGTAGTTCAGGATGTTTTGATATCGTGGCCTTGCTGATGAAACGTAAATCCCATAGAAGTATTTTTAAAACACTCTGTAGCTTGTTAAGGGATTGTATTTGTTTGTGGCAATGCATGAATTATTCAATCGAAAATTGCATTAACTGAATCAATTGCAGATTGATGATTCTCAATCACAATTCCCGTAATTGTGTTATCCAACTGAAAACCACAGCCCAGTGTATGGTATGAAATCTCTATGTAGGCAATTCGAATTCGAGTATGAATTGCTAAAAGAGTGCAGCAGAATTAAGTTATCACTGTGACACTAAGCTGATTTAAAGATAGACCTGATGGTGATTAAAACGTTTACATAATTGCTGGCTTAATATCACTCCGTTATTTTCAATACTTATTGAATGCACATAAAATTTCTCAATCCTGACAGTTGCTTAATTCAATCTGAGGACTAAATATATTCCACCATAAATTTAACATCGATGTGTGCATCAATATCTATTGTCTCAAAACCAAACAAAATCTATATTGAAAGATGCTGGAACCTTAATGTCCCTGTGGAGATCACGCAGGTATAAATTAAAGACTGTAATTCTGTCTCCCTTCAGAGTTACATTCAGGGAGAGTGTCTGCAGCTTAATGGGGCAGCTGAATTAACACTGAATAATATGGGCTTACTTCTCAGAGTCAGGAAAATATACAGCATGACTCTTGCTATCATTGGAATCCCTGGTAAGTGACAAAGACTTGACAGTCTCGGAAATCTGAATATGAATTGCTGTCTGTTTTGAAAGTTATCCTGTCACAGTTACTCACTGCCTGGACAAAAGACCTGTGAAAACTATTGTACAATCAATTGTCCTGATTTATCATTGTCAATATAATTCCATTCCGATAACTCAAACAAAGTCTTTTTGTCACTCAGAACTTCCGAAATCTATCAAGTCACTGCACTTAGTGGAATAGTGTGTGAACCAATCATCAGCACATTGAGGGGGGAGAGGCGAAGAGGGCTGTCTGAGGTGAACTGCTAATGTCCCTGCATTTAAGCCAGGAGAACTGTGTTCAAATTCCATCCATTCCAGATTAATGAACAGATTAATTAAGGACAAATGTATTCACCGAGTGAGTTTCATACTGAGTGCATTTTATTTTGGAATTGTACCGAATGTGAATCAATGTTTGGTTTCAAACACATAACCACTATGATTATGCAGTACTGGCAATATCAGCCAGTGTGGGACGGCGCTGAATCTGGTTCACTAACTGGAATTTTTTTTTGTTTTATTACGCAAGGAAACTGATTTTTTCCATTCACAGTTTCGTAACTGTCTGAATGTCTTTCAAAGCAAAGGAGCTTTTTTTTCCTGCTGTTTGAAGAAATTTTTAAATAGATCCTAACTATGAACCATATCAATCTTGCTCAACTTCCCAACTAAAATGCACTAACAGAAACAAATTTTAACTATTTACAAACAGCTGCTGAAGGTAACTTTATTTAACATTTTCAAATCCTTTGGATAATGGCTCATGCTTCCACAAAGCAGAAAGATAGTGTGAAAACTAATGGTTTTACCACAAATTAATCACAACGTCAGAGTAGTCATTTCTCTGTACCAGTCATTCAGAGGGCCAGGCAGCTTTCTCAGATGCGGCTTCAATTCTGAAGAAGATAGATGGTCGTTCTCTAGAATTAAAATTTCGTCTTGGTAACGGTGATTATGAAACTATAACTGATCGTCCGAAAAGTCTCAATGATCCCTACGAGGGTAATCAGGAACTGCTAAAAAAAACGATCCCAGAAATCTACTCCACTAACATTATTCTCGCAAAATGTTCTCCCAAGTGGCTGCGAAGCTGCAGAAAATATTGGCTTTAAGCATATATATTCGTCTTTGCTACATTTGGAAAATTATAAACTCTTTTTCAACTTGACAAAAATGGACAGAAATTTCATACACCGTGTCGATTATGCAGATATTTAATTTGGATGTAGTTTTTCCAGCTGACTGGATTAGTTAACTATATCTACCCATATTTAGAGGCAAATCACATTACTTTCTTGGCCTCCTATTGGAAACATTTTATTCTAATTTGCCTTAGCATCGATGTAAATAGTTTGAAAAGCTTCATGTGGATGTTCACAATAGTTTGTATTGTTAAACTGGTCCCTTGAACTGCAGAACGTCTCTATAAATGATGTGTTCACAATGGAAGATAAATCTCGGGACTTCAATGAAATAAAAGATAGGCTTTTGCCTGAGCAAATGAGGAAGAGATGAGGGTGGCAACAGATGACTCTTACATGAATATATCACTGATCTTAGTCAAAATCAGTGATATATTCATCAGGACATTTCGCAGGAAATGACTTGAAGAAATTCTATTTCTTCCAGAGGGCAGAAGGTCAGCAAAGAGACTGTGCTGCATTGTCAGTATGTATGTAGTAACCGTAAACTACTATATCTGAGCGTCAGTACAGAGTATATTTTCAGATGATTCGGCTGAGAGTCAGAGGTTCTGAGCTAAGGATGTGTTGCACTGTTAGATAGTCAATACTGAGAGAGTGCCAAAATGTCAGAGGGCCAGTACTGACAGAGTTCTGCATTGCCAGAGTATATGTAAGCAGGGCGGGCACTATCTGAGTCTGAGTTCTGCATGAATGCTCGAAAGCCAGAGGGATTGCTACAGTGTCAAGGATCAGTACAACATGAGTGATGCATTGTCAGAGGAAAAATATTGCATGATCACCGCTCCATAAAAAGGATTAATACTAAAGGAGTGCCAAACTGTGTGAGGGTCAGGAGAGGGGTGGTGCACTATTTGTGAATCGGCATTGAGACAAAGGCATTTACATCCTCAGCACTGACGCAATACTGAAATGTCAATGATTCAGGACTGAGAGGGCTGCATTGCCAGAGGGTTAGAAGAGAGTGTGTACTGAATTAACACTGAGTCTGTGCTGCAGAATCAGAGATTCATAACTGAAGGAGTACTGCACTGTCAAAGGTCAGTGCTGTGACAGAGGATCAGAAGGAAGGGCGTGATGCACTGTCAGATGGTCATTACACAGCGTGTTCTGCACTGTCAGTGTTTGTAATAAAAGAGCGCCAATCTATCTGAGACTTCGTGCTGCGGGAGTGCTGCAGTGCCAGAGAGCAAACAATGAGGGAACGCAGCACTGTCAGACAAGGAAAGATGAACTTTCAGAAGCAAAATATGCGAACACTCGCTCTTTTGGCAGATAGGTGCTAATGGTGTGCCGAATTTTCAGTGGGTCTCACCGTTTGTGAGACAACTCAAAGGCAGTTCTGCACCATCAAAGATTCATAACTGAGTGAAGGCTACGCTGACAAGTGGTCATTAATGTGGAAGCATTGCATTGTCAGAGAGAATGTCTCAATACTGAGGAAGAGCCACAGTCTCAGACTGTCTCATGGTATCTGTTCTGAGGGACGTGACACACTATTGGAAGGTCAGAAGAGAGACCCCCTGACGTCAAAGGGCTATATATAAGGAGGGGCGCCCTGAAGAGTTTCAGTAGAGTATGAGTTGCACTTATATTGTACGTAATCAGGGATCACCACCGTACTAATGATCCGTACTGTGGGAGTACTGCAATGCCATAGAGCAAGTATTAAGGAACCACTGCACTATCTGAGAGTCAGTGCCGTTAGGAGAATGTATGAACGCAGTGTCACTCTGTGAAACAATCTATACAGAGGGAGTGCCGGTCTGCCAGAGAGACAGGAGGCAGGGAATGCACTGTTGGTGCGTCAGCACTGAGGCAGTACTGCATTTTCAGAGCGTCAGGACAGAGAGGGAATATTGACCTGTCAGAGGTACACTACATTGTGAGGGCACTGACATTAATCAGGAAGGCTCACAACTGACAGTATGCCACTCTGTCCGGAGGTCTGTAGAGAGGCAGTATTGCATTGTCAGAGAGTCAGTACTGAAACATTATGCTCTGTGTAAGAGTCAGTAGTGAGCAAGCGTTACACTATCAGAGTTTCGTTAGTGAGGAAGTCAGATATTCAGAACTTCATCAGAGAATGTCTCATGGTTAGAGCGGCCATACTGGGGAGGGCCGCATTATCAGAGGATTTGGAAACAGAACTCTGACTGCCAGAGATTGAGTAATGTGGGAATGCCGCACTGACAGAGGGTCAGGAGATAGTGTGAGTTGCCACAATGTGTGTGTTAAGGTGTGCCACTCTGTCTAATTCTCAGTACTGGGGGATTGTTGCAATGCCAGAGACCCAGTATTAAGCAAACACTGCACTAATGGAGTCAGTACTGAGTGCTGCACTGTGGAAAGGACCAGTACTGTGGCAGTGCCAATTTCTGAAAGAGATAGGAGTGAGGGACAGATGCAATGTTGGTGAGTCCACATTAAATCAGGCACATTCCGAGTGGCAGGACAGAGGAAATTCTGCCTTGCCAGAAGGACAGTACAGTGTGAGGGCAAAATCATTACTCACAGGATGATGTATTGACAGAAAGTCAGCACGGATGAGTGCTGCTGCGTCAGCAGGTCAGTACGGAGGAAGTGCTGCACTGTCAGATGGTCAGTATTGAGGGATGACTGCATTGCCAGAGGTCAGTGTTGAGAGTGACCCACACAATTAAAAGATCAGCATGGAGGGATTGCAGCGCAATGATACGGTCAACAGAGGGTACTTATTTCATCGAACATAGAAAATAGAACATTACAACGCAGTACAGGCCCTGCAGCCCTCGATGTTGCGCCGCCCTGTCATACTAATCTGAAGCTCATTCCACCTACACTATGCCATGTAAGTCCATATGCCCGTCCAATGACGACTGAAATGCACTAAAACTTGGCGAATCTACCATTGCAGGCAAAGCATTTCATACCCTTACTACTCTCTGAGTAAAGTTCTGACATCTGTCTTATACCTATCTCCCCTCACTTTAAAGTTGTGTCCCCTCGTGTTTGCCGTACCCATACTTGGAAAAAGGCTCTCCCTGTCCAACCTATCTAATCCTCTGATTAACTTACTTGTCTCTATTAAGTCACCTCTCAACCTTCTTCTGTCTAATGAGAACTGCTTCAAGGCCCTCAGCCTTTCCTCGTAAGACATTCCTTGCATACCAGATAATATTCTAGTAATTAGAGAGTCAGCACTGAGGATGTGTGACAACTCATAAGTTAAGTATTGAAGGAGTGGTGATCTGTCGTATGGCCTGCAATGAGGGAGTGTGACATGATGAGATGATACTTACTACCAGATTTACAGAGAATCCCCTCTCAGAGTATCAGTATTAAGGCTATGCTACTGTTTCAGATCTACAGCTGAAACGGTGTGCTGCAAAGCCAGAGGCTCAGTACCGAGGGAGGGCTGCATTTGCACAGGATCAGTGCTGAATCAGTGCTGCATGGTCAGATATTTATTACGAAGACAGTGAGTGACGGTCTGACTACTAGTGGGTCAGTTTCAACGAAGTACTACACTGTGAGAGTGTATTGAGAGAGGTTCTGCTGCTCTTTTAGTCACTCACAACTGGGGGCAATATTGCACTGTTAGAAGAACGTTATGGAAGGAGTGCTGCACTGCCAGATTAGCACTACTGAAGGAATGGTGCACAATTACACTGGCAGCGCTAAGCAAGTGATGCATTATCAGAAAGTCAAGAGCGTGCATGACTACCAGATGATCAGTAATGAGGGAGCGCTGCACTGTCACCAAATCAGGAGAGAGTAGATACTGCACTGATTCCGTAGTAGACGTGCTGCACTTTCAGAGGGTAATTAGATACTGCATTAGTGCAATGTCAGAATGTATGTAATAAGGGTGCAGTATTTTATCCTAGACTCAGTACTACGGGACAGCTGCAATGCTGGAGAGCCAGCATTAAGTTCATTACTCTGAGACTTCTGCACTATCAAAGAATCAGTGATGTGGAAAGTTTGAGCTATCAGAGGGACAGGAGAGAATGTGTGCTGCATTGTCAGCGTATCAGTACTGAGGAAGAGCAGCACTGTTAGAGGTGATAAACCGAAGCAATGCTGCACTGCCTGAAGGTCATAGATGATGGTGTACAGCATTGTAAGATTGTCAGTGCTGAGGAAGTGCTGCACTGTCAACGGAGGCAGATTATGTGCGCCTCTCTGTACTGGAGGCTTAGTAATATGTCAGCGTTGCATGGTGAGATTTTTTACGATTGAGAGTATATGACTGTCACTGCGTCAGCAATGAGGAAGGTGTGCCAAGCAGTCTAAGATAAAAGGTAGGGAGGAGGGACTTGGGGGAGGGGCGTTGGGAATGCGATAGGTGGAAGGAGGATAAGGTGGGGGTGATAGGCCAGAGAGGGGGTGGAGGCCAAGAGGTCGGGAAGAAGATTGCAGTTCAAGAAGGCGGTGCTGAGTCGGAGGGTTGGGACTGAGATAAGGTGTGGGGAGGGGAAATGAGGAAGCTGGAGAAATCTGCATTCATCCCTTGTGGTTGGAGGGTTCCTTGGCAGAAGATGAGGCACTCTTCCTCCAGGCGTCGTGTTGCCATGGTCAGCCTTGGAGGAGGCCAAGGACCTGCATGTGCTTGGAGGAATTGGAGGAGAAGTTAAAGTTTTCAGCCACGGGGCGGTTGGGTTGGTTGGTATCCCAGAGGTGTTCTCTGAAGGGTTCTGCAAGTTGGCGGCCTGTCTCCCCAATGTAGAGTAGGCCACATCTGGTGCAGTGGATGCGTAAATGATGTGTGTGGAGGTGCAGGTGAATTTGGGACGGATACGGAATGATGCCTTGGGGTCTTGGAGGGAAGTGAGAGGGTAGGAGTGGACACAAGTCTTGCATTTATTGCGTTTGCAAGAGTAGGTGCCGGGAGTGGAGGTTGGGCTGATGGGGGTTGTGGACCTGTCGACGGAGTCGCGGAGGGAGTGGTCTTTCCGGAACGCTGATAGGGGAGAGGAGGGAATGTTTCAATGGCTGAACACTTTAACTCCCCCTCCCACTTCATCAAGGACATGCAGGTCGTTGGCCTCCTCCATTGCCAGGCCGTGGCAACACGACGCCTGGAGGAAGAGCGCCTCATCTTCCGCTGAGGAAACCTCCAACCACAAGGGATGAACGCAGATTTCTCCAGCTTCCTCATTTCCCTTCCCCACACCTTATTTCAGTCCCAACCCTCGGACTCAGCACGGCCTTCTTGACCTGCAATCTTCTTCCCGACCTCACCGCCCCCACCCCTTCTCAGGCTTATCACCCTCACCTTAACCTCCTTCCACCTAACGACCCTCCCCAAGTCCCTCCTCCCTACCTTTTATCTTAGACTGCTTGGCACACCTTGCTCATTCCTGAAGAAGGGCTAATGCCTGAAACGTCGATTCTCCTGCTCCTTGGATGCTGCCTGACCTGCTGCGCTTTTCTAGCAACATAATTTTCAGCTCTGATCTCCAGCATCTGCAGTCCTCACTTTCTCCTGTCACTGCGTCAGCAGTGAAGCAGTGCTGAACTGGCAGAAGATCAGTACTGAGGACAAACCGTGTTGCAAAACTGCATTTAATAAAGGAGTGCTAGTCTAACAAAAGATCAATCATGATGCATGGTCACATGGTAAACGCTGGAAATGGCAGAGGGTCTCACTGTTAGAAAGTCTGTTCAAAGGATCAGCGAACTTTAAGAGGATGAGACGGGAATGTGTGTTGCACTGTCAGAGTTTCAGTAATGAAGAAATTCTGCACTTCCAGACAATCAGTACTGATGGAGCGCAGCACTGTCAGATGGTAAGTATTGAATGAGTGCCGCATTGTGCAAGGGTCAGTTCTGAGGGAGTGCCGCACGATTGGGCAATTGGTACTGACTGAATGCTGCAGTGTCAGAGTGTCAGTAGTGAGGAACTGCTGCATGGTCAAGTGATTCGTAATAACAGGATGACATAGCATCCCATTCTCAGGGGGCAGTCCTAAGGTTGTCCCGCACAGTCAGATGGATAGATGAAACCGTGTGCTACACAGCCAGACGTTCAGAACTGAGAGAGGTCTAAACTGCAGATGATCACTGCGGACGGAATAATCAGTTAGACGTTTAGCACACAGAGAGTGAGTGACGCTATAACTGCAAGTGTCCTCTGTTTTTGTTTCTGATTTACAGCATCTCCAGTTCTTTCAATGTTTATGAAGGAATAATGCATTGTCAGAGGATCAGAGACTGTGATTTGCAGTGCGTGTAATAGGGGTTTGCCACTCTATTTCATTCTCAGTACCGTTACAATGCTCCCAGAGATCCTATACTAAAGGAGCGTTTTCAGAGGATCAATGCTGAGCGCTGCACTGTCAGCGAGAAAGTATTACAGCTGTGCTGCTCAGTCAGACGATCAGAACTGAGGATGGACCACAATGTCAGAAGGTTAGTAGAGTCTCTACAGCACTGAATGAGAATAACCATGTTGCACTCTCAGTACTAAGGGAATGCTTGTGGTCAAATGATTAGTACTTAGAGTGAGACTGTGTCTCACTGTCAGAGGGTGAGGCGAAAGTTTCTGCCGCATTGTCAGAGTTCAGCAGCGGGTACTGCTGCACTGTCAGAATGAATATAATATGAATGTTGGACTCTATCTGAGTCGCACTACTGGGACAGTACTGAAAGTCAATACAGATAAAATGCTGCACTATCAGATGGTCAGTCCAGACGGAGTGCTGCAATGTCAGAGGGAAAGTATAAAGTTATCGTCCTTTTATCAGAATGATTAATACTGATGTAATGCCCCAAACGAGAGGGTCAGGAGAGAGTACTTCACTACTGTGAGTCAATACTGAAACAGTGGCACTGACAGAATGTCATCACTGATGGAATGATCCACTGTCGATGGATCAGGAATGAGTGTGATACACTGTCAGACGAACTGTAGATCATCTATGTTGTTCTATTCCCAAATCAGCACGGATGCAATGCTGCACTGTCAGAGATTCTTAACTGAGGGAATGCTGCAAGTCTGATGGATAGTAATGAGGGAGTGCCTGCACTGTCAAAAATATATGATGCACTGGCAAAGACATTGCAGAAAAGGAGTACAGCACAGTCAGTGTAACAATACTGCGGAGGTGCTGCAATCCCATAAAGTCAACATTGAGGGAATTCTGCACTGCCACATGGTCAGTACTGTCAGAGAGTTAGTATGAAGGAAATGGTGCACATCCAGAAAGTCAGTAATAAGTGAAGGATATATTATCAGATATCGGAACTGACTGAATCAAAGATTGTCTCATGGGCACGTTACTGAGGGAAGTGTCACAATATTAGAGGATCAGAAGAGTGACTACCTGACTGTCAGAGAGTTATTAATCAGGGAGTGGTACACTGTAGACCGTCAGTGGATAGCGCGAGTTGCACTCATAGTATATACAATCAGGTTTTGCCAATCTATCTGATTCTCAGAACTGGGAGAGTGCTGCAATGCCAGAGGGGGTGTACTGGTTCACAGGTAGAGGGAATGTATGAAACAATGCCACTCTGTTGAATGATCAGTACTGAGTGAGTGCCGGTCTGTCAGATAGTCGGGAGACATGTAGTGTTGCACTGCTAGTGAATCAGCACCGAGAGAGTACTGCATTTTCAGAATGGCAGTTGACAGAAAATGCTGCCCTGATTTCAGGTCAGGACAATGTGAGGGCACTGTCATTACTCAGGAAGGGTCATTATTTGGGGAGTGCTGCACTGTCAGAGGGTGAGTAATGAGAGAGCGTTGCACTGTCAGAGTGTCAGCACTGACAGAATGCTACACTGTAAGCTGATTAGTACTAATATTGCCAGATTGTCTCACTGTTAGAGGGAATACTGCACTGTAAAAAGGTTTATACAGAGCGAGCACTGCACGGTCAGAGGGTCAGTCAGAGGGACTGGGCTTTGTCAATGGTTCCCAAGAACCATTAAAAATGGTCAGGACATTGGGAATGCTGCACTGTCAAAATGACAGTACTGAATGAGCATTGCACTTTCAGTACTGATGCACAGCAAATAGAAAATTTTCAAAGTGTGCAACACTGCAAGTGAATTAGTACTGAGGCAGTTGCTTCAGTCAAACTGCCAGTAGTGAACAAGAGGTTCATTATCAGAGCTTAATTTTTGAGGGAGTCCCTATTTTCAGGACTATGTCAAAGAGTGTCTCATGGTCAGATTGTCAGTTCTGAAGGAGGAGCGTTTTGTCAGAGAATTGAGAAATAGAGCACCTGACTGTCAGAGTGTCAGTACTGACAGAGTGCTGCACTGTCAAAGGATCAATAATGAGGAAGTGCCGCACGTCAGGGTGTCAGTAGAGACTTTTAGCTTCCACATCCTGCATGTATTTAGGGTGAACCACACTATCTCATTCTCAGCACAGGGATGTGTTGAAAGGTGGTGGGTGGGATGGGGGGGGGGGAAGGGTGTTGGGGTTGTGGGGTTGGTTGGTGCAATGTCAGAGAGCCAAAGCATGGAAACCCTGCACTGTCAGACATCATCTGCTAACCCTCTTATAGTGAGGCACACTTAAGCCTGTATAATTATTGGTGCAGCATTCCGGAAGTACTGATAATCTGGTAGTGCCTCCGTCTCATTGCTGACTCGCAAACAATGCATTATTTTGTCTCTCCAGACTCTGTTCTAGTACCCATCCTTCTCATACAGCAACGATGACTTAATTATTTTCTTCTTACAGTGCAGCACTATGTCAGTACTGAACATCTGAAGATGCACTGTTGCCTTTTTTTCTCGCTTTCTGGCATTGCAGCAATCGCACAGTACTGTTTCAGATGGAGTGGCACCCTTTTCTTGGACACACTGTGACAATGTAGCACTCCTTCAGTACTGGTATACTGAGAGTGCTGCACTTCTTCACTGAACACTCTGTACCAGTGCTGCACACATTCTCTTTGAGCTTTGTCACAATGCGGGAACTCCCTCAGTACTGCCTTTTGGTCAGTGCAGCATACTGCTTAACTTTCTCAGTTAAAACTCTTTGACAGTGCATGGCTGTTTTCGTGCTGATTGGGAAACAGTGCAGCATTCTCTTTCTGCTATCCGTCTGAGAATGTAACACCCTCATTCCTGAACGTTTGATGGTGGAGCACACCGTCAGTGCTGACCATCTGTCAGAAACTCTGGCTCAGTGCTCACTCACAACAGAATAGTATATACTTTCACTTGACCTTCTCAAAGTTTGGCATAACCTCACAATTAATCCTTATGATAGATTGGCGATCACTTAATACTTTTCCTCTGTCATTGCAGTCCCCTCTCTGTACTGACTGACAGCATAGAGATCCCTCAGTACTGGCTTTCTTCCATTGCAGCACTGCCGTAGTACTGACACTGTCTAACTTAGGGAGTGCTGCATTATCAAAGGATCCGAACTGAGGGAGTTCTGCACTGTGAGAGAGTCAGTACGGGCAGACTGAGGCACTGCCTGAGTGTCACTACTGAGTGATTGTTGCACCGCAGGAGGGTCAGTACTGAAGAATTGTTGCAATGTTGGAGGTACCTGTTTTTTCTTGAAATATCAAAGGAAGTTGCACTTCGTCTGATCAGGATAATATTAATGTTCTTATGACAGTACTTCGAGGAAGGTAAAGTAACATTTCATTTTTGAAGTGGCACATATTTAGGTTTTCATCAGCATAAGCTACATTTTTCTGATGTTCGGGCGTTTCCCTGAAATGGTTGATCTTGCTCACTGAGGAAGTGTGCACATCTGCAGAATTAAGAGGAAATCACAGAACAGAATGCATCCTCATTTCTTGTGGAATGAGGGAGTGATGCACTGTTTCAAGGAAGAATGCCTAAAATGATAACAAAATACATACAAAGTACAAGCAAAAATGAAATAAGATTATAACAGGAATCACGTTTAATATACAGGTTAACATCACCATCATCACTCTGTTCTTACTATTCCTCTACAGATACAGACAGACGAATCAAACCCACCTTTCTACCTTTGTATTTCTTACAAAGTAAAATTGAAAGCTTCAAACAAGCTCAAAATTTACCACCAAAGTTCTAAATCGGATTGAAGAATTATCAATGTCAGACTACAAATAATCCGTTCTCGACATCAGTTTGCAACTTCAACTTTAGAGATAGCATTTTTCACATTGTACAATAACTTTACTAGAGCAAAATTAAACAACAAGATGATCGAATTGGACTATTCTTTGAACACAAAATCTTTGTTTTCAGCGCTTTTACACAAACTGGCGACATACAAACACTGTTATTGGATAATTAAAAGAAAATAACAAATCTGATAAAATTACTCAAACTTTTTTCCAGATCTGTTGTTCCACGGACATAAAAGATGGCTTATTGGTTGATTTTCTGAATAAATCTGTCAAAGTCAAGGCCAGTTATTTTACATAAAGGAAATAACACTTTTGACTAAGGTCTGCATTCTCTAAGCATCCAGGAACGGAAAGAGGATGTGAGGAATGAAGCATTTACTTTAACATTGCAACAGCAATTGCCAGACTGAACCTTTTTGGAAATAAAACGTGTCCAAAATGTAATTCGAACTCTGACCACACCCTGCCAGACTGAGCATCTGCCTCAAGAGTTCTGACATGTCCCTTAATGTCTTTATTTGATTGAACATACGGTTTCTTCCAGACCGGCTGTAACCAATTCCCATGTACCAACATGATTAACAGTCAATTTATTTTGTCTATTTAAACACAATGGTCTTAAAGAATGGTGAACAGTTTGCAGACCATTTTGATCAATAAGCAACCGACAAACAATTTCCAGGCCTGGACTCATGAATAAATAAAGGCATGTTTTCTATTATTTTTCATAAAAATTATTACCCTTCGTCCAAATGTCATCTTCTGCTCACAATTTCAACTTCGCAGCTCTGAAACAACAATGATTAAAAACAAAAACAATGGCAATCACAGAAGGCAGGCATGATAGAGACATGATTGGAGCCGAGTATTATGTGAGGCACGCTGTGAGTCAAGTGTGAAGTGAGGATGAGGAGTCATGAAAATACAACTTGGCCATCTCTAATGTGTCAATAATCTCATTGTTTTAAATTTGAAATTAATTGGGCCTATTTTAAGTACCATTACGTTCATTTTGCGTTTTGTGTTAAAAATATTTAGCGACTGAATTTATTTACGAGGGAAAGGAAAACACTTCAGATAAAAGGGATATCAATATTAACTTAATGTTTCTTTTTACAATAATTATGTCAGCTTTCCTTCATTCAGAACAGTTGTTAATCTTTTTTCCTCGATTTCTACACATACTGAGAGTTCAGTGACATAAATTTCATATAAAGTCCTCATGCCTTTATAAAGCATTTTGCGCAAACCAGTGAACACAGCAAAGCAGGAAGTCAATTGTCAATTAACCCTGCTAAGGAATGCACTCCCCAGTGGATACAGGCATCCTCAAAATTTGTTCATCAAAATTCACCGAAGGTGCAGATTTAATATCCAATTTTTACACTCGATTGAAAAGCAAAAGAAAAAGTCTTTTTTTTCTGCTGGAAATATCACAGGACATGTGTAGCCTTTGCCAAAAGGGGGTTCCATTTAAAAAGAAATGGCACAGATTTTGCAGCAGTAAACCCCGTTAAAACAGAGTTAATAGACAATATTTAACGAGGTAGGACTGGGTTTCTGATAGTATAGAAATTTTATAGCCATTAACAGACACTTTCATAGCTTTCAAAGCGCAATTTATTTCTTCACAATTTCAAAAGATATATTTGTGTTTTTATAGGTGCCTTAACATCCACTTTTCTGTGTATGTATAATTTACCTGTTTTCCATCGATAACTTAATTTAACTTCAAAGCACTTGGATTTTTTTCACTTTCTGGTTTGCTGCTGATGAGAATACCTCAACGTAATTGGCTCTCCATTCCACTTGATAAGAGCACACACCCAACTTGGTGAAAGATGTTGCTAACTTGAAGTTGGGAGATCGGAAATCCATGCCACAGTGGACCACCGCACACTTCTGAATTACTTTCTTCAATGACAACCTTGGTGGACCTCCATCATGACATGATATTCCTTTAAATCTGGGATGGCAACATAGGTTTGTCGAAATTCTTTGTTGGAATTAGCATCCAGGAAAGGTTCTTAATCTTGCTGACTTGTCAGGAGTTGGATGTGAAAAAGTGGAGATCTTTGCTTCACACCTGCCTTTGACTGAATCTTTTTGGGAATGGATGGTTCCTATTATGCTGAGGGAAGGAGAGCAATGGCACACGAGTTAATGTTCAACCCTTCCCTCATTAGCCTGTTTGTTCAGTTTTTACATGAGTTTGTAGAACTAAAAGAATGAAAGTCTTCTTCACTCATGACCACTTACACAGTAATCAATAGATAATTAAACTATTAATGATTAACTAATTGCAGCTAATTGGTCTAAGAGATTGATGAAATAATAGCTCATTTAAGCCGAATCCTTCTGGCAAAGATGTTGAAATTTGTAAGAGCAGTTGGATTTGAATTCGCTTGCTGTTAGAAGATCCATAAGTGGCCAAATGACTTTTAACATCAACATGCCGGAAGCCGAGCGCCTAATCAATATTTCCTTTCTTTTTCTTTTATCTGGGCCTCGTCAGTGTTAACTGAACATCAAGGTGAACTCACGAAAAAACCGACAGAAACAGATGAATGTCTCAGTAATCAGACAACGTCATTTGAACCTGAAAGACGGAGTTCTTACACAACGGGTGAAGTAATTTGCATTGCCATTGTGACAGGATCTCTAAGTGTGGTAACCATCGTTGGGAACGTCCTCGTCATTATTTCCATCAAAATAAACAGGCATTTGCAAACTATTAACAACTACTTCATTTTCAGCTTAGCTTGCGCTGACATTACTGTTGGTGTAACCATGAATCTATTCACCATTTACACTCTCCTTGGCTACTGGCCTCTGGGTCCCGTGGTGTGTGATTTATGGCTTGCTATCGATTACGTTGTCACCAATGCCTCTTCCATGAATCTCCTTATCATTAGCTTTGACCGCTACTTCTGTGTGACCAAACCCCTTAGCTACCCCATAAGGAGGACACCAAAGGTTGCAGGAATGATGATCGTAGCTGCTTGGGTGCTGTCATTTCTCTTGTGGGTTCCTGCCATTCTCTTCTGGCAGTTTATCGTAGGGCAGAGAACAGTAAGTGAAGAAGCATGTTATATACAGTTCTTCTCCAATCCTGCTGTCACTTTTGGCACTTCAATTGCTGCCTTCTATCTCCCAGTCACTATCATGGTGATTTTGTTCATTTCAATATCACGTGCTAGCAAAAGTCGAATGAAGATGGATAAAAAGAAATGTTCTCAATCGAATAAGGAACCAGGTTCTCCCAGTCTGGAGGTGGGTAAGAGACAGATGTCGAGTCAGAAGAACATATCAAATGCTTCTGATGGGCTGCCACAAGTGAAAACGCGAAATGGTACAATAAATCATGAAATCAAAATTGATCATTCTGGTGAAAGAGTGGAAGCGGTCTGGAGTGAGTCAACTTCTTCCAGCACGATTTCATTAAACAGAAATGTGGAATGGTCTGTCCTTGAGAATGGAAATGCCAGCACTCGGATGGATAACAGCAAACTCTCTTATTTAAAGACGGCTAATACATCACAAGACAGTAACGACAATGGAACCCCACCAGGAATCATTGCAGACAGTAGTAGCAATAACGAGAAGGATAGAGAGATTACAGAAAGACAAAAAATTGATAAAACAATTCATAACACTTTTCAAAAGAGTAATGTAACTGTAACCAGAGGAAAGAAAGTGACAAGGACCATTCTGGCTTTTCTCCTGGCATTCATTGTCACTTGGAGTCCATTCTGTGTTATGCTGCTCATTCGCACGTTCTGTTCCTTTTGTATTCCAGGGAAAGTTTGGGATATCGGATATTGGATATTTTACATCAACAGCACTGTCAATCCAGCCTGCTATGCACTCTGTAATGCTACTTTCAAGAATACTTTCAAACACCTTCTCTTGTGCCAGCACAAGGACGTTGGTGCAAAAAGCTAAAAAAAAAACCACAAGAAAAATATTCTGAGCACTCCATGCAAAGTAATGATGGTGATTTTCAAATATATATATTTAAATCTATGGGGATGTGATGTGCTTTCTGCGTCAGAGAAGACTGAGTAGACCTTATAAATTGTCATTTTGCAAGCAACCTTTAATTTTATTCAATTAATTAGTAATACCTGTTATAAATATTTTTACGATTTGTGACTAAACTAAGAGATGAACTTGCCCAACATACAAATTGCATGAATATTTCGAGTAGCTTGTGAGATTGGTTACTATTAGTAGATAAATAATTGATCATCATGGTAAATGAAAGGAGAAGGAGATCATTATTTCCAACGTCATCCAATAAAAAGAAGTTAATAATCAGCTGAATTCCCTTACAAATTGAGCAGCGTATGTGGACAGCGGTTGTCACAGTTGGGCAAGTCGTTTTTTTACATAGGGTTATAGCCAAATCCACTTGGTTAGATCCTCTCTTTTTTAGATGAAGCAGACTCGAGGTGAGTGTCCATGTAGTCCCAAGAATTTAGTCTCCCCGCTGAATGAATAACAGTCAAAGAGCTGCATTTAGGACAGAACTAAGCGTAAAATAACTGAATATATTTATTTGAATAAGGCAATGCCTAAGGTTTTTTCCAGTGCACTCGCCTCTGTTAATATGCCTTACCAGATCTGCTTCAGTTGATTAGATTCCACTTTATTCATTGTTGTGAGAATAAACGTTTGCTGCAAGAAACCAATCCATGCCTTGAAGTCACTGCGGTTTGACCTGAAAATCTAGGAACTCTCAGAAATATATTTCAGGCTGATACGAACGCAACAAACTCATGCATCTCATGTGTTTTGATCTGTGTCATCATTGGACGAGAATTAGTAAGAACACATCCTTGACTTCAATGTTCGCTGAACAAGTAAAGCTCACTGCGTTTGTGGATTTCAGGCAGGTTCAATCAGATTACTTCGATTTTTCAAATCCCACATCTTCTCGTTTGGAGAACTTGCCTTCCTCAGTTTCCATGGCCCACTCACTTTCTGTGCATCTCGGCTCAATGCCATCCCTCAGACCGGCTTCATGTGAATCAAGTCAGAGGCTAATCTTTCAGGTTTTTCCAGGTACCCTTTCAATTTTGGTTCGTTTCTGCAAACTGAAAAGATCAAATTGACACATTGCAGATTGAGCCCCTGTACAATGCACTGTGTTGACGTTAATTTAAAAACGCCTTTTTGAGACACAATAGATACATCATTTCTCACACAATTGCACGATTGTCAGGTGTGGCCAGAACTGCTCGGAAACAATAAACGCTCTGCCTCAAATCAGTGATTTGGACCCATGACCCTGAAATGATTCCAACGTTATTATATCCAAATGGGATGAACTTTCCGAAGATATAATTTGCTGAATTTCCAAGTGAACGCGTTCGCTTCTCAAATGACTCAATTTTCCAAATATTGGTGTGCATACTTCAAGCTAACCAGATATGCCATCACCTCCAACCTCAGCCCCTGCTAAACCAGAAAACGCACTCTTCTGTACAAACAAAAAACAAACAATTTGTCTAATAATGTTGCTGACTCGCCATTATATTCCTCATTACCCCCTCGGGAGATACTGAACAGCATCTGTCTTATGCATTTAGTGTATTTCTAAAGGACAACGCAGAAACAATTATCAAAAGATTGTTTAGCAACAATGGGTGACAGAAAAATTGCCATTGGTATAATAGAATGAGAAACGTTTTGTGAGATTGAGTGTGCAGTTGGAGACACTTTATGCAATACTCTCCTATGGTGCAGAGGGGCGGGTAAATTGCCATGAACAAACAATCTGAGTAACTGATGCAAGAAGTGCGTTTGTTTTCTTCCAAAGAACACCAGCAGAAAAGGATAGGAAGGCCAACATTATCAGTGCACTCATATCTGAGAAAAACTGAGTAAACATGTAAGTCTGAAAGTGGGGTCTACAGTCACGTTGGAACACACCATAGCTGACTCTTCACACCCTGGAAACAACCGAAGTAGGAAAACTAGTTAAAGGAGGCAGCGTTACGAGCAATTTTCAGAATACACATTTAGGGACCAATGTTCGAAAAAGGAAACATGGAAAAGGCGATACCAGACTTAACTTGTATCCAACATTATGGAATACAAGATGAGTTTTGACCAGTGCCATTCGTTCACATGTTGAAGAGATTATTCTTTCCAGTCCTGGTTCTCTGCCTTGCTCTCATCAGGTGCATTAAAAAGCTCTTCCGCAGCATTTTGTTTCAATAACACCCATTTTCCTTCCTTATCTCAGACTTGGCCCTTGCAATCTAATTAAGTTGGTTTGTCATTTTTCCCATCATTTGAAAGAGCCTCTCCCTGTCCTGCTATACGAATAAACGAGATACAAAACCCTGATCTTTCATCTCCTTCCTTCCCACCACCAAAGGTCCCAAATGAATGAATGCAGTTGAAGCACTAACGTTTTTTTTATTTCTTCCAAATGGTCCATTATGTTCCCTGTTCACAATGTTGTCTCCATTCCATTGAAGGTATCAAATGCAGATTGAAATATTATTCCTGGACACTACTGTTCAGTCCTCAGTCTTTGTCCTCAGTCTTTGTCCTCAGCTCCCTGTTGCATTGACACTTTGCTTCTCACTCTATGCTGTCTAACCTCAATCTCCGACGTTAGTATACATTTAAGCTCAAATAAAAAATGCCATTTTATATTTGTTGAATATATAACTTTAAATCTTGCAAGATATTGTTTATATACATCATGGCGTAAGTACTGCTTCCATTCTCCTGGACAGTACATAAAGATATTGAAGGATGGTTGGCACAGCCCCTGAAAATGGAGGGGGTGTGGTTCTGTTCCTGGGGTGGGGATTGCCTCATGAGGTAGCTGGCTGTGAAAAGGTACACAGTCCTGGAATCCACTTTTGTCATAAATCTGGGAATAGCTGGACATGATTTCTGAGGTGTTACCAAATGGGTGGTGTCAAATGTGAACATCTAGGCCTCAAGTATTGAAGGTTCAGTAACCCCAATAATCACAGCCAACTTTCTTGAAGTAAGTACCTTTAACAGGATGGTTGTTTTGCTCATGCAGAGAAATGCTAATAATATAGCTTGAATTCCTGGAGCTTACAATGAAGACTATTAAGACTCAACTAATTGTTGTGGGTCTGGTTTCAAACGGAGGCCAGACCAGGTGAGGACAGCAGTCTATTTTCTTGAGGAAAGCAAATGAACCACATGTTTTTAATTCCAATAAATGACAACAGTTTCATGGTCACCATTGGATTTTTGATTTTTTTTATGTGATTGAATTGAAATTCACCGTCTGCTATGGAAGGATTCAAACCCTGAGAACATTAAGTTAATAAATGAATTCATCTTTTGTAACTTTGTATTTATGTCATGATTTTTAAAAATTCATTATTGAACAAGTCACTGCGTTATTTCTTGAAGTGTTTTAGCTCTTTCGTGCATTAAGATAGCCATAAATTATTGAATTGGTTCCTTGACTATTTCCTTGCATGCGATTATAAATTTCCTGTCTCTACTGAAATGAAACCACGTTGTTTTTGGTATTAATTTCCATTACAAATATTTAGCCAGAGGTCGCAGTACTTTTTTACGTTTTTGCTTTTTTTTTTATTGTTTTACTCTGTTATTATTTGAGAAAACCAGTGTCAATATATTCCTTAGGCAAAATTTGTTTGGTAACTTAGTATGACACTGCTTTTGATCAGATACAATCGTCATTGGCGACAGTTAGAAAACTTCCATTGTTGGCTTTCTGTTCGTTGTGAAAATGTATTTTATTCTTAGTTATGTATTAGTTCCTCAGATGTAAGCCATTGTTCGTCTACAAATAGGCATTCTATTGCATTTTCCTCATCAACTATGGCCAATATTCCCCTCTGATCTTCTTAGCGTAATTTATCTCGATTTAAGGCCGTGGTTTCTGATTTTACACTTAATATGACATTTCTCATGTTATGGTCGCACTTTCTGAAATTATCCTTTGCAAAAAAAAATCAGTTGCCCACTTTATGTTGCGTATCAGATGCAGTCTAAGATAGTCTTCTACCTAGATTATTTCCTAGTGGACAGCTCTAGAAAAATATTTCAAATACATTTGAAGAATAGTACAAATGCGCAAATAGCATTCGTATTAATTATGTTCAGCTGGTTCATATATCAATTGAAATCGTCCATAATTATTATGTCTTCCCGTCAAAAGCTCCTCTAATTTCCAAAATTCAATTTACTTCCTTGGCATTGTTTTAAACCCTTAAATCAACAGAGCTATCCCAACAAAATTTTCTACCTTACCATCATTCCTTAATATCGCTAACATAGAGAGTCCAGTCTGAGCATTTTTGTTTTTGCCTCCACTGTATTATAACTACCATATAATGCTTACGAATTCATATATAAGTTGATAATTTATGCCTGTATTGCAAGTGTACAAATTCCTTAATTCACTTTTGTTTTAATAGACATTTCAGTTTTCATTCACTGTATTTCCTGCTGTACGCTGGTCATTATTTTATTGTTACCTTAATTCATTAACGTTTCCTATCCCTTCAGCTTACTGAACAATACATATATGCTCCGTTGTCCCCCTATACAGTTAAAGGTGTTGTATCCTACAATTTAAATTATTTACCCAGAACACAGACTCCAGCACTGTTTAGTAGAAACCCATCACAGCAGTATAGCCCCATTATTTTCCAGTAATCATGTCAAGTTATCACAAACTAGGAATGGGTATTTCCATAGCAGCCATTGAGCAGTTTTATGCTGATTTCCGTACCATGACAAGACTTAGAAAAAGTTAACCTCCGATTAAACTCTAAAATAAACACAGGAAATGTATAATCAGTAACATCCAAGCAATTATTTTTTCACCATTCTGTTTCTTGCAGTGAATTTAGTGGCAATTGTCATCCTATATTCGAGGGATTGTGGCGTCTCCACTTGTACCACGTATTACCTCATGGCTGTGGCAACAGCAGATCTATTGGTCATCATCTTTTCTATCATATTGCATCAGCTCATGTCTTATTACTTCCCAGTATCTTTTCTGGAGATCACTCCTGTGTGTAATATTATACTTATCCGTCTTTGCATAGGCACTGAATGTTCTGTCTGGTTTGCTGTAGTTTTCTCATTTGATCGATTTGTAGCCATTTTCTGACAGAAGTTAAAAATGAAGTATTGCTCTGGCAAAACTACAGTTGTGGTTCTATCAATCACCTTCATTCTTATCTGTTTCAAAAATGTCCCATTCTATTTCATACTTGAACCTCAAGAGATCGTTGATGGTGTTCCTTGGTTTTGTAAGGAAAAGACAAGCTATTACACAAATCCTGCATGGGTGTCATTTGATTGGTTTGATAAGATTTTCACACCATTGATCCCATATGCTTCAATTCTGATCATCAATGTGCTCACAATCAGACACATTTTTATGATGAGTTGCATCTGCAAGCGACTCAGGCATCAGAGTACTGGAGGAAACTACAGTGACACGGAGATTGAGCCGAAGGAATTTTGCAGTTTTATTTTTCACAATATCAGGTAGTTTCATTTTCCTTTGGCTTTTATTTGTGATACACTTCTTATGTTGTACCTTTGCAGGAAATATTTCTGAAAATTACAATGATTCCTTAAACATCGTTGCAGACGTTGGTGTCACATTGGCAGATTTAAATCGCTGCACACATGCATTTATTTATGTTGCCACTCAATCCAATTTCAGGGAGCAGTTCAAGAGTGCTGTGAAATCTTCATGTGCATTAATGTTTCACTTTTTTTAACAAGAGCTGGGAGCCCCATGTTTCCAGTAACATTCATCCTCATATAACTAGAAGTTTCCATAGGTAGAACACGAGCAGTGGTAGTGGAGTGGGGACTGCGAGGAAGGATTCTGGTCAGGTATCCTGAGTAGTGGGAATTTTGGAAGGGAGAGTCTGAGCTCACATTGAAGAAGATAGTGTAAATGAGTCACTGCAGCCGTACCTCCTTGCTTATTATTTCTCTTCTCCTTGTCTCTCATTTCTGTTCATTTACGTCAATAATTTGTGTTTCTTTCACATTAATTCATACGATAATTGATTGCATGCACGTCAATTCCATTCTTTCATTTGTATTTGGTAGCGCTGGCGTGTGAAAGTCCTGAGCCCATAGGATTTGACAAAGTTGCATAAATCAACCCCCCTCCCCTTTTATCTCTCGCATCCCCAAACCCCATCCCCTTTCTCTTAATCACTTTCCATCTATCTATTTGTCTTCTCTTTCACGTTTTCACGTATTGGGGAACCAGGAGCATTGTCAGTACTTTACCATCTTCAGCAGTGGCACTGCCAATTGAGAACTCTTGGCTTCAGTAGGCTTGCAGCTAGGACTCGGGAATTCTTTGCTGTCGGCTGTGGATGAGCTTGATGCTGACAGCAGCACTGTGGAAGTCCGAGACCGGGGGTAGATAGGTCATCAGCTGTAGTAGTGCTTGATGCTCAGTGAGTCATTGTCTACACTGAATGCGGTTATGTCCTTTAGGCAGTATATGTTTGATTTCGTCGCAAACAACTTTAAACACATCTGATTGATGACTCGATTACCACGTTTTTTTCCTACAAAGCATCCTTGGAAGTCAAAATTTCTCCCATCTCTTACCAACAAATCTAACATTTAGTGTTAAAGGTCGATTAATAAATCCAGAATCTCTCACAAGAGAATATATGCTTAGCACATTCTTATCAAAGCCATTCAGAATTTACATGGTTTGACGAAGTAACCAGTGACTCATCTATACTCCAATGAAGTTAATTCCATTTACTCTCAACTTTCCTTTCAGAAAACATATTTGTACCAGATATTAATCTACTAAATGACATTTGAATAGTCGTCCAATGCAGTTAATTCCTTTGTTCGATAAAGTTTCGAAGTTGAAGGCATCTGCTGTACCTTTAAGACGGAGTGAATGCTATTTTACACTGAAAACTCACATCAACTGTAATGTGATTAGCTGACAGTCTCAGGGCGTAGTCTAAAATTGAAAACGTGTGCGTTTCCTCCGGGTGCTCCAGTTTTTTCACACAGTCCTAAGATGTGCAGGTTAGGTGAATTGGACATGTTAATTTGCCTGTAGCGTTAGGTGGATTAGTCACGGATAAAAATAGTAGGTGAGTTTCTCTTCAGAGGGTCGGTGTGGACTTATTGGGCGGAAGGGTCTGTTTCCACACTGTAGGTAATCTAGATAACAGTTGGCTGTGAAGTAGATAGGTGAGTTGGTTGCTGTTTTGATAACAATTCAAATTTAATCAATCATTTTTAAAAAAGCCCAATGACATTAAAACTCAAACGAGTTTGAATTTATTGTTTATGCCAATCTCGAAACATTGAGACATTTGGAATAGAAATGGAAAGCCATTTTGAGAGTTTCATAGAACATAGAACGTAGAACATAGCACATAGAAAAATACAGCGCAGTACAGGCCCTTCGGCCCTCGATGTTGCGCCGACCAAAGCCTACCTAACCTACATTAGCCCAATAACCTCCATATGCTTATGCAATGCCCACATGAATGACCATAAAGAGGGAGAGTCCACCACTGATACTGGCAGGGCATTCCATGAACTCACAACCCACTGAGTAAAGAATCTACCCCTAACATCTGTCCTATACCAACCCCCCCACTTAATGTAAAGCTGTGTCCCCTAGTAACAGCTGACGCCATACGCGGAATAAGGTTCTCAATGTCAACCCTATCTAAACCCCTAAAAGTGTAGCTGCCATCGACAGAGTAACTGCCAACAAAACACTCTCTATCAAGGGTACATATGTTGATATGAAACATCTTTTCAATGAAAGAAGAGGACCCGGGGGAATGTTAGCCAGAAGCAGATGGACACCGAAGAGGACAGCTGCTATGCGGATTTGAAATAAAGTTGATGTAATTTTAATAACTGGTTTTATTGTTATTGTATATTGGACAATCAGCAATTAAGAGAAAGGGGGCCAAAAGTTGTAAGTAAATGTCCACTTGAAGAGTTGAGAAATAACTTGATGTTTTTTTTTCTTTATATCGGGGCATTTGAGAGTTCTCTGTCACTCACATTTTCACAGATAACAGGCGAGGTGAGGTTTTCTGGGTGTCTGGTTTAATTAACTGAATGTTTGCCACCGTGTCATCACAATTTGGGATCTGGAGTCCAGGTTTGATCAATTGCCGATTGGTGCACTGGATTTTTAGAAAAAACGTAGGTGAGACAATTTGCTCAACTGCTGTTATTTGTGGTTGGTTAAATTAATAGTGAGTGAGATGGCTCTTAATATTGTGAAAGAGGTTCTGGGGTTTGAAGATAATTCCCGAATTTTCCAAGGAAGTTTAGAAAGACAGACGGAGGCCATACTTTTACAACAAACAAAGTGGTTATAACTGTCTCTAACCAGGGACAAAAAGTAAAGCAGTTACTGTAACGAAGTTATTAAAGCACTTAGGTTTGTCGGTGAACCAGATTAGTGCAGCACAGTTGGAAAAACCTAAATCTCAATCGAGAAAAATGGTGTTAGAAGATAAAGAAAGGGGAAGAATAGCTTGCTAGAAGAGAAGAAAAGGAAAGAGAGAGAGAGAGAGAGAGAGAGAGAGAATGAGTGAGAGAAGAAAGAGAGAAATAATAGAGACAGAGAGAGATGAAAAAGAAGGGGAGACAGTGGGAAGAGAGAGAGTGAAGCTTCTTAGCTGAGCAAAGAGTGAGAAGAAAGAGAAATAAAAAAGAGAGAGAATTTGAACTTCCGAAGATGTGACTTAGTCAGCAAAGTAAAGTTCACAGAGTTGAGATGAAGAGAGAAGGGAGTGATATATACAACTATGTTAAAACATGTTCGCATATTGAAGAGAAAGAAATTGAAGCCTTCTTCATTTCATTTGAAAAATCAATTAGGCATTTGGTGTGGTCAGAAAACTTGTGGGTAGTGCTCGTTCAGACTAAACTGGCACGCGGTGCTCGTGAGGTATTCGCAACACTGCCAGATAAGAGATCAGGAGATTATGCAGATATCAAACAGGCTGTTTCGAGAACTTATGAATTGGTACCAGAACCGTATCGACAGCGGAACAGAAATAAAAAGAAGCAACAAGTTCAGACGTATGTTGAGTTCGAAAGAATTAAACATAGTAACTTTAATAGATGAGTGCAGGCCTTAAAAATAAATAAGACCGAAGAGGCTCTTGGAGAGAATTTCTGTTGGAGGAGGTTAAAAACTTACTTCCAGGTATAATAAAAATTGCTTTGGATTAACAGCAAGTTCAAAAAAGTGAAGAGTACCAGAGATGAAAGAATATGCACTTTTGCTTAAGGTCATGTTTAGGTTCTAACAAGAACTTCATCCTGTGAGAGACAGAAATTGGGAGAAGGGGAGATCCTTCCCCACAAGACCAACAGTAGAGCACATTATTAAGTGTTTACTACACGTTAAAAAAGAACCCCAACAGGGTGAAAAGGAGGAGAAAGGCCTCAGGTGTTTCACTGTCATGGAATGGTATACAGAAAATTGTAGTGCCAGTGGTGTAAGAAGTGTATGGGGAAAGGTGTTTGCACTGTCAGAAAGTGGGATGTATAACGTCACAGTACTGGTCGTTAAAGAAAGGCAGGGACTGGGTATGGAGTTAGTACCTGATCTCTACAAGACATCACCTTCGTGGGTACAGATTACTTAGAAATAACAGGGGGATAAGCTGCAATTTTGAGAGATTCAGGATACAATAAGTCTCTAATGGTAAGTGAGTAACTTATTTACATTCATTCTGAGCTGTTACCCGAGAGAGTGGTAATTTGTGGGACAGAGAGGCAGACATGTCGCGTTCCACTATATAAAATCA
The DNA here is from genome assembly GCF_020745735.1 of Hemiscyllium ocellatum. Lineage (NCBI taxonomy): Eukaryota > Metazoa > Chordata > Chondrichthyes > Orectolobiformes > Hemiscylliidae > Hemiscyllium > Hemiscyllium ocellatum. The sequence continues at coordinate 28,975,115 of NC_083435.1, read as the reverse complement.
GATTGAAGAGCCAACTCAAGACTGGGGAAGCAACAGTGGAATTGTTTAACAGAGTGTCAGTTCCAGGTATAGAAATTGTTCTTGGGAAACATTTAGCAGCAAGGAAGGTGCGATTGACACCCCAGTTGTGGAGAAGACAAAGGAATACCAGAGAACTGAGGAGTTAAAAGAAAAAATATGCTGGAATTTCTCTCGTCTGCGTAGTGACACGATCCTCCTTTATATGTCACATCACGAAGCAAAAATTAAAGAGAATGATGAAGGAGTTGAAGTTCAGTTAGTGGTCACCCTGTTTGAAGTAATGATACAGGAAGAATGGTCAGGCAGAAGTAGTTAGTCCTGAAAGGCCAATGCACTTCCAACAGAAAGACGAGACAATGGAAGATATATATTGATGTATACACAGAAAAGGTGTCAGAATGTATTCTGAGCGTTATTATATTAAAAATAGAATCCGAAGATGTAAATAGAGGCCATGACTGGTTAGCATGGAGGAGAAATGGGCGGAAGAGCACCAGATTATGTTGCCAGGGGCATCAGTAGGAGGTCACCTCGGTTTGAGGAAGACTCAGGTTAATTTGCAAAGACTTTCTGGCCTAGGATGACAAGGATTTGGTTAACTTTTCCAGTGCATATCGTACATGCCAAGTGGTAGCTGACGCAGAAGCAGTAATAAAATCAGCACCTTTGTTGCCAATTCCCACAAAAGAAGAAATGTTCGTGTGGGTTATGTTTGACTGTGAATGTCCCCATCTTCACACTAAAATTTGGAACAATGCTTCCAAACCAGCATGGATGTATCTTCAGATTTGTGGAGGCAAATCCATTATATAGTATTTAGTGAAAAAGATGGTAGTGGAGTTAGCAGTTTGTTTTTTATTTCGCGTGTTATGTGCTACCAAGACAGATTCAATCAGACCAGAGTCTAACTTCACTACTAGGCTATTTAAGAATGTGATGGATATCTTAGGCATACAGCACTTTTAAATTAAATGAGTACCATTCTGAATCGCAGGGAGCTTTTGAATGATGGCATCGGACCAAGAAGAACATGTAAATAGCGTACTGTCAGGGCAATCCAAATGATTGGGATAAAGGGTTCTCATTCGTATTGCTTGCCATTAGAGATTCACAAAGCGAATCTACTTAGTTCACTCCCTTTGAGTTTAATGTTCGGACATGAATTGAGAAGTCCATTAAAATTAATTAAAGAGAAGTTGACAAGACTGAAGTCGGAGATCTCATACTTGAAATATGAATCTGAGGTGAGGGAGAGATTAAATCAGGTGGGTCAATTATCTAAATAGCATCTGAATAGGGCACAGCATACACGCGAAGTTAGCAAATAACAATTCTAAAATTCGGACGTTTTCCCGTGGGGATGACGTGTTAGTATTATTCATAGTGGTAGGAGATCCATTTACAGCCAGGTTTTGTAGTCCCTATCAAATTGAGAAAAAAGTTAACTCATGTTTGTATCTGGTAAAGTTGTCAAATAGGCAAAAAAAAAAACCTGTGTTGGGAATGTCATGTGAATCCATTGAAACCTTGTCATAATAGATTAGATTAGATTACTTAGTGTGGAAACAGGCCCTTCGGCCCAACAAGTCCACACCGACCCGCCGAAGCGCAACCCACCCATACCCCTACATTTACCCCTTACCTAACACTACGGGCAATTTAGCGTGGCCAATTCACCTGACCCGCACATCTTTGGACTGTGGGAGGAAACCGGAGCACCCGGAGGAAACCCACGCAGACACGGGGAGAACGTGCAAACGAGGGAACTTCACCAACAGGTGTAAGTTACTGCCACATAATGTGAGGAATCAAATCCAGATGTAACATCGTTTGATGAGCCTCAAAATATGTTAAACAATGAGGGAGTCCTTGATGAGCAGAATAGGTAAGTGAACTATCTGACTCAGGAACAAAGAACCCAGTTGAAAGGTTTGTTCCAGCAATATGAGGACATATGCAGGAAAAATATTGGGCGAGCTAATGCTATTATGCCTGAGCTGGAAGTAGGGAATGTTGTTCTGATAAAAAAAATTGCTACAGACTTAATCCATTCAAAGGCACATAGCTCCAGAAAGAAGTAGATGCAATACTCAACTATGATGTCATCGGGGAGGAGAAAGTGAAGACTTCAGGTGTTGGAGATCATAGAAGAGAGTGGGATGCTGGAAAGCACAGCACGTTAGGCATCAACCGAAGAGTAGGAGAATCGACATTTCTGGAAAATGCCCTTCATCAGGAAGACATCATTGAACTGAGACAGAGCGACTTGGGTTCGTTGATTATGTTAGTTCCAAAACCTGATGGGTCTCAATGATTTTGTGTAGAGTATTGAAATGTCAATGTGATAACAACATTTAACTCACATCCAATACCAGAATTGAAGGATTTTACAGAGAATGTTGGATAAGCCAGTTACATCACAAAGTTGGACTTACTGCGTAGTTGTTGGCACGTAACTTTATCAGAGAAAATAAAATAAGTTTTTGCCATTCAGTTTGCTGTCCAGTCTATCTGGATTATGTATTGATCTTTAGGGAGTCATTGAAAGGTCATATAGTACAGTTAGCAGAGCTCTGTAAACGATTAAGTGAAGCAAAACTGGTTATAAACTTAAAAAAAACAGAATTTGTGAAGGCAGTGGTGATCATTTTTGGGACATTACATCTAGCATGAAAGGTTGACCCCAAGGAAAGCAACAAAGAAGGCCATCGAGGAACTTCCATGACCAAACTCAAAGAAAGAAGTGCTTCGAATTTTGGGACGAAGCAGATTGTAATGGACATGTGTTCAAAATTTCAACAGCGCAGTGGCAGCACTAAACAATAGCACAAAATTTTAGTAGACAGAACAATGCTGGCAGGAATTTTAGATTTAAAAACAGTTTTAGCCACTGCACTAGCTTCAGCTACGTCGTTTTTTTAAAATCCCTCAAAGTTGCAATCGATGTTAGCGATATGGCAGTTGGAGCGTTGCTACTTCAGGAAGATGATGATCGAACTGAACGGCAAATTGGCTACTTTCCAAAGAAACTCAAAACCCACCAGAAAAAAATATAGAGTTTGGTACTGGGCTTACAAAATTTTGATATTCATGTTATGAACAAGGTGTCAGAGAGAGTTGTGACCACAATCATAATCCTCTAACATTTTTGGAACAAATGAAAAAAGGATATGAGTTTATTTCGTTGGAGTCTTTGTGACATGTATTAATTTACAAATTGGACATGCTGCCGGTCTTAAAAACGCAATAGCAGATGTGTTAGCGCGGACTTTGACACAGATAACAATGTTATATATAAATATGTATGCAGAAATTAATATGAACTTACAACAATGTCATATGTATTTCATTATAATGGCAATCAGAATTAGAAAATAAAGAATGGAGCCATCTTTTATTATGAAGGGGGAGGCGTGATGAAGTTGAAGTCAAGTACTCTGCCTTTAAGAGCCAGTGAATGCTGTTTTGCACTGAGAGCTTAAAATCACCTTTCATATGTCTAGCTGGCTGTTTCAGAGTGTGCTGGAAAATTAAAATATGTATCAGTTCGTTTGAAAGTAGCTACCTTAGTTATTGTTGTTTTGATAGCAATTCGAATTTATCTAATCAGTTGAAATTATGCACCAGGCTACTATAATTCGATCGAGTTTCTTTTTTTGCCAACCTCGAACCAATGAGTTAATCCAATGTTTGTGGTATAAAGGGGGTAGGCATTTTGTAAGTCTCAGAGAGAACGGACATTGACAGAGTATCTGCCAGGAAAACACACTTTCAAAGGACCTTTTTTTTATATGGAACATCTTCACAGTAAAAAGAATGAAGAGAACCCAGGGAAATCTTCAGCAAGAATAAGATGACGACAGCCACTGTGTGGTTTTGAAATCAAGTTGATATAATTTTAATATCTTTTGTTTTGTTGAGACTGTATGTTGTCATAAAGCTGGAGGCAAATAATTAGCAGCAAAGAGAAAAGGGAGTTATAAATAGCTATTGTTTAATGTTCACTTTTTGAGTTAAGGAATAAATTTATATTATTTTCTTTAACTATTGGAATTTTGGAGTTCTCAATCACTCATATTTTAACAGATTACGAGGAGAGGTGAGGTTTTCTGAGTGCTTGTTTTACTTGAGAGAATGATTCACCATGGTGTCTTAACAATAAGAAGATGAAACTTTTTGAAAGTATTCAAGATGTGGTCTCATTAATTGCCTCCGAAACGGGATCATAACATCCTTCCTTTTATCTTCAATTCATCTTGTGATGGAGGGTGTGATACGAGATGACAGACTTGGACCATGGTGATGTAAGATGCAACGTTCAATACCTCAGCTTGTTAGCTGCTAGTTTGGCCATGTCTCAGTCCGTCCCAGTTTTCTATCACAGTTGGCATTGTGATGAGATCTCTCTTTGCATACTCAATCCCTCACTTCTGTAAATCTGCCAATGCCAGTTCTTTCACATGAGACAAACAGAAATCCTGACCATGCCACCCTTTCAGTATCTACTTCATCGGCATTGAATAGAAGAACTGAGGAATTTAAAGCGAAGGTAAGAAAATCAAGTTCCCCAAGCAGACCGTGAGCTGTGACCTTCTTGAACAGCAGCAAAAGCCCTAGATGTGAAATGGTTCCTCATCATTCTATTAATGATATTGGTTGTTGAAGGTGCAGTTATCTAATGCTTTAAAGTAATAAATCTTCGATTCAACATCCAGAATGGATTACTTCACATGAAAAAAAAAGAACTTTAAATGGGAAACAAAGGCAACTGAGTCAAAGCTTGCCAAATGAGCTAAAGTGCCAACGTCAAATTAAAGGATGAGTGGGTGAGAGAACGAGAGAGGCAATTACAAAGTCAGGAATGCAGAGGAACAGACAGAGATGTACAGATGGGACGGATCAGGAAGAGTTCCAAACCTTTGAATCCAGGTAGCTAAATGCTCAAACTAATCCAACACTGAATTGCACTTTCCATCAAATACTGTAGCTTGAAAGAACACATCGGAATCTGGGTAACCCGCAGCGAATAATTAAACTCCTATCCCTCCAAAGTCTGTTCACCACCTACAGGACACAAGTTAGAATTGTGATGGAATGTGCTTCAGCTGCCTGAATGGATATGGCTTCACCAACACTCGAGAACCTTGGTATCAAACAGAATAAAGCATTCCACATGATTAACATGCCATCCATCACCTTTGACACTCAGTCTGCACCTTACAGAACTTCAGAGTCAGCACGTCTGCCAACTTTAAGATGCGGCTGAGGAACTCCCCCGAGCTCTGTTAGGAACAGTTAATTCCTGACCTTTATCAGCTACAAAGACAGTGACAAAAGATGCGGGCGAGCACCACAATTGCTGGTTTCTGCCAAATCATACTGCATCCCATTTTAGATAGATATCACTTTTCATTATTATGACTGTATTCAAATGCTAGAGTTCCTTTTCCTCACAACACTGTGGGTGACAATATGGTGGCAGGTACTGCAGAGACTAGAGGAATTTAAAGATTGGGAGAGATGGAAAGAAGAAGTGAAGTTCGACACAAGTCGGGGTGGGGGGTATATCTGGCAATGTTGTAGCGGCAGGAAGGATTGTTGGGAACAGTTAACAAAGGGAATTAATTGTGAACAAATAAAACAAAGTACTGCAGATGCTAGATATCTAAAATAGAAATTGCTGACAAAACACAGCGGGTCTGACATGTTACAGACCAGACCAGACTCCCTCAAAATATTTCAAAAAGGCAGTCCAGACCCGAAAATTTCCCATTGTTTCATGGAGGTGTTGAGTGGTGTAGCTGGCCCAACACTCAATTTTAAACAAAACAGAATTTATTTGTACACGAACAAAGGAAACTAAAATTCACAATAACTTGAAAACACAACCAACACCAAATGCAATTTATATTATACAATTCTAAATAGTTTCAATATCCCCACAAACACCGCCTTGACAAAAAATATCCAATATAGATTCTTCCAGGAGAGATGACAGAGAAGTGAGGATCAGCATGGAGCTGTTTCTTTTCCAGCAGATGTTTCTCTGAGTTCCCAACTGAAACCTGACAAGCAGCTGCAAGCAAAAAAACTGTATGATAAAACCAAACCAAAGCCTGAGCTTGGAGAACTGTACAGTCTCCTTTTATTGTAGGATTTAAAAAAAAATACTGAAAAGCGACATCAAGTAGATTACAAACACATACCTGCTTTAAGATCCCTCTGAAAAAAAACAAGGATAACAAGCTTGTTAAAGGAGAAGCATGGTCACACCTCAGCCGTTAAACAAAAACCATCAATATCTGAAGATGACATCATTTTAAAACTAAATGAACTTAAAATGTTAGTACACGATAACAAATATATACACACTCTGTTTACGATAAATATGCAAACATGCACATTTACATTCAGTTTCAGTCAATTCTTTCCTGCCACTGAACGCCTCTATTTCTCATTCAACTGTCAACAACGCATCGACAATCATGTTTTCTCGTCTGCCACATGCATAATTTTCAAATTGAATGGTTGTAACAACAAGCTCCACCGAAACTGTCTGGAATATTTGTTCTTAAGTTTCTCCACAAACGTAAATGTGTTCTGGTCAATGTACATGATTGTCTAAAAAATATTAGAGTTGGCATTAATGTCGAAATGTTTGAACACCAATACCAAGCTCAACTGTCAAATATTTGTGCTGATAAATTCTCACTTTTCCTATGGAAGTACATGAATCCTCTTCCTATCTTCTCGTCGTCTTCCTGTAAGAAACACACGTTACTCGCATTGAAAGTCACCTTGAATGGCTTTGAGAAATTTGCAGCTCTGGCAGCATCCGAGGAGCAGCGAAATCGGCGTTTTGGGCAAAAGCCGTTCATCCCCTCCCCCCACCTTGTCTCAGTCCCAACCCTCGAACTCAGCACCACCTTCCTAACCTGCAATATTCTTCCTGACCTCCCCGCCCCGACTCCGGGCTATCACCCTCACCTTAACCTCCTTCCACCTATCGCATTTCCAACGCCCCTCCCCCACGTCCCTCCTCTCGACCTTTTATCTTAGCCTGCTGGACACACTTTCCTCATTCCTGAAGAAGGGCTTATCCCGAAACGTCGAATTCTCTATTCTTGAGATGCTGCCTGGCCTGCTGTGCTTTGACCAGCAACACATTTGCAGCTCTGATCTCCAGCATCTGCAGACCTCATTTTTTACTTGAGAAATTAAGGTGTGGCTAATTCTGGGGAAGAGGTTAACACAACTTTCAGGCTATCATATACTTTCTGACAGTTTGCTATTCACTGAAGTCATCAAGTAGATTACCCACACGTATTTGATTTTGTGACCCCTCAGAAAAAAATCAAGGATAACATAAGCCTGTTAAAGAAGACATTGTTATGATTATTCAAACTCCTTATGCGCATAACGCTCTAAAGTTGGCACAGGTTCAAAAGAAGATTGAATGCATGCTCAAGACGTCATGATCGAAGTTATTTACAGCGACTGGAACTCATTCATAGTAACTTTGCCAAAATGGCATTGTATCCAACGGATATGTGGGGACTATTGCAAAGTCAATGCAGTTACAAAGACTGATGCATATCTGATTCCACAATTAGCAAATTGTATTGAAAAGACGCGACAAGTAACTTGCATTTCTAAGTTGAACTTGCACAGAAGATACTGATAGATGCCTTTGTCCAAAGATCAAAATTATTTTTGGCTTCTGTAATGCTGAATGTACTGCGTAATTTTAATTCATGTCATTTTATATTAAAAATACGCCAGCCACATTTCAATGACTGAGAAATAAAGATTATTTTTTCCAGTTTACCTAATTGTCTTGCTTTTCTTTAGTAACTTAGTGAGTGGAGCAGCCGTCCAAATTCATCCGATGCCAAAACAGATAGCTCTCTTTTGTCGATGACATGGAAGACTTCCCAGTTGTCTTTGTTTTTACATTCTGTGGGGCGAATTTGTCCATGTCCAATAACATGGTGCAGGAAGGTGTCATGAGCTTTGGCAAATTCCCATTTAGCCAGGGTTATCACAAAGCCTGCCTCCGGAAGTTGATCAAACAATTCTGCTAAATGTTGCCAAAACACCTTACATCTGTGTTTAAAAATCAATATATCATCCATATATAACAAACCATTGGATTGTGCGTGATAGGGGGTGAATTGAATTGTTTTATCCATAATCTGTCCATCATTTCCTTGAATAATTTTGACGTAAAGATTGACACTTGATTTGATTATACATCTGTGGATAGTCCATATTCATTGAAAAATCTGAGTAACTCCTCTGCAGTCCTTTTTGCTGTGATATTGTGCAATGGAATGGTCTCTGCATATCTAGTGGGCCTATCGAGTATTATTAACAAACACTGATTCTCACTTTTTTTGTTGTTTTAGGTAAGCGTCCTATGCAATCAATTAAGACTTTTGTAAAAAGGTTCCTCAACTGTAGGAATAGGTATTAAGGGTTCACGGATTATTACTGCCTGTGGCGTTCGGATTACCTGATATGTATGACATGCCTGACAAAATTCAATTACATCCTTTTGCAATCCAGGCCAGTAAAGATGTTTTTGCATTTTTGCTTGAGTTTATCTTATCCGTAAATGAATGCCTACCTGCACGTAATGTGCCATCCACAACAGATCTTTTCTAAAAGTCACTGGTAATACGATTTGATAAACTTCTGCTTGAATGTCTCGTGGTCTCAATTTCCTAATTAAAACATTATATTTTAACATAATCAGTATTCAGATATAGACTCTTTTTTCCGTTTTTTTCATGCAATTTCTTTAGTGTCTCGCCATTGTTTTTTTTAACTCAGTTAATTTCTCCGAACTAACGATTTCTGTTATCTACTATCTGCTATCTGATCAAACAGGGTCTCTGCTTGTACAACTTCAACTTTCTTCTCTGAATTTTTGGATCTCTGCTGTTTCAACTGGTGACATTGCGACCTTGTTACCACAAACTGAGGAAAACTCCAGGGTGTGTATCATGCAATAGTTCAGTTTCCTGAGTTTCCACTGGCATTTCATCCACAGTAGGTAGCACTCCTACCTGTGAACCAGCTATATCGTTTCCAAGAGCAAATTGCTTTATTCTTGCTGAGTTTTTCCAGTAATCCTTCCATGATTTCTGCACTCTTTGCTGGACAATCTAGCCTCACTTTCCACAACTGAGCACTTCTTGTCCCAACATGAATTCCCATTACTAGTACCTTGTCTGGTTACAGTCAATCATAGGTAAATATCTCCCCATCTTTCAACATCAAAGTCGGAGTGGATCCCGTACCTCTAAATATCGAAACCTCTTTACCTGCTGCCCCTGGCCTTACCAATGCATATATATGTTTTACGAAGATCTGATGTTTCCTTGTTCACCAACTTTCAACCAATTTGCTCATTTAGGTACAGCTTTCTAATCTCCACTGCGTTTATTGTCACCACTCAATCAAAATTCGCTGTTTTATCCTGTTTTCCTACAACTTGCCTCGCAGCGCTTTTCCTAACTCACCAACACTGTGTTTCCATGTGGTCTAATTTATTGACTGAAAAAGCCAGAGCTTTTTAACTTTTCTTTCCACTTCATGGTTTTCATTTTTACCTTGTGGTAAGATATCCTTGTGATCTTTCCCAAGATCTGTCTTCTCTTTTCTATGTGAGGATTTCTCTTTCCCCATTTGCTTTCCCTCATGGATTGATTTTGATATTGGACGCATAAATTTGACTTATTGAACAACACAAAATCACCAGCCAATTCAGATTTTAATCTTTCCATTTCGACTTTCGACTCTTCCACTCAAATTATCACTATTTCAGGGACTGAATGTTTGAGTTCCTCCAAAATAATTGTCTCTCCAACAGCGTGATACATTTACTCTATTTTCATGCTGTTATCTACTGATAAGAATTACTTTATTAGATCTTTTAAATTCAATCTAATTTTGACCACTTTCTTCCCCTTTCCCTTAAGTTCCTGAAACTTTGTCTGCAGTTTCCTGACACAATCTCGCACGCACTTAAAATGACTGCATTCATCTCCTCAGATGCCTTCGCTGATGTTGAAGCAAACACCTTACAGCTCTTCATAAGTTTTGTTTGGTTCAATATGGTCACTGGCCACTACATTTGCTGAGCTACCATTTTAAATGATATGATAAAAGCCTCCACATCCTTCTCATCAAATTTAGGCAATGTGTGAATATATTTAAGCGATCCTGACAAGGACTTTGGCTACTGTGAGCATGTTCATTCTCACTCTCTTCGTCACTGTGCTTACCTTCAGTCTTTGTCCTCAACCTTTAAGTTGTCCTTCTTGTTATTTTGCCCTTTCCTCCTGTTTAACCTCTAACTCAAGCTGCTTCGTTTTCAATTTAATGTTAGGCATCTCTAAACATTCTAATAGTGTTTATAGCAAATTTTAGCACTGAGCCAAGGCTGTAAGTATCTCACTTTTTTTTCACGGAAGGTGGCAGCTCCAACTCCAGACTGTCTGCTAATTACAGTACCGCGGCCTTATTCACCTTTTCTAAGACCCCCCCAAAGTCACATCTTCAACCCCAGAAAACTCTTGGTTACTGAAAGAGCCATTGCTTTCCCAAGCTCTGTTTAAATCACTCAAATGCAAAACCCACAACAAAGGAAACTAATATCTAACACAACCTATGTTTGTGACCAACAACCCTTATCCCAAAAGAGAACTGCAGAACAAATCGCACAAACAGCCAACATTCTGTTATAAGACCATAAGACATAAGAGTGGAAGTCAGGCCATTCGGCCCATCGAGTCCATTCCGCCATTCAATCATGGCTGATGGGAATTTGAACTTACCAGCGTTCTCCCCGTAGCCCTTAATTCTTCGAGACAACAAGAATCTCTCAATCTCGGCCTTGAAGACAGTTAGCGTCCCAGCCTCCACTGCACTCCGTGGCAATGAATTCCACAGGCCCACCACTCTCTGGCTGAAGAAATGTCTCCGCATTTCTGTTCTGAATTGACCCCCTCTAATTCTAAGGCTGTGTCCACGGGTCCTAGTCTCCTCGCCTAACGGAAACAATTTCCTAGCGTCCACCCTTTCCAAGCCATGTATTATCTTATACGTCTCTATTAAGTCTCCCCTTAATCTTCTAAACTCCAATGAATACAATTCCAGGATCCCCAGCCGTTCCTCATATGTTAGACCTGCCAGAACCAGGTCCCCGTTTAGTGAATGGGTTTCTATCCAGGCCAGAATTCATTGCAGAATTAATCGCCTTTGATCTCGTCATTTCCACACTGCTTTTCTATAACTAGTCCAGTTCAGTTCCCGATTAATGATATATCTAAGGATGTTGAAAGTGAGGGGTTCAGTGATGGGAATATTTCTTAATATGACTAGGTGATGTTCAGATTCACTCTTTTTTGAGGTAGTACTTACATGCCCATTTTCCCTTTCTCTCTCCCTCCACTTCTCTCTGTTACTGCCTATCATTATATGTCACTCTTTCTCATTGTCACTATATCTTGTAACTTCTCTCCTATTTCGTTACCTACTTCTGAGTTTCAATTACACCCTTGCACTGATTATTTATTTCTCATTCTTTCTCTCTCTCTGTCTGTCTCTCTCTCTCTCTCTCTTTCTTTCGCTGTCTTTGTTGCTCTCTCTGTCTCTCTCCATTTCTCACAGATCTGATGTTATGTCCATATTGGAATCGCGCTCATAATCTTTGCAATCATGACTCTCACATTGTGGTTCTCAGAATCTGCACCAAAAATAGCAAGACCAGGGATGGAAAATAGCGGCTCCTAACTGGGGATCAGGATTTGGGAACGGGTCAGGAAAATATCTCAGGATGTGGGGAACACTTAAGAAAGTTTGTGGATTGTCTCCAAGTGAGGATGTTTTGCGGAACAACTTGCGTTTGTGTTAGATTAGGTATTGAAGGTTGTTCATTGGGGTCAGGTATAGAGTGTTAGGGTATGGGGGTCGGGCAAAGGTTAGCAAGGGAAGATGCATACGGCTGGTTGGGGGTACAGAGCATTCATGAAAGAGCTATAGACTCCCAGTTTTGGGAAATGCACAAATTGGGTGCGTTAGCAGGGGCTGACGTGATCACAACAGGGCGACAGTAAGGATCTTGGCGTTTAGCTGGAGGGCTGCAGTGTCCAGGAAAAAAATATCTCTTTCTGTTTTTACTCTCGTTCTGTCCTTCTTTTCATTTTGAGTCAATAGGTCTCTCGTCACACATTGAGCTTTTTTTAACAACTGAGAGGAAAGAAAATCTGACAAACAGTAAGCTAATTATCAAGTTGGTGATATCTATATGAATCTGTTCATTCTGTAATGGATAATGTCATAAACTCGCGCGTATGTTATTATTGTGTTTGCATCTGTGTGTGCCTCTATTTTCTGTCTTGCTCTGTCCATCCTTCTGACTCTACCAGTCTTTCTCTTCTGCCCTCGTTGTCCGTTGCTTTCTTACTCCCTATCGCTGGCTTCATGCCTCATGCCCTGGCTCGGTCTCTCTCTGATCAAGCACAACCTTTTGATGCTTCTCCTCACAACATCAGCATCCGGTTCTGGGTTGGCTCGTTTAGATGCAGAAACAACGCCTGACTTATGAATCACGTTCATCCACGGTGTAAGTATACGATTCTAACTGAAACAGTAGTGTTCTTGACTGTACAATCTGGCAGCATGAATTTTTGCTTGTTGTCGGACACACCGTGCACAGAACATTGAAAGCAGCTCATAAACTTCAACACTCAGTTTTAAAACTGGCCTTTCAGAGATGTTTTTCCGGGTCCGAAAACTACCACGCCTTGCTCTGTTGTTCACGAGAAATGCATCCCCGTTACTTTCCCTGTCTTCACAAATGTTACCATTTTAAAATAAACGAAATGAGCAACATAATTTTGTGACAGAGATTGTCTGTACTTAATTTTTTTAAAAAGTCACTATTTGTGACAAGCCATTACATTCCACGTACAGGTAAACAATGGAAATGAATTGAGTAAATTCCACTAATTAAAACTTTGTCCTCTTGTAAAGTCGCCCCATAAACAGAGTCAGATAGACAAATATGACCGGCTGGGGCAGTGGTTGTTGGATGTTAGGGGAATAGACTCGGAAGAAATGAAAACCGTGCAAGCACTAACATAGTATTCTTCTCAAAATCTGTTGAGTTGATTCTTGCTGATCAAATTATTCTCCTCCAGCTTCCTTTCTCAGGTGTTTTACATTGATTTGCAAGAGGCAAAAAGTGACTGTTTTGCTAATCCAATAAAAAGCACAATTTGCAACATCTACTACAAAAAAAAGGATTTTTTTTAGTTTTGGGCGACTTACTGCACAGAACATTTTAGTTGAATCCCTACAGTGTGGAAACGGGCCTTTCAGCCAACAAATCTACATTGACCTACTGAACAGTAACCAATACAGACTCCGTTCCCTGTTATCCTACACTTACCCCGACTAATGCACATAACCAACACATCCCTGTCATTCTGGCCAATTCAGCATGACCAATCCACCTTACTTGCACATATTTGGACAATGGCAGGAGACCAGTCATCTGATAGAAACCCATTCACAAAATGGGGAGCAGGTGGAAACTCCATACAGTCACCAGATGCTGGAATTGGTTTCAGGTCCCTGGTACTGCGAGGCAGATGTGCTAACTACTGAGCCACAGAGCCAAACGGTGTTCTTGGCTGACGTGTGTCCTGACTAGTGTCTCTCTGTTTCTTTACATTCCAAGCTGTTCACCAACCAGTGAACTGTTCTCACGATTATTCACAGGCAGAGCATTTCTGGCATTAATTATTAGCCACGATTCCACAACAATCAGTTTCACCTATAAACTATCACTAGACTTCAGTCCTACTGCACATAGCAGACATACACAGCTCCAAAAAAAGGTTCAAATAAAAATCATACCTCTCACTTCCAGAGCATGCAGCTTAATTGTAAATCTTTAGGTTTAAAAATGGCTGTGTTTTTTTTTCCTCACTTCATTCCTCAAATTTAAAACAACAAAATCAAAACCACACAGCCTTTTCAGTGGCGAAATTTTGTGGAGAGGTGGTCATGCGGTACTATTTTGGAAATATCAGCTGTTCAGTTTCTCAAACGGTTTAAATCTCCATTTTCTTTGCTGAAATTGGTCGCTTGGTTCAGAGTTGTTAATTTCAGGAAATTCATCATGATTGACGTTTTGCAAACACATGTTTTGCTTGTGTTTTGGGGAATATGTCATTGAATCATAGAATTTGTCCAAAATGTATCACTGTAGTCTTTCAGGCCATCATGTTTACGATAGTCATTGAAGAGCCATCAAGCTTAATGTCATTCTCCTCCAAAGCACAACTCCTCAATGCTAGATTTTATGGAATGCGATGTGAGTTTATCTTTCAAACAGGTAGTGTTTTCCAGCTTCTCACTGGTTTTTTAGGATCATGTAACACTACAGAAAATATAGCGTGACCAATTCAACAAACCTGAACATCTTTGGACTGTGGGAGGAAATGCACACTGGCACGGGGAGAATGTGCAAACTCCACACAGAGAGTCATCTGAGGTGGGAATTGAACCTGAGTCTCTAACTTCGTGAGATTACAATGCTAACCACTGTGCCACCATGTAGAGAGCTATTGAAGCAGTTAGCATTAAATCTATGTGTTTGCTTATGGCGTTGTGGTTGGAGTGCCATGGATACAGCCAGAAACCCTAACCAACTTACCATATATCAAATAAGTTTCAGAAATGACAGCCAGACTACTAAGACTCCTCAGAATCCAATAGCACACAAACCCACCAACACTCTCAAAGAAAAAGTAACAAACTTAAAAGACCCAGTACAACCCATAGACAAAACCAACGTCGTCTGCAAAATTCCATGCAAGGACTGCCACGAACACTATTTAAGACAAATAGGAAGAAAGTTAGCCACCAGAATACACGAACACCAGTTAGCCACAAAAAGACACGACCCTTTTTCACTCTCAGCCCTTCACAGGGAGGCAAAAACAACATCATTTCAACTGGGACAACACATTTATCCTGGGACAGGCTAAGAAAAGACATACCAGAGAATTCCTAGAGGCCTGGCACTCCAACCACAACGCCATAAACAAACACATAGATCTAGATAATGTCCATGAACCCCTCTGAAAACGAACAGGAAATGACATCACCACAAACCCCAGAAACACCATCGAGGACAAACATAGAAATAGAAAGCAGGAAACAACAGCTTCCCTTCACGTGGAGGTCGCCACTGATGATGTTGCCTAGCCAAGTAATAAAACGTCTGGATATCAAACCTACAGCTCAGCGAGCAAACCTACACCTTAAATCTCGACTTGAGCTACGAACCTTCACAAACCTTGAAGAATGGGTGTTGGTCCCAGTACAGGCGTGTTGGGACGAATCCTGAAGCCATTACATACAGCTGTGTACTGTTAAGTTCAAGAGAAAAGAAAGGAAATAGTTGCACGAAGAAGTGATTTGCTGTTCCAGTCTCACCATTAAGTTGTAAGCAGCATAATCCTAGCCAGCTGTTAGAAACAGTGACACTGGGATGTGTCCTGTGGATGTGATGTTTTATGTTACCATTCAGTTTTCTTTCTATGTTATAAATGAGTATTATGGGATTAAGGTGATTACACTGTGTGGTTCAATGTCTCTGAATTTGTGATATATCTGTCATATAATTGTGATGATGTACTATATTTACATTCATTCCTTCCATTAATAAACTTCTGTTCCCTTGTTACAGTGAGGTATGCAGCATTGCCTGTTCATAATTGACAGACAAACCACTGTGAAAACCAAATTGATTCAAAATACATTTACAGGATATTAAAAGTGGAACAACACTGACTCAGTGTAATCACAACATTAGAACAAATACCCACTCAAACCCTTTTACAATTACAACCTCAATCCTATACTCAACGATAAATTACAATTGTTGGTATAAGATGAAGCAGAAAAATGCATATCCAGTGAAGAATGGTGCCCACAGGGAGAATCCTCATATATCCGTAAATGTTTTGCTACCTATTAAAATATTTGCACCTTCAAAACATTTGGTAGGCCCCTTCCACTTTCTTTTTTAACTTAAATTTATTTAGGCCTATCAGTTGAGATTTGTCTGTGTTATGTTAATAAGTAAACTATTTAAGAGCTCTAGTAACTTGATCATCGAAGAAAGACCAAAAGATTCAAACTTGTCAATTTTGTTCTTCCAAAACCATTTTTCCTTTTCTTATGTTTGGGGATGATATTGCACATCCGGACTTTTTTTTTCAAGCTGCACCAAATTACTCGCTATTCTAAATGAAAGAACATTCTGTCATTCTTAAACTTATTCTATACTTCTTACATTCCTTTGGCAATTTTATAATCCACCCTGAATTAATTCCTGAATTGTGAAAGGTTCTGGAAGCATGCAGCTACTGGTAACTTTGACAGTGAGTTAAAAGGTTGTGAGTGATGGGTGCGTTTGGGATAGTGTGGTCCTTTCAGAAACTGAGGATTTAATGATTTTATTGATTTCCTTTTCCAATTTTCCATCTTTTCCACATCTTCACTTCGTCCATCCCAGATACTTCATTTCTCTTCCTTGCCTTCCTGGCCTCCATTTTTGTAAGTAGGCCATCAACTGATATTTATTCCAAACCTTTCAAATTCCTCAGCTAGCTTGATTACACTTTACGTTAGAGCTCATACTCCACGAAAACCTGATAAAGGAGCAGCATTCTGAAAGCTAGTACTTCCAGGTAAACCTCTTGGACTATAACCTGGTATTGTGTGATTTTCAAATTCATTCGTGAAGACATAGCTGAAGTCAACAAAATAGGGAGAATTCACAATTGTGTCAATTAGGGTGGAAATCTGGACAAAGCCCTCTGACACGTTCTTCCCTTTGGTGTTGTCATATACTTACAGTTTATCAATAAAGAGTGTCTGCTTGCTCAAACAAATTGAATGGCAGCTATTCAGTCTTTTCAACTGAGATCTAATATTGAAAAGCATGACATTCTCAGAAAACTACTCTATGCCATCCATAGTTCACGAGCAAATGGAAGTACTGCCATGGCAGTTGAGGCTTGAATCATAAAATCAGGATCTGGAAAGCAAAAATTAAGTCCGTCAAACTGCCATATCATTATCTGTCAGAATCAGCAATGCAGCAGGATATCTCTGAATATGTCAGTCTACAATCTGCTGAAATCTGTAAGTTGAATGACAAATTAATATAAGCACTGTTCTATGTCCAACCTCAGTCATAGAATGCAGAACAAACTCTATTTCCTGAGAACAGCAAACGGCCAATCTACCAAGCATTTCTTTTATTTTGTGAGATATAAGTTAAAGAAAAAAATCTGTTTGGCAGGAGAAACGAGAAAAGAATTTCTACCTTATCTGTCTGAGACATATCATCTGCATCCCTTGCCATGACAATTGCAGTCTTTTCAGTAACT
The DNA here is from genome assembly GCF_020745735.1 of Hemiscyllium ocellatum. Classification (NCBI taxonomy): domain Eukaryota; kingdom Metazoa; phylum Chordata; class Chondrichthyes; order Orectolobiformes; family Hemiscylliidae; genus Hemiscyllium; species Hemiscyllium ocellatum. The sequence continues at coordinate 28,957,611 of NC_083435.1, read as the reverse complement.
AATATTTACATGAATATTACACTTATTGTTAAATCAATGTCATTGCATAACCTTTGTTCTTTGGGCAGATGATTGCCTTGTAACAAACAAACCTTGACACAGTTATCTAGCCATCGGGCTATGAACTGTTCGATGCCCTTGCTTCCAATACAAAAGATAAGTGTCAGCCAATATAGAAATAATAGGTATTGATGCAATCAGAGGATAGTCATCAATGGCCATCAACATCTAAGCTGATTTCACAGGAAGAGATGAGAAGAACATCAAAAAAGAGAACTCGGCGCAAAAGTAGTCAATTCAGTTCCTCGGATCAGCTCAGCCATTTTGTATGCAGCATGGTGACCTCATCCTGACAGTGCTTCTAACTGTCACCCATTAAAAATTAGTTATCTCCTCCTTCAGTGTGTGCAATGTCCTGATTTGCACTGCACTCTGATGAGTAAATTACACAGACTCACAAGCCGTTGAGAGAGGCAATTTCTCCTCATCTCTATTTTAAAACAGCTATCCGTTCATCTGAAATAATGACATTTTGAGGTTGGTTAAAAAATAGAGGTCGATTGGACAAGTAAAGTTCCCAGAGAAAACAAAAGTTAACAATGTCCATAAATTTTCCGACCCCTTGCTTCGTCAATGACCAAATGCAACTGAGGCTGCCATGCCACTTTGGTTGAATTTGGCTGTGTTTAGCCTGAAAGTATGCTATGTCTTTCATGGTATATGTGTTGTTGACAATTCGGATATGGTCAGATGTGTATTCTGGCCATCCTCTGATTGAAAAGAATGAATAAAACTGTTTGTTTCGTTAGAATCGCAATGTCAGTCTCCATGCAATTGAATTGCACCACTGAATAATTTTCGTTTCTATTAAAAAGGGATGCTGTTGTTCATTTTTTAATATGAGTATTATCTCCATACTTTCCTGAACACTCTAACCTCACCTTACATAATTGAGCATTTTGTTTTGTCTCACCACGAATTCCTGCGAATTGTATCTTTTCTGGCAAGATTTCTTCAGGTGTACAGATCTCCTAATCGTTCAGCATCACAAGCTGAGCGAATCCTGCATCCCTTAATATTGCAAATACTTTACCTGCTCCTACTGGTCTATGTGAATAAACTTTACATTTGCAGGTTTATGTTTTCAAAGCAGATCTGGCACTTCCTCTTTTATCAACCTCTGACCAGCTTGTGAGCTCTGGTGCAGCTTTCTAGCTTCTAATTTGCTTTCTGATACCATTCCAACAAAACGTCCAGGTTAATCCTGCTTTCTCACATCTGGCTTTCGTATGATTTTCCTAGCCCACGAACACTGTGATTTAATGTGACTTGCTTTATGACAATGAAAGTGCTTTTTTACCTTTTTGTCCCCTTGAATATCCAACTTTTTACCCTGTCGTAAGTTCTCCTTATGATCTTCACTGAGATCTAACTTTTCCTTTGCACGTGAGTTTTTCTCTTTCCCCCAAAGTCTATCCTTCACAGATTAAAATTTATTCGCGACACCAAACTGCGTTTTACGGATAGATTTATATTCATTCTCCCCTTCAGCTACTAACCTTACTACTTTAACTCTCTGCTGTTCCACATGAGTTCGCTTTAGGTCAGTGTCACAAAGCACGTTTTATTTTTCTAAGAGCTGCTCCTTTTGTCAGGATTTCCTTGGTTTCTTTCAGAGGGGTCGAAAACAGCTCCCGGTTCTGATTAGACCAGTTTGGCACAGAGATTATACGGTATTGCAGGCATTTTTGTTTATAGGTAAACAAGTGAAACTTGAGGCCAAAGTGATCATGTTTTAGAAGTGACATGCATAATGAAAGGGGAGTGGTCAGCTCCCTAGCTGAGCAGTTCAGTCCAGAACTGGTTAGGAGATCAGCTGAGTGGAAACCAGCTGCGAAACTCCTTCCCTCCTTCTGCCCTTTTGACTTGAACCTGCAAGCAACTGTTCTTTTTTAAAGCATTTTTTTTAACTGGGTTTGCTTATTGGAACTCTTGTGTCTATTCGGACAGTATGTTTAAGTCTCGTTTGGACAGACTGAGTTCTTTAGGGGTTCATTATTCTATTCTTTATGTTTCATTTTGTAATTTTGTGAATAAATCTTTGCCTATTTTAAAACCTGGTAGTCAACCTAGGTAACTTGCACCGGGTAATTTACACTGTACCTTAGGGAAAAAAAAATGCAGAGTTATTGTCTGTATTGCCTGCTTTAGAATATTTTGAGTGGTCTGGCCTCGTCCATAACATATTTGGGGCTCTTTGCAGAAATTTAAACAGCGAACAGTAGCTGCTAATGTCTTTACATCTGGTGTTGGTTTGTTTGAGTAAAAAAATCTTGGGATGGTAATCGCTCTTTCAGGTAGGAAAAGTTTTCTGGAAGGTGAAGTGGTGAATTTGAAAGTTTAAAAAAGTTAAATTAAACTAAGCTGCAGCGATTAGCGGACCAGTTGCGTTGCTTCTCTGCTTCTCTGAGAAAATGAGATATCAGAGGAGTAGCTCAGCATTTACAGCTGCTGAAGAATACATCAGAATCTGCAGAGATGGCACGAATTCATTGCAAATAAAGCAACTTGATTTAGAGGCGAGAAATAAGGTAAGAGCAGAATAAATGAAACAGTTTGAGTTATGATTAGAAGCAGAGGAATGGGGGAAGAGAGAGTGGCAGAAGAGAAATAAAAAGAGAGAGCAGCAGAACAAACGGTTGAACTTCAGAAACAGACACTTAAAAAGGGAATTCAGCTTAACATGCTGGTGATAAAGTTTGAAGGTAAGCTTAGTGAGGAAGAGATTAAGGAGGACCAAACCCCTCGTAGTCAGAGGCCGACTGAGAAACTGTTTAAGTATGTTCAAGAATTTGAGGAGAACGATGTGGAAGCCTTTTTCAGTTCATTCGTAAACGTGGCTAAACAAATGCAGTGGCCAGTGGTAAGGTACATTTTGTTGATTCAAATGAAACTTGTCGCTGGGCTAGTGAGGTATTCACATCACTATCAAAGGAGGTGTCTGGGAGTATGCGGAGGTGAAAACAAAATCCATTTTAAGTGTGTATGAGCTTGTACCAGAAGCCTATAGTTAGTTTTTCAGGAATCGATGGAGGAACCCTGGTCAAACGTACATTGAGTTTGAAAGGATAAAGCAGAGTCGTTTAGATAGATGGATAAGAGCTTTAAGAACGCAGCAAAACTTTGATGCCCTGAGAGAGGTAATAATTTTGGAGGAATGCAAAAATTCATTGCCTGTTGTAATGCAAACTCATGTGCAAGAGCAGACAGTTAAACCATCAATGTTAACAGCTGAAGTGGTTGATGATCATGAGCCGGTCCATAAAACAATGTTTGGCTTCCAGAATCAATTTCAGTCCATGAGGAATAGAAATTATGGAAAATAGATATCCTCACGTGCAAAGGAAAGGGTAGATTGAAGTGAAGATCATAAGGAAAGCTTACCGCAAGCGAAAATAAATCCTAGTCGGGGTCAAAGAAGGGATGAAGCTCCGGTGTTTTTATTTTAATCAAGTTGGACATAAGAAATCAGAGTTGGCGGGCTAGGATAAAGCCAGATGTAGGAAAACAAGACAAGCCTTGGCGTGTTGTTGGACTAGTAACAAAAAGTACAAAGGAGTTAGACAACTGCCTCCGAATGTACAAGATGATCCGAGGTTTATTAAGGAAGAAGTGCGAGATCTTCTTAAAAATATACATGCGAAGGTAATGTGTATTCACATAGGCCAGGAGGAGCAGGTAAATATTTTACAATATTAATGGACAGATGATCCTCTCAGTCTGTAGTGCTGATGGATAAGGAGCTTTGCACACCGATGGACTGATACCGGGAAAGGTACTAGTAACAGGAATTCATGGTGAGACAAGCATGCTCAATTATGCAAAGTGAGTCTAGATAAACCAGAGGAGATTGGAGAATTTGTGATCGGAGTACTGGACAAACTCTCAGCTCCAGGAATTCAATTTGTCCTTACAAATGATATAGCTGATTCACCAGAAGGCATGCTGTCTTCTCCCGTTGAAAAGCCAGTGGAGACCCAGGCAACTAAAGAAATAAAGGATGTTTATCCAGGAATTTTCTCAGATTGTCTGATCACAAGATCACAGAGGCACCAAGATGAAGCAGGAGAGACCAAAAGGCACAGATAAGGAAGCTGACATGGATTTATCAAGGTTTGTTTTGGTCAGATAAGTGGGACAGATCAGGACCATATATGTAAACATGTAATTATCTTTAGCTATGCAAAGCTGATTGATTTAAAGCAGAAAGATGAGAATTTAAAACTGTTATATCAAAAGGCATATACAGAGATCCAGTGTGAATGTATCCCTGTGCGTTATTACTTAAGAAACGATGTCTTAACGAGGAAAATTAATTAATGTCTTAATGTGCAAATGATAAGTGGGCAGAGATTCATCAAATGGTTTTGCCAGTAAGGTAAAGAAAGGACATGCTGCGAGTGGCGCATGAGCTATCATTTGGATGTCATTTAGGGGTGAGGAAAACGCAGGCTAAAATACAAAGACATTTCCACTGCCCTGAATGACGCAAGGATGTAGCTGAATTATGCCCAGGGATGTTAGACATGTCAGGTAATCAGAAACCCACAGGCAGTAATAAAACCAGCACTACTGCCTATTTTAGTATTTGAGTGACCTTTCACAAGAGTCTTTATTAATTGTCTAGGCCCCCTATCACAAACACAAAGTGTGAATACGTATTTATTGATAATAATGCATGTGTTGACGAGATTTCCACAGGCAATCCCATCATGCAACATCACTGCAAACATTTTTGTAGAAGAATTTCTTTTTTTAGTCAGATAAGGACTACTACTAGAGACCCAGTCAGATTAAGGATCAAAATTCACACCGAAACTATTCAAGGAGGCTTTGGATAACTTGGGAAGAAATCAATTCAAATCGACTGCATGCCACCCAGAATCGCAGGGAGCGTTAGACAGATGGAAGCAAAGTATAAAGACTATGTTGAGGACTTATGGTCAGGATAAACCAGATGATTGGGAAAATGAAGTTCCGTTTTTACTTTTTTCGTTCAGAGATGCACAGAATGAATTGAACAAATTTAGTCCATTTGAATGAATTGTTTTTTTGGCATGAAGTGAGAGGAACATTAAAGTTGATTAAGGAGGAATGAAGAAGTCGGAATTCAGAGACCACCCATTTGGATTTTGCGTCAAATTTTACAGAACGGTTAAACGGAGCTGGAGAGTTGGATGGACGGCACTTACAAGTGTCACAGCGTACAAAAAAAAAGGAAGCAGATAAGAAATCAAAATTTCGCAATTTTGTAATTGTGGGATACGGTATTTGTGTTACTTCCACGAACAGGTGAGCCTTCAAAAGCAAGGGTTAGTGGATCTTTCCTTCAAATCGAAAGGAACTGTGTGGGGTGAACTATGTGCTAAGGACTCCATACAGGAAGAAATCTCACAGAGTTTGTCATGTGCATATACTCAAGAAGTATTTTGAAGGGGAAGCAAAGCAAGACAAGATGGTGTTAACAATTACAATACAGAAGACAGAACCAAGCTTATACCATTCTAAATTGGACATTTCTCAAGTCAAATTGGACAATGCCTCTCAGAGAGACCAAGGCAATTTCAGCTGCTGTAACAACAAATGGACGAGAAAAGTTCAAAGTCTCGCCATTTGATATGATAAATGGAACAGCCACTTTTCAGAAACTGACTATTAAGTTCATTGCCTGGTTACCCAAATGCGTGATGTATAATGATGACCTGGTGAAGTTTAGTCACTTAGGGAAGGGACATTTGCAACGTTTATCAGAGTTGTTCGATCGAATGTGGAAGGCAAGCTTGCTGGCAAACCTAACAAAAGTGAATTTGCTAAATCCCAAGTCACCATCCTGGAACATAATATCGGATGTGGGCACAATCGAAACTAATTGGGTAATTTCCCTTACCGTCAATGAAACAAGAAGAGCTGTACTACAATTCCTGGGATTTCACCAAACGTTTGTGCCTAACTTTAGCATTGTGGCTGCTCCACTCACTGACTTGTCAAAATAGGGCAAGAAGTTTTAGTGGACAGCGAACTCTGGAAAGGGACTTGACATCCTAAAAACTGTGTTGACAACTGCTCCAGTATTAGCCATACCGAATTACATGCATCCTTTCAAGGTGGCTATCGATGCCAGTGATGTGGGTATTCCAACAAAACTTCCAGGCTAATCCTGCTTTCTCACCTGTGCCTTTCGTATGCTTTTCCTAACCCGTGAACAATGTTATTTAATGGGTTTCGCTGTGGTCCTTCTGCAGGAGGATGACATGGGAATAGAAAGACCCATCAGGTATTTTTCCAGAAATTTTAACGTTCATCAACAGCAATGTTCAACGGTGGAAAATCAGACTTTAAGTTTGGTGTTGGCATTACAATATCCCAGCACTTTTATTACCAGCATTGTGTCTAAGACAATCGTACACATTGATCATAGCACAGTGCCATTTTTGGAAAAAAGTTAAGGACAAAATTACCAGACTGTTTAGGTGTAGCTTGTTGTCGCAGTCATTCAGTTTGATAATTTTGCACGTGACAGGTCGAGAAAACATGTTTTCCGGTGTGTTATGGGTTCGAATGGGATGTAGGGGCGTTTGGTGGCTGGTGGGTCATGGACTGAATTCGCATGTAGTTGTGAATGTTTGCATGTGTATAGTTAGTATAGTTTATATATTTGTTTTAGAGGACCAACCAGCTTGTTTTTGAAGGGTTTTTTTTAAATGAAGCTGTTGTTTGGCATTGGTTTTTTGAAGGGGGTATGTGTCACAAAGCTGGTCCCTATTTTCTAAAAGTTGTTCCTTTTCTGAAGGATATTGTGACCTTTGTTTTTGCTTTCAGTGGGTCGTAATCCCCACCCAATTCCGATTAGACCGGTTAGGTACAGAGATTAAAGGATTTTGAGAGGCCTTTCTGATTATATGTTTCCAGATTAGACTTCTGAACAAAGTGATCATGGTTTAGAATTAACCTGTATAATGAAACGGGAGTGTTCAGCTCTCTAACTGAACAGTTCGGTACAGGACTAGTTAGCAATTCAGCTGTGTGGAAACCGGCTCTGAAACTCTGTCTTTCCTTCTAACCTTCTAACTTCAACCTTTAAGCATTTGTTCCATTTTTAACTGTTCTTTTTTTTAAAGGGCTTTTGCTTATTGGGACTGATGTATGTATTCAGAAGAGCATAATTACGTCGAATTTGGATAGATTAAGTTCTGTCAGGGTTATTTAGTCTGTTCTTTGTGTTTTATTGTGTACTTTTGTGAATAAATGTCTGTTTGTTTTCAAACCTGTTAGCCAACCGAGATGACTTTCTCCGGGGAATTTTCACTTTACACTTACCGATAGAAATTGCAAAGCTATGGTCAGGGTAACCTGCTTAAGAATGTTTTGAGAGGTCTGGCAGAGTCCATAATAGGCAGTCATTTTTTTAATAACTCCTCCAAAATAATTGTATTAGTGCATTGTAGGTGTGCTCTATTTCTATTGTCTTATCCATGTATCAAAACTATATTGTTTTATCCTTTCAAACGCAATATAGGGATGATCAGGCTCCCTCCTTAGATTCCTGGACGTTGACTATAGCTTCTCCTACAAGCTCACATGCACTTAAGATAGCTTTGTTCACCTCCTCAATCTCCTTAGATACCTCCTCTGACAATGATGCAAATACTTCAGTAATTCGAACTATAAGTTTCGCTTTGATCTACAAAGCTTACATTGTCATTGGCCACTACATTTGTTTCGCCACTTCTGGTTTGAAGAAGGCTTCCAAAATTTCTCATCAAATTGAGGCATTACTTGAACATACTGTAACAGTTTCTCATCAGGCTTTTGACTACCAAGTGCTTACCCATCCTCAATCCCATTCTAACTAAGCCTATTTTCAGCCTTCATCTCCACCAATTTATGCTGACTTCCCTTTTACATTGTCAATTTCTGAAGTTCAAAGTCTCTTCGTCTTCTTTCCTTTCTGCGAGAGCCTTTTGTTCTCTTCTGTTAAAGACCTTGGTTCGTTTTCTTCTGATATTACTCGAAATTCAACCTGTTTCCTTTCTGCTACACTTTCTTTCTCTCTCGCCTCTAACTCCAGATGCTTAATTTGCAATTGAATTCTTGCCATGTCTACAGGTCCTGACTGTGTTTCCATCAATTTTAAATTCAGAGCCACTTCTGAAGTTCTTCTTATCTTTCCTCACATTAGGAAATAAATTCAAATCCAACTTGTCTATTAAACCCTGCAGCTTGGTCTTATTTGATATTTTTAAACTCCCAAGGTCACATCAGAAACCTCCTTTGGGACTGAAAGACTTCAGCCACGCTTGAGTCTTACCAATTACCTCTACTCTGAAAAAATAACTCAAGGACATCGTAACCTTGTAATAGAACCATAATTGTGACAATACGTGTCGGCTATTGGGAGAAATGAGAAGAAAAAAATAGTCTGATGCCATCACTGATACTAATCACCTAACTGGTACCAGCAAAAAAAAACACAAACGCAGCTTCCCAGGTCAGTGGCACATTGTTTTTTTAATTGAATCCTGCTCTGTGCAGGAGAATGTGAAAACCCCACGAAGCATTCCAGTTGTCTATTGAGCATCTATACTTGTCAGAAAATGAAGAAACAGATTATGGAAAGCGAATAGAAGGATTTCCGATGTTTGAGACAGGAGGCACTTGTCGAGCATTCGATGAGAAGACCTCTGTGTAGACTATTGCTCTCTCTCTTGGTAACTCGTATGTGAAGTGCTTTACAACATCTTTCAGTCATGGAAACATCTGAACTCTGAAAATCGATTCCCTCAGTCATAACCTTTCTTCTTTCCCCTTTATACCTTTACATCCTCTCTCTAAGTAACTCTGCTCATGTAAGGCTCACATTGAAATCAAGTTGCCCAAACAAATTTCAGATCACCTGTCGTCAATTCTCCTTTAGCGTCTTGTAAATGTGTAAAACCTATCACTGTTGTGATGGATCGTGAAATGTTCCAGATGCATTGGATAATTGATAACTAAAACTTGATTAGTGGGAAGTTGAGTTATCTATTTGGCTACTTGGACATACACCATATTGATATTATGATTCAATTTCGATCCTAAGCTTTATTTTACGTTTAAATCCCCATACTTCTCGAACTTTTTACTTTATGTCTCGAAGTTGTGAGATCAGAAGTGTCATGATTTATTTTTCTTCGTGCCAAATAGTGATGTCGCCAGATTTAAAGGAGAGAGTAGATCAGAAATTGAGGAGAGAAAGAGCAGGAGCATGAACCAAAGCAAATGATGTGTGGACGAGGATTTATCTCTGACACATTAATCCCAGCAGTCGCTATGCTGAAGGGCTAGTCTTATTATCTGCTGTTCAACATTAGTATAACGATTCCCTTTATGACAACAAACACAAAACTAAGACCAAAACTGCTCTATTCGTTACACTTTGATTTGCATGATGGTTTGGAAAGCAGGTTTTTCAAAACACAGGAGCTTAATGTAGAGTTTAGAGACCACAGGATGATTTAAAAGCTGAGAGCTAAAATAAGCAGAGTTGTTATATTTGGATTGTTACCCGTGCCACGTGATAGCGAGGCAAGCGATGGAAAGGGACATCAGCTAAACACGTGGCTGCAAAAATGATGCAGGAGGGAGTGTTTCAGGTTTTGGATAACTGAGGATCATTCCGGGGAAGGTGGGACTTGTGCAAACTGGACTGTCTTCACTTGAACTGGCGGGGTACTAACATCCTGGGTGGAAAATGTGCTGGCGCTATTCGGCTGGGTTTCAATTAACTCAGCAGAAGGGTGGAAACCGGACATGTATTTGAAGTGCACAGGTGGATGAGAATAAGAAGGACAGGGAAGTTTTCAGGGTCACAGGAATGTGGTGGTAGACAGCAAACTGGTTTGAAATGTGTCTACTTCAACGCCAGTAGTATCCGAAATAAGATAGGTGACGTTGCAGAATGGATAGGTACCTGGGACTTCGATGTTGTGGCCATTTCGGAGACATGGATGGAGCACGGTGAGGAATTGATGTTGCAGGTTCCAGGGTATAGATCTTTCATTAAAACAGGCAAGGTGGTAAAAAAGGGGGAGGCGTTACCTTATTAGTCAAAGATAGTATAACAGTGGCAGAGAGAATTTTTGATGAGGACTCGTCTACTGAGGTAGTTTGGGCTGAGTATAGAAAAAGGAAGAAGTGGCCACACTGCTTGCAGTTTTTTTATAGGTCCGTAGAGTTCCAGGGAGGTGGAAGAGAGGATTAGCAAAATCATTCTAAGTCAGAGTCAAAGGAACAGGGTGGTCATTATGGGGTATTTTAACTTCCCCAGCATTGACTGGAAATGGTATAGCTCTCGTAAATCAGAGGTATCAGTTTTTGTCCAATGTGCACAGGAGGGTTTGTCGGGGGCAGGACCGACAAGAGGGGAGGTCACACTGGGTCTGTTGCTTGGTAATGAATCAGGCCAGGTGTTTGATTTATTTGTAGGTGAGCACTTTGGAGAGAGTGGTCATAATTCAGTAATGTTTAATTTCGCGATGGAAAGGGATAGGTACATGCCACAGGTCAAGAGTTATCGATGGGGCAAGGGCAATTATAATGCGGTTGGGAAAGAATTAGGATGCATAGAATGGGGTCTCAAAATGCAGGGGATGCAGACAATCGAAATGTGATGATGATTTATGGAACCGATATTGCGTGCCCTTGATAGGTATGTCTCTGTCAGGCAGGAAGTGATAAGATAAGGGAACAGTGGTTTACTACAGAAATTGTATCTCTTGTTAAGACGAAGAAGGAGGCTTATTTGTTGATGAAGCAAGATGATACAGATGAGGCGATGGAGAATTACAGATCAGCTAGGAAGGATTTAAAGAGAGAGTTAAGAAGAGCAAAGAGAGGACACGCGCAGTCTTTACTAAATACAATAAAGGAGAACGCGAAAACGTTTTATAGATAGGTGAGGAATAAAAGGGTGATTGATGTTGGAACAGGTCCAGACAGAATTGGGAAGTTTAGTGTGGACCCTGTAGAGATTGGAGTAGTGCTAAATGAACATTTCCCATTGGTGTTCACTCAGGAAAAGGAGAATACTGTGGAGGAGAAGAATGAGGTACGAGAGACTAGACTAGAAAGGATCGAAGTTCTTTACACACAGGTGCTATCTATTCCAGAAGGAGTGGAAGAAGACAAATCCCCTGGGCGGGATGGGATTTATCTGGATGAGGATTCTTTGGGAAGCTAGGGAGGAGATAGCAGAGCCGTTGGCTTTGATATTTGAGTCGTCATTGTCTACAGATTTAGTATCTGAAGACTGGTGGATTGCAAATGTTGTGCCACTGTTCAAGGAGGACATCAGAGATGACTCAGGTAATTATAGACCAGTGAGCCTTACTTCTGTTGTAGAAAAGATTTTGGAAAGGATTATAAGACATAAAATTTATAATTATCGAGCAAGCAACAATTTGCTTTAAGATTGTCACCATGGTTTTGTCAATGGCAGGTCGTGTCGCACAAACCTCACTGAGTTTTTTGAGATGGTGACCAAGCATGTAGATTAGGGTAGAGCAGTTGACGTGGTATACATGGCCTTCAGTGAAGCCTGTGATAAGGTTCCACATGGTAGTCTGATGGAGAAAATGCAGATGCATGGAATTTAGGGTGAGTTAGCAGTTTGGATTTTAATCTGGCTTTCTGGAAGAAGGCAGCGAGTGGTGGTTGATGGAAAATATTCAGTCTGGAGTCCAGTTACTAGTGGTGTACCACAAGGATCAGTTTTGGGACCACTGCTGTTTGTCATTTTTATGAATGACATAGACACAGGCATAGGTGGAGGGATTAGTAAATTTGCAGACGACATTAAAGTCAGTGGAGTAGTGGACTGTTTGGAAGTAAGTTACAAGTTGCTGGTGGACTTGGATAAACTGCACAATTGGGCTGAGAGGTGGCAAATGGAGTTCAATGCCGGTGAATGTGAAGTTATGCACTTTGGGAAGAATAACAGAAAGAGAGAGTCCTGGATCAATGGACAGATTCTTCGTAGTGTGGATGTACAGAGGGATCTTGGAATCCTTGTGCATTGATCCCTGAAAGTTGCCAGCCAGGTGGATAGTGCTATTAAGAAGGCATACGGTCTGTTAGGTTTCATTGGCAGAGGGATTGAATTCCAGAACCATAATATCATGCTGCAATTATACAAAATGCTGGTGCGGCTGCACTTGGAATATTGTGTCCAGTTCTGGTCGCCGTGTGGAAGCATTTTAAAGGGTGCAGAGGAGATTTACAAGAACTTGCCTCGTCTGGAGAGTAGGTCTTATGAGGAAAGGCTGAGAGACGTGGATGTGTTCTCATTGGAAAGAAGAAGGCTAAGGGAGGATTGATAGAAACATACAAGATGAACAGAGGATTAGATAGGTTAGACAGTGAATACTTTGCCTAGGATGATGACGTCAGATTTTACGAGACGGCATGAATACAAATTGAGGGATGATAGATTTAAGACAAATGTCAGAGAAAAGTTCTTTCCGCAGAGACTGGTTTAGGGCGTGCCCTATCTGCTAATGCATTCAACTCGGCCACATTAGGGAGATTTAAACAATCCTTAGATAAGCACATGGATGATTTTGGGATAATGTAGGGGGACGAGCTTAGAAGAGTTCACAGGTCGGTGAAACATCGAGGGCCAAAGGGACCGTTCTGCGCTGTATTGTTCTGTGTTCTACGTTCTATGTTCTCAAATATTTTGATATACAGTGGAAACATAACGGTCACCTAAGGCTGGCAACTTCTTACGAAATTTATCAGGCAGGAAAAGTAAATTGTTTTCTGTATAGAACAATATAGGGCCAAATATCACAGAGATAGTGCAGTTTAGCTGGATAACAGTCTGGCTAAGAAAGTCCGGTTAACACCAGCAAACCAAGAGAGAATGTAAAAAAAATGCAAAAGGCTAATAAATATCTAATTCTCGATATGGTACTATGGTCTGCGCGGTCAGTGCGATTATGGCAGGCGTATAGATCGTTCTACATTGGAAAGCACTGTCCTGAGTTTATTGATATCAGTGAAGATTGAGTGTTAGCTCGAGAGCAGGCATATTGGGACACACCCTGAAACCATTACATACAGCTGAGTATTGTCAAATGCGAGATAAAAAAAAAATCACCATTACAAGAAGGTTAGATTTGTAGTTCCCGTCCACACCATGAAGTTGCAAGTGATAACATCTCTGCAAGTTGTTAGAAACACAAACTCTGGGATTAGAACTGAGGAACTGAAGTTTTCTGTTACCATGCAAGAATAGTCTCGACTACTGTACAAAAAGGAGTTTTCTTTCTAAATTTTCAATGAATATTATGGGATTAATGTGGTTACATTGTGGTTAAATGTCTGAATTTGTGTTATGGATGGCATAGTGTATTCTGATTCTCATTCACTTCTTCCCTTATTAAACTTATGTTCAATTATTACAGTGAAATCTGAAGCATTGCCTGTTCATGTTGACTGAGAGAACACTGTTAATACCCAGTCATTTCAAAATAAATTAAGCGAACAACATAAATCAGAAAACATTGGCTTAGTATACTTACACCAATGGAACCTATTTCCATTCAAACCCTTTTCCAAACTCAACCTCAATCCTATTCACAGTGGTAATTGACAATTGCTGTCATTGGATAAAATAGAAAAACAGCATAGCTGTGATGAATAGTGCCGTCAGCGATAATCCTCATATAACTGTGAATGTTTTGCTCAGTATTAAAATATTTGCATATCCAAAAAAATCAATTACATTTGTTAGATTTCGGGCATTTGAAAACTCAAGCTGCTTTTTTTTTTGCTAATCAGTTGATATTTGACTGTGTTCTGTTCTAAAGTAACCTACTTAAGACCTCCAGTAAATTGCCCATTTTAGTAGGAACACCAATAGGTGCAGAATTGGCGAGATGATTATTCCGAAACTATGTTTGTTTTGCGCGCGTGTGTGTGTGTGTGTGTATGTACGCATTTGGACCTTTTTTGAAAGCAGCACCAAACCACTGACTATTCTACATGGAAGAATATTGTGTCATTCTGAAGCATATATTGTACTCCGTAGGTTTGTTTCGACAATCTTACAATTCATGCTGAATTACTTCCTGAATCATGAAAGCTTTTGGATGCATGCTTATAAAATGGACAGTGAGATTAAAGACTATGAGTGATTTTGTGTTAGTGCAGTCGTTTTAGACATTGAAGATTTAATCATTAAATTGATTTGGTTCCACCATTACCACATCTTCACCTTCGTCTATCTCAGAGTCTTCAATTTTCTTCCAGTCCCTTCTTGGTCTTCATTTTTGGAAGTAACCAATCAATTAATACTAATTTCTTTCATATGAACTGAGAGACAGAGCGTTTAACTGTGTCCAATCCTATCCATCCTGATCTCATCCCTTCCCCTCCTTCCGAAAACAATGATTAAGTTCCACTCTTCACCGCTCTCAATGTGTGTGGACCATTCTCTGTCACTTCTGGCCAGATCGGAATAATGGGATCATTTCATTCCCTGTTTCCCATGATTTAAGTGGTACTGTCTTCATTTGTGAAGACACAGATGAAGTGAACTGCATTAGGGTAACATTCACAATTGTATCAATTTGGATTGTAATCCACTAATACACTCTGACACATTCTTCTCTTTGATGCTTTCATAGACTTACACTTTATTAACAAAACGTGTCTGTTTCCACAAGAGACAGAAATTGCAGTTCGTCAGTCTTTCCAACCGACATCTAATATTGAAAGACATCACCTTCTCAGAGTTCCTCACTGCCGTTGATGTTGTATGAGCAAATGAAAGGTGGGACATCGACAAACAGAATGGTCTTTACGTGAACCGGAGGGTTACCAATATCGTGGGAGGGGGCCAATGGATTTCCTAATGCTGTTCGAGGGTGGCGGTTTAAACTAATGCAGCAGTAGGGTGAGACCCAGAATTATAGCTCCAGTGCGCAGGAGGTTGAGTGTAGTGAGGTCAGGGATAGTTTTGCATGGTCGTGAGAGGGCACCAGCTATCAGGATGTTTCTTTGAAATGTGAAAGCTTTAATATCAGGAGCATCTGGAATAAGGTCGTTGAACTTGCAGCATGGGTTGGTACCTTGGATTTCGGTGATGTGGTTATTTCACAGACATGACGAGAGCACGGACAGGAATGGTTGTTGCAGCTTCCGGGATTTAGATGTTTCATCAGAAAAGAGAATATGGTAAAGGGGGTGGAGTCTGGCATTGTTAATCAAGGCTAGTATTAGACTAGCTGAGAAAACGTAAGAATACTCATTCAATGAGATAGGTTGGGCTGAAGTTTGAAACAGGAAAGGAGAGGTCACATAATTGGGAGTTTTCTGCTGGCCTACTAATTGTTCGAGGGATGTAGAGGAAAGAATAGCAAAGATGATTCTCGATAGGAACGAAAATAACAGAGTAGTTGTTATGGGGGACTTCACTCTCCCCAGTATTGACTGGGAATACTATAGTTCAAACAGTTTAGATGGTTCAGTTTTTGAGACTTTTCTGACACAGTATGTAGACAGCCAAACAAGGGGGAAAGCCATTTGGATTTTGTAAGGCGAACAAATCAGGCCACATGTTAAAATTGGAGGCAGGTGAGCACTTTGGCAATAGTGACCACAATTCTGTTATGTTTGCAAAAACAATGGGCAAGGACAGCTATTAACCACTGGAAGAAAGATACAGCTGGGGGAAAGACAATTATAATGCGATTACGCAAGATTTAGGATGCATCGAATGGGGAAGGGAACTCCAGGGGATACATATACTTTACATGTGAGCTTATTCAAGAAACATCTACTGCAGGTCCTTGATCAGACAACGAGATAGTTGTTGATGGAGAGAGCCATGGTTTTCTAAAGAAGTTGAAGCTCTTGTAAAGAGGAAAGCGAATGTTTATATGAGAATGAGGCATTGATGCTCAGTTCAGCTGTTTGAGGGTTATACCTTGGTCAGAAAAGATCTAAAGAGAGGGCTAAGAAGAGCCAGCAGCAGACATGAGAAGTTGTTGGCGGATAGGATCAAGGAAAACCCTGAGGCTTTATATAGGTATCTCAAGAATAAAATAACGCCTATTTTAAGATTAGAGCAAAGCAAAGATAACAATGGAAGGTTGTTTGTGGAATCTGAGTATTCACCTTGAAACAGGGCAATGTTACTGAGAATATGGGGATGCAGGCTCGAAGATTAGATGGCATTGTTGTTGCCAAAGAGGAGGCTCTAGCAACTTTGGAAAATCTGAAAGGAGGTAAGACCCCTGGGCTGGATGGGATTTATCCTCGGATACTCTGGGAAGCCAGGGAGGAGGTTGCAGAGCCTTTGGCTTCTATTTTTACGTCATCATTGTCGACAGGATTTGGAGTTGTTGGTGTTGGACTGGGGTGTACAAAGTTAAAAATCACGCAACACCAGGTTATAGTTCAACATGTTTAATTGGAAGCACACTCACTTTCGGAGCGACACTCCTTCATCAGGTAATTCCAATTAAACCTGTTGGACTATAACTTGGTGTGGTCTGATTTTTAACATTGTCGACAAGCGTAGTACCTGAAGACTGGAGGATAGAAAATGTTGTTCCTTTTTTAAGAAGGAGAATCGGGACAACCCTGGTAATTATAGATTAATTAGCCTTACTTCGGTCGTGAGTAAGTTGCTGGAAATGATTACAAGTGATAGGATTTATAATTGTCTGGAAAGGGATAATTTGATTAGGATAGTCAATACGGTTTTGTAAAGGATAGATCGTGCCTTACGAAACTTATTAAGTTTTTCGAGAAGGTGATAAAATCGGTGGATGAGGGTTAAGTGGTTGATCTGGTGTACATGATCTTCAGTAAGACGTTTGGTAAGATTTAACACCATAGGCTATTGCACCAAATGTAGAATGTCGGGAAAGGAGGTGATTTAGCAGATTGGATCAGAAATTGGGTAGCTGAAAGAAGACAGAGGCTGGTAGTTGATGGAAAATGTTCATCCTGGAGCTTAGTTAACAGTGGTGTGCCGCAAGGATTTGTTTTGGATCCACTGCTGTTAGTCATTTTTATAAATGACCTGGAGGTGGGCATAAAAGGACTGCTTAGCAAATTTGCAGATAGAACTAAGGTCGGCAGAGTGGTTGATAGTGGCGAAGATTGTTGTGGGATACAAAGGGACATAGATAAGATGCAGAGCTGGGATGAGGAGTGGCAAATTGAGTTTAATGCGGAAAATGTGAGGTAGTTCTCTTTGGAAGAAGTAGCAGGAATGCAGGGTACTGGGATAATGGTAAAATTCTTGGCAGTGTAGATGAACGGAGAGATCTCAGTATCCTGCTGCCTAAATCCCTGAATGTGTCCACCCAGGTTGATAGGGCTGCTAAGAAAACATATGGTGTGTTGGTGTTTATTGGAAGAAGGATTGAGTTTTGGAGACAAAAGGTCATGCTTCATCTGTACAAGACGCTAGTAAGGCTGCACCTGGAGTATTGCATGCAGTTCTGGTCACCACATTATAGGAAGCATGTCGAAGTTTTGGAAAGCGTTCAGAGGAGATTTAATAGATGTCGACTGGGATGGAAGGAACGTCTTTTTTTTTAGATTACTTACAGTGTGGAAACAGGCCCTTCGGCCCAACAAGTCCACACCGACCCGCCGAAGCGCAACCCACCCATACCCCTACATTTACCCCTTACCTAACACTACGGGCAATTTAGCATGGCCAATTCACCTGACCCGCACATCTTTGGACTGTGGGAGGAAACCGGAGCACCCGGAGGAAACCCACGCAGACACGGGGAGAACGTGCAAACTCCACACAGTCAGTCGCCTGAGTCGGGAATTGAACCCGAGTCTCTGGTGCTGTGAGGCAGCAGTGCTAACAACTGTGCCACCGTGCCGCCCCAACCACTGTGCCACCGTGCCGCCCCTCTTATGAGGAAAGGCTGGGGGAACTGAGGTTGCTTTCGTTGGAGAGCAGAAGGTTGTGAACTGACTTAATCGAGCCCTGATGAAGCTCTTTTGCCCGAAACGTCGATTTTCCTGCTCCTCAGATGCTGCCTGAACTGTTGTGCTTTCCAGCATTACTCTAACATTGACTCTGGTTTCCAGCAACTGCAGTCATTGTTTAACCACACATAAGGTAAGCAGATGTTTAGATAGGGTGGATAGTGAAAGCCTTTTTCCTCGATATTGAAGGCCAAAATGAAGGGGACATAGATTTTATTGCTTGGTGATAGATTTAGTGCAGATATCAGAGGTAGTTTCTTTACTCAAAGTGCAGTGGGGGCGTGGAACGGTCTGCCTGCAACAATAGTAGACTCACCAATATTAAGACATTTAAATGGGAATTGGGCATGCATATGGATAATAATTGAATGATGTAGGTTGGATGGGCATCAGATTAATTTCGCAGGTTGGCAAACAATGAGGGCTGAAGAGCCTCTTCTGCGCTGTAACGTTTTATGTTCTATGATCTAAGACTGTCATTGTAGTTGAAGCTTTAATCAGAAGATCAAGATCTCGAAAGCTAATAATAAGTCCAACCCATATTGGCACATATATCAGAACCAGCAAGGTAAAGCTGGATATTATTGAAAGCTTTCAATGTTTCAGCTCTACAAACTTACGAAATCTGCAATTTAAAGGTAAAGTTAACATAAGCGTTGTTCTATTTCCAAGTTCATTAACAGGAAGCAGAACAACCTCAATTTCTTGAGACCACCAAATGGCCATCTGCCAAGCCTTTATTTTGTGACACTGATAATAAAAAAATGTACTGGGTAGGAGAAAAAGCTGAAGAATTTCTAAACTCGATGCCTTAAACTTATCATCTACAGTTCTTGCCATGAAAATTGCACTCTTCTCAGAAGCTGCTATTTATATGAACGCTGCATTCATTATTAAACCGACGTCATTGCATTGCCTTTGTTCTTTGATCAGACGACTGTCATGTACCAAACGACCATTTACAAATGTGCCTATCCATTGGGCTGTACCTGTTTGATGCCTATGCTTCCAATACATAGGAGACGTGTAAGTCGATACAAGAATCGTAAATACTGATACAATCAGAGAGGATAGTCATCAATGGCCATCAACGCTCTGCAGAAAGGTATAAGGAGAACTTCAGAAAATGAGAACGCAGAAAAGCATTAGTCAGTTCAGCACATCGAATCTGCTGGACAATTTAGTGTGAGTCAAACTGACCCCATCCCAGCCTCAACTCTACTCTCCTGTTCGCTCTCTACCCGGTACTTATTAAATCATTTATCTCTGCCTTTAGTGTACATAATGTCCTGATACCGCTGCGCACTGGCGAGTGAATTACACAGAAACACAAGCCTTTGAGAGAAGTAAATTCTCCTCATTTCTATATTAAAACAGATTTCCGTTCACATGAAACATGACGTTTTCTTTTGGGTAAAATGTAAAGCTCAACTCGGCAAGTAGATTTCCCAGGGAACAAAAAAATCAACAAATCCTATACTTTTGAGGCCACTTGCTTCATCAATGGCCAAATGCAACAAAGGCTGCCATGCGACATTGGTTGACTTTGGAGAATGTTTAACATGAGGGTGTGATGTGTCTTTCAAGGTATATATCTCGTTGACAATCAGAATATTGTCAAACAGGTATGCTGAAAATAAAAGCATTTGATTGAAAAGGATGAATGAGCCTGTTTTTTTCGTGATGATCATTAATGTCAGTCTCCGTGCAATTGAAGCGTATCCTTAGAGATTATTTCATTTGTATTATAAAGGGACTTTGTTTAAGCTATTGTAGCTAATTTTTAATAGAAATGTTATCTCCAGCACTAAGAAAAGGCCCAGCAATTTAATAGATATGGACTAGTGGGTGATAAATTATTTCGTTGTTGACTTCAAAAAGTCTGTTATCCTGCGATTCCTGCTATTGGTATGTCTGGAGATTGTCCATGTCCAGCTATTAATTCTATAATTAAACGCATTAATATTCATAATATTTTAAGTCAGCAAATCCAACTGCGACAATATTCAATGAACGCCTTTGATTTTTGGTGTCATGATGTGACAATTTCACTTCAGTTAATGCTTAGACTTCTGTCAATCCATCTTCAGCTCAAGGGCTGTCACAAATTTTATCATTCACCCCACCTGATTTTTTTTAGCTCTTCAGATGAAAGACTCTTGAAATTCCTATGATAAAATAGAAATCAGAAATCCGATTCTGCTTGGTGTACGTAATTATTCAGTATTTTGGAAATATGTGTGAAATAGCTCACAACAAATGCTGAAATGTGTTCTCTGTAGATTCAGAAAACAGATCATCTAGCTCACATTCTGCCACGTCTGATATAATGCCACATTTAATTTTCCTAGAATTGACATGGATTATGACCTAAAATACGCTGATGTATTTCATTGTTTTTCAGTGGAGACACCTCCAATCATTTTTGCATGATTCACTGAATTATAACATGGCATGGGTAAACAAGTACCTGAGTCAGTAACACAGGTAATTGCCATGAATTTCCTCTCCCTTTTTTTGAACTTGCAATACCATGATTGATATGTGTTGCATGACACAGTTCTTTGCACTGGAACGTCGAGGAAACTATTAAATCTTTAACACTCTTCAACACTAATTTTGGAAATTGCTATTCCTCAGAGGTTCATCCCAATAACAATTTCATTTTGTTCTTTGCTTTCTTTCTTCTTATTAGATAACAGTCAAAGTACTCGGCATCTATCATGCTTACAGATTCCATGTAGTATTATTTTTAGGATAATATTCTTCCCACTTTGAAAAATGATGTCAATGAGGAGAGAGAACATAATTTGCTTTATCCCAAGTGATTCACGAACAAGTCGATTCTGGGAATGCAAAGCATTCATGCCTAGGTGCTAACTTATTTATTTTTCTTCTACCATTTCATTAGTCAGCTAAAGTTCTTACACGTCGTTTTTTGTTTGTGATGTGCAAAACAGGTTGGTATGCCATCATTGATCCAATGTAATAAAATATATGGTCTGCTAGCAATCGTCTGTTGTCATGGCAATTTTCTTGACATTCTTGATGAGAGGCATCGTGACAAACACCTGGCACAGATTAACGATTAACATATTGAATCCGTCTCCTGCCTGTGTAATCGATCTTCAATTTTAATACTTGAAGAATTTCTCATCTAATCATGCCTCCAGTTGTTTTCCTTTCATGAAAACCAAAATAACATTGACTATCACAGACCACTTTTTGCATTAAAAAAGAATGAGATAAACAGTTTAAGACACAATTTTCTATCTTATTTCTTTTCTTCACTATGAACGTAGTGACAAAGGTAACCCCATCATATGAACACTGCAGTGAATTCAAATATTTTACTCCTGCATAGTAGTAATAGTCGGAAAGTATATACTAATTGTTATTATCCACCTGATAATGATGGATATTCCAAAAGGTCATTATAAACAATGTACTACTATCCATCACCACATGCATTACGATTAGAGCAGATTCCCTACAGCGTAGAAACAGGCCCACCGGCCCAATACGTCCACACCCACCTTCCGAGTAGTAACACACCTCAAACCATTTCCCTCTGACTAATGCACCTAACAAAATGGGCAATTTTGCATGGCCAATTCACCTGTCCTGCACATCTTGGGATTGTGGGAGGAAACTGAAGCACCTGGAGGAAACCAGTGCAGACACGGGGAGAATGCACCATCTTCACACAGACAGTCACCTGATGCCGGAATTGAACCGGGTCCCTGGTGCTGTGAAACAGCAGTGCTAATTACTGAGCCACCATGCCACCCGATCATCTATGAGGCTCTGAATTCTACAGACAAAGTCTATTCTCTCCCAGTCTACATTACTTTCATCCATATTGTGCAGAGCAAACGCATAGTCGTAGGGTCACATCGATGTACAATATGGAAACAGATTCTGGATTAGTGGTGCTGGAAGAGCAAAGCGGTTCAGGCAACATCTGAGGAGCAGTATCCTCAGATGCTGCCTGAACTGCTTTGCACTTCCAGCACCACTAATCCAGAATCTGGTTTTCAGCATCTGCAGTCATTGTTTTTACCCAATATTGAAACAGACCCTTTCTTCAAACTCGTCCATGCCGGCCAGATATCCTTCTTTAAAATTATTTTCTTGTTGCATTTTCACTAAAATAATAAGTTGTAATCACAAGCAATAAACAACAGGAAACAAAAGCCCAAGCATACACCCCACAGCACATACCTTCCAAAAAAAAATAAAGTAAAAAGGCGAAAAGCAATCATGATTAATATAAACACATGCAAGGCACACAACGTAATAAATTAAACCAGTAGTAACAGAAAAGCATTAACAAAAGAAAAAGGGAATAACGAGAAGAAAAAAAAGTCGTCACAACATAAGATAGCCCAGCGTGGAACAGTTGAAAATAAAACATCTCAGTGTATGAAAGAAAAGGGTTCCAACTTTTTTGTAAATTTGTTCGAGAAGCCAGATAAGGCAAATCTAATCGTTTCTAATTTAAGAAAGTTTAACACATCTCTAACCCATTGTGTATGTGTAGGCAGAGCTTGTAATTTAAATTTTAGCAACATCAATCTTCTGACTAATAGGATAGTGAATGCTTTCATGTCTTTTTTAGAAGAATGATTAGTTCAAAAATGGTGACAGCACAAACAAATTAGTCATAGCCTTAGGAGTAAGACTTTCTCTGGACACCTCCGGTAAGGTGTCAAAAATATTTGTCCAAAATCGACTTAAAGAAGGGCAAAGCCAGAATATGAGCACATAATTTGTCGTGGTTTGTTGACACCAATCACAAGACGGAAATCCCACCTCAAATATTTTTGCAAGGGTGGGGTGTAGAATCTTGTATTGAATAAAACAATATTTTGCACACATAGAAGATCTGTGCACTCTTCGTAAATTTTCATTCTACACAACACCTCTTCCAGATCTGCTGCCTGGATTGCTTTAATGGAGCCAAGAAAATGTCAGCATCTTTCTGAACGTTTAAAAAAGTAGCTGAAAATGTCCCGCTTTAATGAAGAAAGTAATTATAGAAAATGTCAAAGGCAGAATCATTACGACGGACGGGAGAAACTTGAAACAAACTATGAAGAAAAGTGCGAACTTGGAGGGATCAAACAAAGTGGATTTTCGAAAGTAAAAACTGATCAAAACGTAATTGTTGAAAAGATGCAAAACGCTAGCAACATATAATTTTTTCGCAGTTTCTATTCCTAACATTGCCCAACCAGAACCAATCCACTAAAGATGGGGGAAAATATGATTTGCCGCCAATGGAGCCTTAGTAGAAAATTGTTGAAAGCTAGAGTGATGCCGAAATTGAAATCAATTTTTAAAACAATTACATAATTCATTTAATAATACAGAATGAAGAAAGGGGAGATGTGCGCAATAAAGCCTTCGAAGTTGCCGAATGCGTGGAATTTGTGTCAATGGTTAACATTTTGGGACAGCATCAAGGTTCTCATACTGAACCCAATACTTTAAATTTCTAATGGTTTCTGCTCAATAATAGAACTACATAGTCGGCAGTGCTATTCCACCTATTATATTAGGCCCCTGTAAGAATCATTTTCGTTACCTAAGACTTTTAAAATTTTAAATAAAGTCAAGTTTGAGATTTTCTCCTTTACGAAACAGGAAAGGGAGAAACACGTGAGATGTGATGGCTCCGTTAATGCGCTTGGGAGTTACCAGTTAGGAAGGAAGGATCTAAAGAGGGAGCCAAGAAGAGCCAGGAGGGGATGAGAAGTCATTGGCAGATGGGATCAAGAATAACACTAAGGCTTTCGATCAATAGAACATGAATAAAAGAATAACTAGTGTAAGATTAGGGACAATCGAGTAGTGGGGAGTCGTGCGTAGAGTCAGAAATGTTGGGGAAGCACTAAATTTTTTTTTCATCAGTATACAGAGGATACTGATGTACAGACTACGAAACTAGATGGGATTGAGATGCATAAGGGGGAGGGGTTAGCAATTCTGGAAAGTGCAAAAATTATAAGGGCTCTGGGCCGGATTGGATTTATCCTAGTATTCTCTGGAAAGCAAGAGAGGACATTGATGAGCCTTAGATTTTGATCTTTATGTCGTCATTGTCTACAGGAATATTGCCAGAACACTTGAGGATGGAAAATGTTGTTCCCTTGTTCAAGGAGTGCAGGAGATTTAACTAATTATAGACATGTGAGCCGTACTTTGGTTGTGGATAAAATGTTGGAATGGGTTATAAGAAAAAGGATTGATAATCATCAAGAGAATAATTCGTTGATTAGGGATAGTCAACACAGTTCTGTGAAGGGTAGGTCGTGCCGCACAAACCTTATTGAGTTATTTGAGAAGGTGACTAAACAGATAAATGAGGGTAGAGCGGATGATGTGGTGCATATAGATTTCAGTAAGGCATTTTATAAGGTTCTCCGCGGTAGCTTATTGCACAAAGGCATGGGATTGAGGGGGTTTAGCGATTTCGATCAAAGAATGGCTAGCTAAAAGAGGACAGAGGGTTGTAGTTGATGGGAAAAATTCATCCTGGGGTTCAGTTACTGGTAGGATACCGCAATGATCTATTTTGGGTCCACTGTTGTTTGTCATATATATATATATATATGTTCTGGATGAGGCCGTAGAGAGATGTGTTAGTATATTTGTGGATGACAGCAAGGCTGGTAGCGTTGTGGATAGTGACAAAGGATGTTGTAAGTTACAAAGACACATAGATAAGCTGCAGCGCTGTTCTGAGAGGTGGCAAATGGGGCTTAATGTGGAAACGTGAGAGGCGATTCACTTTGGATGGAGTACCAGGAATGCAGAGTTTTGAACTAATTGTAAGATTCTTGGCAGTGTCGATGAGGCAGAGAAATCTCGATGACCAAGTACATAAATCCTTGAAAGTTGGCCCACAGGTTGATAGGGCTTTAAGAAGGCATATGGTGTTTTAGTTTTTAAAGCTAGAGGTATTGAGTTTCTCAACCATGAGACCATGCTGCAGTTGTACAAAACACTAGTGTGACCACATTTGGAGTATCCCGTATAGTTCAGGAAGAAATTGCAAGCTTTCGAAAGCCTTCAGAGGAACTTTACTAGGATGTTGTCTGGAATGGAGTGAAGATCTTATGAGGAAAGGCTGAGGGATTTGAGAGCGTCCTTGTTAGAGAGAAGAAGGTCGAGAGGCGACTTCATTGAGGCATGTAAGATAATCAGAGGATTTAATAGGTTGGACAGTGACAGCAGTTTTCTTTTGATGGTGATAGATAGCACGAGAGGACTTGACATAAATTGAGAGGTGATAGATGCAGGACAGATTTCAGGAGTAGTTTCTTTACTCAGAGTGCAGTAGGGGCCTGGAACGCATTGCCTGCAACAGTAGTACACTCGCCAACTTTAAGGGCAATTTAATCGGCATTGGATAGGCAAGGGGACGAGAATGGAATCGTGTAGGTTAGCTGGGCTTCAGATTGGTTCCACAGGTCGATGCAACATTGAGAGTCAAAGGGCCAGTACTGCGTTCTAATGTTCTATGTTCCATACAAAAATTGGTATGCATTGAAATAAATGAGAAAATCATGTAAATATTCATTTAATCGGATGAATTCTAACAGCAACAGACAGAGTAAGAAGAGACCATCTTTCGATATCTAGTTTAATTTGTGGCAGTAATGGTTCAAACTCTTCTTTGTATAAATTACCTAGTGTAATTGCCACGTGTACGTCAAGATAAAAAAAACACGCATTTTGCCATTTTGAACGAGAAGTTATCCAATGGGGATTCTCTGGCAGGCTTTTTGATAGTAAATATTTCACTGTTGCTCAGGTTCAATTTATGACCAGAAATTTTACTGGAAGATACTAAAAATAAATGTGCACTGGAAGTGGAGAGATACAAGTTTTAGAAAAATAGCAAAGGTCATCTGCATAGAGGGCAACCTTCTACTCTTCACCATTTCTAGTAATGCAAGGAATATCCGGATGAGTCCGTACAGCAATAGACAAACGTTCAAATACAATCTCAAACAGCAAATGACTCAAAGGACAACCTTGTCTCATGAAATAATAAATGTGAAAACAGTCAGTATGCATATCATTGATCCTGAGAGAGGTCTGCAGTGATGTATAGAGTAGTTTGAACCAAGCTCTTTCCTCAAAGCCAAATGTCTCAAAAGTAAAAAAAAAGATTATTGCATTCTACTCCATCAAAGACTTTTTTCAGCAGCGAAAGATATAAAGCCTGAGGGAGAGTAGACAGGGAAAAATGGTAAACAACAATTAATACCTGCCGAACAATTCTAAAACTGTGCTTGTTGTAAATAAGTCGTGTTTAATCCAAGGGTGCGGTAGATGGAAATGTGTCTTCCTCAAGTCGTGCCAATGGCTTTGACAATAATTTTCGGTGGCACAGTGGTTAGCACTGCTGCCTCACAGCACCAGAGACCTGGGTTCAATTCCCGCCTCAGGCGACTGACTGTGTGGAGTTTGCACGTTCTCCCCGTGTCTGCGTGGGTTTCCTCCGGGTGCTCCGGTTTCCTCCCACAGTCCAAAGATGTGCGGGTCAGGTGAATTGGCCATGCTAAATTGCCCGTAGTGTTAGGTAAGGGGTATATTTAGGGGTATGGGTGGGTTGTGCTTCGGCGGGTCGGTGTGGACTTGTTGGGCCGAAGGGCCTGTTTCCACACTGTAGGGAGTCTAATCTAATTTCAAGTAAAAATTTAGTAGACTTATAGGACGATATGAATCACGTAGTAAGGGGACGCTGCCTTTCTTCAAAAGCATAGATATTAATGCCTGAGTAAAAGTTCGAGTAAGAGAGGCAGAAATAAAGGCTTAAACAAACACGTCTATAAAAAGCAGAGCTAGCCTTTTTCAAAATGTTTTGAAAAATTCCTCCAGAATAACATCGGATCCAGGACATTTACCAATTTGTATCCGCAGCCTCTTGTTCCATGGCTGTGATTACTTGTTCCAATTGTTTTGCCACATTTTGATCAATTTTAGGAACATTAATCTTATTTTTTTTTAAAAAGAGCTCTTTAAATCTCCTGCATCAGAAGATAATTCAAATGAATAAAGTGAAATTTAAAATTCCTTAAAGGTCTTGTTGATTTGTAATGGGTCCGATGTGACACCTGAACTAGCCGTAATTTGTGGGAAAAGTTGGGATATGGGCGTTTGACGTAACTGATGTGCCAACAGTTTATTAGTTCTATCTCCTTGTTCAAAAAGTTTCGACAGAGGGTAAAGTGAAATCTCCGTGGTGTATTGTGACATTACGGCAGCATACTTGGCCTGTAGGAATATGCATTGTTATATACTTCTGGACACTTAGAGATTGCATAAGGAAGTTTAATTAAGACCGATGCTATGCTACCCTGCCAATTTCTCTTTCCCAACTTTATTATTATATGCTGCATACGAAAATATTTCACCCCGATGAATATGTTCAGGGTTCCCTATATCAAGGAAGCAGCAACGTCTGGGGTTTCACTTTAAAAAAAAACTATTTGTTGCGAAACAAAATTGTCAGGTTGTTCCTGTAGGAGGGAGCATGTTCTGTAAACTGTAGATGGGCATGTATTAAGAAACGTCTGGAAGAGAACATTCACAGATACAGATGTATGGTCTGATCAATCAATTGAATCAACTTTGTAACTAAAATGGATGTGAGAACTTTATCATCCACCAAGGAAAATACCAATGCATTTTACATGTCGGTGGCCATCCAAAAAAAAATCCTTTCTCATGGAATGAAAGAACCGCCAGTGATCAACATCATTAAACACCTCCATAAAAGTCTGAATTATTTTGTCAGATTTGGACTAGGCACTCGGAACAGCGGAAGAGAGGAAGAAAGGATTCAACCAATAGTTAAACTCTCCTCCCAAGATTAACTGGTGTGAAGATAAATCTGTAACATTGAAAAGAACCGTCTGAAAAAAGGCTCATCGTCCCTTTTGGGAGAATAAACATTTGCAAAGATTACATCAATATCAAAAACTTGTCCAGTAATAATGATAAATCTGTCTTTTGAGACAGAGATAGTTTTAACAGGGACGAAAGGAATAGATTTATGCAAAGAAATCGTAACTCCTCTGGATCTGATAGAAATGGAGGAAAAATACACATATTCAATAAAAGTTCATTTCAACTTATGACTGTCTAACGTTTCGAGTGTAAATACATTGTATGGCATTAAGACGGCGTGGATAATGTAAAACTTTACTGTATTTAATTGGATTGTTCAGGTCTTTCTAATTTAGAGTGGCAAATTTAAAGTCCCCAGCTACCAAGGGTGGTGAAGCATTAAACTGTGTCATAGATTTGCATAAACCTATCCCTTTCGTCCCTGTTAAAACTATCTCTGTCTCAAAAGACAGATTTATCATTAAAAGGTAAAACCCGAAATGTACAATAATAAATAAACAAATGAAAACCTTGTAAATGTGAGGTATGCTCCCCCCACCCCCCCCCGCAATCCTCATCAAAACAAAACAACCTCCAATCCCCGTCATTGCAGTGTCTTCTCAAATAGAATTTTCCCAGCAGGAGCACCCTTAAGATGGGTGCATGCTCTCTTCTGCTAGTGACAAACGGATATAGAGCTAAGTGTGCAAAATGGACTTCAGCTACAGAAAAGAAAGGACCTTATTAAATGGAGCAGAGAGATGTTAAGTCACTTCTTCTTGTTCCTAATTTTCTTCAGTCGGTCACACCCTGTATCAAACCCTTTCTCAGCTCAGGTAATTCCCCAGCATCTGATATGATGAGTGTTATGTACCTGAGAGGTAGTTCACAATAAGTTTTTTGTTTACTCTGACCACATTTAGTTCAACAAGCACAAGCTCCAGTTTCTGTTCGTCGAGCAGACAGGTCCCATTGGTTCACTCTTGTCTCCACTAGAACTGACTTCCTTTAAAATAGTAGTTTTGTTTCCTCTCAGTAGCTGCTACTTAATGTTACATCTGTAATCAGCAAAAGCATGACAAGTTTTATGTCATTTGTTCTTTCTTGGCATACTTACATCGGCTTGAGCAGGTAATGAGGACAGATTTCCTTCCTTCAGAACAGTGATGAACCAGATGCATTTTTCAAATAATTGATGATTGTTTCCCCAATTATCACCACTGAGAACAGCTTTCAATTCCCATCCTGAAGAAAGATCACTATCACGAAATTCTACGTCTTCTCCAGAGATGCTGCAAGACTTGCTGAGTTTTTCCATCAACTTGTGAGTTGCTTACGTAAGCAATAACGACGAATTTCACAGCCACATGTTACCATGTCGAAATGCCAAGGTGGAAGATGACAAATGAGTATCCCTGCTCTTTATTTGCGTTCGTGCTGAGAAAGGGTGCACGAATGTTTTTCAACGTTAAACATCACACAACACCAGGTTATAGTCCAACAGGTTTAATTGAAATCACACTAGCTTTCGGAGATATCACCGTTGCTAACAACTAACCCGAGAATGCAACTTTTATATAAAAAAAAAGGTTTTGTGATTTACACATGAAAGACGTGAAACTATCACTGTATTCTAACGGCAATCAATTTTTCAATGTATAATTTCAGTTACATCACAATGTAAAGTTTTGCGATAAATTCTGTGTGTTTGTATTGAGTCCTCCACTACCACCTGATGAAGGACCGTCGCTCAGAAAGCTACTGTGCTTCCAATTAAACCTGTTGGACTATAACCTGTTGGACGTATGGGCGGCACGGTGGCACAGTGATTAGCACTGCTGCCCCACAGCGCCTGAAACCGGGGTTCAATTCACGACTCAGGCGACTGACTGTATGGAGTTTGCACGTTGCCTGCGTGGGTTTCCTCCGGGTGCTCCGGTTTCCTCCCACAGTCCAAAGATGTGCGGGTCAAGTGAATTGGCCATGCTAAATTGCCCGTAGTGTTAGGTAAGAGGTAAATGTAGGGGCATGGGTGGGTTGTGCTTCGGCGGGTCGGTGTGGACTTGTTGGGCCGAAGGGCCTGTTTCCACACTGTAAGCAATCTAATCTAAACCTGGAGTTGCGTGATTTTTAACTTTGTACACCCCAGTCCAACACCAGCATCTCCAAATCATGATTTTCAACGTGGCATTAAATAAAATGTTGACATCATGTTGGGAAACAGCAATTGCTAAGCATCTTGACGTCATACATATCTGTCCTGTACGCAGAGGCAGGAGTGGGAAGAAAAGGTGATTTCCAAAGTGCAAATAATTAACACTGAGAAATAAAGTGTGTTAGTAAGTGTCCATAGGTCAAAGAGATGAACTTTTCAGGTGAGATCCATGTCTCCAAATCAAAGATATGATAAGTGAAAGAGTGAAATTCTCTTGGAAAAATGCACTATTGCTTAAGATTGAGAGCAAAATCTTGTCATCATAAGTCAGTGTGATCAACACGGAGCTTCATTGCTCATATAGGCCTTTTGCTCCAGGGATACTTCAACTATCATGCTTCTATATATTCTCTGTCATTTTAGTTTGTGCATTTTCCATAAATGTTGCTTCTTTTTAAATGTCAATTATTTTGAAAGTCACTATATTCAATTGTCCTCCTGACTTAAATATCTATGATTTCTGGCACTCACATCCAAGTGTCTACAGATTGGTGTCAGGGTTTGAACCCATGGCAGTCAGGGTGTGGCACGGTGGCTCCGTGGTTTATACTGGTGTCTCTCTCAACACCAGAGACTCGAGTTGAAATCTAGCCGAGAGCGAATGTCTGTGTGGCCTTTGCCTTTTCTTGTGCTTCGCCAGGTGATCTGGTCTCCTCGACAGTTAAAACCTATGTAGGTTAGGTGAATCTCCTGTATTAGAATGAGCCATAGTGTCGACAGATGTGCAAGCTATGTGGGTTAAGCATAGTAAATGCAAAATTACGGGATATGGAATGCTCTTTGTAGTATTAGTGCAAGCAGACGGTCGAAGTCGCCTCGATTTTAATTGTATGTTTCCTTGAATCAAAGGAGGAGCATTTGCAGACAGCAGGTAAACATTTAGTGTAACTTTAATGCAAAGTTAGGATACATAAAATCTCTGGGCAAAAAAAAAACGAAGTAAACATGTCAAATCATTTTCAATGAGGTAATTGAACTGTTCCAAGCTGTGTAAGGAATTGGTCCGTCAGTATCCCAAAATGGACGTATGTGTGAACAATACAGAGTACCCCCTTTAGGTCCTTATGCTTCTTAATTTGTTTCTGTGTTCTTACTAGCTCACAAACATTCGCAATCTGAGATATCTCACTTCACGCTATTGGACCCTTTCAACAATATTATGTGCACTGAGTTCCAATCAATTTGATCCTAAAACAAAGAAAGAGTAGGGCCGATCACGGATAGCATAGGGAATTTGTGTGTGAGTCTGAGGAGGTAGGTGAATCCCTAAATGAGATTTTTGCTTCTATCTTTACGAAAGAAACAAACTTTGTAGTGAATGAAACCTTTGAAGAGCAGGTGTGCATGCTAGAACGGATAGAGATAGAGGAAGCTGATGTGTTGAAAATTTTGTCAAACATTAATTGACAAGTCGCCAGGCCCGGACCAGATTTGTCCTCGCCTGCTTTGGGAAACCAGAAATGCATTTGCTTCTCCACTTCCGAAGATCTTTGCATCCTTGCTCTCCACTGGAGTCGTCCCTGAGGACTGGAGAGAAGCAAATGTAATTCCTCTCTTCAAGAAAGGAATTAGGGAAATCTCTGGCAATTACAGAGCAGTAAGTCTCATGTATGTCGTCTGCAATGTGTTAGAAAGGATTCTCAGTGATAGGATTTATGACCATCTGTAAGAGCATGGCTTGATTAAATGCAATCAACACGGCGTTGTGAGGAGTAGGTTATGCCTCACAACCTTATCGAGTTCTTTGAGGGTGTCACGAGAAAGGTTGATATGGATGCTGTGTATATGGATTCAGCAAGGCATTTGATATGGTTCCCCATGGTACGCTCATTCAGAAGGTCTGGAGAAATGGGATGCATGGGAACTTAGCTGTCTGGATACAGAATTAGCTGGTCACAGAAGACAGCGAGTGTTAGTAGAAGGAAAATATTCTGCCTGCATGTCTCCACGGGGCTCTGTCTTTGGGCCTCCACTGTTTGTAATTTTTATTAATGACTTGGATGAGGGGATTCAAGGATGGGTCAGCAAGTTTGCAGACGACACAAAGGTGGGGTGTCGTTGACAGTATAGAGGTCTGTTGTAGACTGCAGCGCGACATTGACAGGATGCAGAGATGGCTGAGAGGTGACAGATGGAGTTCAACTTGGGTGAAAGCGAGGTGATGCATTTTGGAAGTCGAATTCGAAAGCTGAGTACAGCATTAAGGATAGGATTATTCGCAGTGTGGAGGAACACAGGGATCTTTGTGTGCAGGTACATAGATCCCTTAAAATGGCCACCTAAGTGGATAGGGTTGTTAAGAAAGTATATGCTGTTTTGGCTTTCATTAACAGGGGGATTGAGTTTAAGAGTCGTGAGATCTTGTTGCAGCTCTATAATTTGGTTGGATCGCACTAGGAATACTGCGTCCAGTTCTGGTCGCCCTATTATAGTAAGGATGTGGATGCTTTGGCGAGGGTTCAGAGGAGGTTTACCAGAATGCTGCTTGGACTGGAGGGCTTATCTTTGTGAAGAGAGGTTGACTGAGCTCGGACTTTTTTAACTGGAGAAAAGGAGGAGGAGAGTGGACCTAATTGAGGTATACAAGATAATGAGAGGCATAGATAGAGTCGACAGCCAGAGATTATTTCCCTGGACAGAAATGACTAACACGAGGGGTCATAGTTTTAAGCTGTTTGGTGGAAAGTATAGAGGGGATGTCAGAGGCGAGTTCTTTACACAGAGAGTTGTGAAAGCATGGAATGAGGTGCCAGTAGCAGTAGTGGAAGCAAGGTCATTGAGGACATTTAAGAGACTACTGGACATGAATATGGTCACAGAAATTTGAGGGTGCATACATGAGGATCAGTGGTCGGCACAACATCGTGGGCTGAAGGGCCTGTTCTGTGCTGTACTGTTCTATGTTCTATGTTTTATGTTCTTAAACTCTCTTCACAAAGGTAGTTCAGGATGTTTAGATACCATAGCCTTGCAGATGATACGTAAATCCCACAGAAGTATTTTTAAAACACCCTGTGGCTTGTTAAGGGAATGCATTTATTTGTGGTAATGCATGAATTATTCAATGGAAAATTGCATTAACTTAATCAATTGCAGATTCTCAATCACATCTCTCCTTGTGTTATTCAACTGAAAACCACAGCCCAGCGTATGGTATGACATTTCTACGTAGGCAATTCGAATTTGAGTATGAATCGCTAAAATAGTGCAGCAGAATTAAGTTATTACTGTGACACTAAGCTGATTTAAAGGTAGATCTGACGGTGCTTAAAACGCTGACATCATTGCTGGCTTAATATCACTCCGTTATTTTCAATACTTATCGAATACACACAAAATTCCTCAATCCTTACAGTTGCTTAATTCAATCTGAGGACTAAATATTCCACCATAAATTTAACATCGATGTGTGCATCGATATTTATTTTCTCAAAAACAAACAAAATCTATTTTGAAAGATGCTGGAACATTAATGTCCCCGTGGAGATCACACAGGTATAAATTAAAGACTGTAATTCTGTCTCCCTTCAGAGTTACGTTCAGGGAGCGTGTATGCAGCTTAATGGGACAGCTGAATTAACACTGAATAATATGGGCTTACTTCTCAGTGTCAGGAAAATGTACAGCATGACTCTTGCTATCATTGGAATCCCTGGTAAGTGACAAAGACTTGCAAGTCTCGGAAATCTGCATATGAATTGCTGTCTGTTTTGAAAGTGCTCGTGTCATTGTTACTCACTGACGAGACAAAAGACCTGTGAAAGATATTGTACAGTCAAATATCCTGAATTATCATTGTTAATATAGTTCCATTCTGATAACTCAAACAAAGTCTTTTTGTAACTCAGAACTTTCGAAATCTATCAAGTCACTGCACTTAGTGGAATAGTGTGTGAACCAATCATCAGCACATTGAGGGGGGAGAGGCGAAGAGGGCTGTCTGAGGTGAAATGTTAATATCGCTGCATTTGAGCCAGTAGAATTGGGTTCAAGTTCCACCCATTCCAGATGAGAACAACCGCATCAATGAAGAGATTAATTAAGGACAAATGCATTCGCTGAGGGAAGTTCATACTGAGTGCATTTTATTTTGGAATTGTACCGATCGTGAATCAATATTTGGTTTCAAACCCAAAATCACTGTGATTATGCAGTACTGGCAATATCAGCCAGTGTGGGCCGGCGCTGAAACTGGCTCACTAACTGGAATATAATTCTTTTTTTGTATTATTACGCAAGGAAACTGACTTTTCTATTCACAGTTTCGTAACTGTCTGAACGCTTTTCAAAGCAAAGGAGCATTTTTTTTCTGCTGTTTGAAGAAATTTTTAAATAGATACTAACTATGAACAATCTCAATCTTGCTCAACTTCCCAACTACAATGCACTAACAGAAGCAAATTTTCACTATTTACAGTCAGCTGCTGAAGGTAACTTTATTTAACATTTTCAAATCCTTTGGATAATGGCTCATGCTTCCACAAAGCAGACAGTTAGTGCGAACACTATTGGTTTCATCACTAATTAATCACAATGGCAGAGTACTGATTTCTCTTTACTAGTCATTCAGAGGGCCAGGCAGCTTTCTCAGATGCTGCTTCACTTCTGAAGAAGATAAATGGTCGTTCTCTCGAATTAAAATTTCTTCTTGGTGATTATGAAACAATAACTGATTGTCCGAAAAGTCTCAATGATCCCTACGAGGGTAATCAGGAACTGCTAAAAAAAAAATCCCAGAAATCTACTCCACTAACATTATTCTCGCAAACTGTTGCCCGGGATATGTTGGGATATATTAGTAAGATTGATTTGTGGTTTTATATTTGTTTGAAGAACTATTTTAGGATATTTTTACAAACTTAGCCTTTAGAACGGAGGAGTTAATCGTGTGCCAGCAGGAAGATTCACAGTTAGAATGTGAGGTATTGATCTTTATGACCCAAGTGGCTGCAAATCTGCAGAAAATATTGGCTTTAAGCATTTATATTCGTCTTTGCTACATTTGCAAAATTTTATGAAAATTATGAAAATAGACAGAAAGTTCATACACGGTGTCGATTATGCAGTTATTTAATTTGGATGTAGTTTTTCCAGCTGACTGGATTAGTTAATTATATCTACCCATATTTAGAGGCAAATCACATTACCTTCTTGGCCTCCTACTGGAAACATTTTATTCTCATTTCCATTTGCATCGATGTAAATAGTTTGGAAAGCTTCATGTGGATGTTCACAATAGTTTGTATTGTTAAACTGGTCTCTTGAACTGCAGAGCATCTCTATAAATGATGTGTTCACAATGGAAGATAAACCTCGGGACTTCAATGAAATAAAAGATAGGCTTTTGCCTGAGCAAACGAGGAAGAGATGAGGTTGGCAATAGATGATTCTTACGTTTTGCCAATGACCGGGACTCTCCCAGGTTATTTCCTAACATGGATCACGTCAAAATCAGTGATATATTCATCAGGACATTTCTCAGGAAATGACTTGAAGAAATTCTATTTGATTCATAATCGCTGGTTGAGCGAACATTGTGGGTTATGCACAACTGAGCATCCCATTATTATAAACTGAGAATCATGACAAACACTTTCGAAGTAAGTGGTTTCCAACACCAAATACAAAAGAAAATTTCAATGACTTTTATATCCTTAATGATCGCTCTATTCAAGAAATAGAATAGAGTGCTGCACTGTCACTGGGAGTGCAGGAAGTCCAGAGCATTTTCTCTTTGAGCTCTCTGAGAAAGTGCTCATGAGTTCCTGCACTCCAAGAGCTTTAGTAATGAGGCAGTGCTGCACGGCCGGAGGTGCCCTAATGAGATAGCGATATACTGTAGGAGAATCTTTAACGAGCAATAACTGCACTCTCAGTTGCTAGATACTGCGACAACACTGACTGTTCGAGGGTCAGTAATGAGGGAGCGCTGTGCGATCGGATTGTCAGCACTAAGCGAGCACTGTATGGTCAAAGGTCAGTACTGATAGAGCACTACACTGTCAATGGTGAATATTAAGAAAGTGCCGATCTATGAGTGAGTCAGTTCTGAGGGAGTGCTGCACGGGCAGGTAGTTCATTCAAAGAGCGTGAGTGAGGGTCTCACTGCCAGCTTATCATAACTTCGGGAACTCTTAACTGTCAGACCGTCACTGGAAACGACGTGCTGCTCCGTCAATGCGTCAGACCTGAGGCATTGCTGCACTGTCAGACAGTCAGTACTGCGGGAGTGCTGCACTGCTAGAGCATCAATTGTTGAAGAAGTGCATCCGCTGGCATGGAATGCGTACTGAGGAATGCCTCGAACGTCAGTACTACGTGAGTGATGCACTGTCAGATTTTCATGACTGAGGGAGAGACGTACGGTAGGAATTTTAGTCCCGAGAGAATGAGATGATGTCTCACTGTCATACTTCAGGACTGGGAGGGTGCCACACTGTCAGCAGGTCAGTAGAGAGCGTTATTTTCAGTTTGTCAATACTGAGGATGCACCTCGCTCCCAGAGGGCAGAGGGTCAGCAAAGAGTATTTGCTGCATTGTCATTATGTATGTAGTAACCGTAAACTACTATATCTGAGGGTCAGTACAGAGTACATTTTCAGATGACTCGGCTGTGAGTCAGAGGTTGTGAGCTAAGGATGTGTTGCACTGTTAGATAGTCAGGACTGAGGGAGTGCCACATCTATCAGATGGTCATTACTGAGGGAGTGCCAAAATGTACCACGTTTATCAGATTAGATTACTTACAGTGTGGAAACAGGCCCTTCGGCCCAACAAGTCCATACCGACCCGCTGAAGCGCAACCCATACCCCTAACCTAACACTACGGGCAATTTAACATGGCCAATTCACATGACCCGCACATCTTTGGACTGTGGGAGGAAACCGGAGCACCCGGAGGAAACCCACGCAGACACAGGGAGAATGTGCAAACTCCACACAGTCGGGAATTGAACCCAGGTCTCTGGCGCTGTGAGGCAGCAGTGCTAACCACTGTGCCACCGTGCCGCCCTTCAAAGAGGGCCAGTACTGGCAGAGTTCTGCATTGCCAGAGTATATGTAAGCAGGGTGTGCACTATCTGAGTCTGATTTCTGCAGGAAATCCAGAGGGATCACTACATTGTTAAGGATCAGTACAGCATGAGTGATGCTTTGTCAGAGGAAAAATGCTGCATGATCACCGCTCCATAACAAGGATTAATACTAAACGAGTGCCAAACTGTGTGAGGGTCAGGAGAGGGGTGGTGCACTACTTGCTAATCAGCACTGAGACAAAGGCATTTACATCCTCAACACTGACGGAATACTGAAATGTCGATGATTCAGGACTGAGAGGGTTGCATTGCCAGAGGTTTAGAAGAGAATGTGTGCTGAATTAACACTGAGTCTGTGCTGCAGAGTCGGAGATTCAAAACTGAGGGAGTACTGCACTGTCAAAGGTCAGTGCTGTGTCAGAGGATCGGAAGGAAGGGCGTGATGCACTGTCAGATAGTCAGTACACAGCGTGTTCTGCACTGTCAGTGTTTGTAATAAGAATGCGCCAATCTATCTGAGACTTGGTGCTGCGGGAGTGCAGCAGTGCCAGAGAGCAAACAATGAGGGAACACTGCACTGTCAGACAAGGAAAGATGAACTGTCAGAAGTGAAATATGATGTGAACACTCACTCTTTTAGATGGTAGGTGTTAATGGAGTGCCGAATTATCAGTGAGTCTCACCATTTGTGAGACAACTCAAGGGCAGTTCTGCACTGTCAAAGATTCATACCTGAGTGAAGGCTACGCTGTAAAGTGGTCATTAATGTGGAAGCATTGCATTGTCAGAGGGACAGTAGAGAGGCTTTGTTTCACTGTAATAGCTCAATACTGAGGAAGAGCCGCAGTCTCAGACTGTCTCATGGTAACTGTTCTGAGGGACGTGACACACTATTAGAAGGTCAGGAGAGAGACCCTCTGATGTCAAAGGCTATATATAAGGATGGGCGCACTGGAGAGTTTCAGTAGAGAGTATGAGTTGCACTTATAGTGCACGTAATCAGGGATCAGCACCGTACTAATTATCCGTACTGTGGGAGTACTGCAGTGCCATAGAGCAAGTATTAAGGGAACACTGCACTATCTGAGAGTCAGTGCCGTTAGGAGAATGTATGAAAGCAGTGCCACTCTGTGAAACAATCTGTACATAGGGAGTGCCGGTCTGCCAGAGAGACAGGAGGAAGGGAGTGCATTGTTGATGTGTCAGCACTGAGGCAGTAATGAATTTTCATAACGTCAGGACAGAGGGAAGACTGACCTGTCAGAGGTACACTACATTGTGAGGGCAATGTCATTAATCAGGAATGCTCACAACTGACAGAATGCCACTCTGTCAGGAGGTCAGTAGAGAGGGAGTATTGCATTGTCAGAGAGTCAGTACTAAAACAGTAAGGTCTTTTGAAAGAGTTAGTAGTGAGCAAGCGGTACTTTATCAGAGTTTCATTAATGAGGAAGTCAGATTTTTCAGAACTGCATCAGAGAATGTCTCATGGTTAGAGCGGCCGTACTGGGGAGGGCCGCGCTATCAGAGGATTTGGAAAGAGAGCTCCTGACTGTCATGGATTGAGTAATGAGGGAATGCTGCACTGTCAGAGGGTCAGTAAATAGTGTGAGTTGCCACAATGTGTGTGTTAAGGTGTGCCATTCTGTCTAATTCTCAGTACTGTGAGATTGTTGAAATGCCAGAAACCCAGTATTAAGTAAACACTGCACTAGCGTAGTCAGTACTGAGTGCTGCACTGTGGAAAGAACCAGTACTGTGGCAGTGCCAATTTCTGAAAGAGATAGGAGTGAGGGATTGATGCAATGTTGGTGAGTCCACATTAAAACAGGCACTTTCCGAGTGGCAGGACAGAGGAAATTCTGCTTTGCCAGAAGGACAGTACAGTGTGAGGGCAAAATCATTGCTCACGGGATGATGTATTGACAGAAAGTCAGCACGGATGAGTGCTGCTGTGTCAGCAGGTCAGTACGGAGGAAGTGCTGCACTGTCAGATGGTCAGTATTGAGGGATGCCTGCACTGCCAGAGGTCAGTATTGAGAGTGCCCCACACAAATAAAAGGATCAATACGGAGGGAGTGCTGCACAATGAGAAGGTCAGTAGAGAGTACTTATTCATCGAACATAAGACATAGAGCATTACAGCGCAGTACAGGCCCTTCGGCCCTCGATGTCGCGCCGCCCTGTCATACTAATCTGAAGCCCATTCCACCTACACTATGCCATGTACGTCCATTTGCCCATCCCATGACGACTTAAATGCACTTAAATTTGGGGAATCTACCGTTGCAGGCAAAACATTCTATACCCTTACTACTCTCTAAGTAAAGTTCTGACACCTATCTTATACCTATCTCCCCTCACTTTAAAGTTGTGTCCCCTCATGTTTGCCGTACCCATACTTGGAAAAAGGCTCTCCCTGTCCACCCTATCTAATCCTCTGATTAACTTACATGTCTCTATTAAGTCACCTCTCAACTTTCTTCTCTCCAATGAGAACAGCCTCAAGGCCCTCAGCCTTTTCTCGTAAGACATTCCTTCCATACCCGACAGTATTCTAGTGATTAGAGAGTCAGCACTGAGGATGTGTGGCAAACTCATAAGTTAAGTATTGAAGGAGTGGTGATTGTCAGATGGCCAGCAATGAGGGAGTGTGACATGATGAGATGATACTTTCTACCAGATTCACAGAGCATCCCCCTCTCAGAGTGTCAGTATGCTATGTTTCAGATCTACAGCTGAAACGGTGTGCTGCAATGCCAGAGGCTCAGCACCTAGGGAGGGCTGCATTTGCACAGGATCAGTGCTGAAAGAGTGCTACATGGTCAGATATTTATTACGAAGACAGTGAGTGACGGTCTGACTACTAGTGGGTCAGTTATAACGAAGTACTGCACTGTGAGAGTGTCTTGAGAGAGATTCTGCTGCTCTCTTAGTCACTCACAACTTGGGGGAATATTGCACTGTCAGCAGAACGTTATGGAGGGAGTGCTGCACTGCCAGATTAGCACTACTGAAGGAATGGTGCACAATTACACTGGCAGCACTAAGCAAGTGAAGCATTATCAGAATTAAAGTCAAGAGCGTGCATGACTGCCAGATGATCAGTAATGAGGGAGCGCTGCACTGTCACCAAATCAGGAGAGAGTAGATACTGCACTGATTCCGTAGTAGACGTGCTGCACATTCAGAGGGTAATTAGACACTGCATTAATGCAATGTCAGAATTATGTAATAAGGATGCAGCACTTTATCCTAGGCTCAGTTTTGCGGGACAGCTGCAATGCTGGAGAGCCAGCAATGAAGTTCATTACTCTGAGACTTCTGCACTATCAAAGAATCAGTGGTGTGGAAAGGTTGAGCTATCAGAGAGACAGGAGAAAATGTGTGCTGCATTGTCAGCGTATCAGTACTGAGGAAGAGCAGCACTGTCAGAGGTGATAAACCGAAGCAATGCTGCACTGCTAAAAGGTCATAGTTGATGGAGTACAGCATTGACAGATGGTCAGTGCTGAGGAAGTACTGTACTGTCAAAGGAGGCAGATTAAGAGCGCCTCTCTGTATTGGAGGCTTTGTAATATGGGAGTGTTGCATTGTGAGAATTTTTTACGATTGAGAGTCACTGTCACTGTGCCAGCAATGAGGAAGGTGTGCCAAGCAGGCTAAGATAAAAGGTAGGGAGGAGGGATTTGGGGGAGGGGCGTTGGGAATGCGATAGGTGGAAGTAGGATAAGGTGAGGGAGATAGGCCAGAGAGTAAGTGGGGGCCAAGAGGTCGGGAAGAAGATGGCAGGTCAAGAAGGCGGCGCTGAGTCCGAGGGTTGGGACTGAGAAAAGGTGTGGGGAGGGGAAATTAGGAAGCTGGAGAAATCTGCATTCATCCCTTGTGGTTGGAGGGTTCCTAGGCGGAAGATGAGGCGCTCTTCCTCCAGGCGTCATGTTGCCATGGTCAGGCGATGGAGGAGGCCAAGGACTTGCATGCCTTTGGCGGAGTGGGAGGGGGAGTTAAAGTTTTCAGCCACGGGGCGGTTGGGTTGGTTGGTACGGGTATCCCAGTGGTGTTCTCTGAAACGTTCCGCAAGTAGGCTGCCTATCTCCCCAAAGTAGAGGAGGCCACATCGGGTGCAGTAGATGCAGTAAATGATGTGTGTGGAGGTGCAGGCGAATTTGGGACGGATATGGAATGATGCCTTGGGGCCTTGGAGAGAAGTGAGGGGGTAGGTGTGGGCGCACGTTTTGCATTTCTTGCATTTGCAAGAGAAGGTGCGGGAGGTTGGGCTGATGGGGGTTGTGGATCTGTCGAGGGAGTCGCGGAGGGAGTGGTCTTTCCGGAACGCTGATAGGGGAGAGGATAGAATGTTTCAATGGCTGAACACTTTAACTCCCCCTCCCACTCCACCAAGGACATGCAGGTCCTTGGCCTCCTCCATTGCCAGACCATGGCAACACGACGCCTGGAGGAAGAGCACCTCATCTTCCGCCGAGGAAACCTCCAACCACAAGTGATGAATGCAGATTTCTCCAGCTTCCTCGTTTCCCTTCCCCACACCTGATTTCAGTCCCAACCCTCGGACTCAGCACGGCCTTCTTGACCTGCAATCTTCTTCCAGACCTCTCCGCCACCCACCCCCTCTCAGGCTTATCGCCCTCACCTTAACCTCCTTCCACCAACGCCCCTCCCCCAAGTCTTTCCTCCCTACCTTTTATCTTAGCTTGCTTGGCACACCTTGCTCATTCCTGAATAAAGGCTTATGCCAGAAACGTCGATTCCCCTGCTTCTTGGATGCTGCCTGACCTGCTGCGCTTTTCTAGCAACACGGTTTTCAGCTCTGATCTCCAGCATCTGCAGTCCTCACTTTTTCCTGTCACTGCGTCAGCAGTGAAGCAGTGCTGAACTGGCAGAAGGTCAGTACTGAGGACAAACCGTGTTGGAAAACTGCATTTAATAAAGGAGTGCTAGTCTAACAAAAGATCAATCATGAGGGAGTACTGCATGGTCACATGGTAAACGCTGGAAATGGCAGAGGGTCTCACTGTCAGAAAGTCTGTTCAAAGGATTGGCGAACTTTAAGAGGATTAGACGGGAATGTGTGTTGCACTGTCAGAGTGTCAGTAATGAAGAAATGTTGCACTTTCAGACGATCAGTACTGATGGAGCGCAGCGCTGTCAGATGGTAAGTATTGAGTGAGTGCCGTATTGTGAAAGGTCAGTTTTGAGGGAGTGCCGCACGTTTCGGCAATTGGTACTGAGTGAATGCTCCAGTGTCAGAGTGTCAAAGTGTCAGTAGTGAGGAACTGCCACACGGTCAGGTGATTCATAATAACAGGATGACATAGTTTCCCATTCTCAGGGGGGGCAGTACTAAGGTTGACCCGCACAGTCAGAGGGACAGCTGAAACCGTGTGCTACACAGCCTGAGGGTCAGAACTGAGGGAGGTTTAACTGCAGAGGGTCACTGCGGACGGAGTAATCAGTCAGACGTTTCGCACACATGAGTGAGTGATGCTTTAACTGCAAGTACCTTCTGTTTTTGTTTCTGATTTACAGCATCTCCAGTTCTTTCAATGTTTATGAAGGAATAATGTACTGTCAGAGAATCAGAGACTGTGATTTGCAGTGCGTGTAATAGGAGTTTGCCACTCTATTTCATTCTCAGTACCGTTGCAATGCTCCCAGAGATCCTATACTGAAGGATCACTTTCAGAGGATCCATGCTGAGCGCTGCACTGTCAGCGAGAAAGTATTACAGCTGTGCTGCTCAGTCAGACGATCAGAAATGAAGGTGGACCACAATGTCAGAAGGTCAGTAGATCTCTACTGCACTGATGGAGAATAACAATGTCGCATGGTCAGTATTAAGGGAAAGCTTGCGGTCAAATGATTAGTACTTAGATTGAGACTGTGTCTCACTGTCAGAGGGTAAGGCGAACGTTTCTGCCGCATTATCAGAGTTCAGCAGTGGGTATCTGCTGCACTATCAGAATGAATGTAATATGAATGTAACATGAGTCGCAGTACTGGGGCAGTACTGAAAACCAATACTGATAAAATGCTGCACTGTCAGATGGTCAGTCCAGATGGAGTGCTGCAATGTCAGAGGGAGAGTATAAAGTGATAGCCCCTTTATCAGAATGATTAATACCTATGTATTGCCCCAAACGAGAGGGTCAGGAGAGAGTACTGCACTACTGTGAGTCAACACTGAAACAGTGGCACTGACAGAATATCAGCACTGATGGAATGATCCACTGTCGATGGATCAGGACTGAGTGTGTTACACTGTCAGACGAACAGTAGATCGTCTATGTTGCACTATAACCAAATCAGCACGAATGCAATGCTGCACTGTCAGAGATTCTTAACTGAGGGAATGCTGCAAGTCTGATGGATAGTAATGAGGGAGTGTCTGCACTGTCAGAATGTCAGTCAAAAATATATGATGCACTGGTAAAGACATTGCAGAAAAGGAGTACAGCACAGTCAGTGTAACAATACTGCGGAGGTGCTGCAATCCCATAAAGTCAACATTGAGGGAATTCTGTACTGCTACATGGTCAGTACTGTCAGAGAGTCAGTATGAAGGAAATGGTGCACATCCAGAAAGTCAGTAATAAGTGAAGGATATATCATCAGATATCGAAATTGACTGAGTCAGAGAATGTCTCATGGGCACGTTACTGATGGAAGTGTCACAATATTAGAGGATCAGAAGAGTGACGATCTGGCTGTCAGAGAGTTATTAATCAGGGAGTGGTACACTGTAGACCGTCAGTGAATAGCGCGAGTTTTACTCATAGTGTATACAGTCAGGGTTTGCCAATCTATCTGATTCTCACAACTGGGAGAGTGCTGCAATGCCAGAGGGGCTGTCTGGTTCACAGGTAGAGGTAATGTATGAAAACAATGCCACTCTGTTGAATGATCAGTACTGAGTGAGTGCTGTTCTGTCAGATAGTCGGGAGACATGTAGTGTTGCACTGCTAGTGAATCAGCAGTGAGATAGTACTGCATTTTCAGAATGGCAGGTGACAGAAAATACTGCCCTGATATAAGGACAGGACAATGTGAGGGCACTGTCATTACTCACGAAGGGTCATTA
The DNA here is from genome assembly GCF_020745735.1 of Hemiscyllium ocellatum. Classification (NCBI taxonomy): domain Eukaryota; kingdom Metazoa; phylum Chordata; class Chondrichthyes; order Orectolobiformes; family Hemiscylliidae; genus Hemiscyllium; species Hemiscyllium ocellatum. The sequence goes on along the minus strand of NC_083435.1, from coordinate 28,913,291 downwards.
TTGAGGGAGTGCTGCACTGTCAGAAGTTGAGTAATGAGAGAGTGTTGCACTATCAGAGTGTCAGCACTGACAGAATACTACACTGTAAGCTGATTAGTACTAATATTGTCAGATTATTTCACTGTTCGAGGGAACACTGCACTGTAAAAATGTTTATACAGAGCGGGCACTGCACGGTCAGAGGGTCAGTTAGAGGGACTGGGCTTTGTCAGCGTTCCCAAGAACCATTAAAAAGGGTCAGGACATTGGGAATGTTTCACTGTTAACATGACAGTACTGAGTGAGAATTGCACTTGCAGTAGTGATGCAGAGCAAATAGATAATTTTGAAAGCATGCAACACTCCAGTGAATTAGTACTGAGGCAGTTGCTTCTGTCAAACTGCCAGTAGTGAGCAAGAGCTTCATTATCAGAGCTTAATTTTTCAGGGAGTCCCTATTTTCAGGACTATGTCAAACAGCGTCTCATGGTCCGTTCTGAAGGAGGAGTGTTTTATCAGAGAGTTGAGAGATAGAGCGCCTGACTTTCAGAGTGTCAGTACTGACAGAGTGCTGCACTGTCAAATGGTCAATAATGTGGCCGTTCTGCACTTCAGGGTGACAGTAGAGACTTTTAGCTTTCACATCCTACATGTATTGAGGGTGCACCACTCATTTTCATTCTTAGCACTGGAATGTGTGGGAAGGTGGGTGGGAAGGAGTGGGGGGGCGTGGGGTGTTTGGTCGGTGCAATGTCAGAGAGCCAAAGCATGGAAGCCCTGCACTGTCAGACATCATCTGCTAACCCTCTGATACTGAGGCACACTTAGGCCTGTATATTTATCGGTGCAGCATTCCAGAAGTACTGATAATCTACGCGTGCCTCCGTCTCATTGCTGAGTCGCAAACAATGCATTATTTTTTCTCTCCAGACCCTGCTTCAGTAGTCATCCTTCTCATACAGCAGCGATGACTTAATTATTTTCTTCTTACAGTGCAGCACTCTGTCAGTACTGACCATCTGATGATGCACTGTTGCCTTAATACTGGCTTTCTGGCATTGCAGCAATCCCACAGTACTATTTCAGATGGAGTGCACCCTTTTCTTGGACACACTGTGACAATGTAGTACTCCTTCAGTTCTGGTATACTGAGAGTGCTGCACTTCTTCACTGAAAACTCTGTACCAGTGCTGCACGTATTCTCTATGAGCTTTCTGACAATGCGGGAACTCCCTCAGTACTGCCTTTCGGCCAGTGCAGCATACTGCTTAAATTCCTCAGTTAAAACTCTTTGACAGTGCAGTGCTGTTTTCGTGCTGATTGGGAAACATTGCAGCATACTCTTTCTGCTATCCATCTGACAATGTAGCACCCTCATTCCTGAACGTTTGATGGTGGAGCACTCCGTCAGTGCTGACCATCTGTCAGAAAATCTGTCTCAGTGCTGACTCACAACAGAATAGTATATACTTTCCTTTGACCTTCTCAAAGTCTGGCACAACCTCACAATTAATCTTTATGATAGATTGGCGATCACTTAATACTTTTTCTCTGTCATTGCAGCCCCCTCTCTGTACTGACTGTCTGACAGCACAGGGATCCCTCAGGACTGGCTTTCTTCCATTGCAGCACTGCTCCAATACTGACACTGTCTAACTTTGGGAGTGTTGCATTATCAGAGGATCCGAACTGAGGGAGTTCTGCACTGTGAGAGAGTCAGTACTGGGAGACTGAGACACTGCCTGAATGTCACTACTGAGTGATTGTTGCACCGCAGGAGGGCCAGGACTGAAGAATTGTTGCACTGTTGGAGGGATCTTCTTTTGCTTGAAATATCAAAGGAAGTTGCACTTCCTCTGATCAGGATAATATTAATGTTCTTATGATAGTACTTCGAGGTAGATAAAGTAACATTTCATTTTTGAAGTAGTACATATTTAGGTTTTCATCAGCATAAGCTACATTTTTCTGATGTTCTGGCGTTTCTCAGAAATGGTTGGTCATGCTCACTGAGGAAGTGTGCACATGTGCAGGCTTAAGTGGAAATCACAGAACGGAATGCATCCTCATTCCTTGTGAAATGAGGGAGTGATGCACTGTTTCAAGGAAGAATGCCTAAAATGATAACAAAATACATATAAAGAACAGGCAAGAACGAAATAGGATTATAACAGTAATCATGCTTAATATACAGGTTAACATCACCATCATCACTCTGTTCTTACTATTCCTCTACAGATACAGACAGACGAATCAAACCCACCTTTCTGCCTTTGTATTTCTTATAAAGTAAAATTGAAAGCTTCAAACAAGCTCCAAATTGGCCACAGAAGTTCTAAATCAGACATTCAGAATTATCCATGTCAGACTACAAATAATCCGTTCTCGACATCAGTTTGCAACTGCAACTCCAGAGGTAGCATTTTTTCACATTGTACAATAACTTTACTAGAGCAAAATTAAACAATAAGATGATCGAGTTGGCCTATGCTTTGAACCAAAAATCTTTGTTTTCAGCGCTTTCACACAAAATGGCGACATGCAAACACTGTTATTTGATAATTAAAAGATAATAACAAATCTGGTAAAATTACTCAAAAGTTTTTCCAGATCTGCTGTTCCACGGACATAAAAGATGGCTTATTGGTTGATTTTCTGAAGAAATCAATCAACGTCAAGACCAGTTATTTTACATAAAGGAAATAACACTTTTGACTCAGGTCTGCATTCTCTAAGCATCCAGGAACGGATAAAGGATGTGAAGAATGAAGCATTCACTTTACCATTGCAACAGCAATAGCCAGACTGAACCTTTTTGGAAATAAAACGTGGTCCAAATGTAATTCGATCTCTGACCATACCCTGCCAGACTGAGCATCTGCCACAAGAGTTCTCGCATGTCCCTTATGTCTTCATTTGATTGAACATACGGTTTCTTCCAGACCGGCGGTAACAAATTCCCATGTACCAACATGATTGACAGTCAATTTATTTTATCTATTTAAACACAATGGTCTTAAAGAGTGATGAACAGTCTGCAGACCAATTTGATCAATAAACAACCGACAAACAATTTCCAGGCCTGGACTCATGAATAAATAAAGGCATGTTTTCTATTATTTTTCATAAAAATTATTACCATTAGTCCAAATGTCATCTTCTGCTCACAATTTCAACTTCGCAGCTCTGAAACAACAATGACTTTAAAAAAGTGAAAACCAATACAATGGCAATCACAGAGGGCAGGCATGATAGAGACATGATTGGAGCCGAGTATTATGTGAGGCACGCTGTGACTCAAGTGTGGGGTGAGAGTGAGGAGTCATGAAAATACAACTTGGCCATCTCTAATGTCTCAATCATCTCATTGTTTTAAATTTGAAATTAATTGGGCCTATTTGAAGTCCCATTATGTTCATTCTGCATTTTGTGTTAAAAATAGTTAGCTACTGCATTTATTTACGACGGAAAGGAAATCACTTCACTTAAAAGGGATATCAAAATTAACCTAGTGTTTCTTTTTACAATAATTGTGTAAGCCTTCCTGCATTCAGAACAGTTGTTAATCTTTTTCCTCGATTTCTACACATACTGAGAGTTCAGTGATATAAATTTCATATAAAGTCCTCATGTCTTTATAACACATTTTGAACAAACCAGTGAAGACAGCAAAGCAGTAAGTCTATTGTCAATTAACCCTGCTAAGGAATGCAATCCCCAGTGGAGACAGGCATCCTCAAAGTTTGTTCATCATAATTCACTGAAGGTGCAGATTTAATATCCAACTTTTACACTCGATTGAAAAGCAAAAGTAAAAGTCCTTATTTTTTTCTACTGGAAATATCACAGAACATGAGAAGCCATTGCCAAAAGGGGGCTCCATTTAAAAAGAAATTGCACAGATTTTGCAGCAGTAAAACCCGTTAAAACAGAGTTAATAGACAGTATTTAACGAGGTAGGACTGGGTTTTTGATAGTATAGAAATGTTATAGCCATTAACAGACACTTTCATAACTTTCAAAGCACAATTTATTTCTTCACAATTTCAAAACATAACATTTCTGTTTTCATCGGTGCTTTAACATCTACTTTTCTGTGTATGTGTAATTTATCTGTTTTTGATCGATAACTTATTTTAACTTCAAAACACTAACATTTTTTTCACTTTCTGGTTTGCTGCTGATGAGAATACCTCAACGTAATTGGCTCTCCATTCCCTTGATAAGAGCACACACCCAACTTGCTGAAAGATTTTGCTAACCTCAAGTTGGGAGATGGGATATCCATAACATAGTGGACCACTGCATTCTTCTGAATTACTTTCTTCAATGACAAACTTTGGTGGACCTCCATCATGACATGATATTCCTTTAAATCTGGGGTGGCAACATGGGTTTGTCGAACTTCTTTGTGGGAATTAGCATCCAGGAAAGATTCTTAATCTTGTTGACTTGTCAGGAGTCGGCTTATTCTTACCCTGTTAGATGTCAAACAGTGGGGATCTTTGCTTCACATCTGCCTTTGACTGAATCTTTTTGGGAATGAATGGTTCCTATTTTTCTGAGGGAAGGAGAGCAATGGCACACGAGTTAATTTTCAACCCTTCCCTCATTGGTCTGTGTGTTCAGTGTTTACATGAGTTTGTAGAGCTAAAAGAATGAAAGTCTTCTTCACTCATGACCACTTACAAAGTAATCAATAGCTAATTAAACTATTAATGATTAGCTAATTAGTGGGCGGCATGATGGCACAGTGATTGGCACTGCTGCCTCACAGCGCTAGAGACCCGGGTTCAATTCCCGACTTAGGCGACTGACTGTGTGGAGTTTGCACATTCTCCCCGTGTCTGTGTGGGTTTCCTCTGGGTGATCCGGTTTCCTCCCACAGTCACAAAGATGTGCAGGTCAGGTGAATTGGGCGTGCTAAATTGCCCGTAGTGTGAGGTAAAAGGGGTAAATGTAGGGTGGGTTGCGCTTCGGCGGGTCGGTGTGGACTTGTTCGGCCGAAGTGCCTGTTTCCACACTGTAAGTACTCTAATCTAATTACAGCTAATTGGTCTACGAGATTGATGAGATAATTCCTAATTTAAGCCGAATCCTTCTGGCAAAGATGTTGAAGTTTGTAAGAGGAGTTGGATTTGAATTCACTTGCTGTTACAAAATCCATAAGTGGCCAGATGACTTTTAACTTGAACATGTCTGAAGCCGAGCTCCTAATCAATATTTCCTTTCTTTTTCTTTCATCTGGGCCTCGTCAGTATTAACTGAACATCAGGGTGAACTCATGAGAAAACCGACAGAAACAAATGAATCTCTCAGTAACCAGACAACGCCATTTGATCCTGAAAGACGGAGTTCTTACACAACGGGCGAAGTAATTTGCATTGCCATTGTGACAGGATCTCTAAGTGTGGTAACCATCGTTGGAAACGTTCTCGTCATTATTTCCATCAAAATAAACAGGCATTTGCAAACTATTAACAACTACTTCATTTTCAGCTTAGCTTGCGCTGATATTACTGTTGGTGTAACCATGAATCTATTCACCCTTTACAGTCTCCTTGGCTACTGGCCTCTGGGTCCAGTGGTGTGTGATTTATGGCTTGCTATCGATTACGTTGTCACCAATGCCTCTTCCATGAATCTCCTTATCATTAGCTTTGACCGCTACTTCTGTGTGACCAAACCCCTTAGCTACCCCGTAAGGAGGACACCAAAGGTTGCAGGAATGATGATCGCAGCTGCTTGGGTGCTGTCATTTCTCTTGTGGGCTCCTGCCATTCTCTTCTGGCAGTTTATCGTAGGGCAGAGAACAGTAAGTGAAGAAGCATGTTATATACAGTTCTTCTCCAATCCTGCTGTCACTTTTGGCACTTCAATAGCTGCCTTCTATCTCCCAGTCACTATCATGGTGATTTTGTACATTTCAATATCACGTGCTAGCAAAAGTCGAATGAAGATGGATAAAAAGAAAGGGTCCCAATCGAATAAGGAACCAGTTTCTTCCAGTCTGGAGGTGGGTAAGAGACAGATGTCGAGTCAGAAGAACATATCAAATGCTTCTGATGGGCTGCCACAAGTGAAAACGCGAAATGGTACAATAAATCATGAAATCATAATTGATCATTCTGGTGAAAGAGTGGAAGCGGTCTGGAGTGAGTCAACTTCTTCCAGCACGATTTCATTAAACAGAAATGTGGAATGGTCTGTCCTTGAGAATGGAAATGCCTGCACTCGGATGAACAACTGCAAACTCTCTTATTTAAAGATGGCTAATACATCACAAAAGAGTAACGACAATGGAACCACACCAGGAATCATTGCAGATATTAGCAGCAATAACGAGAAGGATAGAGAGATTACAGAGAGACAAAAAATTGATAAAACAATTTATAAGACTGTTCAGAAGAGTAATGTAACTGTAACCAGAGGAAAGAAAGTGACAAGGACCATTCTAGCTATTCTCCTCGCATTTATTGTCACTTGGAGTCCATTCTATGTTATGGTACTCATTCGCACGTTCTGTTCCTTTTGTATTCCAGCGAAACTTTGGGATATCGGATATTGGATATTTTACATCAACAGCACTGTCAATCCAGCCTGCTATGCACTCTGTAATGCTACTTTCAAGAAAACTTACAAACACCTTCTCTTGTGCCAGTACAAGGATGTTGGTGCAAAAAGCTAATACAAAAAGAACCACAAGAAAACTATTCTGAGCACTCCATGCAAAGTGATGGTGATTTTCGAATATATATATATTTAAATCTATGGGGGTGTGATGCGCTTTCTGCGTCAGAGAAGACTGACTAGACCTTTTGAATTGTCATTTTAGAAGCAACCTTTAATTTTATTCAATTAATTAGTAATACCAGTTATGCTTATTTTTCGGATTTGTGACTAAACTAAGAGATGAACTTGCCCAACATACAAATTGCATGAATAGTTCGACTAGCTTGTGAGATTGTTCACTATTAGTAGGTAAATAATTGATCATTGTGGTGAATTAAAGGAGAAGAAGATCATTATTTCCAACGTTATCCAATAAAAGGAAGTTAATAATCAGGTGAATTCACTTACAAAGTGAGCAGCGTCTGTGGACAGCGGTTGTCACAGTTGGACAAGTCGTTTTTACATAGGGTTATAGCCAAATCCACTTGATTTGATCCTCCTCTTTAAGATGAAGCAGACTCGAGTTGAGTGTCCATGTAGTCCCAAGAATTTACTCTCCCCGCTGAATTAATAACAGCCAAAGTGTAAGAACTAAGTGTAAAATAACTGAATATATTTATTTAAATAAGGCAATGCCTAACGTTTTTCCAGCACACTCGGCTCTGTTGACATGTCTTATCAGGCCTGCTTCAGTTGATTAGATTCCAGCTTATTCATTGTTGTGAGAATAAACGTTTGCTGCAAGAAACCAATCCATGGCTTGAAGCCACTGCGGTTTGACCTGAAAATCTAGGAACTCGCAGTCATATGTTTCAGGCTGATAACAACGCAATAAACCCATGTATTTCATGTGTTTATGATCTGTGTCATCATTGAACGAGAATGAGTTTGAATATATCCTTGACTTCAGTGTTCACTGAACAAGGAAAGCACACTGCATTTGTGGATTTCAGGCAGGTTCGATCTGATTACTTCGGTCTTTCAAATCCCCCAACTTCTCGGTTGGAGAGCTTGCCAAACTCAGCTACCATGGCCCACTCACTTTCTGTGCATCTCGGCTCAATGCCATCCCTCAGACCGGTTTCATGTGAATCAAGTCAGAGGCTAATCTTTCAGGTTTTCCCAGGTACCCTTTCCATTTTGGTTCGTTTCTGCAAACTGAAAAGATCAAATTGAAACATTGCAGATTGAGCCCTTGCGCAATGGACTGTGTGGACCTTAATTTAAGAACGCAGATTGAGCCCCTGTACAATGCACTGTGTGGACGTTAATTTAAAAACGCCTTTCTGAGACACAACAGATAAATCATTCCTCGCACAAATGCACGATTGTCAGTTGTGGCCAGAACCGTTAGGAGCCAATAAACGCTCTGCCTCAAATCAGTGATTTGGAGCCATGACCCTGAAATGACTCCAACGTTATTATATCCGAATGGGATGAACTTTCCGAAGATATAATTTGCTAAATTTCCAAGTGAAAGCGTTCACTTCTCCAATGACTCAATTTTCCAAATATTGGTGTGCATATTTCAAGCTAATCTGATATGCCATCACCTCCAACCTCAGTCCCTGCTAAACCAGAAGACGCACTCTTCAGTTTAAACAACAAAAAAAATCAATTTGTCTAATAATGTTGCTGACTCGCAATTATATTCCTCATTACCCCCTCGGGAGGAACTCAACAACATCTGTCCTATGCATTTAGTGTATTTCTAAAGGACAAAGCAGAAACAATTACTAAAAGATTGTTTCTCAACATTGGGTGACAGGAAAATTGCCATTGGTATAATAGACGGAGAAACGTTTTGTGAGATTGATTGTGCAGTTGGAGACACTTTATGCAATACTCTGCTATGGTGAACAGTGGCGTGAAAATTGCGATGAACAAACAATCTGAGAAACCGATGCAAGAAGTGTGTTTGTTTTCTTCCAAAGAACACCAGCAGTAAAGGATAGAAAGGCCAACATTATCAGTGTACTCATATCTGACAAAAACTGAGTAAATATGGAAGTCAGAAAATGGGGTCTACAGCCACGTTGGAACACACCATAGCTAACTCTTCCCACCCTGGAAACAACCGAAGTAGGAAAACTAGTTAAAAGAGGCAATGTTACGAGCAATTTTCAGAACACACGTTTAGTAACCAATGTTCGAAAAAAAAACATTGAAAAGGCGATATCAGACTTAACTATTATCCAACGTTATGGAATACAAGATGAGTTTTGACCAGTGCCATTCGTTCACATGTTGCAGAGATTATTCTTTCCCTTCCTGGTTCTCTTCCTTGCTCTCATCAGGTGCATTAAAAAAGGTCTTCCGCAGCTTTTTGTTTCACTAATAAAAGTTCAAGAACCCCCATTTTAATTCCTTATCACAGACTTGGCCGTTGCAATCTAATTAAGTTGGTTTTTCATTTTTCCCATCATTTGAAAGAACCACTCCCTGTTCTGCTATACGAATAAACGAGACACAAAACCCTGATCTTTCATCTCCTTCCTTCCCACCACCAAAGGTCCCAAACAATTGAACGCAGTTGAAGCACTAACTGTTTTGTTTTTATTTCTTCCAAATGGTCAATTATATTCCCTGTTCACAACGTTGTCTCCATTCCATTGAAGGTATCAAATGCAGATCGAAAAACCATTCCTGGACACTACTGTTCAGTCCACATTCTTTGTCCTCAGTCTTTGTCCTCAGCTTCCTGTTGCATTGACATTTTGCTTCTCACTCTATGCTGTCTACTCTCAATCTCCGACGTTAGTATACTTTAAGCTCAAATGAAGAATACCATTTTATATTTATTGAATATATAACTTTAAATCTTGAAAGATATTGTTTAAATATATATATATATTTATATATATCATGGTGTAAGTACTGCTTCCATTCTCCTGGACAGTATATACAGATATTGAAGGATGGTTATGTACAGCCCCTGAACGTGGAAGGAATGTGGTGCTGTTCCTGGGGTGGGGATTGCCTCATGAAAAGGTACACAGTCCTGGAATCCACTTTTGTCATAAATCTGGGAATAGCTGGACGTGATTTCTGAGGTGTTACCCAATGGGTGGTGTTAAATGTGAACAGGTAAACTTCAAGTATTGAAGGATGAGTCACCCCAATAATCGCAGCCAACTTTCTTGAAGTAAGTACCCTTAACCGTGATTGTTTTGCTCATGGAGAGAAATGCTAATAATATAGCTTGAATTCCTGGAGCTTACTATGAAGACTATTCAGATTCAAGTCATTGTTGTAGTTCTGGGTTCAAACGGAGGCCAGACCAGGTGAGGACAGCAGTGTCTATTCTTAAGGAAAGCAAATGAGCCAGATGTTTTTAATTCCAATAAATGACAACAGATTCATGGTCACCATTAGATTTTTGATTTTTTTAATGTGATTGAGTTCAAATTCACCGTCTGCTATGAGAGGATTTAAATCCTGAGAACATTAATTTAATAAATGAATTTTTTTTAACTTTGTATTTATGTCATGAATTTTAAAAAAAATTAAATCTTGTACAAGTCGCTGCGTCATTTCTTGAAGATTTTTTTTAGCTCTTTCATCCATTAAGATAGCCATAAGTTATAGTATTGGTTCCTTGACTATTTCCTTGCATGCCATTATAAATTTCCTGTCTCTACTAAAATGGAACCACGCTGGTTTTTGCTAATCATTTCCGTTATAAATATTTAGCGCAGAGGTCACAGTACATTGTTATGTTTTAACTTTTTTTGTCACTGTTTCAGTCTGTTATTATTTGAGAAAACCAGTGTTAATATATTCCTTAGGCAAACTTTGTTTGGTGACTTAGTATGACACATCTTTTGATCAGATACAATCTTCATTCCCAACAGTTAGAAAACTTCCATTGTTGAGTTTCTGTTCATTGTGAAAATGTATTTTATTCTTAGTTATGTATTAGTTCCTCAGATGTAAGTCATTGTTCGTCTACAATTAGGCATTCTATTGCATTTTCCTAATCAACTATGACCAATATTCCCCTCTGATCATCTAAGCGAAATTTGTCTAGATTAAGGTCGTGGTTTCTGATTTTACACTTAATATGACATTTCTCATGTTATGGTCACTCTTTCTTAAATTATCCTTTGCAACAAAATTATCAGTTGCCCACTTTATGTTGCATATAAGATGCAGTCTAAAATAGTCTTCTATCTAGACGATTTCCCAGTGGAGAGCTCTAGAAAGATATTTCAAATACATCTGAAGAATAGCACAAATGCACAATAGCATTAGTATTAATTATGTTCAGCTGGTTCATATATAAATTGAAATCGTCCATAATTATTATGTGTTGCTTTAATTTCCAAAAAAAATTAATTTACTTTCTTGGTATTGTTTTATACCCTTAAATCAACAGAGCTATCCCAACAAACGTTTCTAGCTTACCATCATTCCTTAATATCACTAACACAGACAGTCCAGTCTGAGCATTTTTGTTTTTGCCATCACTCTATTATAACTACCATATTATGCTTATGAATTCATATATAAGTTGATAATTTATGCCTGTATTGCAAGTGTAAGGTACATATTTCTTAATACAGTTTTGTTTTAACAGACTTTCAGTTTTCATTCATTGTATTTCCTGCTGTACTCTGATCATTATTTTATTGCTACCTTGATTCATTACCGTTTCCTATCCCTTTAGCGTACTGAACAAGACATATACGCTCCGTTGTACCCCCTATACAAATAAAGGCGTTGTATCCTATAATTTAAATTATTTACACAGAACACAGGCTTCAGCACTGTTTAGTAGAAACCCATCACAGCAATATAGCTCCATTTTTGCCAGTAATCATGTCAAGTCAAGTCATCACAAAGTAGAAATGTGTATTTCCATAGCAGCCATTGAGCAGTTTTATGCTGTTTTCCGTACCATGACAAGACTTAGAAAAGGTTAACCTCCGATTAAACCCTAAAATAAACACAGGAAATATATAATCAGTAACGTCCAAGCAATTATTTTTTCACCATTCTGTCTCTTGCAGTGAATTTAATGGCAATTTTCATCCTATATTCGAGGGAGTCTGGCCTCTCCACTTGCACCACGTATTACCTAATGGCTGTGGCAACAGCAGATCTATTCGTCATCATCTCTTCTATCATATTGCATCAGCTCATGTCTTATTACTTCCCAGTATCTTTTCTGGAGATCACTCCTGTGTGTAATACTATACTTATCATTCTTTACGTAGGCACTGAGTGTTCTGTCTGGTTCGTTGTAATTTTCTCATTTGATCGATTTGTAGCCATTTGTTGCCAGAAGTTGAAAAGGAAGTATTGCTCTGGCAAAACTGCAGTTGTGGTTCTATCAATCACATTCATTTTGATCTGTTTCAAAAATGTCCCATTCTATTTCATACTTGAACCTCAAGAGATCATAGATGGTGTTCCTTGGTTTTGTAAGGAAAAGACAAGCTATTACACAAATCCTGCATGGGTGGCATTTGATTGGTTTGATAAGATTTTCACACCATTGATCCCATATGCTTCAATTCTGATCATCAATGTGCTCACAATCAGACACATTTTTATGATGAGTTGCATCTGCAAGCGACTCAGGCATCAGAGTACTTGGGGAAACTGCAGTGACATAGAGATTGAGAGCAGAAGGAATTCTGCAGTTTTATTTTTCACAATATCAGGCAGTTTCATTTTCCTTTGGCTTTTATCTGTTATAAACCTCTTACGTTGTACTTTTGCAGGAAATATTTCTGAAAATTACAATGATTCCTTAAACACCTTTGCAGATGTAGGCATCATGCTGGTGGATTTAAGTTGCTGCACACATGCATTTATTTATGTTGCCACTCAATCCAAGGTTAGGGAGCAGTTCAAGAGTTCTGTGAAATCTTCATGTGCATCAATATTTCAGTTTCTTAACAAGAGCTGGGAGCCCCATGTTTCCAATAACATTCATCCTCATATAACTAGAAGGTTCCATAGGTAGAACACGAGCAGTGGTAGTGGAGTGGCGACTGCGAGGGAGGATTCTGATCAGATGTCCTGAGTAGTGGGGATTTTGGAAGGGAGAGTCTGAGCTCACATTGAAGAAGATAGTGTAAATGGGTCACTGCAGTCGTTCCTCCATGCTTATTATTGCTTTTCTCCTTGTCTCTCATTTCTCTTCTTTGGAATGAAAAATGTTTGTTTAAAAATAAATTTTAAAATGTATAAAATCATTTGCGTCAATAATATGTGTTTCTTTCATACGATAATTGATTGCACGCACGTCAATTGCATTCTTTCATTTGTATTTGTTAGCGCTGGCATGTTAAAGGTCTGAGCCCATTGGATTTGACAAAGTTGCTTACTTCCCCCCTCCCCTTTTTCTGTCGACCCCCAAACCCCACCCCCTACCCCCACCCATTCTCTTACTCACTTTCCATCTATCTATTTGTCTTTTCTTTCACGTTCTCACGTCTTGGGGAACCAGGAGCATTGTCAATACTTGACCATCTTCAGCAGTGGCACTGCCAACTGAGGACTCCTGGCTTCAGTAGGGTTGCAGACAGTAATCGGGAATTCTGTGCCATCGGCTATGGAGGAGCTTGATGCCGACAGCAGCACTGTGGCAGTCCCACACCGGGGGTAGATCGGTCCTCAGCTGTAGTAGCGCTTGATGCTCAGTGAGTCATTGGTTTACTTACCGTGTGGATGGGGTTGTGTCCTTTAGGCAGTATATGTTTGAGATCGACGCAGACAACTTTAAACACATCTGATTGCTGACTCCACTACCACGTTTTTTTTCCTCGGAAGGCAAAATTTCTCCCATCGTTTACCAAAAAGTCTAACATTGAGTGTTAATGTTGGATTCCCTAATTCCAGAATCTCTCACAAGAGAATACATGTTTAGCACATTCTTATCAAAACCATTCAGAATTTACATGGTTTGGCGAAGTCACTACTGACTCTTCTATACTCCAATGAAGTCAATTCCATTCACTCTCAACTTTCCTTTCTGAAAACAGATTAGTTCCGGATATTAATCTACTAAATGACATTTGAAAGGCCGTCCAATGCAGTTAATTCTTTTTTAATATAAAGTTTTGAAGTTCAAGGCATCCACTGTACCTTTAAGACAGAGTGAATGCTATTTTACACTGAAAACTTACATCAACTTTTATATGATTAGCTGACTGTCTCAGGGCATAGTCTAAAATTGAAAATATGTGCGTTTCCTCCGGGTGCTCCGGTTTCTTCCCACAGTCCAAAGATGTGCAGGTTAGGTGAATTGAACATGTTAAATTGCCTGTAGTGTTAGGTGATTTAGTCACGGTAAAATATAGTGGGGTGAGTTTCTCTTCAGAGGGTCGGTGTGGCCTTATTGGGCGGAAGGGCCTGTTTCCACACTGTAGGTAATCTAGGTAACAGTTTGTTGCGAAGTAAATACGTGAGTTGGTTGCTGTTTTGATAACAATTCGAATTTAACCAATCATTTGAAATAAACCCCAATGACATTAAAACCTAAACGAGTTTGAATTTATTGTTTATGCCAATCTCGAAACTTTGAGATATTTGGATTAGAAATGAACATGCATTTTGAACGTTTCAAAGAGTAATTGCCATCGAGAGAGTAACAGCCATCGACAGAGTAACAGCCAACCAAACACCCTCTATCAAATGTACATTTGTTGATATTAAACATCTTTTCAGTGAAAGAAGAGGACCCAGGAAGATTGTCAGCCAGAAGCAGATGGACACTGAAGAGGACAGCTGCTACGTGGTTTTGAAATAAAGTTGATGTAATTTTAATAACTGGTTTTATTGGTACGGTATATTGGACAATAAGCAATTACGAGAAAGGGGGCCGAGAGTAGTAAGTAAATATTCACTTGAAGAGTTGAGGAATAAATTGATTATTTTTTCTTCAAATCGTGGAATTTGGGAGTTCTCTGTCACTCATATTTTCACAGATAACAGGTGAGGTGAGGTTTTCTGGGTGTCTGGTATAATTAACTGAATGTTTACCGCCGTGTCATCACAATTTGAGATTTGGAGTCCAGGTTTGATCAATTGCCGATTAGTGCACTAGATTTTTAGATACAACGTAGGTGAGACAATTTCTTTAATTTCGGTTATTTGTGGTTGGTTAAATTAAAAGTGAGTGAGATGGCCCTTAATATTGTGAAAGAGGTTCTGGGGTTTGACGATAATTCCCGAATTTTCCAAGGAAGTTTAGAAACACAGACGGAGGCCATACTTTTACAACTAACAAAGTGGTTATAACTGTCTCTAACCAGGGACGAAAAGTAAAGCAGTTACTGTAACGAAGTTATTAAAGCATTTAGGTTTGTCAGTGAAACAGATTAGTGAAGCGCAGTTGGAAAAACCTAAATCTCAATCGAGCAGAATTGTGTAAGAAGATAAAAAAAGTGGAAGAATAGCTATAAGAGAAGAAAACGAGAGAGAGAGAGAAAGTGAATAAGTGAGAGAAGAAAGAGAAATAGGGAAACAATAAAGACAGAGAGAGAGATGAAAAATAAGGAGAGACAATGGGAAGAGAGAGAGTGAAGCTTCTTAGCTGAGCAAAGAGAGAGAAGAAAGAGAAATAAAAAAAAGACAAAATTTGAACTTCAGAAGATGTGACTTAGTCAGCAAAGTCCAGTTAACAGAGTTGAGATGAAGAGAGAAGGGAGTGACATATAAAACTATGTGCAAACATGTTCACATATTGAAGAGAAATAATTTCAAGTCTTCTTCATTTCATTTGAAAAATCAACTCGGCAGATGGAGTGGTCAGAAAACTTGTTGGTAGTGCTATTTCAGATTAAACTGGTACGCAGTACTCGTGAGGGTTTTGCAATACTGTCAGATAAGAAATCAGGAGATTGTGCAAATATCAAACAGGATGTTTCGAGTACTTATGAATTGGTACCAGAAACGTATCGACAGCGGAACATAAGTAAAAAGAAGCAACAAGTTCAGACGTATGTTGAGTTCAAAAGAATTAAACATAGTAACTTTAATAGATGAGTGCAGGCCTTAAAAATAAATAAGACCAAAGAGGCTCTAAGAGAGAATTTCTGTTGGAGGAGTTTAAAAACTTCCTTCCAGGTATAATAAAAATTGCTTTGGAATAACAGCAAGTTCAAGAAGTGAGAAGAGTACCAGAGATGAAAGAAAATGCACTTTTGCTTAAGTTAAAATTTAGGTTCTAACAAGAATTTCATCCTTTGAGGGACAGAAATTGGGAGTAGGGGAGATCCTACACCACACGACCAATAGTAGAGCACACTGTTAAGTGTTTACCACACGTTAAAAAAGAACCCCAACAGAGTGAAAAGGAGGAGAAAGGCCTCAGGTGTTTCACTGTCATGAAATGGTACACAGGAAATTGTAGTGCCGGTGGTTTAAGAAGTGTTTGGGGAAAGATGTTTTCACTGTCAGAAAGTGATGCATAAAGTCACAGTACTGGTCGTTAAAGAAAGGCAGGGACTGGGTATGGAGTTAGTACCTGATCTCTACAAAGACATAAACTCCTTGGGTAAAGATTACTTAGAAAGAACAGAGGGATATCGAACGAAATTACAATTTTGAGAGATTCAGGATACAATCAGTCTCTAATGGTAAGTGATGAACTTACATACATCATTCTGAGCTTTTACCCGAGAGAGTGGTAATTTGTCGGGTAGATAGGCAGACATGTAGCATTCCACTATGTAAGGTCAGATTGAAGAGCCAACTCAAGATTGGGGAAGTAACAGTGGAATTGTTTGACAGAATGTCAGTTCCAGGAATAGAAATTGTTCTTGGGAACAATTTAGCAGCAAGGAACGTACGATTGACACCCCAGTTGTGGAGAAGACAAAGGAATACCAGAGAACTGATGAGTTAAAAGCAAAAATTATCCTGGAACTTTTCTAGTCTGAGTAGTGACACGATCCTACATTATATGTCTCATCACGAAGCAAAAACTAAAGAGAATGATGAAGGAGTTGAGGTTCAGTTAGTGGACACCCTGTTTGAAGTAATGATACAGGAAAAACCTGAACAGGGTGAGGGTCAGGCAGAAGTGGTTAGTCCTGAAGGGTCAATGGACTTCCAACAGAAAGACGAGACAATGGAAGATATATATTGATGTATACTCAGAAAAGTTGTGAGAATGTATTCCTGAGCGTTATTACATTTAAAATAGAATCCGAAGATGTAAGTGGAGGCCATGACTGGTTAGCATAGAGGAGAAATGGGCGGAAGAGCACCAGATTATGTTGCCAGGAGCATCAGTGGGAGGTCACCTCAGTTTGAGGAAGACTCAGGTTAATGTACATATACATTTGGCCTCGAAAGACAAGGATTTGGTTAACTTTTCCAGTACATATCGTACATGCCAAGTGGAAGCTAACGCAGAGGCAGTAATAAAATTAGCACCTTTGTTGCCAATTCCCACAAACGAAGAAACGCTCGTGTGGGTTATGTTTGACTGTGAATGACCCCATCCTCACAAAAAAAATTTGTAACCAATGCTTCCAAACCAGCATGGATGTATCTACAGATTTGCGGAGGCAATTCCATTATATAGTATTAAGTGAAAAAGATGGTAGTGGAGTTAGCAGCTTTTTTTATTTCACGCGGTATTTGCGACCCAGACAGATTCAATCAGACCATAGTCTAACTTCACTACTAGACTATTTAAAAGGTGTGATGGTTATCTTAGGCATACAGCACTTTTAAATTAAATGAGTACCATTCTGAATCGCAGGAAGGTTTTGAATGATGGCATCAGACCAAGAAGAACATGTAAAGAGCGTACTGTCATGGCAATCCGAATGATAGGGAAAAAGGGTTTTCATTCGTATTGTTTGCCATTAGAGATTCCCAAAGCGAATCTACTTAATTCACTCCCTTTGAGTTTAATATTCGGACATGAAGTGAGAGGTCCCTTAAAATTAATTAAAGCGAAGTTGACAAGACTGAAGTCAGAGATCACATACTTGAAATATGCATCTGAGATGAGGGAGAGATTAAATCAGTTGGGTCAATTATCTATATAGCACCTAAATAGGGCACAGCACACACACGCAGTTGGCAGATAACAATTCTGAAATTCGGACGATTTCCCGTGGGGATGACGTGTTAGTATTCAGAGTGGTAGGAGATCCATTTACAGTTAGGTTTTGTAGTCCCTATCAAATTGAGAACATGTTAAGTCATGTTTGTATCTGGTAAAGTTGTCAAATAGCCAAAACAAATCCTGTGTCATGTGAATACGTTGAAGCCTTGTCATAATAGATCGAGGGAACTACAACAACAGGTGTAAGTTATTGCCACATAATGTGAGGAATCAAATCCAGATGTCACATCGTTTGATGAGCCTCAAAATATGTTAAACAATGAGGGAGTCCTTGATGAGTAGAATAGGTAAGTGAACTATCTGACTCAGGAAAAAAGAACCCAGTTGAAGGTTTGTTCCAGCAATATGAGGACAAATGCAGGAAAAAGATTGGGCGAGCTAATGCTATTATGCTTGAGCTGAAAGTAGGGAATGTTGTTCTGATAAAACAAGATTGCTACGATCTTAATCCATTCAAAGGCACATAGCTCCAGTAGGAAGTAGATGCGATACTCAACTAAGATATCATTGGGGAGGAGAAAGTGAGGACTTCAGGTGCTGGAGATCAGAGAAGAGAGTGGGATGCTGGAAAGCACAGCACGTTAGGCAGCAACCGAAGAGTAGGGGAATCGACATTTCGGGAAAATGCCCTTCATCAGGAAGACATCATTGAACTGAAACAGAGCGAGTTTGGTTTGCTGATTATGTTAGTTCCAAAACCTGACGGGTCTCAATAATTTTGTGTAGATTATTGAAATGTCAATATGACAACAACACCTAACTCACATCCAATACCAGAATTGAAGGATTGTACAGAGAATGTTGGATAAGCCAGTTACATTACAAAGTTGGACTTACTGCGTAGTTGTTGGCACGTGACTTTCCCAGAGAAAGCAAAATAAGGTTTTGCTATTCAGTTTGCTGTCCAGTCTATCTGGGTTATGTATTGATCTTTTGTGAGTTATTGAAAGGTCATATAGTACAGTTAGCAGAGCTCTGTGAACGATTAAGTGAAGCAAAACTGGTCATTAACTTAAAGAAAACAGAATTTGTGAAGGTAGTGGTGACTTTTTTTGGACATAACATCTAGCATTGAAGGTTGACCCCAAGGAAAGCAACAAAGAAGGCCATCTAGGAATTTCCACGACCAAACTCAAAGAAAGATGTTCTTCGAATTTTGGGACGAAGCAGATTGTACTGGACATGTGTTCAAAATTTCAACAGCGCAGTGGCACCACTAAGCAATAACACAAAATTTTGGTAGACAGAACAATACTGGCAAGAATTTTAGATTTAAAACAGTTTTAGCCACGGCACTAGCTTCAGCTGCATCTTTCTTTTTTGAAATGTTACATAAATGCTGCCAGTCTTAAAAACGTGATAGCAGATGTGTTAGCGTGGACTTAAAGGATAAAGTATAGATAAGTTTGAACAGATAACAATGTCATATATAAATATGTATCCAGAAATTAATATGAACTTACAACAATGTCATTTGTGTTTCATTGTAATGGGATTAAGAATTAGAAAACAAAGAATGGAGCCATCTGTTCATTATGAAGGGAGAGGTGTAATGAAGTTGAAGACAGGTATTCTGCCTTTAAGAGACAGTGAATGCTGTTTTGAACTGAGAGCTTAAAATCACCCTTCATATGTCTAGCTGGCTGTTTCAGAGTGTGCTGGAAAATTGAAAATATGTATCAGTTCATTTGCAAGTAGATACCATAATTATTGCTGGTTGATAGCAATTCGAATTTATCCAATCAGTTGAAATTATGCCCCAGGCTACGATAACTTAATCGAGTTTCTTTATTGTTTTTTTTTGGCCAACCTCAAACCAATGAGATGACCCAACGTTTGTGGTATAAAGGGTGTAGCCATTTTATAAGTCTCAGAGAGTAACGGACATTGACAGAGTATCTGCCAGGAAAACACACTTCCAAAGGAACCTTTTTTTATATGGAACATCTTCACAGTAAAAAGAATGAAGAGAACCCAGGGACATCTTCAGCAAGAATAAGGTGATGACAGCCACTGTGTGGTTTTGAAATCAAGTTGATATAATTTTAATATCTTTTGTTTTTGTTGAGACTGTATGTTGTCATAAAGCTGGAGGCAAATAATAGGCAGCAAAGAGAAAAGGGACTTAGAGTTATAAGTAGCTATTGTTTAGTGTTCACTTTTTGAGTTAAGGAATAAATTTATATTATTTTCTTTAAGTACTGGAATTTTGGAGTTCTCGATCACTCATATTTTAACAGATTATGAGGAGAGGTGAGGTTTTCTGGGTGCTTGTTTTAATTGAGAGAATGATTCACCATGGTGTCTTAACAAGAAGAAGATGAAACTTTTTGAAAGTATTCAAGATGTGGTCTCATTAATTGCCTTCGAAACGGTATCATAACATCCTTACTTTTATCTTCAATTCTTCTTGTGATGGGGAGTGTGATACGAGATGACAGACTGGGATCAGGGTGATGTAAGATGAAACGTTCGATACCTCAGCTTATTAGCTGCTAGTTTGGTCATGGCTCAGTCCGTCCAGTTTTCTATCACAGTTGGCATTGTGATGAGATCTCTCTTTGCATACTCAATCCCGCACTTCTGTCAATCTGCCAGTGCCAGTTCTTTCACCTGAGACAAACAGAAATCCTGATCATGCTACCCATTCAGTATCTACTCACTGGCATCGAGCAGAAGAACTGAGGAATTTACAGCGAAGGTAAGAAAATCAAATTCCCCAAGCAGATCATGAGCTGTGACCTTCTTGAATATCAGCAAACGCCCTAGTTGTGAAATGGTTCCTCATCATTCTAGTAATTATCTTGGTTGTTGAAGGTGCAGTTATCTAATATCTTTAAAGTAATAAATCTTCGATTCAACATCCAGATTACTTCACATGAAAAAAAATAACTTTAAACGGGAAACAAAGGCAACTGAGCCGAAGCTTGCCAAATGAGCTAAAGTGTCAACGTCAAATTAAAGGATGAGTGGGTGAGAGAACGAGAGAGGCAACTACAAAGTCAGGAATGCAGAGGGACAGACAGCGATGTGCAGATGGGATGGATCAGGAAGAGTTCCAAACCATTGAATCCAGGTAGCTAAATGCTCAAACTATTCCAACACTGAATTGCACTCTCCATCAAATACAATAGCTTACAATAACACATCGGAGTCTGGGCAAACTGCAGCGAATAATTAAACTCCTAACTCTCCAAAGCCTGTTCACCACCTACAGGACGCAAGTTAGAATTGTGATGAAATGTGCTTCAGCTGCCTGAATGGACATGCCTTCACCAACACTCGAGAACCTTGGTATCAAACAGAATAAAACATTCTACATGATTAACATGCCATCCATCAGCTTTGACATTCAGTCTGCACTTTACAGACTTTCAGAGTCAGCACGTCTGCCAACTATATGATACGGCTCAGGAACTCCGCCGAGTTCTGTTAGCAACAGCTCATTCCTGACCTTTATCAGCTACAAAGACAGTGACAAAAGATGCGGGCGAGCATCACAATTGCTGGTTTCCCGCCAAATCATGCACCATCTCATTTTGGATAGGTATCACTTTTCATCATTATGACTTAAATCCTAGAGTTCCCTTTCTTCACAACACTGTGGGTGACGATATGGTGGCAGGTACTACAGAGACTAGAGGCATTTAAAGATTGGGAGAGATGGAAAGACGAAGTGAAGTTAGACACATGTGGGGGTGTGGGGTATATCTGGCAATATTGCAGCAGCAGGAAGGATTGTTGGGAACAATAAACAAAGGGAATAAATTGTGAACAAATAAAACAAAGTACTGCAGATGCTAGATATCTGAAAATAGAAATTACTGGCAAAACACAGCGGGTCTGACATGTTACAGACCAGGCCAGACCCCATCAAAACATTTCAAAAAGGCAGCCAAACCCGAAAATTTCCCATTGTTTTATGAAGGTGTTGAGTGGTGTAGCTGGCCCAACACTCAATTTTAAACAAAACAGAATTTATTTGTACACGAACAAAGGAAACTAAAATTCACAGTAACTTGAAAACACAACCAACACCAAAATGCAACTTAATTATACAGTTCTAAATAGTTTCAATATCCCGATAAACACAGCCTTGACAAAAAGTATCCAATATAGGTTCTTCCGGGAGAGATGACAGAGAAGTGAGGATCAGCATGGAGCTGTTTCTTTTCCAGCAGATGTTTCTCTGAGTTCCCAACTCAAACCTGACAAGCAGCTGCAAGCAAAAAAACTGTATGATAAAACCAAACCAAAGCCTGAGCTTGGAGAACTGTACATTCTCCTTTCATTGTAGGATTTTAAAAAAAATACTGAAAAGCGACATCAAGTAGATTACAAACACATACCTGCTTTGAGATCCCTCTGAAAAAAACAAGGATAACAAGCTTGTTAAAGGAGCAGCATGGTCACACCTCAGCCGTTAAACAAAAAGCATCAATATCTTAAGATGACATCATTTTAAAACCACGTCATCTTAAAATGTCAGTACACGATAACAAATATATACACACTCTGTTTACTATAAATATGCAAACATGCACATTTACATTCAGTTTCAGTCCATTCTTTCCTGCCACTGAACGCCTTTATTTCTCATTCAACTGTCAACAACGCATCGACAATCATGTTTTCTCGTCTGCCACATGCATAATTTTCAAATTGCATGGGTGTAACAACAAGCTCCACCGAAACTGTCTGGAATATTTGTTCTTAAGTTTCTCCACAAACGTAAATGTGTTATGGTCAATGTATATGATTGTCTAAAAAAATTAGCGTTGACATTAATGTCGAAACGTTTTAACATCAATACCAAGCTCAACTGTCAAATATTTCTGCTGATACATTCTCATTTTTCCTACGGAAGTACGTGAATGATCTTCCTATCTTCTCATCGTCTTCCTGTAAGGGACACAAGTTACTCACATTGAAAGTCACCTTAAATGGCTTTGAGTAATTAAGGTGTGGCTAATTCTGGGGAAGAGGTTAACACAGCTTTCAGGGTATCATATACCTTCTGACAGTTTGTTATTCACTGAAGTCATCAAGTAGATTACCCACACATATCTGACGTTATGACCCCTCCGAAAAAGACAAGGATTACATAAGCCTGTTAAAGGAGACATTGTTCTGATTATTCATTGTCTTTATGCGCACAACGCTCTTAAGTTGGCACAGGTGCAAAAGAAGATTGAATGCTTGCTCAAGGCGACATGATCAAAGTTATTTTCAGTGCCTGGAGCTCATCCGTAGCAACTTTGCCAAAATGACATTGTATCCAACGGTTAGGTGTGGACTATTGCAAAGTCAATGCAGTTACAAAAACTGATGCATATCTGATTCCACAATTAGCAAACTGTATTGAAAAGACGCGACAAGTAACTTGCATTTCTAAGTTGAACTTGCACAGAGTATACTGACAGATGTCGTTGTCCAAAGATCAAAGTCATTTTTGGCTTCCGTAATGCAAAATGGACTGCATAATTTTAATTCATGCCATTTCATATGAAAAATACGCCAACTACATTCCAATGACTGAGAAATAAAGTTTTTTTTTTCAGTTTACCCAGTTGTCTTGCTTTTCTTTAGTAATTTAGTGAGTGGAGCAGCAGTACAAATTCATCCAATGCCAAAACAAATAGCTCTCTTTTGTCAATGACATGGAAGACGCCCAAGTTGTCTTTGTTCATACATTCTGTGGGGCGAATTTGTCCATGTCCAATAACATGGTGCAGGAAGGTGACATAAGCTTTGGCAAATTCCCATTTAGCCAGGGGTATCTCAAAGCCTGCCTCCGGAAGTCGATCAAATAATTCTGCTGAATGTTGCCAAACCACTTTACATCTGTATTTAAAAATCAATACCTCATCCATATATAACAAACCATTGGATTGTGCATGATATGCAGTGGATTTGAATTTTTTTTTCCATTATCTGCCCATCATTTCCTTGAAAAATTTTGACGTCAAGTTTGACACTTGAATTGATTATACATCTGTGGATAGTCCATATTTGTTGAAAAATCTGAGTAACTACTCTACAGTCCTTTTTGCTGTGATATTGTGCAATGGAATGGTCTCCGCATATCTAGTGGGCATATCGAGTATTATTAACAAACACTAATTCTCACTTTTTTTGTTTTAGGTAAGGGTCCTGTGCAATCAATTAAGACTCTTGTAAAAAGGTTCCTCAACTGTAGGAATAGGTATTAAGTGTTCACGGTTTATTACTATCTGTGGTGTTCGGATTACCTGACACGTTTGACATGCCTGACAAAATTCTACTGCATCCTTGTGCAATCCAGGCCAGTAAAGATGTGTTTGCATTTTTACTTGAGTTTATCTTACCTGTAAATGAATGCCTACCTGCATGTCATGTGCCATCCGCAACAGATCTTTACTAAAAGTCACTGGCACTACGACTTGATGCACTTCTGCTTGAATGTCTCATGGTCTCCATTTTCTAATTAAAATATCATCTTTTAAGATATCAGCATTCAGAGATACATTCAGATTCTTTTTTCCGTGGTTTTTTTCATGCAATTGCTTTAGTGTCTCGCCGTTCTTTTGTAACTCAGTTAATTTCTCTGAACTAAAGATTTCTGTTATCTGCTATCTGCTATCTGATCAAACAGGGTCTCTGCTTACACAACTTCAACTTTCTTCTCTGAACTTTTTGATCTCTGCTGTTTTAACTGATGACTTTGAGACCTTGTTACCACAAACTGAGGAAAACTCCAGGGTGTGTATCCTGCAATAGTTCAGTTTCCTGAGTTTCCACTGACATTTCAACCACAGTAGCTGGCACTCGTTTACAAGAACAAATTGTTTTTTTTTCTTGCTGAGTTTGTCCTGTAATCCTTCCATGATTTCTGCACTCTTCACCGGACAGTCTAGCCTCACTCTCCATAACTGAGCTCTTCTTGTCCCAACATGAATTCCCATTACTAGCACCTTGTCTGGTTACAGTCAATCATAGGTAAATATCACCCCATCTTTCAACATCAAAGACTGAGCGGATCCCATACCTCCAAATATTGAAACCTCTTTACCTGCTACCCCTGGCCTTACCAATGCATGTATATGTTTTACGAAGATCTGATGTTTAATCGTTCACCAACCTTCAACCAAGTTGCTCATTCAGATACAGCTTTCTAATCTCCACTACCTTTATCGTCACCACTCAATCAAAATTCACTGGTTTATCCTGTTTTCCTACATCTTGCTTCCCAGCGCTTTTCCTAACTCGCCAACACTGTGTTTCCATGTGGTCTAATTTATTGCATTGAAAAAGCCAGAGCTTTTTAACTTTTCTTTCCACTTCATCGTTTTCATTTTTGCCTTGTGGTAAGATATCCTTGTGATCTTTCCCAAGATCTGTCTTCTCTTTTCTACATGAGGATTTCTCTTTCCACGTTTTGCTTTCCCTCACGGATTGATTTTGATATTGGACGCACAAATTTGACTTATTGAACAACACTTCATCACCAGTCCATTCAGATTTTAATCTTGCCATTTCGACTCTCGACTCTTCCACCTGAGTCCTAACTATTTTAGGGAGTGAATGTTTGAGTTCCTCCAAAATAATTGTCTCTCCAACAGCGTAATACGTTTACTCTATTTTAATGCTGTTATCTACTGAGAAGAATTACTTTATTAGATCCTTTCAATTCAATATAATTGTGAACAATTCCTCCCCCCTTCCCTTAAGTTCCTGAAACTTTGTCTGCAGTTTCCTCAGATGCCTTCGCTGATATTGATGCAAACATCTTACCAGCTCTTCCTAAGTTTTGTTTGGTTCAACATGGTCACTGGCCACTAAATTTACTGAGCTACCATTTTAAATGATATGATAAAAGCTTCCACATCCTTCTCATCAAATTTAGGCAATGTGTGAATATATTTATGCGATCCTCACAAGAACTTTGGCTACCGTGAGCATGTTCATCCTCACTCTCTTCGTCACTGTGCTTACCTTCCGTCTTTATCCTCAACCTTTTAAGTTGACTTTCCTGTTATTTTGCCCTTTCCTCCTGTTTCACCTCTAACTCTAGGTGCTTCGTTTTCAATTTAATTTTCGGCATTTCTAAAAATTCTACTGGCGTTTCTGGCAAATTTAAGTACTGAGCCAAGGCGGTAATTATTTCACTTGTTTTCTCACGGAAGATGGCAGCTCCAACTCCAGACTGTCTTCTAATTACAGTACCTCGGCATTATTCACCTTTTCTAAGACCCCCCCAAAGTTACATCTTCAACCCCAGAAAACTCTTGGGTACTTAAAGAGCTATTGTTATGCCAAGCTCTGTTTAAATCACTCAAATGCAATACCTACAACAAAGGAAACTAATATTTAACACTACCTATGTTTGTGTCCAACAACCCTTATCCCAAAAGAGAACTGTAAAACAAATCGCACAAACAGCTAACATTCTCTTATGGACCAGGCCAGAAATCATTGCAGAATTCATCGCCTCTGATCTCGTCGTTTCCCCACTGCATTTGTATAACTAGTCCAGTTCAGTTCCCGATTCGTGATATGTCTAAGGATGTTGAAAGTGAGGGGTTCAGAAATGGGAATATTACTTAATATGACTAGGTGATGTTCAGATTCACTCTTTTTTGAGGCAGTCCTTACATGCCCATTTTCACTTTCTCTTCCCATGCACTTCTGTCTGTTACTCTCTATCATTATATGTCACTCTTTCTCATTGTCACTATATCTTGTAACTTATCTCCTCTTTCATTACCTACCTCTGAGTTTCAATTACATCCTTGCTATGATTATTTCTTTCTCATTCTCTCTCTCTCTCTCTCTTTCTTTCTTTCGCTGTCTTTGTTGCTCTCTCTGTCTCTCTCCATTTCCATCAGATCTGATGTTATGTCGTTATTGGAATCGTGCTCATAATGCTTGCAATCATCACTCTCTTCTTGTGGTTCTCAGAATCTGCACCAAGAATGGTAAGATCTGGCATGGAAAATAGCGGCTCCTAACTGGGGATCAGGATTTGGGAAGGGGTCAGAACAGTGTCTCAGAATGTGGGGAACACTTAAGGAAGTTTGTGGATTGTCTCCAAGTGAGGATGTTTTGCGGAACAACTTGCGTTTGTGTTAGATACGGAATTGAAGGTTGTTCATTTGGGTCAGGTGTAGAGTGTTAGGGTATGGGGCTCGGGCAAAGGTTAGCAAGGGAAGATGCATACGGCTGGGTTGGGGTGCAGAGCATTCATGAAAGAGCTACAGATTCCCAGTTTTGGAAATGCACAAATTGGAGGCGTTAGCTGGGGCTGATGTGATCACAACAGGATGACAGTAAGGATCTTGGGGTTTAGCAGGAGGGCTGCAGTGTCCAGGGAAAAATGTATCTTTCTATTTATCTCTCGTTCTGTCTTTCTTTTCATTTTGAGTCAATAGGTCTCTCGTCACACATTGAGCTTTTTTTGACAACTGAGAGGCAAGACAATCTGACAAACAGTAAGCTAATTATCAAGTCGGCGAAATCTATGTAAATCATTGTTCATTCTGCAATGGATAACGTTACAAACTTGCATGTATGTTATTATTGTGTTTGTATCTGTGTGTGCCTCTCTTTTCTGTCTTGCTGTGTCCATCCTTCTGACTCTACCAGTCTTTCCCTTCTGCCCTCGTTGTCCATTGCTCTCTTATTCTCTATCCCTGTCTTTGTGCCTCATGTCCTGCCTCGGTCTCTCTCTGATCAAGCACAACGTTTTGATGCTTCTCCTTACAACATCAGCTTCCGGTTCGGGGTTGGCTCATTTAGATGCCGGAACAGGGCTTGAGTTATGAATCATGTTCATCCACGGTGTAAGTAAACGATTCTAACTGAAACAGTAGTGTTCTTGACTGTACAATCTGGCAGAATGAGTATTTGCTCGTTGTCGGACACTCCCAGCACAGAACATTGAAAGCAGCTCATAAACTTCAACACTCAGTTTTAAAACTGGCCTTTCGGAGATTATTTTTTCCGGGTCTGAGAACGACCACACCTTGCTCCGTTGTTCACGAGAAATGCATCCCCGTTACCGTTCCCTGTCTTCACAAAAGTTACCATTTTAAAATAAATGAAATGAGCAACGCAATTTTCAGACAGAGATTGACTGTATTTAATTCTTTTAAAAAGTCACTATTTGTGACAATTCATTATCTTCCCCATACAGGTAAACAGTGGAAATGAATTGAGTAAATTCCACTAATTAAAACTTTGCCCTCTTATAAAGTCGCCCCATAAACAGAGACAGATAGACAAACATATCCGGCTGGGGCAGTGGTTGTTGGATGTTAGGGGAATAGACTCGGAAAAATGAAAACCGTGAAAGCACTAAATTAGTATTCTTCTCAAGATCTGTTGAGTTGATTTTTGCTGATTAAATTATTCTCCTCCAGCTTCCTTTCTCAGGTATTTTACATTGATTTGCAAGAGGCAAAAAGTGACTGTTTTGCTAATCCAATAAAAAGCACAATTTGCAGCATCTACTTAAAAACGGCTTATTTTTGTTGAGTTTTGGGTGACTTACTGCAGAGAACATTTTAATTGAGTCCCTACAGTGTGGAAACGGGCCTTTCAGCCAACAAAACTACATTGACCTTCTGAACAGTAACCAAACCAGACTCCATTCCCTGTTATCCTACACTTAGCCCGACTAATGCACATAACCTACACATCCCTGTCATTATGGCCAATTCAGAATGACCAATCCACCTAACCTGCACATGTTTGCTCCATGGCAGGACACCGCTCATCTGACAGAAACTCATTCACAAAACGGGGATAAAGTGGAAACTCCATGCAGTCACCAGATGCTGGAATTGGTTTCAGGTCCCTGGTATTGCAGGGCAGAAGTGCTAACTACTGAGCCACAGAGCCACACTGTGTTCTTGGCTGATAGATACCTGCTGTTTTCACTTGTGTCCTGACTAGTGTCTCTCTGTTTCTTTACATTCCAAGCTGTTCACCAACCGGTGAACTGTTCACACAGTTATTCACAGGCAGAGCATTTCTGGAATTAATTATTAACCACGAAACCACAACAATCAGTTTCACCTATAAACTATCACTAGACTTCAGTCCGTCTGCACGTTGCAGACATACACAGCTCCAAAAAAGATTCACAAAAAATATCATACCTCTCACTTCCAGAGCAGCAGCTTAATTGTAAATCTTTAGATATATAAACGGCTTTGTTTTTTTTTCTCATTTGATTCCTCAAATTTAAAACAACAAAATCAAAACCACACAGCCTTTTCATTGGCGAAATATTGTGGAGAGGTGGTCATGCGGTACTATTTTGTAAATATCAGCTGTTCAGTTTCCCAAACGGTTTAAATCTCCATTTTCGTTCCTGAAATTGGTCGCTGGGATCTGAGTTGTTAATTTCAGGAAATTCATCATGATTGACGTTTTGCAATCACATGTTTTGCTTGTGTTTTGGGGAGTAGGTCAGTGAATCATAGAATTTGTCCAAAATGTATCACTGGGAAGATAATCCTTCAGTCCATCATGTTTGTAATAGTTATTGAAGAGCCATCAAGCTTAATGTCATTCTCCTACGAAGCACAACTCCTCAATGCTAGATTTTATGGAATGCGATGTGAGTTTTTCTTTCAAACAGGCAGTGTATTCCAGCTTCTCACTAGCTTCTCGGATTATCTAACATGACAGAAAATTTAGTGTGACCGATTCACCTAACCAGAACATTTTTGGACTGTGTGAGGAAATGCACGCTGGCACGGGGAGAATGTGCAAGCTCCACACAGAGAGTCATCTGAGCTGGGAATTAAACCTGAATCTCTAACATGGTGAGACAGCAATGCTAACCACCGTGCCACCGTATGGAGAGCTGTTGAAATAGTTGGCATTAAATCTATGTGTTTGTTTATGGCGTTGTGGTTTGAGTGCCATGGATACAGCCAGGAACCCTAACCACCTTACCATACATCCAAGGAGTTTCAGAAATGACAGCCAGACTACTAAGACCCCTCGGAATCCAGTAGCACATAAACCCACCAACACTCTCAAACGAAAACTAACAAACTTAAAAGACCCAGTACAACCCATGGACAACACCAACGTCGTCTACAAAATTCCATGCAAGGACTGCCACGAACATTATGTAACACCAACAGGAAGAAAGTTAGCCATCAGGATATACGAACGCCAGTTAGCCACAAAAAGACACGACTCTTTTTCACTCGCAGCCCGACACACGGAGGCAAAAATAAACATCATTTCAACTGCGACAACACATTTATCCTGGGACAGGACAAACAATGACATGCCTTAGAATTCCTCGAGGCCTGGCATTCCAACTACAACGCCATAAACAAACACATAGATCTAGATACTGTCTAACAACCCCTCAGAAAACGAACAGGAAATGACATCACCACAAACCGCAGGAACCCCATCCTGGACAAACATAGAAATAGAAAGCAGGAGACAACAGCTTCACTTGACTTGGAGGTCGCCACTGATGCTGTTACCTAGCTGGGAATGAAACATCTGGATGTCAAACCTACAGCTCAGCGAGCAAACCTACACCTTAAATCTCAACCTGAGCTACGAACCTTCACAAACCTTGAAGAATGGGTGTTAGTCCCAGTACGGCGTGTTGGGACGAATCCTGAAGCCATTACATACAGCTGTGTACAGTTAAGCTCAAGAGAAAAGAAAGGAAATAATTCAATGGAGAAGTGATTTGCTGTTCCAGTCGCACCATGAAGTTGTAAGCAGCATAATCCTAGCCAGCTGTTAGAAACAGTGACTCTGGGATGTGTACTGTGGATGTGATGTTTTACGGTACCATGCAGCTTTCTTTCCAAGTTATAAATGAGTATTATGGGATTAAGGTGATTACACTGTGTGGTTAAATGTCTCTGAATTTGTGATATATCTGTCATATAATTGTGATTGATGTACTATATTTACATTCATTCCTTCCATTAATAAACTTCTGTTCCCTTGTTACAGTGAAGTTTGCAGCATTGTCTGTTCATAACTGACAGACAGACCACTGTGAAAACCAAATCGATTCAAAATACATTAACGGGATATTAAAATTGAAACAACACTGGCTCAGTGTAATCACAACAATAGAACAAATACCCACTCAAACCCTTTTACAAACACAACCTCGATCCTATTCGCAATGACAAATTACAATTGTTGGTATAGGATGAAGCAGAAAAATGCATATCTAGTGATGAATAGTGATTCTCTAGGGAGAATCCTCATATATCCGTAAATGTTTTGCAACCTATTAACATATTTGCACCTTCAAAATTTTAGTAGGCTCCTTCCACTTTTTTTTCACTTAAATTGATTTTGGCTTATCAGTTGAGATTTGTCTGTGTTATGTTAATAAGTAAACTACTTAAGAGCTCTAGTAACTTGATCATCATAGAAGAAAGACCAAAAGATTCAGAATTGTCAATTTTGTTCTGCCAAAACCATTTTTCTTTTTCTTATGTTTGGGGATGATATTGCACATCCGGACTTTTTTTTAAAGCTGCATCAAATTACTCACTATTCTAAATGAAAGAACATTCTGTCATTCTTAAACTTATTCTATACTTCTGGCATTCATTTGGCAATTTTATAATGCACCCTGAATTACTTCCTGAATTGTGAAACGTTCTGGACGCATGCAACTACTGGTAACTTTGACAGTGATTTAAAAGATTGTGAGTGATGAGTGAGTTCGGGATAGTGTGGTCCTTTTAGAAACTGAGGATTTAATGATTTTATTGATTTCGTTTTCCAATTTTCCATCATTTCCACATCTTCACTTCGTCCATCTCAGATACTTCATTTCTCTTCCTTGCCTTTCCGGCCTCCATTTTTGTAAGTTGGCCATCAACTGATATTTATTCCAAACCTTTCAAATTCCTCAGCTAGCTTGATTACACTTTACGTTAGAGCTCATACTCCACGAAAACCTGATAAAGGAGCAGCGTTCTGAAAGCTAGTACTTCCAGGTAAACCTCGTGGACTATATCCTGGTGTTGTGTGATTTTCAACTTCATTCGTGAAGACATAGCTGAAGTCAAGTATAATAGGGAGAATTCACAATTGTGTAAATTAGGTTGGAAATCTGGCACAAAGCCCTCTGACACGTTCTTCCCTTTGGTGTTGTCATATACTTACAGTTTATCAATAAAGAGTGTCTGCTTGCACAAGCGAATTGAACGGTAGCTGCTCAGTCTTTTCGACTGAGTTCAAATATTGAAAAGCATGACATTCTCAGAACGTTACTCTACGTCATCCATAGTTCACGAGCAAATGGAAGTAAGGCCATGGCAGTTGAAGCTTTAATCATAAAATCAGGATCTGGAAAGCACAAAATATGTCAATCAAATTGCCATATCATTATCTGTCAGAATCAGCAATGCAGCAGGATATCTCTGCATATGTCAGTCTGCAATCTGCTGAAGTCTGTGAGTTGAATGACAAATTATTATAAGCACTGTTCTGTGTCCAACCTCAGTCATAGAATGCAGAACAAACTCTATTTCCTGAGAACAGCAAACGGCCAATCTACCAAGCCTTTCTTTTAGTTTGTGAGATCTGAGTTAAAGAAAAAAATCTGTTGGGCAGGAGAAACGAGAAAAGAATTTCTACCTTATCTGTCTTAGACATATCATCTGCATCCTTTGCCATGACAATTGCAGTCTTTTCAGTAACCAGTATTTACATGAATATTACACTTATTGTTAAATCAATGCCATAGCACAACCTTTGTTCTTTGGGCAGGTGATGGCCTTGTACCAAATGAACCTTGACACTGTTATCTAGCCATCGGGCTATGAATTGTTTGATGCCCTTGCTTCCAATACGAAAGATACGTGTCAGCCAATATAAAAATAATAGTTATTGATGCAATCAGAGGATAGTCATCAATGGCCATCAACATCTAAGTTGGTTTCACAGAAAGAGATGAGAAGAACATCAAAAAAGAGAACTCGGAGCAGAAGTAGTCAATATAGTCCCTCGGATCCGCTCAGCCATTTTGTATGCAGCATGCTGACCTCATCCTGACAGTGCTTCTAACTGTTACCTATTAAAAATGAGCTATCTCCTCCTTCAGTATATGCAATTTCGTGATTTGCACTGCACTCTGACGAGTAAATTACGTAGACTCACAAGCCGTTGAGAGAGGCAATTTCTCCTCATCTTTATTTCAAAACAGCGATCCGTTCATCTGAAATAGTGACATTTCGATGCTGGTTGAAACCTAAAGCTCGTTTGGACAAGTAAAGTTCCCAGATAAAACAAAAGTAAACAAAACCAATAAATCTTCAGACCACTTGCTTCGTCAATGACCAAATGCAACAAAGTCTGCCATGGCACTTTGGTTGAATTTGGTTGTGTTTAACCTGAAAGTGTGCTATGTCTTTCATGGTATATGTGTTGTTGACAATTCGGATATGGTCAGATGTGTATTCTGGCCATCCTCCGATTGAAAAGAATGAATAAACCTGTTTGTTTCATGACAATCATTAATGTCAGTTTCCATGCAATGGAGTTGTACCACTGGATAATTTTCGTTTCTATTAAAAAGGGACGTTGCCGTTCATTTTTAATAGGAGTATTGTCTCCAAAACTTAAGAAAATGACCAGTCGTTTCACAAATATAGACCAGCAGATGGTAAATTATTTAATTGCTGACTTCGAAATGAATCCTATCTTGTGCTTCATCCTATTAGTATTTCCGGTGATTCTTCACGTCCAGCCTTTTATGCTATAAACTGTATCTGAATGTATTTTTTGGATTAATGGTGCTGGAAGAGCATGGCAGTTCAGGCAGCATCTGAGGAGAAGCAAAATCGACGTTTCGGGCAAAATTCCTTCATCTTCATCAGGGTTTTGCCCGAAACGTCGATTTTCCTGTTCCTCAGATGCTGCCGGAACTGCTGTGCTCTTCCAGCACCACTATTCTAAAATCTGTTTTCCAGCATCTGCAGTCATTGTTTTCACTTGTATCTAAAAGCATTAATGTTCATAACATTTTTAAGTCAATAAATCCAACTGGTGCAATTTTCGAAGAGTGCCTTTCTTTCTTGGTATCATGTTGTGACAATTTCACTTAATTTACTATTTAGACTTCCGTCTATCTATTTGAGCTCATGGATTGTCACCATTTTCCTTATTCCTCCCACGTGAATTTTTCCACTAGAGGTGGAATGACTCTTAAAATTCCTAAGACAAAATAGAAATCAGAAATCTGATTCCACTTGATATACCTAATAATTCAGAGTTTTGGAACCTTTGTGGAATAGGCCATGGAAAGATGATGAAATACATTCCCTGACGATTCAGAATCCAGATCATCCAACTCACATTCTGCCACCTCTGATATGATGCCACACTTAATTTATCTAATGGTGTCTTATTAGAATAGAAACAGATTCTGATCCAAAATACGCTGATGTAACTCTTTGTTTTTTGTGGATTCCTCACCAATAATTCTTCGTGCCTCATTGAATTAAATGTAAATGACACAGGTGAACAAATACTTCAGTAGCAACACTGATAACTTTCAATGCATTCCCTCTCCCTTTCTCTGAATCTGCCATGCCATCAGTAATACGTGCTGCATCACACAGTTCTTTACACTGGAATGTGGAGGGAACTGTTAAGTCTGCAACAATCTTCAGCACAAATTTTACGAATTGCTATTCCACACAGGTTCTCCTATCACTTTCATTTTTTTTTTGCTTTTATTTATTTAATAATAGTCATTGTCCTTAGCATCCATCCTGTATTAGTTTTAGAATAAGATTCCGCACACTTTGCAAATGATGGCAATGTAACATGAGATATCTTCTGAGTTCAGATGAAATCATCTACTGTATTACATGAACGAAGGAGTCGTCTGTGGGAATACAAAGCCTGCTTAGAAAGGAATTCAGAACGTTGATTCTTATGCTCTTTGTGAAACATCTACGCCAGAGCTGCGGGTATAAATAGCTTACATTTCCTCCTTAAAAACAGATGTTGTGGTTATAACACGTTGCTGATAATAGGTGATGCCACCATTTGTATTGACGACCAGCTGGACAGTCTTACATCTCAACTGAAATTGAGAGCAGTCATGTTCTTTATCACGTTTACCTCTAGTCATGCAGTCTGGACACTTGGCACAGCCGTCTTCCCCATGTCATTAAGAAGCTGCCATGTTCCATCCTGTGTGCTTGCACTATCATCGGGTCTATTTGTTTTCCGCAGAGTTACATTTTATTTTGCTCAAAAGCTGCATTAATTCATTTAAAACTGTAAAAACTATACAGAAGGTTTGTTAGTCTGACATAACATTGGGACACAAACTTCGAAACTATCGTGAAAAAAACTGTGCCGTCTTGAGAATATAATTTAAAATAAGTTCTGGGATTTACAAATCAAAGAATAAAAACCTGCATATCCCATTATAAAAGATGAAAATTTCTATCTAAGATTGTTTATTGTATCATATCTCGATAACACTGGATTCCTTTGGTTATAAATCCTGTGAGCATGATCTTAAGTTTCATAGACATCTGATGAAGGAGCAGTGCTCCAAAGCTAGTGCGTCCAAATATATCTGTTAGAATGTAACCTGGAGTAGTGTAATTTTAACATTACAAACATGCAGACGTTCCTTGCTCAGAACATGCAAATTTCATCCTTAAACAGTTGAAGAATTTCTCATCTTATCCTACCTTCAATTATATTTCCTTCATGTCCATAAGCAAAGCAACATACCATTGAATATCACAGACCTTTTTTCTTAATTAATAAATAATTAGTTAAAAAGTACGCTGAAATACAATTTCCTAATTTATATCTCTTCTTCACTGTCAAGGTAGTGACAAGAGTGATCCTATCACATGGAAGGTATAGTTAATCGAAACGTTTACTTCTACATAGTAACCATTGAAGGAAAACATCTGATTGTTAGCATCCACCTGATAATGGTGCACATTTCAATCGTTCATTTCAAACACTGTGCTATGGTGTTTTCCATTCCCACATGCATTTATCAATGACGCCCTGAATTTTGCAGATACAGGCTATTCTGTCTAATTCACTATCACTTCCATCCCCATTGTACGTAGAAAGCTTATGTACAAAATCAAACAAACCTTTTGGTCCAAATCATCCATGCCGACCTGATGACCTAACCTAACCTAGTCATTTAGGCAGCACTTGGCCCATATCCCTCTAAACCCTTCCTATTCACATACTCATCCAGATGTCTTGTAAATGCTGTAACTGTACCAGCCTCCAACAATTCCTCTGGCAGCTCATTCTATACTTATGCCCTTTGCTTCTGGACTCCCTCACACCAGAGAAAATACCATGCCTATCAATGGCCCTCGTGATTTTATAAACATCTATAAGGTCATCCCACAATCTCCGATGCTCCAGGGATAAGAGTACCCGTCTACTGTCAGCTAAAATCCTCTAACTCTGGCAACATTGTTGTAAATCTTTTTTGAACCCTTTCAAATTCTACGACATCCTTCCGAATTGCATCCTTCAAAATTGTGTGCAATATTTCAAAAATGGTCTAATTATTGTACAGCCGCAACATTACCTCCCAACTCGTTTACTCAGTGCTCTGACAAATAAAAGAAAGCATAACAAACACCTTCTTCATTATCCTGTCTACGTGCGACTCTACTTACAAGGAACTATGAGCCAGCACTTTCAAATCTCTTTGTTCAGCAACACTCTCTGGGACCTTACCATCAGTTCTGCTCTGATTTGCTTTCCCAAAATGCAGCACATCGTATTTATCTAAATTAAACTGGATCTGCCACTCCTCAGCCCGTTGGCACATCTGATCAAGATCCCGCTGTACTCTAAATTAAACTTCTTCCCTGTTCACTGCACCTCCAATCTTGGTATCACATGCAAGCTTACTAAACATACCTCGTATGTTCACATCCAAATCGTTTATTAACATAAAAAAGCATGGTCCCACACCAATCCTTGTGGCACACCACTGATCATAGACTTCAAGTCAGAAATGCAACCTACCACCATCATCCTCTGTATTCCACCTTCGAACCAGTTTTGTATCCAAATGGTTAGTTCTCCCTGTATTCCATGAGATCTAACCATGCTAGCTAATCATTCATGACAAACGTTGACAAACATCTAACTTCAAAGAACATAGAACATAGGACATGGAACAGCATATTACAGTACAGGCACTTCAACCGTTGACATTGTGTCGACCTTTTGCCTCACTGTTAAGATCAAACTATTCTCCACGTGATTCATTTTATTTTTATCATTCATGCATTGTAAAACTGACCTGGCTCATTGCCAAACGCCAAATTCAATATGGCCTCCCCTCGAGATGGTCTATCTACACATTGAGTCAGGAATCCTTCCTGGACACATCTGACAAAATCACCCCCACCCAAACAATTGCACGAAGGAGGGTCCAATCATTATTAAGAAAGCTAAAGCCACGCATGACAATAACTCTGTTACTTTTGTACTTTTCCAAATTCCGCTTCCGAATCTGCTTCACCGTGTCTCTGTTGCTATTGGAGGCTCTATAGAAAACTCCAAACAAAGCTACTGAGCCTTTCCTGTTTCTGACCTCAACCCACATTGACTCAGTGGACAAACCCTCCTCGACGACCTCCCCTTCCACAGCTATTGCATTATCACTGATGAGCAATCCCGGAAAATCCAACAACTAATCCTATCCCTGTGATATCCAAGTCCCTGTAACGTCCAAAGCATCTTAGCTCCAAGTGCTGTGGCATCTGTGAACATTGACTGTACGATGTTTATTGGATTTTACATTGATGAATCAGAATTGACTGTGTAATGGTTCCTAGTTTTGCTCTTTGAGAATCAGTAATAGAGAACCATGAATGAAGGTAAAAATTGGACAGGGAGCCGATGAGAATGCAATGGAAGTTCCTATGGTAATGTGCATTCGAAAATGTTTAACAAACTGGAACGATTATGTTTCATAGGACATAAAACATAGATCACTTAACAGTTCAACCTTTCAGTACTTGGGTTGTGCCGACCATTTATCCTATTCTAAGATCAAAATGATATATATACCCTTCAATTCACTATCATCCATGTGCCTATTTATAAGTCGCTTAACTATCCTTCATGTATCTGACTCTACTCCCACCGCTGGCAGCGCATTCCATGCACCCACCACTCTCTGTGTAAACAACCAATCTCTGACATTTCCCCTGAACCTTGCTCCAATCACCTGACATTTATGCCCCCTTGTGATAGCCATTCCTGCCCTTGTTAAACAATCTCGTAGCATTCAGTCCGTTTTTACCTCTTATCATCTTGTACACGTTTATCAAGTCACATCTCATCCTTCTTTGCTCGAATGCGAAAAGCCCCATCTCCCTCATGAAATATGACCTCCATTCCAGGCAGCTTCCTGGTAAATCTCCACTGTGCCACCGCTAAAGCTTCTTCATCCTCCCTGGAATGTAGCGACCATAATTGAATATATCATTCCAAGTGTGGCCTAATCAGGGCTCGCTCATGGATTTGCAGAATGATAACACAACTCTTAAAATCAACACCCAGCTCATGAAAGCCAATACACCATTCGCCTTCTTAACAACCCTCTCAACTTGGGTGGCAACATGTTTTGTTGACATGTAGTCCAAGATCCCTCTGTTCCTCCACACCGCCAAAAATGCTGCCTTTAACTTGTATTCCGAGCGCAAATTCGATATTGCAACGTTCTTTTGTATTCTTTTTCTGATCATTTTCTTTCTTCCTATCTCTCTTCCGCGGCCGTCATTAATAATATCCGGTGTAAAGCCAGCAGAGCCTCCTGGAAACACAGCCTCAAGGTCAAGCGCACTCACTGCAGAATGGATACCAGAGCAGACGAATCTGTTCTGGCTTCTCTGCTAGAAAAGAATTTATTTCTGAAGATTTTTATCTTTTTATTCTTCTAATTTATTCCTACGATTTTGTACCTAGATACCCTTCACATCTAAGATGGCGTGAAGATCTGTAATATCAAAATGTTGTTTTTTTTTCCTTGCAGCACAGAGGACTGAGAGAGGCACGATTTAGATATACAGAATTACAAGAGTTATGGACAAAGTCATAAATGCATATAGCACGAAAACAAACCCTACAGTCCAACTCGTGCATGCTGATTATATTTCAGATACCAAATTAATTCGATTTGCTAGCGTTTTGTCATACTCTTCTAAATGTTTCCTATTTAAGTACATAGCTACATGTCGTAGACGAAGTTGAGATTGGCCCTAATGGAAGAGTACAAAACTGGGCCAAGGCCAACTATATCAAAATTCGGCAGGAGCTGGGAAATGTGGATTTGTTGCAGCTATTTGAAGGGCAGTTCAGATTTGATTCGTGGGAGGCTTTCACACAGAGGTTGAAAATAGTGCAGGATATGCATGTCCCTTTGAAAACATGGAATAGAAATGGAAGGATACATCAACCGTGGATGACAGGAGATATCATGCGACTAGCCAAGAGGAAAGGGAAGCGTATGCACAGTCCAGACAGATAAGATCAGAACAGGCTTTGGTGGAATACCGGGAGAGTAGGACCAATCTTAAACGAGGAATCAAGTGGGCTAAAAAGGGTCAAGAAATAACTTACGTGACAGAATTAAGGAGAATCTCAGAGTATTTTCTTCATATATAAGAAGCAAGAGGGTAACTAGAGAAAAGGTTTATCCACTAAAGGATAAAGAAGGAAGGTTGTGCGTTGAATCTGAGAAAGTGGGTGAAATTCTCAATGATTACTTTGTGTCAGAGTTTAGTGAGGAGAGGGATATGATGAATGTCAAGATTAGAGATAGAAGTTGTTTAGATTAGATTCCCTACAGTGTCCCTACAGAAACAGACCCTTTGGCCCAACCAGTCCACACCGACCCTCCGAACAGCAATCTATCCAGACCCATTTCCCTCTAACTAATACCCCTAACACTATGGGCAATTTAGCGTGGTCAATTCACCTAACTTGCGCATCTTGGGACTGTGGGAAGAAACCGGAGCACCCAGAGGAAACCCACGCAGACACAGGGAGAATGTGCCAACTCCACACAGACAGTCAACCGAGGCTGTAATCGAACCTGGGGCCCTGGTGTTTGGAGGGAGCAGTGCTATCCACTGAGCCACCGTGCCACCCTCTGAGCCAACGTGCCACCCTATTCATATTTTGAAGAGAATTGGCTTATTAGTGATTGGCAACATGGTGTTCTGAGGGGTAAATTGTGCTTTACCAACTGAATAAATTTCTTTGAGAAATTGAGAAATTTGATCGATGAAGGAAAGGCTGTAGATGTAATATACATGGATTTTGTAAAGCATTTGAAATGGTAACCCAATGGAGAACGTGAAGTCACATGGTGTGCAAGGTGTTGTAGCTAGATAGATAAAGAACTGGTTGAGTAACAGGAGACCGAGAATAGTAGTTGAAGGGAATTTCTCAAAATGGAGAAATATGACCAGTGGTGTTCCACTGGGATCAATGTAGAGACCACTTTTGCTTGTGATGTACACAAATTATCTGGAAGAGGTTTGATCAGTAAGTTTGCCTATGTCCTGAAGGTTGGTGTAGTAGCAGAAAGCATAGGGGACTATCAAAGAAAACAGGAGAACATAGAAAGACAGGACAGTCGGGCGGAGAAGTGGTAGATAGAGTTCAATCCGGGCAAATGTGAAATGATGCGTTTTGAAAGGTTTAATTCTGGAGCAAACTATATTGTGAATGGAAGAGCCTTGGGAAAAGATGATGAGCAAGAGATCTGTGAGTTCAGGACAATTGTACCCTGAAGGTTGCTGCAGAGGTCGATAGAGTTGTCAAGAGTGCATATGGTATGCTTGCCTTCGTTGGACGTGATATTCAGTATAAGAACTGGCAGGTAATTTTAAGATTGTACAAGACTTGTGTTCCGTTACACTTAGTTCTGTGTGCAGTTCTGGGCGCCACAAATCACACTTCGGTGGACACATTAGATGAAGTGCAGAGAAGGTTTACCAGAGGACGTTGCCTAGCAGGAAGTTGTTTGCTGCGATGAGTGGTTGAGTAGGTTAGAGTTGTTATCATTAGGAAAAAACACGATTCTGGGGTGGGGGGGTTGGGGAACCTGATTGAGGTCTACACAATCATGAAGGGTATAGACAGGTTGAGTAGAGATAAGCTTTTGCCCAGGGTAAGGATTTCAATAACGAGAGGTAACACGTTCAAGGTGAAAGGAGAAAAGTTTAAGGGGGATACCCGCGGAATGTAATTTACAAAGAGCGCGGTAGGTGCCTGGAACGTGTTTCCAGCAGTTGTAGTAGAAGGCCGCACAGATTCATTATGGTGCGTCTGGGCAGATGCATGAATAGGTGGCCAGCAGAGGGATACAGATCCTCAAGAATTGGGTGATTGTTTCAAACAGTGGTTTTGGATGTGCAAAGGCTTAAAGGGCCAAAGGGCCTGTTCCTTGGCTGTAAATTTTCTTTGTTCCCTTTATTAGGTCCCATCATTCTCGCCTGGAAGTTCACCATTGGCGGTTGGACAGTTATTGTGGGCGAGTGCAATACACAGTTCTTCTCAGATTCAGTCATCGCTTTCAACATTTCCATAGCCACTTTCTAATCCCCTTTGTTGTCATGGTGGGTTGAAATGTGCTCATATCTCAAGCCAGCAGGGGTCAAATGAAGGAGGCAAAACAGAATCTGAAACAAGCAAAGGCATTACTTCTCCCAGTCCAGCAATGGGCAAAGTCATGGGCCCAAAATGTCACAAAACTTCCAACACTTCTAATTGGTTGATGCACATCAAAATGCAATAGGACAAAATACCTGGTAAAATAATAATCGGGATGAACTCTTAAAGCATCAATGATGGAGAGATAATGAAAGTGGGAACTGTACTCTCTGCTGTATGATACACTCTCTGGTTCACGATAATGAACACCTCTCAAAATGTGTCAATTGTGATTGTACTTCAGTAATCAAGGTCATAGTAGCAAGAATAGAAATTACAAAGGATCAGAGCTCTTCATGGGATTTTCTAAATGAGCAATACCATTGCAAAGAAGAAGATGGTAACTGTTACAGTAGTAAAGACAGTGATCAGGCCCATCCAGTTGATACTGCTGTCCTTTATCATCACCAGGATCTCATTATAAGTCATTGTGCTCACTAACGCCTTCTGTCCAATTTGTATCCCCAACACAGCCTGCAATATTGGATATTGGATCTGTTACACTAACAGAACCATCAATCCAGCTTGGTCTGCACTGTGTAATCAAATCTTCAAAAGAACTTTCAAGCATCTTCTCGTCTGCCGGTGGAAGAACATTGAAGCTGTAAGATAAGAAAAATAGGCTCTGCTCACACATTAATGAATAGTTCAGGTGTAGAAATTGTGTTGAGTTTAATACGTGCTTGCTAAATTTAATGTAATATGTTTATTATGTCAGATTATACAGGCAACTCTGTGTTAATGGAAACAAATATGAATTATGTCCAAAGTAATTATCATGATTATTTTTTTCTGAAATGAATCCCTGTTATTAGAATATATTTGAGAGTGAACTAGAACGTGGCATTTCCCAAAGTTCATGTAACATACAATTGGGCAGATTCATGTAAAGTTAAATGTGTTTATTTTACAAAATGATGCAAATTAAGACTAATCACTAATTGCTGATTTTGTCTGAATGATAGGAATTGTATGCCACATAATACAATAATTGTAGTGATTCTTGTGTGTGCAATATCTGTCATTAATTTACCTCGCTTCATTTTGAATTCATTATCCAATATTATGAAACCTACAGTTGAAGAAAGACAAAATTCTCCCTTGACTTTCTATTCATTCATAATCATTAGAGCAGACTGGTGCCGATGTATTAAATCCATTCCTATACTGAATATTTGATTTTAACCACATTAAGTTGATTAGGGATTTAGATAGGGTTGACAGTGAGAACCTTTTTCCGCTAATGGATGCAACTGTTACTAGGGGACACAGCTTTAAATTAAGGAGTGGTAGGTTATAGGACAGATGTTAGGGGTAGATTCTTTACTCAGCGGGTTGTGAGTTCATGGAATGCCCTGCCAGTAGCAGTGGTGGACTCTCCCTCTTTATGGTCATTT
This sequence comes from Hemiscyllium ocellatum, assembly GCF_020745735.1. Taxonomy (NCBI): domain Eukaryota; kingdom Metazoa; phylum Chordata; class Chondrichthyes; order Orectolobiformes; family Hemiscylliidae; genus Hemiscyllium; species Hemiscyllium ocellatum. Next base: position 28,870,403 of record NC_083435.1, on the reverse strand, counting down.
AAGCGGGCATTTGATAAGCATATGGAGGTTATTGGGCTAGTGTAGGTTAGGTAGGCTTTCGTCGGCGCAACATCGAGGGCCGAAGGGCCTGTACTGCGCTGTATTTTACTATGTGCTATGTTCTATATAAGTTCTGTTCTAAAATTTAGTTTACAAAAAAAGCCGTTACACACATGGCTGTTTGAGTTTAGTTATCAGTGAACAATAACTGACTGCATGAAGGTAAGCTGAGCTTGATTAGAATCTGCAGAATCTTCACATTTATGAAATAGTGAATTAGAGATTTGTTGAATGTAAATGATGAGACAAACTGTTTCCCAGGAAACGAACTGGATATTTGTGAAATGTTTTTGTGCATTTCCAGCATACAAGCTTCTCCCTTTTTCCGAAATGCTGAATGTATCATCTGAGGACAAACCTCGCTTCTCTCTGGCATTGGATTCACAGTTTCATTATGTGGGGATATGTACTGCCATACAGTCATCTGAAAAATCATAATAAAGCACAGTTAAAATAAACTGAAAAAATACGGAAACCCTCACAGAGGGAGACGAAGCAGCAACAGTACAACAACAAAGTACCAGACATCGTCCAAAAGAAACACTTGATTGAAAAAACAAATGAAATGGACTTAAAGACGCCGGATTTGTTTGCAATTGTGCATAAAAAATGCCATTTGTATTTGGATTTTTATTTCAGAGCGTAAAGCACTGGAGCAGAATTAGGCCATTCAGTCCATCTTGAAGCTCTGAATTCAGTGAGATCATGGCTGATTGCCCACTTCTACTATGTCAATGATATGTTTTTGAAGTCATTAAAGTGAAAGCAAACCTCTTGAATCATAACTTGTGTACAGGCACGAATATGCTTTCATTCGTATCTACGTGGATACACAAGCATGTAAGACAAATTTTCCAGGTTTCTCTGGCTCCTCTTGCTTAATCTTTCTATCTCTCTATGAAACAGAGCAAAATTCAGTGGACGCTGAAAATTTCCACGAAAAGCACATAATGTTGGTGATATTCAAAATTCAGATAGAATCTGTGGCCAGGATTTTGATAAGTTCTTGCTTTGGATACTGATAGGAAATGTTAGAGCACATTGCATCGAGGGAAATTTGGCACATTCGAATCACAGGTGGCTAAGAGAGAGGAAGCAAACCCTTCCAAGATGATGCTGAATTAGGATTCCTCAAGCGAAGCTCGTCTGCTCCATTTGTTTCTTTTTGTTTTCTTTTTTCACTTTTTCTTTCTCGTTTTTTGTAAAATGTGACAATGAAGATTGATGAAGGCAGAGAGTTTGTCAATTGGAAACAGGCAATAGTGGTGGAACATTACTTTTTAAACTGGAGGCCTGTGACCATATGTGTGTCACATGGTTTGGTATCGGTTTAACTTTTTTAAAAATCATTTATATAAAGGATTTGGATTTGGATGTAGGAGGAATGGTTAGTAAGTTTCCAGATAATGCCAAAACTGGCAGTGCAGGCGACATTCCCACAGACCTCCCCTTCACTGAGAATGAACATTTAGACCTCAGCAAAGGCCTCAGCTCCTAGATTAATAAGTTTGATACTCGTCGTGACCTTGAACATTTCTACTATCACCTCCGCCTCCGGGCTCACTTGTTAAATCAAGACTCCCGCCCACCAACCAAGGACAATTTCTTGGCCTTCAACACACCCCATGCACGTGGACAGCCCGTGCTGGCCTTTACCTGCTCTTGACCTCTTCATTTCAAACTGCCTCCGTGTCATCGACCGACTCAACCTGTCCATCCCGCCCCCCCACACTCCAACCTCATACCTCACAATACACAGCCCTCCACAGTCCCATTCCAACCCCAACCACAGCATCAAACCCACAGATAAGGGAGACGCAGTAGTAGTTTGGTGCACCAAACTCTACACTGCTGAAGCCAGGTGCCAACTCGCAGACAACTCCTCCTACTGCCTCGTCGACCACGACCTCCCTTCCCATCACCAAATCATTATCTCCCAAACCATCCAAAACCTCATTAGCTCTGGGGTTCTTGCATCCAGGGCCTACAACCTCATTGTCCATGAACTGTGCACTGCCGTGTTCCGACAAGAACTTTGCAAACCTGACTTCCCAGGTCGACCTAGTGTCTCAGCTTGCGCCTGTCCCACTGAATTCATCTCTGCCTACCTTGACACCATCCAGCCCCTCTTAGTTCACGAACGCACCGAGAATTTGGGAAACCACCCACGCTCTTCACTTCGTCCAAAATGTTTATTTCCCTGGTCCCCAACAGCTCATCTTCACCATAGAGACAGTCTAGGTGCACATCAATCTGCCACAACGAAGGTCTCCGAGCCTCCATTTCTTCCTGTCATGCCATCCCATCCAATACCTTTTCACCAACACACTCATCCACCTGCTGAACTGGCCCTCAGCCTCAACAAATTCTCCTTCTAATCCTCCCACTTCCTCCAAGCCAAAGGGGTAACAAATGGGAACCAGCTATGCCTACCTCTTTTTCGGGTACATGGGACAGTCCATGCTTTACCTCTTCCTCGTCTATATCGATGATTGTATCAGTGATACATTGTGTTTCCACGAGGAGGTTGAACAGTTTATCAACTTTAAATCACTTTCCATCCCTTCATCAAATTTACCTGTGCACTTCCTTCCCCTACTTGGACCTCTCCATCTCCGTCTCTGGTGACCGACTAACTACAAATATCGGCTACAAGCTCTCCAGCTCCTACAGATACCTAGACTTCACCTCTTCCCACCGCACCTCCTGTAAAAATGGCATCCCTTGTTCCCATTTCCTCTGCCTCCACCGCATGTATTACCAGGATGACTAATTCCACCTGAGAATATCCCACATGGCCTGTTTCTTCCAAGATCGCAATTTCCATTTACACATGGTTGGCAATGCCCTCCAGTACATCTCCTCCACTCCCCGCATTACCGCTCTTGAACCCCACCCCTCCCAACACAACAAGGACAGAACCAGCAATCCTCCCCTTCCACCCCAACAAATTCCGCTTACATTGCATCATTCTCTGACACTTCCACCACCTCCAAATAGTTCCTACCATAAGAGATATTTTCTTCTCCCCATCTCTGTCAGTATTCCTGAGAAATCATTCTCTCCACAACTCCCTCATCAGGTCCAACCCCCCACCAGCCCACACCGCATTACAGGCAACCTTCCTTGCAGGAAGTGCAAACACTGCACCCAAAATACTTCCCTCAACTTTGATGAAGGCCCAAAATGATGCTTCCCCATCCGTCATAAATTTATCTGTTACTCTACTAATGTCTTCCACTGCATTCATTGCACAAAATGTGGTCTCCTTTACATGAGGAGACAGGATGCCTTCTTGACAATCATTTCAGAGGAACATCTCTGGGACACCTGCACCCACCAATACCACCAGCCATACCACCCCGTGGCTGAAAACTTCAACTCCCCTTCTCACTGCGTCAAGTGCATGCAGGTCCTGGGCTTCCTCCATCGCTAAACCATTAACACCCAACACCTGGAGGAAGAACGCCTCATATTCCACCTTGGGACCGTGCAACCACACGGGATAAACGTGGATTTCAATAGTTTCCTCATTTCCCCTACTCGCACATTGTCCCAGTCCCAAGCTTCCAATTCGGCACCGCCCTCCTGAAATGTCCTTTACCTTTCCCATCTATCTGCTCCAACACCCCCCTCACCCCGATCAATCGCATTCTCCAACACCTTCATTTACCTCTTGCTTTCTCAGCTATTTTCCAGCCAACTCCACTTATTTCGCAGCCTCGTGGCCCACAAGCCTCATTCCTGATGAAGGACCTATGCCCAAAACATCACTTCCTTGCTCATCGGATGCTGCTTGACCTGCTGGGATTTTCCAGCACCACACTCTCGACTCTAATATCGGCGACAGTCAAGAAAGTTATCACAGAGCAAAAAGTGATTTTCATTAACTAGGCTATGTGTCAGCGACTCGCAGCTGGATTTAGATAAATGTGAGCCGTTGCATTTCAGCAAGGCAATTCAGGGCAGGACTTGCATTATTATAATAGGGTCCTGTGGATTTTTACCGGACCAAGAGTTCTTGTGTTTTGGATTCACAGTTCCTTGAAGGGGAATTTACATTTACACAGGCTGGTGAAGAAAACATTTGATCCACCCGCCTTTATTGTTCAATGCATTAAGTATAGGAGTTGATATAGAACACATATAATAGAACATTACAGTGCAATACAGGCTTTGATGTTACACCGACCTGTGGAAACAATCTAAAATCCATCTAACTGACACGATTCCATTCTCGTCCATATGCCCATCCAATGGCCATTTAAATTACCTTAAGTTTGCCGACTCCACTATTGCTGCAGTAGGTACATTCAATGCCCCTACAACTCTAAGGAAATAAACTACCTCTGACATCTGTCCTATATCTCTCACCCCTCAATTTAAATATTTCTGCTTTCGTGCTAGCCACCCCTATCCGACGAAAAAGGACCTCACTGTCCAACCAATCTAAACCTCTGATCATCCTGTATGATTCAATTAAGTCAACTCCGAAACTTCTTCACTCTAACGAAAACATCCTCAAGTCCCTCAGCTTTTCTTCGTAAGACCTTCCCTCCATACCAGACAACATCCTAGTCAAGCCCCTCTGAACCCTTTCCAAAGCTTCGACATCCTCCTATAATGTAGTGACCAGAACTGTACGCAATACTCCAAACGTGGTTACACAAGAGTTTGTACAGCTGCACCATGATTCATGGTTCCGAAACTCAACCACTCTCCCAGTAAATGCCAACGCACCACAAAAATTCTGAACAACCCTATCAACCTGGGTGATAACTTTCAAAGATCTATATACCTGGGCACCGACTTCACTCTGCTCCTCTACACGAACAAGAATTTTACCATTACCCCAGCAATCTGCATTCATATTACATCTTCCAAAGTGAATAACCTCACACTTTTCTTCATTAAACACCAGTTGTCACCTCTCCGCCTAGCTGTTCAGCTTATCTACGACTCTGTGCAAGCTACAGCATCCTTCATCACTATCCACAACTGTACCGACCACAGTATCATCCGCAAATTTACTAACTCTTTGTTCTATACCATCATCCATGTCATTTATAGCAATGCTAAACAACAGTGGAACCAAAACAGATCCTTGCTTACTCCACTGCTAACTGAACTCCAGGATGAATATTTCCACTCAAGCACCATCCTCTGTCTTCTTTCAGCTAGCCAATTTCTGATCCAAACCGCTAAATTATCCTCAATCCAATGCCTCCGTATTTTCTGCAAAAGCCTCCATATAAACGCATCAACTGGTTAATCCTCATCCACCTTTTTGGTCACCATCTCAAAAAAGTTTGAAGCACGACTGACCCTTCCCAACCCATGTTGGCTATTCCTAATCAACCTATTCCTTTGGAGATGATTATAAATCCTATCTCTTATAAACCTTTCCAACACTTTACTCACAATCAAAGTGATGATCATAGGTCTATAATTTTCAGGGTTTTCTCTACTCCCCTTCTTGAACAAGGAAACAATATTTGCTATCCTCCAGTCTTCTGGCACTCTTCCTATAGACAATGATGACATAAAGAACAAGGCCAAAAACACGGCAATCTCCTCCCTGGCTTCCCAGAGAATCCTAGGATAAATCGCATCTGCATAGGGGACTTGTCTATTTTTATATTTTCCAGAATTACTCCTTCTGCACCTCAATCCCATCTAGTGTGGTAGCCTGTATTTCGGTATTCTCCTCGACAACATTTTCTTTTATTAATGTCAATACTGGCAAAAAAGTATTCCTTTAGTACTCCCTGTATCCCCTCTGAGACCTCACACAACTTCCCACTACAAGGCATGATTGGCCCTAATCTTACTCTCGCCATTTATTTTTCCTGATATACCTAGAGAAAGACTTGGTGTTTCCCCTGATCCTATCCGCCAATGACTTCTCATTTCAACTCCTGGCTCTTCTTAGCTCTCTCTTTACGTCTTTTCTGGCTATCATGTAACTCTCCAGCGCCCTAACTGAGCTAACATCATAACATCTGCCTTCTTATTTCTCTTGAAGAGCGATTCAACATCCTTAGTTAATCACAGCTCCTGTGCTCAACAACGGCCTCCCTGCTGGACAGGTACATGCTTATCAAGGACCGGCAGTAGTTGGTTCTTGAATAAACTCCACATTTCAATTGGACCCACCTCTTGCAGTTTCCTTCTCCATCCTGCGCATCTTAAATCTTGCCTAATCGCGTCATAATTTCTTTTTGCCTAGAGATGACTCTTGCCCTACAATACATACCTATCCGTTTCCATCACGAAATTACACATAATCGAATGGTGCCCACGTTCACTAAACTGCTAATCGACCTCCAAATCTAACCCCTGGCCGGGTTCATTACCCTGGACCAAATCTAATGTGGCCTCACCCCTTGTTCGCCTGCCTACATACTGTGTCAGGAGACCCTCTTGCACACATTTTACAAATACTGACCCATCTAAGGCCCATGAATTATAGCATTCCCAGTGAATATCTGGAAACTTAAAGTCCCCCACAACAACTCCGCTGTCACTCACGCTCCTATCAAGGATCATCTTTGCTACCCTTTCCTCTACATCTCTGAAACTATTTAGAGGATAACAGAAAATTCCCAACAGGTTAACCACTCCTTTTGTGTTTCTAATATCAGCCCATACTACGTCAGTAGACGAGCCTCAAACATCCTCCATGCAACTGTAATACTGTTCTTGAATAACAATGCCACACCAACTCCTCTTTGAACATTTTCTCTATTCTTACTGAAATCTAAATCCCAGAACCTGCAGTAACCATTCCTGTCACTGCCATACCCATGTCTGAAATGGTCACAACATCGAAATCCCAGGTACCAACTGATGCTGTAATTTCTCCCACATTATTCCAGATGCTCTTGGCATTAACGTAGACACACTTCTAAACAAATTTGTCGTTTGCTGGTGCCTTCTTGCCATGTTGAAATCTTTGTTGACTTCACTACTCTCAACCTCTCGGATACGTGAACGATAAGTTCAGTTCCCATTCCCTTGCTGAATTTGCCGAAGAGCATTGGCAAATTCGGCCCTCCCCACTCCCCAGGATATTGGTGCCCCTCTGATTCAGCTGAAGATCATACTGCTTGTTGAGGTCCCAACTACCCCAGAACGAGCTCTAATTATCCAGGAATCCAAAACCCTCCTCATTGCACCGTCCCTGTAGCCCAGTGTTCAACTCTTCTCTCTCCCTGTTCCTCGCCTCGCTAGCATGTGGCATGAGAAACAAATCAGAGCCAACACCTCTGTCTGTTTCACCTCTCAGCTTCCACCCCAACGCACTGAATTTCAGCATTAAATTCCCATCTCCCTTCCTACTTATGTCAATGGTGCCTATGTGGACCATGTTTTGGGGCTGCTCCCCCTCCCCATCAAGGATCCCAAAAACATGATCAGAAACACCATGAACCTTAGCACTTGGGAGGCAACACACCAAACGTGAGTCTTTCTCGTTTCCACAGAACGTCCCATCTGTCCCCTTTAATATGGAGTGTCCAATGATTAATTATCTGTTACTCTTTCCCCTTCCTTTCTGAGCAACATGATCAGACTCTGTGCCAGAAAGCTGTGTCCCGTTGCTTACTCCTTTTAAGTCAACTCCTCCAACATTATCTAAAACACTGTACTTGTTGAGGGGAATAGTCACAGGTGATCCCTGCACTTCCTACGGTTCCCTTTCTGTTCCCTGACTGTAAGCCATCTGCCTTCATCTTTTACCTGAGGTGCGACTACCTGCCATTTTGAGGCTGCATTAGTTCCATCACTTTTGGAATTTTGTGTTCATCTCTGGTATCACTGCTCCAGCAAAGATGTATTTTTGAAAGATTAAAGGAAATATTGACAAATATTTTTCCCGGGCCAGAGTATTTGAGCTATAGACATAGGCTGGGGTTATCTTCCCTAGAGTGCTGAAAGCTGAGGGGTGACATTACAAATTTAATTAATTCATCAGGCACGGACAGTGTGAATAGCCAAGGTCATTTTCGCAGGATGGAGAGTCGTATTCGATAGGGACTATGTATAATCTGAGAGGGGATCTATATAAAAGCGATCGATCATTTATGGAATGAACTGCCAGAGGAAGTAATTGAGGCAGGTACAATTGCAACGTTCAAAAGACATCTGGATGCGGACGTGAACATGAACGGTCGATAGGCTGGTTATTGGACGTGATTAACTAAGATATCTGGTCAGCATGGACAGTTTAGTCCGAAGGATTTGGTTCCATACTAGCGAACTCTATGACTTTCCGACTCTCATGTGTGATTTCTTTTTCGTTCTTTCTTTTCATCGACGTCCTGAACTCATTGCTTCAGCATGGAATTGGACTCTCGACCTCAACGCAGACCTAACATCTCGAACTCAGTGTGGATGCAGTATGGAGATCACTTGGCCTGGCTTGGTCATTATCAGCTCAATGTACTGTCTTTTAGGATGGCGTGGTAACCTCTCAGTCCGGGAGGCAGCCTCCCAGCCCGGTGTGATCGTCTCTTGATGGCCCAGCATGGTGGTCTTTCAGCAGACTGGGATGGCGAAGGTTTCTCAGTGCTCAAGTGTGGTGGTCTCTCGGCGGTTCCGCGTGGTCTCAGCATAGACAACAAGCCTGGAGATGATAGTACAGCAATCAATCCAATATTCCAGCCTCAAGTCTCTCGAGGAGCAGCCCAGTGCGGTCTAGGTTCAATACCTACTTTTGAAGAGAGGCAAGGTTCAGTTAAGAATGGAGTTTGAAGGACAGTCATTCCCAACTTTGGATATTTAAAACTATTCTTATGATCTGTAGAGTTGAAATTACTATTCAGTTATTTTGTCTGTTTTTGTCCGCTGAGAATTTCTAATTAGCAATCTAGACCTAGATACATTTTCATCTCAGATAAAATATTAAGTGGCGATTTGTAAACTTTTCACAGCATTCACTTCTGTGCACGTGAAAATAAACCTAACTCTAATTCTGATTTTAAGCAGAGGCTGACGATACAGTCTGGTTTTTTCCAACTGGAAGTTTGTGCCCAGCGTTTTCCCTTGGAGGTACTGTTGATTCCCTTGCCGAGTTGGTTTATGGAAATGTGTTAGACTTGAGTATATGTTTTCACGTATGAGAAAAATAGGTGTGCTGATAAATCGTGAACAAGATAGCCCACAGGGGACAACGTTGGTTCCCTTGCTGTGGTTTATAGAAATGATTTGCACTCGTACACAGGTGGGATCATCACTAAGTTTGAACACATGGAAAATAAATTCGTGAGTTGGTACATAATGATCAGAATAGTTTTGGATGACATCAGAATGCAGATGCGCTTGTCAGATGGACCGATCAGTGGCAAATGGAATTCAATCCGGAAAAAAAGTGAGCAGATTCATTTGAGGAGGACGAGAAAAAGTACAAAGGAATAAATGAAAAAAAACGACGAGACCCTGGGAGGCAACATCGATCATAGAGACTTAAAGTGCATGTACACTACAAACACATCGACCTGGACCCAATTTACCGGCCACTTCAGCGGACAGCTGGAACTGACAACCGGAAGTGGCAGGGAAAACCAGTATAAATGCCGGAGGAAACAACACATAAGCGCTTCACAGGAGGCCCCCAAGCACTCAGGATGTCACCTAGACAGGGGACGAAACGTCTGCAACACAAATTCCCAGCTCGGCGAAAAGAACCACAACAACAAGCACCCGAGCTACAAATCTTTTCACAAACCTTGAACGGGCCATAGATTTAATAACGTGGCAGAAGTTTTAAATAAGATGCGAGGAATAACTCTTTCAATTAGAGGGTGGTGAGAATCTGACCTCATTGAACTAAAGGTTGATCGATGCTGAAATCCTCAGAACATCTAGATATTTACTTGAGTTGCAAAATCAAAACTTTTGGAGTCCATGTGATGGACAGCTATGACATAGAAAAAGCCCTCCAGTCCATTCCGTACATAGTGGACAAAAGCAACAACCTAAATATTCTATTGTCATTTTCCATCACATGAACTCAAAGGTTTTGACCTTGCCCCTCAATTAAATATCCAGGAAAAGCTCACTGGATATGAAATGCAAGCTCCGGTTCTCTTTGTCTCGATGCTGGCCCACCTGCTGAGGGCCTCCAACATTTTGTTTTGTATATTCTACTTGACCTTCCCATTATTCATTGAATTTAGATTCTAATTTTGGGGTAATCCATGCAGAAGGAGCTACAAATCGCCCTAAACTGCAGCTTTCTGCAGCCTTTTCCTTTTAAAAAAATCTTCAGCCTTCTATTCCAGCGAAAAAGCATGCCATCACATTCTCCCACTTAATTTTCAAAATCCACTCTCTCAAACTAATGCAACCTTGAAAACCATATGTTGCACAACAACTAATTAATACTGCCTTATCAAAGAGTGAGCGGGTCAATTCAAATGCAATTGTGGACTATCAGAGAATCGTAACTGAGCGATAGCTACACAGTAGAATGTTCACTAATTGTCCAAGAGGCCGGACAGAGAGTGAACTGAACTGTTAATGACTCAGTGCTGAGGGAGAGCCGTAGACTCAGATGGTAAACATTAAGTGAGTGCTGCATTGTCAGAATGTCAGTGTTGAGGCAGATGGTCACTGCTGAGAGAGCACTGCAAATTCAGAGGGTAAGTACTGAGGGTGCGCTGCTATATCGGGACTAAAAATGTACTGCCTATTCAGGATGTTTTTGGACTGAGAGTATGTCACTGCCAGACTCATCATTGAAGCAGTGCTGCGCTGCCAAAGGGCCAGTACTGAGGAACTGCTTCACTTCCATAGGCTGAGTACTGCAGGAATGCTGCACTGACATGCGGTCAGTTCTGAGAGACAGCTGTTTTTTGAGGATGTATTTAATAAGGAAGAACCAGAGGACCAATACTCAGGGAGTATTGCAGGGTCAGATGGCTAGTACTAAAAGAGTGACAGAAAATCACACTGTCAGTGTCAATTCAAAAGTTCTGCACTGTAAGGGTTTGAAGAGAATGTCAGCTACACTGTCAGATTTTCAGGACTGAGGGACTACTGCACTGTTGCTGTCAATATTGACGGACAGCTGCACGGTCAGTGTCAATGCTGAAGGAGTGTTGCACTGCCAGGCGTTCATTAGAGAGTATATGCATCGTGGTTACTTATACAGCATTCATGCTGTGCGGCGCATTCAGAACGGAAGTACTGAAGGAAACCGGGTTGTCAGAGGGTCAGTGCTACACGGTAAGATGATACCTAGTGGTAGAGGGCCAGAGGATCCCATTCTCAGAGGGTCAGTAAGAAGGCTGTGCCGCATTGTCAGAAGGATAGCTGAAATGTTGTGCTGCACAGCTAGAGGACCAATATTGAGGGACGGTTGCAATGCCGAGGATCAGCGTTGAAGGAGTGAGGAGTACTTCTCGGACAGATGCTTCGTAAAAGGAGTGTGGGTGACGGTCTAACTGACAAAGGTTCAATTCTAAAGCAGGGCAGTACTGTCGCAGGGTCTTTAGAGAGGTTGTGCAATTCTGTTAGTGTGTCAGGAGGTATGCTGCAGTGACTGAGGGGCCTTACGGAGCCAGTGCCACACTGTCGGGGGGCGGGGGTCAGTTCTTAGGAAATGCTGCACTGCCAGAGTTCCACCACGGAGTGACATCGAGAGAGACAGTACAGAGCGTGTGATGAATTATCAGAGTTTCAGAACTCAGTGATTCAGAGGCTTTCTCATGATCACGGTACTGAGGGAAATGATGAACTTTAAGATGGTTCGGAGAGAGTGTGAGTTGCACTGATAGTCTCGTAATCAGGGTCCGCCACTCTATCTGATTGTCCGTACTGGGGAGTGTTGCAAAGCCAGAGAGTTCATAGTATGGAAGCGTGGCACTGTCATAGAGTCAGTGCTGAGTGTTACACTGTTAGTAGAATGCATGAAAGCAGTGTAACCCTGTCAAGCAATCAGTACTGTGGGGCTGCCAGTCTGTCGGAGAGACAGGAGAGAAGGAATGCACTGTTGGTGAGTCAGCATTGAGGCAGTACTGCATTTTCAGAGTGTCAGGACAGAGGGAATTCTGCCCTGCCAAAACAACAGTACAGTGTGAGAGCGCTGTCATTACTCAGGGATGGTCATTATTGAGGGATGCCACTCTGTCAAGAGACCATGAGGGAGAGAATGCTGCTGAGTAATGCAGCAGTCTGCTCTGTGAAAGAGTCAGTTGTGAGCGAGGTGTGCATTATCAGAGTTTCATTACTATGGGAGAGTGCCTCATGGTCAATGGCAGTAACGAGGGAATGCCGCACTATCAGAGGGTTAGGAGAGAATGTGAGTTGCTGCAGTGTGTACGTTTGAAGAGTATTGACTCTATATGATTGTCAGTGCTTGGAGATTGTTAAAAAGCCAAATGGACGTGACGAAGGAAACGCTGCACTGTCAAAGAGTCTGTACTGAGTGCTGCACTGAGGGAATGTATTAAAGTCGTGCCACTCTGTCCGAGGACCAGTACTGAGGGAGTGCCATGTCTCTGCAGGAGTCAGGACAGAGGGAGTCATGCACTGTTGGTGAGTCCACACTGAGGCAATGCTGCATTTCAAATTGTCAAGGAGAGAGGGAATACTGCATTGCCCGAGAGACAGTATAATGTGAGATACTGTCATTACTCCGGGGGTGCTGCATTTTCAGAAAGTCATTCCTGAGGGAGTTCTGCGCTGTCAGAGGGTCAGTGCAGACGCAGGGCCGCATTGCTAGACAGTGAATATTGAGTGCACAATCAGAATCAGTATTGAGAGAGTGCTGCACAATCAAAGGATCAGTATTGCGTCATAATTAGAGAGCCAGCACTGAGGCTGTTTGACACTCTCATAACGTAAGTACTGAAGGAACGCTGCGCTGTCAGAGGGTCAGGACTGAAAGACTATTACACGGTCAGACCATACCACCAACAGAGTGACAGAGGATCCCACTCTCCGAAGACTAGTACTGAGTCTGTGCCACACTTTCAGATGGACAGCTGAAACGTTCTGCTGCACAGTCAGAGGCTCAATACCGAGGTACAGCAGGACTGCAGAGGATCAGTACTGAAGGAGTGCTGCATGGTCAGATGTTTATTACAAAGACAGTGAGTGACAGTCTGACTGCCAGGTGGTCAGTTCTAAGGTAGTGTCGCACTGCTAGAGGGTCTTTCGAGAGGTTCTGCTGTTCTGTTAGTAAGTCAGACCTAAGGGTCAATGCACTGTCAGCAGGAAAGTGTGGAGGGAGTGCTGCACGTTCGGAGGAACAACTGAGGGAATAGTGCACAATAACACCAGCAGTACTAAGCGAGTGATGCATTAACAGAGTTTCAGTCGAGATAATATTTTCAGATAAGACATTGCTGCGGGCGAACCGCTCTGTCAGGGGTCAGCAATGAGGGAGTGCCGCACTGTCAGAGGGTCAGGAGAGAATGTCCCATTTTGAGGGGATCGGGAGACAGTACTGCACTATTACGATCTAGTACTAAGACGGCAGTACTGATAGATTGTTAGCATTGATGCAATGCTCCACTGTCAATAGTTCAGGACTGAGAGTTTTACACTGTCAGACGGACAGCATATTGTCTGTGCTGCACAGTGAACGAATCAGCACTGAGGCAATGCTGCACTGTCTGGGATTCTTAACTGAGGGAGTGATGCACTGTCCGAGCTTCAGTACTGAGGCAGTTCCAGCACTGTCAGAGAGTCAGCAGAGAATGTATACTGCACTGGTACAGAGTTTGCAGTAAAGAAGTGCAGCACTGTCAGTGTATTAGTACTGAGGGAGTGATGCGTTGTTACAGTGTGTGTAATGAGAGAAAGCTACTCCACCTGATGCTCGCTAATACGGAATGTTGCAATTCCAGAAACCAGTATTGAGGGAACTCTGCACTGTCACATGGTCTGCACTGAGCGAGCACTGCACTGTCAGAGGGTCAGTTTGAGGGAGTATTGCATTGTCAGCCTTCCTGAGAACCAGTACTAAGGAAACACTGTCAGTGGTTCAGTAGAGAAAATGTTGCACCCTCAGAACGACAATACTGAGTGAATGCTGCACTTTCAGTATTGATGGAGAGCAGAGGGCAAGTATTCAGAGAATGCAACACTGCCAGCACATCAGGACTGAGGCAGTGATGTTCTGTCGGAACATCAGTGGTGAGTGAGACGTGCATGATCAAAGTTTTACTTCTGAGGAAGTCCGATTTTCAGAACTGAGTGAGTCAAAGAGCGGCTGAAAGTCATGGGGTCAGTACTGAAGGAGTACCACAGTGTCACAGGGTCACTACTGAGGAATTGCTGCACTGTCAGAGTGGCGGGAGAGAGTGTGAGTTGGCAGTGTGTATTTTTAATGGTGCACCACTCTATCTAATACTCAGTGTTGGTTTGGGTAAGCTGCAATGCCAGGCAGCCAGCACGTGGGAAAAACTGCACTATTAGTAACAGTGCAACACGCATCATCTACTGAACCTCTGATACTGAGGCACTTTTAAGCTTGAATAACTACAAGTGCAGCATTCCGGCAGTACTGACAATCTTTCTCCAGACACTCTTACAGTGCAGCCCACTCTCATTACTAATTCTCTTCAAACAGCGGTGATCACTTAATAATTGTTCTTCACCAATGCAGCACTTCCTCAGTACTGACCATCTGACAAAGTACAATCTCCTCAAGACTGGCTGTCTGGCATAGCAGCAATCCCGTAGTACTGCTTCAGATAGAGTGACACCCCTTTATTATATACACTGTGACAATTCAGCACTCCCTCAGTACTGATGCAACTGACAGTGCTGCACTTCTTCACTGCAAACTGTGTACCAGCGCAGCACACATTCTCTACTGACTTTCTGACAGTGCAGGGTTTTCTTCAGCACAGACCCTCGCTCAGTGCAGTACTTCCTCAGTTAAGAATCGCTGACAGTGCAGCACTGCCTCAGCGCTGATTCAGTAACAGTGCAGCACTGAATCTTTCTGTGTCATGCCCTCTCAAAACTAATCCTTCTGATAGATCATCGATTAATTAATAGTTTCTCTGACACTGCAGCATTCCCTCTATACTCACTGTCTGGCAGTGCAGCGTTCCCTCAGTACTGGCTTTCTGACAATGAAGCACTGTCCCAGTACTGACTGTACTTAAGGAGTGCTTCATTGTCAGAGGGTCAGTATTGATGGAGTGCTGCACTGTGAGAGGGTCAGTACTGAGAGAATGCTGCACCGTCAGAGCGCCATTACGGAGTGACTATTGCACCATTGGAGGGTCGGTACTGAAAAATTGCTGCGCTGTTGGATGTAACTCTTTTTGCTTGAAATATCAAAGGAAGTTGACCAGTCTCTGCTCAGGTCAATGTTAGTATTCTTATGACAGCACATCAAGGAAGATAATGGTACATTTCATTTGTGCACTGCTGAATATTTGTCTTTTCATTAACATCTAGCGTCATTCGTCTGATCTTCTGACATTTCCTTTGTTTTCGTGCTGTACCTCTCTATGACTCTAAATGGTGCTCTTGCTCACTGAGGAACTGTGTACATCTACAGACTTATGCAGGAAATCATAGAACAGAATACATACTCATTCCATGTGGAATGACTGAGTGGAAAACTATTTCAGGGAGGAATGTCGAAAATGATAACAGAATACAGATAATGCGCAAGCAAGAATGGAATATGACCATAACAGGGCATAATGTTTACTATACAAGTTCAAATCACCTTCATCACAGGCAACTGCTCTGTTATTGCTGGCCTCCACAGAGACAGACAAAAGAATCAAACCCACCTTTCTATCTCTGTATTCATAATAAAGTAACATGAAAACTTTCACAGACCCTCAAAATTGGCTCAAATATTTCCAACGAGAAAGTGAGGACAGCAGATGCTGGAGATCAGAATGGAGAGTATGGTGCAGGAAAAGCACAGCTACATCTGAGGTGCAGGAGAATCAACGTTTCAGGCATAAGCTCTTCATCAGAAATGATGCTTGTGGATGGGGGCTAAGGTCTGATGGGGCAGTGATGGACGGGCCTGGAGGGTGGTGCAGATTTGGCGGCTTGGGACTGGGATAATGTTGGATAAGGTGAAATGAAGAAGCTATTGAAGTCCATATTTATCCTACGTGGTTACAGGGTCTCAAAGTGGAATACGATGCGTTTCTCCCCCAGGTAACGGATGGTAATTGTTTATGCTGGAAGAGGCCCAGAACCTGCATGTTCTTGATGAAGTGGGAGAGAGAGTTGAAATGTTTAACAACGGGACTGGTGGGCTTTGGTGTCCAAGAGTTGCTCTCTGATAAAATCTGCAAGAAGACATCCGGTAGAGAAGACTACAACAGGTGTGGATGCAGTAGATGACATTGGTCGAGGTGGAGGTGAATTTCTGATAGATGTGGAAGGATCCCTTGCGGCCTTAGATGGAGGTGAAGGGAGTGGTGTGGGTGCAGATTTGGAACTTACTGCGTTGGCAGAAATATGCCAGGAGTGGCCTGTGGTCTGGTGGTGGGTGTAGACATGATGAGGGAATCAGGGAGGGAATAGTCTTTTTGGAACACTGATAGGGGTGGGTATGGAAATATATTTCTGATGACTTGTTCCGTTTTGAGGCGGTGGAAGTGGCGGTGGATGATACATTATCTGCAAAGGTTGGTGAGGTGGAAGATGAAAACTGCGGACCTCTGTCCTTTTTGCATTTGTAGCGATGGGGTTCCAGGGCGGCAGTGCGTGAAGTGGAGGAGATGTATTGGAGGGCATCGTCAACCACATGAGAAGGGATGTTGAGATCGAGGCAGAAAGAGGCAATGTGGGACTTTCTGAGGTGGAATTGGTCATCCTGGGAACAGGTGCGGCAGAGACAGAGGAATTGGGCAGAGGGATGACGTCGGGTGGGAGGAGGTGTAGGCTAGGTAGCTGTGGGAGTTGGTGTGCTTGTAATATATGTCTTTGCTTAGTCAGTTTCATCGTAAAATAACTTTATTAGGGCAAAATTAAACAACACAGTAATTTAATCGATCGATGCTTTAAACACAAAACCTTTGTTTTCAGCCCCTTTCACATAAAATTGAGACATACGAACAAACACAGTTAAGGGATAAGTAAAAGAAATTAACAAAACTGTTAACACTACTGAAATGTTTTTTTTTTCCAGAGGTGTTGTTCCAAAGACATAAAATATCTCTATCAATGTGATCTTTTACGTTCTTTTAGCTAAAAGCAGAGACACTTATGATTTAGTTTGCATTCTCTAAGCATCCAGGAGGTTAGGATGTTTTATGTGAAAGGGGCTGAAAACAAAGGTTTTGTGTTTAAAGCATTGATCAATTAAATTACTGTGTTGTTTAATTTTGCCCTAATAAAGTTATTTTACGATGAAACTGACTAAGCACAGACATATATTACAAGCACACCAACTCCCACAGCTATCTAGCCTACACCTCCTCCCACCCTACGTCATCCCTCTGCCCAATTCCTCTGTTTCATCTTAACATTGTAACACCCGCAGCCAGATAGACTTTTAAAGGAAACGTGGTCCAAAAATGGAAGTCACGCTCTGACCACACCCTGCCAGACTGAGCGTCTACCACAAGTGTTCTCATGTATCACTTAATATCTTCCATTTGTTTGAAATTAGTGTTTCTTTCAGACTGTTTGGAACAAATGATTGTGTTGTATCCTCAATAACTGCCGATTTATTTTGTTTATTTAAACACAATGCTCCTCAACAATGGTGAAGCATCTGGAGAACCTTCTGATCAGTGAACAATCTACAATTTATCCAGGCCTGGATTCGCGAATACATAAAGGCTTGTTTGGTCTGTTTTCTTTTTTTTAATGCAAGTTTTTACCCCTAAAACAAACGTCATCTTTAGCTTGCAGTTCGAACTTCACAGATCTGTACCAACATTGATTTGTAATGCAAAAACAAAAACAATGACAACCACGGTAGGGTTGGGAGTTGGGGCTGGGATGGGGGTGGGGGGGTGGGATGTGGAGAAGCATGAGAAAGACATGGTTGATGGCGAGTTTTACGTGAGGCTCACAATAACGCAAACCTGGGGCGAGTTTTGGAAGGCAGGAATGTATAACATGTCCACGTCTAATATTCAAAGACCCTAAATGTAAATTTAAATATCTATTTCAATATTTAAATGTGAAAATGAGTTCAATGGGTATACTTTAAGTGCAATTATGATCAGGGAGCTTCAGATTAAAAATATTTAGTTACTGAATTTCTTTAGATGGGAACATAAAATTATGTTGGTAAGAAGATAGATCAATGTTACCCTTTTCTTTTTTAAAATTACAGTGTCAGCCTTTCTTGATTCGCGGCAGTTCTTGATCATTTTCCTCAGTTTCTGATTATACTGAGAAGTCGGTGACATAAATTTCATTCAGCGTTCTCAAAACATTACAAAATGTTTTGAACAAACCAATGAACACACCACAGTAGGAAGCCTATTGTCAATTAACCCTGCTCAGAGTGTTGAAAATCCTCAACCAACCAGGAATGCACTTCTCAGTGATTGTAGACATCCTCAAACTTTGTTCGTAAGAGTTCATCCAAGATGCAGAGTTAGCAAACACTTCGGACTTTCCACTGAAGAACAAAGAAAGAGCAAAGAACAAAAAAAATTACATCCCAGGAACAGGCCCTTCGGACCTCCAAGCCTGAACTGATCCAAATGTACTGTCTAAACCTCTCGATCAATTCTGAAGCATCTGTATCCCTCTACTCCCCATCAACTCATGCTTTTATCCAGACGTATATTAAATGAAACTGCCGCGCATGCCTCTACCACCTCTGCTGTCAACACGTTCCAAACTCCCACCAGCCTCTGTGTAAAGTACTTGCCACCTGTAACCCCCTTAAGCTTTTCACCTCTCACCTTGAAAGCGTGACCTCTCGTTACTGAACCCTCCACCCTGGGTAAAAGCTTGTCTCTGTCTATCCTATCTATACTCTTCATGATTTTGTAAACCTCAATCAGGTACCCCCTCGATCTCCGTTTTTCTCTAATGAAAATAAATCTAACCTACTGAACCTTCCTTCATATCAGTACCTTCAATACCAGGCAACATCCTGATCAACCTTCTCTGCACCCTCTCCAAAGCATCCACATCCTTTTGGTAATGTGGCACCCAGAAATGTACGCAGTATTCTCAATGCGGCCGAACCAATGTCTTGTACAATGTTAACATGAATTACCAGCTCTTATATTCAATATCCCGCCCAATGAAGGCAAGGATACTATATGCCTTCTTGACCACTCTATCTATCTGTGCAGCAACCTTCAGGGTAAAATGGACCTGCACTCTCAGATTTATCTGCTCATCACTTTTTCCCAAGGCTCTTCCATTCACTGTATAATTCGCTCTAGAATTAGTCTTGCCTAAATGCGTCACTTCACATTTGTCTGAATTGAAAGCCATCTGCCACTTTTCCGCCCAACTCTCCATTCTATCTCTTTCCTCCTGTATTCTCTGACTGTCCATTATGCTTTCTTCACCAATCTTCGTGTCATTGCAAACTCATTGATCATCAGTGCACTCTTCCAGATTATTTATGTATATTACAAACAGCAGTGACCCCTGTGGAACACCACTGGTCAACTTTCTCCATTTAGAGAAACTCTTCATCTCCTGGTGCTCAACCAGTTCTTTATCCACCTCGCTAGAACATCCTGCACATCATATGACTTCACTTTCTCCATTAGTCTACCATGGGGAACCTCATCAAACGCCTTACTAAAGTCCATGTTTATGACATCAACAGCCCTCGCTTCATCTATCAACTTGGTCACTTCCTCAAAGAATTCTATCAAGTTGGTAAGGCACGATCTCCCCCGCACAAAACCATGTTGCCTATCCCTGATAATCCCATTATTTTCTAAATTTAAATAGATCCTATCCCTCAGTACCTTCTCCAGCAACTTTCCCACCACCAACGTCAGGCTCAGTAGTCTTTAGTTAACTGGGATATCCCGACTACCCTTCTTGTACAGGAAGACAACATGAGCAACCCTCCAGTCCTCCAGCATCTCACCAGAAAGATATTTGTCAGGGCCACGGCTATTTCCTCTCTCGCCTTCCTCAGCAACCTGGGATAGATCCCATGTGGTCGTGGGGATTTGTCTACCTTAATAACCTCTAGCCTACCCAACACATCTTCTCTACTTATGTCAACTTGATCCAGACTAATCAAACTTCTATCTCTAATCTCAACATTCATCATATTCCTCTCCTCAGTGAACACTGATGCAAAGTAATCATTCAGAAAATTGACCATTCTCTCAGGTTCGAAGGACAGCCTTCCTTCGTTATCCTTTAGTGGTCCAATCCTTTCTCTAGTTACCCACTTGCTTTTTATAGAAAAATAAAATGCTTTGGGATTCATCTTAATTTTGCTCGCTAAAGCTATTTCATGACGGCTTTTAGACCGGTTGATTCTTCGTTTAAGACTTGTCCTACTCTTCCGATATTCTGTCAGGGTCGTTCTATTCTTAGCTGTCTCGACATTATGTGTGCTTCCCTTTTCCTCTTGGCTCATCATACAGTTTCTCCTGTCATCCACTGTTCATGAATCTTGGCCTTCCTATCCTTTGTCTTCAACGGGACATGCTTATCCTGCACTACTGTTAATGTATCTTTGAAAGCCTCCCACATCTTAAATATTGGCTTCCCTTCTATTACCCAATTTTCCATCTACAAATTAATTTAATTTCAAAGCACGAGTATTTGGTGTTTTTCACTTCCTGGTTTCCTGCTGGTGATATTAACTCAATGTAACTAGCTGCCCATTCCATTTGACAACAGCACACATTGAACTTGGTAAAACGTTCTGCTAACTTGAAGTTGCGAGACGGGAAATTCATGCCACAGTGTATCACCGCGCCCTTCTGAGCTGCTTTCTGCAATTTTATTCTTAGTTGGATATATATCATGATATGACATTTCTTTAAACCGAGGATGACAAGATAGTTTCGGAGACTTCTTTGGGAGGAATGTGTGGAGTAGCATCCTAGGACGGATCGTAATCGTGCTACTTGACAAGACTCAAGCTGAGCATGTTCTGATTGTTTCGGATGTGAAAGGGTGGATCTTGGCCCCACATCGGCCTTTGACTGAAACATTATTTTTTTCTGAGGAAAGGACAACACTGGCACACGAGTTATTTTTCAACATTTACCAAATGATCTGTCTATTCACTGTTTACGTGAGATTATAGAATTTTTAAAAATGAAAATATTCACTCATGACCAATTACACAGCAATTAATAGATAATTAAACTATTAATGATTAATTAATTACAGATGAACAGCTAATTGGTCTAAGAGACCGATGAAAAATCCTAATTTAAAACGATTCCTTTTGGCAAAAGTGTTATAAGAGCAGTTGGATTTGCATGCACTTGCTGTTAAATGATCCATAAGTGGCCAGATGACATTTAACTCCAACATGTCTGAAGCCTTGCTCCTCCTAAATATTCATGTTCTTTTGTTTTCCATTTGGGCCTCCTCAGTGCTGTACATTAGAGTGAAATAATGGAAAACCCAAGAGAAACGAATGGATCTCTCAGTAACTGGACAGAGTTTCTTGAAACTCAAAGATGGAGTTCTTACAAAACGGGCGAAGTAATCTTCATTGCGATTGTAACGGGATCTCTGAGTGTGGTAACCCTCGTGGGAAACGTCCTTGTATTTATTTCCATTAAAATAAACAGGCAATTGCAAACTATTAACAACTACTTCATTCTCAGTTTAGCCTGCGCTGATGTCATCGTTGGAGTAACGGTGAATCTGTTCACCATTTATAGTCTCCTTGGCTACTGGCCTCTGGGTCCAGTGATGTGCGATTTATGGCTTGCTGTCGATTACGTTGTCAGCAATGCCTCTTCCATGAATCTTCTTATCATCAGCTTTGACCGCTACTTCTGTGTGACCAAACCCCTTAGCTACCCTGTAAGGAGGACACCAAAGGTTGCAGGCCTGATGATCGGAGCCGTTTGGGTGGTGTCATTTATTGTATGGGCTCCTGCCATTCTCTTCTGGCAGTTCATTGTCGGGCAGAGAACTGTTAATGAAGGATAGTGTTTCATACAGTTCTTCTCCAATCCTGCTGTAACTTTCGGCACTTCAATAGCTTCCTTCTATCTGCCAGTCACCATCATGGTGATTTTATATGTGTATATATCACGGGCTAGCAAAAGTCGAATAAAGGTGGATGAAAAAGAGTCTGGAACTAATAAGGAACAAGTTTCCCCTAGCTTTGAGGTGGGTAAGGTACTGAAATCGAATCAGAACAACATATCAAATGCTTCTGATAGGCTTACACAAGTGAAATTGCCAAAAGGGACAATAACTCATGGAAGAATAATTGATCATTTCGATGAAAGAGATGAGGTGTGCTTGGGTGAGTCAACTTCTTCCATTATGAGTCCATCAAAAAAAAGTTGGTAGGGTTTATCAGTGAGCATGGAAATGTCTGCACTGTGATGGATAACTGCAAAGTCTCCTATACAAGGATGGTTAATCAACGACAAAACAGCAATGACCATTGAACCACACCTGGAATCGTTGCAGATCTTCGAAGCAATAACGGGAAGGACAGGGAGATCGCAGAAACCCAGAAAACGAGTGTAACAATTCATAATACTGCTCAGAAGAGAAAGATCAATGTAACGAGAGAAATGAAAGTGACTCGGACTATTTTGGCGATTCTCCTGGCATTTATCATCACTTGGACTCCATGCAATGTCATGATGCTCATTAGCACGTTCTGTCCCATCTGTATTCCAAGCACAGTTTGGGATATCGGATATTGGATATTTTACATCAATAGCACTGTCAATCCAACCTGTTATGCACTCTGTAATGCTACTTTCAAGAAAACCTTCAAACATCTTCTCTTGTGCCAGTTTAAGCGCTATGGTGCAAAAAGTTAAAGAAAGTAAGCTACAAGCAAAATATCATGAACGCTCCATGGGAATTGATGATGATGACTTTCAAATATGTATCTAAAACTACGAGCATGTGGTGTATTTATTGTGTCAGAAAAGACTCAGGTAGACCATATTACTCGCCATTTTTGAAGCACACTTTAGTTTTATTCAATTAATTCGTAATTTCTGTTATCAAGGATTGTCTGCTGACGAGACTTGGAGATGAATTGTCCAATGTCAAAGTTGCATAAAAAATTTGAATGGTTGGTGAGAATTGTTCATTATTAATGGAAAAATAATTGATCTTTGTGGTGAAGGAAAGCAGATGAAGTTCACTATTTTCCTCATTAACCAATTTTAAAAAATAATAAATAACTGATTTCTCGTATAAATTTAGCACAGTCGGGTGGACAGCACTTAGCATTGTTAGACAAGTGTTATTGATATGGGGTTATGGACAAACGAACTCGATTAGAACCCCTTTTTATTTGATTAGATTACTTACAGTGTGGAAACAGGCCCTTTGGTCCAACAAGTCCACACCGACCTGCTAAAGCGCAACGCACCCAGTCCAATTCCCCTACATTTACCCCTTCACCTAGCACTTCCGGGCAATTTAGCATGGCCAATTCACCTAACTTGCACATGTTCGGACTGTGGGAGAAAACCGGAGCACCCAGTGGAAACCCAAGCAGACACTGGGAGAATGTGCAATCTCCATGCAGTTAGTCGCCTGAGGCGGGAATTGAACGGAGGTGAGTGGCGCTATGAGGCAGCGGTGCTAACCACTGTGCCACCGTGCACCAATGTGGAAGACTCAAGGTCGGTGTCCATGGTTTCCAAATTATTAAAAATAAATAGCATATCTCACCGTTAAATGAATAACAGTGTAAATTAATGTAACATATTTATTTAAATAATAAAATGCCTATCGTGTTTCCAGTGCACCTGACCTCTTTTATTGGGTCTTATCAGGTCCATTTAGTTTATTAGATACTAGCTTATTCATTGTTGCGAAAATAAAGAAAACGATTCCTGCTTTTAAGCCACAGATGTTTCATTTAAAGACCCAGGAACTCACTGTCGTGTATCCAGGCTGATACCAAAGCAACAAACATATGCATTTCATGTGTTTAAGATCTATGTCAGCATTGAAACATAATTAATATGAATATTACTTTGGCTTCATTGTACACTGGATAATTGGAGCCCACTGTCTTTGCGGATTTTCAACAGGTGGGATTTGACTACTTCGGTCTTTTCCACCCACATCTGCTTGGTTGGAGAGCTTCTTTTCCTCACTCTCCATCCACCACTCATTTTCTGTACAACTCGGGTCAGTGCCATCCCTCAGATCTGCAGCAGGAACATCAGGTCGGCGGATAATCTTTCAGTCTTTCACAGGTATCTTTTACATTCCTGCAAACTGTAAAGACCAAATTGAAACAGTGCAAATTGAGTACAATGTACAATGCACTGAGTAGATTTTATTCTCAAATCGGCTTTCTTAGGCACAATGAATTTCTCACACACATTCACGTTGGTCAGGTTTGTGGCCCAAACGTCTGGCAAGGATTTGAGTGATGACCCAAGAAATGTCCCTGGCCTTCCTTCATGTCAAATGGTTGAGATTTCCACAGCAACGAAGTGCTGAATTTCCAAGTGAAAGTGTTAACTTCTCAATTAATCCGAAATTCCCAAATATTGATGTGCATATTTCAAGCTAACCTGACATTCTCTCTCCTTTGACTCAACACCTGGTTCACTAGAGAAATGCAATTCAGTATCAGAAAACAAAAATGAGCCGAATTATGTTGCAGATTCGTTATTATATTCCTCATCGACCCCTTGGGGAGACATTCAATAACAACTTGCATTTGTCTCGGGTGTTTAGTGGAGTTCTAAAGCACTAAGCAGAAACAATTGCAAAATATTGTTCAGCAACATTGGACGACAGGAAAAATGACTTTGCTACCATATAGGGTAAAGAGGGATATGAAAGGGATTTTGCAGCTGGAGGCACTTTATTCTGGATTCTGTTGGGACGGGGAAATTGTGCAAGAGAGTACCATCTAGGTCGCAAATGCAAGAAGTTGTATTCCAACCGTGAAGAACACTGGCAGCAAAAGATGGAAAGGGCAACAATATCACGGCATTCACGTCTGTCCCAACAAGGAGAAATTATGTGAGCCTGCAAATGGGCTCCGCAGCCACGTTGGAACAGACTATAGCTAACTCTTCCCACACAGGAAACAGTCAAAGTAGGATAACCAACAAAACGAGGCGGTGGGAGGAGAAGTTTACAGGGTAAACACTCAGGGTAAATAATTTTCAACGTAAACAGAGTAAAAGATTGGGGGAAAATATAGAAAAGACAACATCAGTCTTAACTAATATTCCATATTATGGAACACAAGATGGGTTTCGACCAGTATCATCATTTCATATGTTAATGAGATTCATTCTTTCCATCCTTAGTTTTCTACATTGTCCTCGCCAGTTGCATTAAATAGATCTTCCGCTGCTTTTCCCACTAATCCAGATCTAGTAATACCAATATAGCCTTCCGTCTTGTTTATCCCAGCAGTGTTTCTTGCAATCTGACTCCATGTTTCCCATTGCCTCTTCTATCATTTCCAATGGCCTTCTTGCTATACAAACAAATGGGATGCGACCTCTGGCCTTTCATGCCCTTCCTTCCCACCACCCATGGTCCCAAAAGAAATCAGTGCAGTTGAAGTATTGACTGCTTTTTCTTTCTCCCATGTGATCAACTATATTTCCTGCACAAAATGGTGTCTCCTCTCCACGAAAGACATCAAATGCAGACTGAAATGATTTTTTTAGGATACTTCTATTTCGTCCTCAGTCTTTATCCTTAGCTTCCAATAGCTTTAACGTTTTGCTTCTCACTCTACGCTCTCTACCCTCAGTCTCCGATACTATTAAATCTTTCAGCTCAAATGAAGCATGCCATTTCATATTTTGTTGAATTTGCAGCTTTAAAACTCGCAAAACTCTGTTCACAAACTTCAGGTCATAATTACTACTTTCATTCTCCTGGGCGGTACATTCATTTATTGAAGTATGGTTATGCACAGCCACTGAGATAGTGGGAATGTTTTTCTGTTTTTGCAGGTGAGGATTGCTTGATGAGTTACCTGCCTGTGAGATCGTCCAGACTTCTGGAATCCACTTTTTTGATGAATCTGGGAATAGCTGGGCGTGGTTTCTGAGATGGCGTCAATAGTGAATAGGACATTTGACTGGCTGACTGGTTTGCTAATGCAGAGAAATGCTAATAAAATAGTTTCAATTTCTGGAGATTCCGAGGAATGTTAAGATTCAAGCACATTGCTGTGTATCTGGAGTCACACGTAGACCAGTCCAGGTAAGGACAGCATTTTCTTTTCCTAAATGACACACATAAACAAGATGAGTTTATTCAAGAACTGACAACAGTTTCATCGCCACCATCTGATTATTCACAACTTCATTTTCTTTTGTGATTGAATTCAAATTCAGCATCTGCGATGGAAGAATGCAAACATAAGTTCATCGAACACTACTTGGAATACATGGATCAATAGTATTTTTTTTGAATTTGTATTGAAGTCTTTAATTTACTTTTTAAATTTAGTCCTTCACACTGCATTATTACGGAAAGTGTTTTAGTCGTTTCCTCCATTCAGATAGAGACAAATTATTGGATTTGTTCTTTGACTATTTCCTTGCACCTGATTTTAAAATCTTCTGTAATGGAACCACGTTGGTATTTATTTTGTTAATCTTTACCATTATGAAAATTTATAGAGGATTTTACAATCTTTTTTAGCTAGTTTTCCCATTTGTACCATTTTACTCTATTATTTGAGAATGAGTGTCAATACACTCCTCAGGCAATCTTTGGTAACTTGAGATGACATGTTTTTGATCTGATACAATCTTCATTAGCCACAGATGGAAACTTTCCTTGTTGAGTTTTTGAGCATGGTGGAAATGTATTTTCATTGTGAGTTGTGTATTAGTTCCTTAGATGTTAACTATTGCTAGTCCACCATCAGATATTCCATTGCATTTTCCTCATCCACCATCACCACATCTCCCCTCTGATCGTCATAGCACACTTTGTTTAGAATTAATGCTGTGGTTTCTGATTTTAAACTTAGTATATCAATATTCATGTTATGGTCACTCCTTTGTAAACTATATTTTGTAACAAAGTTATCAGTTGCCCATCTTTCTTTGCATAATACACAACCTAAAACAAATCACTGCCAAGATGGTTCCCTTATGTACAGCTCTAGAAACATATTTCACATGCATTTGAGAATTTGTCCCATACAAACTGTGCTAGTATTAATTAGGGTCACGAGGTTCATATATCAATTGAAAACTTGCGTGTTTATTCTGTCATCCTGTCACAAGCACGTCGAATTTCCAAAATAAAATTTACTTTCTCACTCCTGTATGCTAATCTTTCGTGAACAGAGCTATACCACCACCATTTTCCAGCATCCTGTCATTCTGAATATCACTAATACAGATTTTCAAGTCCAAGCTTTCATTTTCTTTTTGCCACACCTCTATAATTGCAATCGAATCATGCTTATGGATTTCCATTTAACTTGACAATTGATGACAAGTACTGCAAGTGCAAAGCACAAATTTCTTAATTCAGCTTTCTTTATTGTCTCTTTTACCTTTAGCCATATCGGTTAACATACTTTTCTGTTTTCGTTCATTGTATTTCCTACTATTCTCTGACTATTATTTTAATTTTGCCTTGATCTATTACTGTATCCTCTCGCTTAAACTTATGGAACCATCTATATAGGCTCCCTTATTGTCCAAATCAGTTACAGCCTTTGTATCTACAATTCAGGTGACTTGCCCTGAAGACTGACTCCAGCACTGTTCAATTGATACCCATCTCAACAATACAGCCACATTTTTCCAGTACTAGTGTTGAATCATCACAAACTAGCAATCAGTATTCTCACATCAGCCATTGAATCACACATCAATAACTCTAAACTTTTTGATCAAATGCTATTTTTTACGTAGTTCAGTTTTTGCATCAAGGATTGCCTCATTAAAAGTTCTTTTTAGTTCTGTGGCAGATCCTCATACTTGCAATGCAAAACCTCTCTATTAGACTACCCATGTCATTGGTACCTGCAAGGAGAAATATGACTGGATCGTCTCGCTTCACCTGCAATCTCTTATCCAGCAGTAGAACTGTATATTAAAGTAATTGGATGTGCTGTTGCCTGCATGAGCAGTTGTATTGATTGAGGACTAAGACTGATCAACAGTTGTATCCATGAAAAAGTTGGAATCAGATTCTGTCAGCCTAACTCATGTCCTGAAGAAGATTGATAGTTTTCCTTGCCTTGTTAAATACAAATAAATTAGGTTTATCTTGGTTCTAATTTCGTCAATTGACTTGCAAGATTTTAACCACTGATCAATGAGTAATTTTCAAGCTTTCCCACCCCACCACTACCCCCCCCCCCCCCGCAATCCCCCGCCCCCCCCACCCCCGGCCTTCTCTCTCTTACAGTCAATCTAGTGGTAATTGTCATCCTATCATGGCCTCTCCACTTGTACAAATTACTACCTGATGGCTGTGGCAACAGCAGGTCCACTTGTCATCTTCTCTTCGATCTTATTGGATCAACTCATTTCCTATTTTTTTCCCAGTATCTTTTCTGGAGATCACTCCTGTGTATAATATCATATTTATCCTTCTTGATGTATGTACTGAATGCTCTGTCTGGTTTGTTGTCACTTTCTCACTTGATCGATTTGTAGCCATTTGTTGCCAGAAGTTGAAAACAAAGTATTGCACTGGCAAAACTGCACTTGAGATTCTATCAATCACATGCATTGTGATTTGTTTAAAAAGCATCCCATTCTACTTAACAGTTGTACCCAGAGACATCGTTGATTGTGTTCCTTAATTTTGTAAGGAAAAGGCAAGCTATTATACAGATCCTGCATGGGTGGCATTTGATTGGTTTGATACGATTTTCACACCATTGATCCCATATACCTTAATACCTTTTGTCAATGTGCTCACCATCCGATACATTTTCATGATTAGATGAGTCCGAAAGCAACTCAGGAGTACTGGAGAAAACTGCACTGACCCAGAGATTGAGAGCAGAAGGAACTCTGCAATTTTATTCTTCACAATATCAGGCAGTTTCATTTTCCTTTGGCTTTTATTTGTTATAAACTTCTCATACTTTACAATTGCAGGCAATATTCCTGAAAATTACAATTATTCCTTCGACATCTTTGCAAATGTTGGCAACATGCTGGTGGATTTAATTTGCTGTACACATGTATTTACTTATGGTGCCACTCAGTCCAAGTTCAGCGAACAGTTCAAGAGTGTTGTGAAACATTCATGTTCATCAATGTCACATTTTCTTAACTAGTGCTGGGAGCCCCATGTTTCCAGTAACATTCATCCTCGTTTAACTAGAGGTTTCCATTGGTAGAACTTGAGCAGTGTTAGTGGAGTGGGGACTGTGAGGGAGGATCCCAGTCAGGTAACATGAGTAGTGCGGATTTTGGAGGGGAAAGTCTGAACTCTCATTGAAATGATTGTGTAAAGGAGTGACTGCAGTCTCTTCTCCTTATTTATTATTTCTAATCCTTAGGAAAGAAAAGATCTGTTTAATAATGAAGATAAATATGTATGAATAAAATCACTTATGTCAACAATCTGCTGTTATTTGAAGTTATTTCTGATTATACTTGACTAAAGGTGCCTCTATTTCATTCTGTCATCTGTTTTTCGCAACACTAGCGTGGTAGGGAGTGCTAAGGGCCTGAGACCGTATACTTTGAGTCAGTCACATCCTTCTCTCCCTCTCTCGCTCTCTCTCTCCCTGTGTCCCTCTCTCTCCATCAATCTCTGTCTCTTGTCTTTCACCTTCTGACATTGTTGGGAAACATGAGCCTTGTCGGTAGTTTATGAGCATCACCAGTTTCAGTACTGATCGAAAAAACCTGGCTTCGGCAGGCTGGTAGCTTGAACTCATAATTTCGCAGTCCGTCCGCTATGGAGTGGCCTGATGCCCACAGTAGCCCTGCAGTAGGCTCACATAGGAAGCAGATAGGTCATCATTGGTGTTTGATGCTCAGTTGGTCGTCGTCTATAGCAGAGCTTCACGCGCAGAGCAGAGCTGTGTCCGTTGTTCAGCATATGTTTGAGTTCAGCACCGACAGGACGTGACGTCCTGGACACTTTTGCAGGCAAGGCCTGGCGACATCAAGAGGCAAGGTCCAACGTGTATTGCTTGAAAGGCTATATATATATATATATACACGTATTTCAAAATTTTTCCTAATATTTTGCATTTAGTTAAATGCTACCAAAGTTGTCACTGAAAGTGGCACATTTGTAAATGTTTCATTGCACTCATTTGAGAATTGCGACAATAAAACTCATTCTATTCCCACCCCCTCAGTCTCTGTTAGGAAGTGGGTTTATCTCAGCAAAGGACAGCAAAGGAGCTTACATTAACATATGAAATAGTAGAAGTAGATCATTCAGCCATGGAACAGTACAATGGCTCACTTATTTGTGTTCCAAATTCTATATTCCAACATAGCCCAATAAGATTTGATTCCTTACTAACAAGAACCTAATTATGTTAGCTTCAAAAGCACTTGTTCAATGTCTCAATTTCCACTGTTTTTCCAATGAAATATTCTAATTTTACATCGTGTTGAAAAGGGAAGATTCCTCCCATCTTTTTCCAAAAGGTGTGACATTTAGTGATTAAAAGTTGGGTTTCCCTAATTCTGGACTGCCTCACAAGAGGTCACTTTCTATCCTCATCCATGTCAAGGATATTTACGAGTCAAGAGTGTGGTGCTGGAAAAGCACAGCAGTCAGGCATCATCCGAGGACCAGGAGAATCGACGTTTTGGACATAAGCCCTCCATAAGGAATGATGTTTATGGGAACGTGTCTGAAGGATTTCATTCTCTCAGGATATTCAGGACACAACACAGTTTGATGAAGTCACCCCCCACTTTTCTGTACTCCAACGAAGAGATGTCCAGTCACCCCCAACTTTCCTCTTAAGACAACATATGTATTCCAAATATGAATGTGCAAAACCACCTTTGAAAATCCAACACGCGCATTTATATCCCTTCTTAAATAAGGCAAGTATTCTTGTTCTAACTATTCAAGATGTGGTCTTGTTACTGCTCTGTAAAATGGGAACATGACATCCTTAGATTTTTGTTTATTTTTCCGGTGATGAAGGGCGTGATGCTGAGAATGTCTCTAGCCTTAAAACTTGTCCTTAAACATGAAGATTAAAATGTAGTAATGTAGATTAAAATGGAGTAATAGAACACATTTGTTGCACACTAGAAAAAAAACCGAAAGGCAGAGAGGGTTAGACCACAAAAAGGGAGAACCCAGTTATGCAGAAGATAAAAATATCTGTTCTCACCAACATCTCAAAAATATCTCCTCTGACCAAGTTATAATTTCCAATCTCGCATTTTAAGTCTAACAGAGAAAACTGCAAAGGTTTTTTATTATTATTATTGAATTCTGGGTTTGCACTCTTAAGTTTCCTATGTTAACCTGAGGAAGTTATACTCCTTACTGTAATTCATTCCCAGCTCTTCCCTTAGATACCTAACTGCAGAGAGTCATTTGATTATTGTAATCGTTTTCTTGATTCAGTGGATCCCTCACTAGTCCATAAATCTCAGCATAAGTTGATCAGAGGTCTTTCTTTCATTCCGCCAAACATGCTGGCATTTACTTGCTGCCCAAGAATGGCGGAGCAGAGAGGACAGTGCTTTCGCTCATATTGTATCAGCACTGGATAAAGTCACTTGCAGACAATTCTCACTGCTCACTGGCATGTGACTCATTCTTTGAATTTACCTCTGCACAAAGTGTCTTCTATATCCAGGGCACATTTGATGAATTAACTCTCCCAAAGATCCCCCGAATCTTCCATCTCATCACATGGCCTGGTAATTCCAGCCTATAAATGAACATCTTGTGTTTGTTTTCATTATTTGAGCACTTGATCATACACCTCCTAGTCCCAATGCTTTTGATTGTGTATGGAAGTAATTCTCTACTCCAGATCATCAATTTTCTTTTCCAGGTTCTGTGCCAATTTCCTAATTCATTGTATTTTAAATCCAAACATAAGGCTACAATCCTCTATGTACCACACAGCAAAAACGGCGTGGCCTTGAGTCATGTTATGCAACAGAAGGATCTTGGGGTTTAGATATATAACTCTTTAAAATTTGCATCAGGTAAAGACAGGATGGTTAATAAAACGTTTGGCACTCTGTCTTTTAATATAAGTGTTGAGAGGTAATGTCGAGGTTGCACAGGACATTGATGGAATATTTTGTCCATTCTGATCGCCCTGTTAAAAGATTATTATTAAGCTGGAGAGAGTTAAGAAGAAAGTTGCCAAGATGGTGCGGGGATGAAAATTTGATATATAAAAGGCTAGATAGGTTACTTAGTTCTGCTACCTCACCGTGCCGGAGACCCAGTTTAGTTTCCCGCCTTAAGCAAATGTCTGTGTGGAGTTGGCATTTCGGCGTGGTGATCACCTCCAGGTGATCCGGTTTCCCTGACAGTCAAAGATATGCAGGTTAGGTGGATTGACGATGTTAAAATTAATCGTAGTATCCATGGATGTGCAAGCCAAGTGGGTCAGCAATAGTAAATGCAGGAATGCAGGATATGCAATACTCTTTGCAGAGTTAGTGCAGACTGATGGTCCTGGTAGCATGTATTTGCACGCTGTGCTTTCTATAAGTAAAGGGAACAACATTCTTAGAGTGTTGCTCAGTATGTCGAGTAGCTTTCATGTGAAGTTAGCGTTCATAATGTCTCTGGGAAAATCGAGGTCAAAGCTTCAAATCATTTTCAATAAGATAATTGAATTTTTCAAAGCTGTGCAAGGATTTGGTCAGTCAACAGCCCAATATAGACCTGCACGTGAATAATACAGATCATGCCACATAGATCATACATGTGTTACCTTATTTAAGTGTTCCGAACAACCCCCAGATAATTCGGATGAGAGGCATCTTACTTCACGCTATTGGAACTCTTCAACAATATTATTTGCATTGCATTCCAATCAATTTCTTCCTAAATCTCCCTTGTCAAAGGTAGTTTACGATGTTTCAATATTCTAGCTTTGCTGATGATTTTTAAATCCCACAAGTTTTCTTTTAAATGGCACCCTGCAGTTTGTTATTGTATTGCATTTGTTTGTAATAATGCATTAATTTCTCAATGGAAAACTGCATTACCTTGATCAATTGAAGATTTGAAGATCCATATTCACAAAATCACAGCCCAGAATATGGTAAAACCACGAAGTCGGAGAAAGTGAGGACTGCATATGCTGGAGATCAGAGATGGAAATGTGCTGCTGGAAAATCGCAGCAGGTCAGGCAGCATCCAAGGAGCAGGAGACCCTACGTTTGGCATGAGCCCTTCTTCAGGAATTCAGCCATCCCTGAATAAGGGCTCAGGCCCGAAACGCCGATTTTCCTGCTCCTTGGATGCTGCCTGACCTGCTGCGCTTTTCCAGCAACACATTTTCAAATTCACGAATTAGACAAGTCGGATTTGAGATCGAATTACTAACTGAACACAGCGGAATTAAATTATCCCTAACGCACTGTGATTGATTTAAACACAGACCAGGTGGTGCTTGAAACATCATCATTGCTGACAGGGCATTACTCCCTATTTTCGTTACTTATCCAATGCACGCATAAGTGCTCAATCCTTACAGCTGTCTCATTCAATCTGAGAACTAAATATATTTCACCTTAAGTTAACGTAGCTTGTATGAATCGATATCTGTTGTTTCTGTTTCAAAAGCAAGCCAAACCTGTATTGCAAGATGTTGTAAGCTGAATGTCCCTGTGGAGATCATTCAGGTATAAATTAAAGGCTGTAATTCTGTTTCCCTTCAAAGTTTTAATTAGAGAAAGTGCCTGCAGCTAAACGGGGCGGTTTAAATAATACATAATAATATGGAATTATTTCTCAATGTCAGGAAAATATACTGCATGACTCTTGCTATCGTTGGTGTCCCTGGTAAGTGATAAAGACTTGAAAATCTTGAAGATTTGCATATGAACTGCTGTCTGCTTTGACTGTGTTACTGTCACAGTTACTCACTGATCTAGATAAAACATCAGGGAAATCAAATGCCCTGAATTATTATTGTCATTTTAATTCCATTACATTACCTCAAACTAAATATTTTTGTAACTCAGAAATATAACAGGTTACTGCAGTTACGAGAATATTGTGAATCAGTTATCAGCACATTGAGGGGGTGTCAGGCAAAGTGGACTTTCTGAGGTGCAATGGTGATATTCGTGCCTTTGAGACAAGAGACCAAGGTTCAGGTTCCATCCATTTCAAATGTGGATAACAGCATCAATGAACAAACTGATTAAGAACAAATGTAGTTACTGAAGGTAGTTGGTACTTTGTGCATAGCACTGTGGAATTGTTTCGAATGCGAATCATTACTTGGCTTGAAACCTATAACCACAGTGATTATGTACGACTGGGAATAACAGCCAGGGTGGGACTGCGCTGAAGCTGACACACTAACTGGAGTAGAATTCATTGGCTTTTTGCTTTGTAAATACTCAAGGAAACTGGTTTCTCCATTCACAGTGTTATCACTGTCTGAACGTAATTCATAGGATGGAGAATAATTTTTTTTTTCTCTGCTTGTTGAAGTAATTTGTTAAAAGATTCTAAATATGAATTGGACAACTGTAAGGGTTGAGCAATTTTGCATGCATTGGATAAATATTGAGAATAGGGAACAACATCCTGCCAGAAATTATGTTAATGTTTCATGTACCACTAGTCTATCTTTATATAATCACAGTGTGCCAATGATAACTTAATTCCGCCGTACTCATTTGGCAATTCAAACTTTATCTATGTTTGTCCTAAAATGCGCTAACAGACAAATTGTAACTGTGTTATGGACAGCTGAAAAAGACGATGTATTTTTTTCTACCATTTCCAAACTTTTGTATAATGGCTCAGGTTTACACAAAGCGGACAGTCAGGGTAAACATGATTAGCTTTAACACTCATAAGTCACAGTGGCAAAGTAGTGATTTCTTTGGACCAGTGAATGAAACGGCCAGGCAGCTTTCTGGGGATGCTGCTTCAAATCAGAAAACAAAAGAATGTCGTATCGAAATTAAAATTTCATCTAGTTAAAGAAGATCATAAAACTATAATTGATTGTCGGAAATGAAAATCTAACTAATTGCTTTCCTGGAATCAGGGAAATTTGCTGACTTTGTTTCGTCTTTACTTCATGTAATTTCCAATCCACGCTGCCGTAATTGGCTCTGAAGTAGCCTTATAGGTCACTGTGATGGTAATCATGAGCAGGTGCAAAAGAACTGATCTTTCAGCACGTTCCCAGAAATCCCCTCCACCAACATTGTTCTCGTAAACTGTGACCTGGAGTGTGGGGATACGTTAGTACGGCTGATTCTGTGCTTGTATATTGTTTCAGACGTTAGCATAGCCTTTATAACAAAGGGGTCGACGTGTTCCAGTAGGATAATTCACGGTGAGGATGATCTTTATGAACAAAATGGCTGCTAAGCTGCAGAAAATGTTGGCTTTAAGCATCTATGTCTGTCTTCACTACCCATGCACAATTAAAAACCTCTTGTCAACTTGATGAAAATGGTCAGAACATTTAAACTTAGGTGCATAATGCAGACATTTAAATAGGGTGTAGGCTTTCTAGGTGCCTCGATTGGTCAACTATATCCGTCCTTATTTATAGGTAATATGGATTATTTTCCTGGCGTCCTATTGGAAACGTTTTTTATCCCATTTTCTGTAGCATCGATGCAAGTAATTTGAAATGTTTCATGTGGATGTTCACAGTTGCTTATACTGTTAAAATGGTCTCTTGAAATGCAGCTGAAAAATGAGTTGCTGGATAAGCGCAGCGGGTCAGGCAACATCTAAGGAGCAGGAGAATCGACATTTCGGGCATAAGCCCTTCTTCACTTTAACTGCAGACAGTCTCGTTAAAATGAAGTGTTCTGAAGGGGAAATAAAGGTCAGAACTCCAATGAAATGAAAGATAGGCTTTTGCCTGAGCTAACGAGGAATAGATGAGGATGGCTACAGACGACTCTAACCTATTGCCAATAAATGGGGCTCTTCCAGGTTGTTTGCCAATACAGAACAAGTCAACATCAGTGATGTATTTTGAAAGTTCAGAGATGTTGTTCCTACTAGTTGTCGTGGCTCCCCACGACGTAATTTATTTTTGCTTCACAGTTCCATTTCAGAGTCAGAAGAGGGAAGGCGTAGCCTGTGCTGGCAGTAATCAAAGAATTTTAGAATTTTGAGGCTCAAGAAACATTCGCATTGTTTTCAGTCTTTTCAGTTAAATATATATAAAGAATTTGCTGACAAAAATACTTCTTAAGCTTATATTCATCAGGGCATTGCGCAAGAATCAAATAGAAGAAATTCTACTTGACTCATAATCCGTAGCTCAGCATATCTTGCAGGTTTTGCACAATTTGGGATCCCAGTGTGACAAATTGAGAAATCATCACAAGTGCATTCGAAGTAAATTGTTTTATACATTAAGTATCCTGAAAACCTACAATAACTATTTTTCATTTAATGATCTTTCAATTCACAAGAATGAATGATACACTGCAGTTATTGAATTGCACACCATGTGATTGACTAATGTTTGGCTGACTGATAATTATCACTGATTTGGATGTAACCTACCAAGGTTTCTGTTCTACTCTCAGCGGTGCACCTCATTCAAAAAAAAACATGAGTTTCAAGAAATGGCGGTCAGTCCAGAACATTAATATATCATTTTATTAAATTGTGCATAATGAAATAGATCGTTTCGTTAGGCGACAAAGCACTTCAATATATGATGTATTTAGCAACTGGTGATCAAGACAATATAATGAAGCAGTTATTCAGAATGACATTGAATTTTAAGCATTGGATAAAACCATTAAGGCAATTTCTGACAACATACTGTTTCGTATGAATACTTCCCCATCTCTATTATTGCAACCTAGTCATCATGACATTCTACTTGTTTATAAATCATGTCTTTAACTATGTTGACCTTAAGTACATTTTTGATTCTTTCGAAGCAATTCACAGCAAGTATATGATTCTGGTAAGATCACCATTTATTGCCCTTTCAAAATAGTCCTTGAGAATGTGATGGCCAGCTGCCAGGTCTGAGAGGTTCAAGGTGGAGTGCCTTTAGAATGAAATCGTCAGGATTTTATCCGAGAGGCAATAAAAGACAAAGAGTCAGGCTCTGATATTCAAAGTGGTGTTGACATTTTCAGTGGTGTCAGACGAGCAGACATCCATGAAACTGGAAAGTATTTAATGAGTTGCGCAGTATGGACATGTTTCGGGGAGTAAGGAAGTGAGTTAAATGCCACAGAATTCCTAACTCCTAGATTTTAGCTATTGCGTAGATATATGTTAAGATTAACATTGTTCCGTTGAAGCAAGTTTTGGAAAATTCCACCTTCTCTACCTAAAGGTGCTGCTCCTGAATGCAGTCACAGATTTATTGTGTTGATCTCACATTCATTAATTTTAGAGAGACAATAAAGTTGAATACATTTTCTCTGCTGACACGATCAAAAGCTCTCACGATTTTACAAACTTCTTTTGGTTCTCTTTGCCTTCTTGGAGGCGAAAAATAAAAGCCGTAAACTGTCTGGTCAATATCAATCAGTTCAAAAATCGTCCTTGTCGTGCATTTGAAACGTATAAATGCTGCTCATGTGGAGGAAAGACGAAAGACGCTGGAATACTGTTGAGAAACAAATAGGCTAAGCTACAGATCTCAGCCCGTATTTGATCAGAGAGTCAGCACGATCAGAGCATTTAGTGAGTGCTGTTAGTGAGAATCATTAAGGGAGTGCCACGCTGTCAGAGCATCAGGACTGATGGAGTGCTGCATTTCAGAGATCAGTGTAGAGAGATGTTTGCGAGCACTTAGTACTGATGG
Organism: Hemiscyllium ocellatum; assembly: GCF_020745735.1. Classification (NCBI taxonomy): domain Eukaryota; kingdom Metazoa; phylum Chordata; class Chondrichthyes; order Orectolobiformes; family Hemiscylliidae; genus Hemiscyllium; species Hemiscyllium ocellatum. The sequence goes on along the minus strand of NC_083435.1, from coordinate 28,832,302 downwards.
GGGAGCCGTTGACTCAGACGGTAAACGCCAAGCGAGTGCTGCATTGTCAGAATGTTAATGTTGATGCAACTTTGCACTGTCAGGTGGTCAGTGCTGAGACAATACTGCAAAGCCAGAGGGTAAGTACAGAGGGTGCACTGCTATATCGGGCCTAAAAATGTGCTGTGTATTCATATTTTTTTCCGAATGAAAGTGTCTCACTGCAAGTGTCATCACTGAAGCAGTGCTGCACTGTCAGAGGGCCACTACTGAGGAACCGCTTCACTGTCATAGAGTCGGTACTGCAGCAATGCTGCACTGACAGACTGCCAGTTCTGAGGGACAGCTGTTATTTTTTTCAGAACGCACTTAATAAGGAAGATCCACAGGATCGATACTCAGGACATACTGCACAGTCAGATGCTTAGTACTAAAACAGTGACAGAAAGTCACACTGTCAGAGTGTCAATTCAAAATTTCCACATTGTAATGGTTTGAATAGAATGTCAGTTGCACTGTCAGAGTTTCAGTACTGAGGGACTGTCGGTGTCAATGCTGAGGGAGTGTTGCACTGCCAGAAGTTCAGTAGAAAGTATATGCTTCACGGCTAAATGTTCAGCATTGATTCGTAGTGTATTCGTAGTGAGGTAGAGCTGCATTGTCACAGAGTGTGTGGAATGAGAGAAAGACACTCCATCTGATGCTCAGTACTACGGAATGTTGCAATGCCAGAAAGCCAGTATTGAGGGAACGCTGCACTATCACATAGTCAGTATTGAGTGAATACTGCGCTGTCAGAGGGCCAGTCTGGGGGAGTGTTGCATTGTCAGCCTTCCTGAGAACTAGTACTCAAGAAACACTGTCTGAGTGTCAGTGCAGAGAGAATGTTGCACTTTCAGAACGACAATTTACGTGAGTGCTGCACTGTCAGTAATGATAGAGAGCAGATGGAAAGTATTCCAAGGTTTGTGGCATCGCAGCACTCCCGTAGCATTGTTTCTGGTGGAGTGGTACTCCCTTATTATACACACTGTGACAATTCAGCACTCCCTCAGTAATGATGCAACTGACAGTGTTGCAATTCTTCACGACACATTCTCTACTGACTTTCTGACAGTGCAGGGATTTCCTCAGGACTGACCCTCGCTCAGTGCAGCATTCCCTTGGTTCAGAAATCTCTGATAGTGCAACACTGCCTCCGTGCTAATTTGGTAACAGTTCAGGACTGACCCTTTTGGTGTTGGGCTCCCTTAAAATTAAAATCGTCGATCACTTAACAGCTTGTCTGATGCTGGACCATTCCTTCTATACTGATTGTCTGAAGTGCAGAGTTCCTTCAGTACTGGCTTTCTGACATTGCAATACTGCCCCTGTCCTGCGGGTGTTTAATTGTCAGAGGGTCAGTACTGAGGGAGTGCTGCACTGTGAGAGAGTCAGTACAGTGAGAATGCTGCATTGTCAGAGCTCCATGATTGCACCACTCTCTGATCAGGTCAATGTTTGTGTTCTTATCAGTATTTCAAGGAAAGTAATGTAACATTTGTGCACTGGCTCTGATTTGTTTTTTTCAGCAGCATCCATCAACATTTGTCTGTCCTTGTGAAATTTCCCCAAATGGTGCTCTTGCTGACGGAAGAACTCTATATCTACAGATTTATGTAGGAAATCATAGAACAGAAAGAATCCTTATTCTATGTGGAATGAAGGTGTGAAGGACTGCTTTAGGGAAGAATGCTGAAAATGATAACAAAATATTGATAATGCACAAGCAAGAACGAAGTAGGATAATAACAGGGAATAATGCTTAATATACCAGTTGAGATCACCATCATTACAGGTAGGCAACTACTAAGTTATTAATGTTCCTCCACAGAGACAGACAGAAGAATCAAACCCACCTTTCTACCTCTGTATTCATAACGAATTAAAGTGAAAACTTTTAAAAGAGCCTCATAATTGGCCCCAATAGTTCCAAACTACACTTTATCAATAACTGATCTCAAACTGCAAGTAATCTGTTCTCGATACTAGTTTGAGGTTTCAACAAAATACCTAGTTTTTTTTTCATTGTACAATAACTTTATTGGAGCAAAGTTAAACAACACAGTAATCTAATAGGTGTATGCATTAAACAAAAAACCTTTGTTTTCAGCCTCTATCACATAAATTAGAGACGTACAAAAATATTTAAATAAAATAAAATAGCAAAATTGTTAAGATTACTGAAATGTTTTTTCACATGTGTTATTCCACAGACATAAAAGATGGCCTTTTGGTTGATTTTTCTGAAGCTATCTATCAAGATAATGTTTTACGTTCTTTTAGATAAAAGCAATAACACTTATGATTTAGGTTTGCATTGTCTCAGCAACCAGGAACTGGCAAAGGAGGTTAGGTGGGAGGCTTTCACTTTAACATTGCAATATCCGCAGCCGGATTGATTTTTAAAAGAAACGTAGTCGAATAATGAAATTCAAACTCTGACCACGCCCTGCCAGACTGAGCGTCTGTCGCAAGCATTCTCACGTACCACTTAATATCTTTCATTTACTTGAAAATAGTGTTTCTTCCAGACTGGCTGGAGGAAATTCCCATGTGCCTTACTCATTAACTGGCGATTTATTTTATCTATTTCAACAAAATGCTGAAGCGACTGAAGAACCTTCTGATCAGGGAACCATCTACAATTTATCCAGTCCTGGATTCGCGAATAAATAAAGGCTTGTTTGGACTGTTTTCTTTTTTTTAATGCAAGTTGTTACCCATAGACCAAACGGCACCTTTAGCTTACAATTCTAATTCACAGCTCTGAACCAACATTGATTTGTAAAGCAAAAACAAAAACAATGGCAACCATGGTGGGGGTTGTGGGGGTGAGGCATGAGAAAGACATGGTTGGTGGCGAGTTTTACGTCAGGCGCACCATGACGCAAGCCTGGGGCGAGTTTGGGAAGTCAAGAATATATAGCATGGCCACCTTTAATATTTGAAGACTCTAAATGTGAATTTAAATATCTATTTCAATACTTAAATGTAAAAATGAGTTCACTGGGTATACTTTAATTGCAATTACGGGCAGTAGGCTTCTGATTCAAAATATTTAGATGGGAAAGATAAATTATTTCGGTTAGAAGATAGATCAATGCTAACCTTCTCTTTTTTACAATTACAGTGTAAGCCTTTTTGCATTGATGACAGTTGTTGATAATTTTCCTCAGTTTCTGATCATACTGAGAAGTCGATGAAATAAATTTTCTTCAGCATTCTCATAACTTTACAAAATGTTTTGAACACACCACAGTAGGAAGCCTATTGTCAATGAACCCTGTTCAGAGAGTTGAACATACTCAACCACACAGTAATTGTTGACATCCACAAACTTTGCTCGTAAGAGATCATACAGGGTACAGCGTTAGCAAACACTTTGCACTTTCCATTGAAGAGTGAAAATAAAATACTTATTTTCTTCTGCTGGAAATATCACAGGATCTGTGTATTCAATGCCAACGGCAGATTCCGTTTAAAAAGAAATGTCACAGGTTTTGCAGCAGTAAAATCCATTGAAACAGAGTTGAAATACAATATTTAATGACTAGGAAGGTTTCTTCTGACGGTATAGAATGTTTTACAACTATTAATAGACACACTCATAGCTATTCAAACAATTGTTTTCTTCACAATTTCAAAAAATTAACACTTTTGATCCATTTGTACTTTAACATATACCTCTCTGAGTATCTTCATTTTTATATTTTCCATCTATCAATTAATTTAATTCCAAAGAACCGGTATTTGGTGTTTTTCGCTTCATGGTTGCTGCTGGTGATATTATCTCAATGGAACTAGTTGCCATTCCACTTAATAACAGCACACACAGAACTTGGTAAAACGTTCTGTAAACTTGAAGGTGGGAGACGGGAAATTCATGCCACAGTAGATCATCGAACCCTTCTGAGCTGTGTTTTGCACATTCATTCTTTGTTGGATCAACATCATGACATAACATGCCTTTAAATCGAGGATGACAAGATGGGTTTGGAGATTTCTTTAGGAGCAAGGTTTGGAGTAGATTCCGAGGACGTCTCTTAATCGTGCTACTTGACAACACTCAGGTTGAGCGTGTTCTCACTCTTTCAGATGTCAAAAGGTGGATATTTGCCCCACATCTGCCTTTGCCTGAAACATTTCTTTTTCTGAGGAAAGGACAACACTGCACACGAGTTAATTTTCAACACTACCCTCGGTGATCTGGCTATTCACTGTTTTCGTGAGTTTGTAGAAAAACAATGAAAGTCGTCATGACCATTTACACAGCAATTAATCGTTAATTAGACTATAAATGATTAATTAATTACATACTAACAGCTAACTGGTCTAAGAGACTGATGAGAAATTCCTAATTTAAGATGAATCCTTCTGGCAAAGGTATTGAAGTTTAAATGAGCAGTTTGATTAGCATGCACTGGCTGTTGGAGAATCCATAATTGGCCAGATGACTTTTAACTTCAACATGTCTGAAGCCCAGCTCCTAATACATGTTCATTTTCTTTTGTTTTCCTTTTGGAACACCTCAGTGCTAACTGTACATCAGGGTGAACTGATGGAAAAACCAACAGAAACGAATGGATCTCTCAGTACCTGGAAAGGGTTTCTTGAAATTCAAAGACGGAGTTCTTACAAAACCGGTGAAGTAATCTTCATTGCGATTGTAACGGGATCTCTGAGTGTGGTAACCCTCGTGGGGAACGTTCTCGTTATTATTTCCATCAGAGTAAACAGGCAATTGCAAACTATTAACAACAACTTCATTTTCAGCTTAGCCTGCGCTGATGTCACTGTTGGAGTAACGATGAATCTGTTCACCATTTACAGTCTCCTTGGCTACTGGCCTCTGGGTCCGGTGGTGTGCGATTTATGGCTTGTTGTCGATTACGTTGTCAGCAATGCCTCTTCCATGAATCTTCTCATCATCAGCTTAGATCGCTACTTCTGTGTGACCAAACCCCTTAGCTATCCCGTAAGGAGGACACCAAAGGTTGCAGGCATGATGATCGCAGCCGTTTGGGTGGTGTCATTTATTGTATGGGCTCCTGCCATTCTCTTCTGGCAGTTCATCGTCGGGCAGAGAACAGTTCGTGAAGGAGAATGTTATATACAGTTCTTCTCCAATCCTGCTGCAACTTTCGGCACTTCAATAGCTGCCTTCTATCTGCCAGTGACCATCATGGTGATTTTATATGTGTATATATCACGGGCTAGCAAAAGTAGAATGAAGTTAGATAAAAAAGAGTCTGGATCTAATAAGGAACTAGTTTCCCCCAGCCTTCAGGTGGGTAAGATACTGAAATCGAATCCGAGCAACATATCTAATGCTTCTGTTAGGCTGCCACAAGTGAAAATGCCAAAAGGTACAATAATTGATGGAAGAATAATTGATCATTTCAATGAAAGAGAGGAGGTGTGCTTGGGTGAGTCAACTTCTTCCATTACGATTCCATCAAACAACCAGTTAGTAGGGCCTATCAGTGGGAATCGAAATGTCTGCAATGTGATGGATAACTGCAGAGTCTCCAATACAAGGATGGTAAATCAACGACATAACATTAATGACCATGGAACCACACCTGGAAACGTTGGAGATCTTCGAAGCAATAACGGGAAGCATAGGAAGATCACAGAAACCCAAAAAACGAGTAAAATAATTCATAATACTGCTCAGAATAGAAAGGTCAGTGTTACGAGAGAAATGAAAGTGACTAGAACTATTCTGGCGATTCTCCTGGCATTTATAATCACTTGGACTCCATACAATGTCATGGTGCTCATTAGCACGTTCTGTCCCATCTGTATTCCAAGCACAGTTTGGAATATCGGATATTGGATATTTTACATAAATAGCACTGTCAATCCTGCCTGTTATGCACTCTGTAATGCTACTTTCAAGAAAACCTTCAAACATCTTCTGTTGTGCCAGTTCAAGAGCAGTGGTGCAAAAAATTAAAGAAAAGAAGCCACAAGCAAAATACCACGAGCACTCCATGTAATGTGATGATGACGACTTTCAAATATATATCTATAAGTGCAGGCCTGTGATGTGTTTATTGTATCAGAAGAGACTAAGGTAGACCATATTACACGCCATTTTTGAAGCACACCTCAGTTTTACCCAATTAATTCATAATGTCTCTTATCAATGATGGTTTGCTGACGAGACTGGGAGATGAATTGTCCAATATCAAATTTGCACAGAAATTTCGAATGGCCGGTGAGATTTGTTCATTATTAATGAAAAAAATAAATCATCTTTGTAGTGCAGGAAAGCAGAAGTTCATTATTTTCAACATTATCCAATAAAAAATGTTGATACAAACGGAATTCTTGTATAAATTCAGCATGCTCGGGTGGACAGCACTTCGCATTGTTGTACAGTCGTGTTTATCTGGGGTTATGGAAAAACACACTCGATTAGAACCTCTTTTTAATTTGCTGAGGAAGAGTCGACGTCGGTTCCCATGCTTCCCAAATTATTAAAAATAAATAAATGCCTCACCACTGAATGAATATTAGTGTACATTAATTTAACATATTTATTTAAATAATACCATGCCTATCGTGTTTCCAGCGCACCTGACCTCTTTTACCGGGTCTTATCACGTCCACTTAATTTATTAGATACTAGCTTATTCATTATTGTGAAAATAAAGAAAACGATTCATGCTTTTAAGCCATAGATGCTTCAGCTAAAGATTGAGAAAGTCACTGTCATGTACCCAGGACGATATCTGAGCAACAAACTCATGCAGGTCATGTGTTTAAGATCTGTGTCACCAATGAACCAACATTAATAAGAACATAGTCTTGACTACAGTGGACTCTGGATAATTGGTGTCTACTGTCTTTGGGGATTTGAAACAGGAGGAATTTGATTACTTCGGTCTTTTCCAGGTACATCTGCTTGGTTGGAGAGCTTGTTATCCTCACTCTCCATCCCCCTCTCATTTTCTGTACAATTTGGCTCAGTGTCATCCCTCAGATTTGCAGCAGGAGCACGAGGTCAGAGGCTAATGTTTCAGTCTTTCACAGGTATCCTTTCCATTCCGGCGGGTTTCTGCCAACTGAAAAGACCAAATTGAAACAGTGCAAATTGAGTACAATATACAATGCACTCAGTAGATTTTAATCTCAAATCGGCTTTCTTAGTCACAATGGATTCATTGCAAACGTTTACGTTGTTCAGGTGCGATACCCGAACTTCTGGGAAGGATTGGAGCCATGTTGCAGGAAATGACCCTGCCTTCCAGCATGTTAATTGGTTGAGATTTCCACAGCTACAATGTGCTGAATTTCCAAGTGAAAGTGTTAACTTCTCAACTGAGCCGAAATTTCCAAATGTTGATGTACATATTTCAAGCTAACCTGACATGCTCCCTCGTCGAATAACAACTGGTTCACTGGACAAGTGAAATTCAGTATCAGAAAACATCAATGTGCCAAATTATGTTGCAGACTTGTTATTATATTCCTCATTGACCCATTGGGGTGACAATAACAATTGCATCTGTCTTGAGCGTTTACTGAACTTCTAAATCACTAAGCAGAAACAATTACTAAACATTGCTCAGCAACATTGGATGATAGGAAAAATGGCATTGCTATCAGATAGGGTGAAGAGGGTCATGAAAGGGATTTTGCATTTGGAGGCACTTATCGCTGGATTCTATTGGGGCGGGAAGATGAACGTAAACTGTGCAAGGGAGTACAATCTAGTTCGCAAATCCATGAAGTTTTTTTTTCAACCGTTAACAGCACCAGCAGCAAAAGATGGAAATGGCAAAAATAACAGGGCATTCATATCTGTCCCTTCAAGAAAAATCATGTGCGTTTGCAAATGGGTTCCACAGCCACTTTGGAACAGACCATTGCTAACTATTCATGCACAGGAAACAGCTAAAATAGGAAAACCAATAAAGGAAGGCGGTGGGAGGAGGAACTATAAGCGTGAACACTCAGGGTAAATAATTTTCAAGGTAAACAGAGTAAAATGCTGTTGAAAAGTATCGAAAAGGAAATATCAGTCTTAACTAATATTCCACATTATGGAAAATAAGATGAGTTTTGACCAGTACCATCATTTCATATGTAAATGAGACTCATTCTTACCAGACCTGGTTTTCTCCCTTGTTCTTACCAGGTAAATGAAATAGATCTTCCGCTGCTTTTCCCATTAATCCAGATCCAATAATACCAATGGATCCATCTGTTTTGTTTATCCCAGCAATGTCCCATGCAATCTGACTCCCTGCTTCCCATTGCCTCTTCTATCATTTCCAACAGCCTTCCTGCTGTACAAACAAATGAGATACAACCTCTGGCCTTTCATGTCCTTCCATCACACCAGCCATGGTCCCAAAGAAATCAGTGCAGTTTAAGTACTGACTTATTTTTATTTCTCCCATGTGAGCAACTATATTGTCTGCTCAAAATGTTGTCTCCTCTCCACTAAAGACATCAAATGCAGATTGAAACATTAATTTGGGCACTTCTATTCAGTCCTCAGTCTTTATCCACAGCTTCCTATTGCTTTGACGTTTTGCTTGTCACTCGACGCTCTCTACCCTCAGTCTCCGATATTATTATATCTTTCAGCTCAAATGAAGCATGCCATTTTATATTTTGTTGAATTTATGACTTTAAAATGCTCAAAACTGTTCACAAACTTCAGGTCATAATTAGTGCTTTCATTCTCGTGAGCGGTACATTCATTTATTGAAGGATGTTTATGCACAGCCACTGAGATAGATGGAATGTTTTTTTTTCCGTTCTTGCGGGTGGGAATTGCTTCATGAGTTACCTGCCTGTGAGATCGTCCAGACTCCTGGAGTCCAGTTTTGTGATGAATCTCGGAATAGCTGGGTGTGATTTCTGAGATGGTGTCAGTTGAAAATATCATATTTGACTGGCTGACTGGTTTGATAATGCAGAGAAATGCTAATAATGTAGTTTAAATTCCTGGAGATTATAATGCGAACTGTTCAGATTCAAGCACGTTCGTGTGGTTCCGGAGTCACACGTAGACCAGTCTAGGTAAGGACCATGTTTTCTTTTCCTAAAGACACAAATAAGCAAGGTGTTTTTTTTTCAACAACTGACAACAGTTTCATGATCACCATTAGATTATTAATTCCATTTTCTTTTGTTGTTGAATTCAAATTAGCCATCTGTGATGGAAGAATGCATACGTAAGTCCTCAGAGCATTGCTTGGAATATATGGATCGACAGTAATTTTTGAAGTTGTATTAATGTTTTGAATGTACTTTTTTTCATTTAGTCCTTCACACTGCATTATTACTGGAAGTGTTTTAGTCCTTTCCTCCATTCAGATAGAGACAAATTATTGAATTTGTTACTTGACTATTTGCTGACACCCCATTTTAAATTCTCCTGTAATGCAAACACATTGCCTTTTTTTAAACAAATCCTTGTCATTATAAATATTTATAGTGGATTTTAGATTTTTTTTTGCCAGTTTTCCCATTTGTACAATGTTATTATTTGAGAATGACAGTGTCCATATTGTCCTCAGGCAAACGTTGTTTGGTAACTTGAGTTGACAGGTTTTTGATCTGATACAATCCTCATTAGCCACATTTGGAAACTTTCCGTGTTGAGTGTTTGTGCATTGTTGTAATGTATTTTGATTGTCAGTTTTGTATTAGTTCCTTAAATGTTAACTATTGCTGGTCTACCATCAGACATTCTAGTGCATTTTCCTCATCTACCATCACCAAATCTTCCCTCTGATCTTCATATTTTATTTTGTATAGAACTAAGGCTGTGGTTTCTGATTGCAAACTAAATATAACATTATTCGTGTCATGGCCACTCTTTCATAAACTATGCTTTGCAACAAGGTTTTCAGTTGCCCATCTTATTTTGCATAATGCACAATCTAAAACATTCTACTGCCTGATGGTTCCCCAATTTGCAGCTTAGAAATCTATTTCACATGCATATGAGAATTTGTCCCACACAAACTATGGTCGTATTAAGCAAGGTCACGAGGCTGATATGTCAATTGAAGTCTTCAACATTCATTGTGTCATCCTGTCACAAGCACCTCCAGTTTCCAAAATGCCATTTACTTCCTCACTCCTGTAATCTACTCTTTAGCGAACACAGCTACACCATCACCATTTTCCAGCATGTTGCCATTCCTGAATACCACTAATTGCTATCGGATCATGCTTATGAATTTATATTTAACTGAACAATGATGAAAATGATTGCACTTTCTTAATTCAGTTTTCTTTACCCACTCTATAACTTTTTTGCCCTATCTGTTGACATACTTTTCTGTTTTTCTTCATTGTATTTCCTACAATAGTATATGCTACTGTACTCTGACTGTTATTTTACTTCTGCCTTTCTCTATTATTGTTTCCTCTCGCTTAACTTATGGAACCGTCTAGATATGCTCCCTTCTTCCCCTATTCAATTACAGGATTTGTATCTCCCAATTCAGATGATTAGCCTGAAGACTAACTCAAGCACTGTTAAATTGAAATCCATCTCAACAATGCGGCCACATTTTTCAAGTACGAGTGTTAAATCATCACAAACTAGCAATCAGTATTCTCACATCAGCCCTTGAGTCACACATCAATAACTCGAAACTTATTGATCAAATGCTAATTTTTACGTAGTTCAGTTTTTGTACCAAGGATTGCCTCATTGAAAGTTCTTTTTTAGTTCTGAGGCAGATCCTCATATTGCAATGCAAAACCTCTTCATTAAACCAGCCATGTCATTGGTACCTGCAAGGAGAAATATAGCTGTATCGTCTCCCTTCAACTGCAATCTCTTATCCAGCAGTAGAACTGCGTATTAAAGTAATATATGTTGTGTTGCCTGCATGAGAGTTGAGCTGATTGAAGACTAAGAATGATCAACAGCTGTATCGACGAAAACGAACAAATAAGATTCTGCCAGTATCACTCATGTATTGAAGAAGATTGATAGTTTTCCTTGCCTTGGTAAATCCAAATAAATGAGGTTTCTCTTGATTTTAGTTTTGTGACGAGTTTGTAAATTTTTTTTACCACCGATCAGACCATAAAAAAAAACATAAGAATTATTTAATGTGTAATTTCTAAGCTTTTCTTTTTTCCGTCTCTCTCTTACAGTCAATTTAGTGGTAATTGTCATCCTATCATGGAAGAAGTGTGGCCTCTCCACTTGCACAACTTACTACCTGATGGCTGTAGCAACAGCAGATCTATTGGTCATCTTCTCCTCTCTCATATTGGATCAACTCATTTCTTATTTTTTCCCAGGATCTTTTCTGGAGATCATTCATGTGTGTAATATCATACTTATTCTTATTTACGTAGGTACTGAATGTTCTGTCTGGTTTGTTGTCACTTTCTCACTTGACCGATTTGTAGCCATTTGTTGCCAGAAGTTGAAAACAAAGTATTGCACTGGCAAAACTGCACTTGTGATTCTATCAATCACATCCATTGTGATTTGTTTAAAAAACATCCCATTCTACTTCATAGTTGAACCCATAGAGATGATTGATGATGTTCCTTGGTTTTGTAAGGAAAAGACAAACTACTATATAGATCCTGCATGGGTTGCATTTGAATGGTTTGATACGATTTTCACACCATTGATCCCATATTTTTTAATTCTCTTTGTCAACGTGCTCGCTATCAGACACATTTTAATGATCAGATGGGCCCCGAGACAACCCATGGGTACTTTTGGAAACTGCACTGACCCAGAGATTGAGAGCAGAAGGAATTCTGCAATTTTATTTTTCACAATATCAGGCAGTTTCATTTTACTTTGGTTTTTATTTGTTATAAACATCTTATTTTGTATCATTGCAAGATATATTCCTGAAAAATACAATGATTCCTTAAACATCTTTGCAGATGTAGGCATCATGCTGGTGGACTTAAGTTGCTGCACACATCCATTTATTTACGGTGCAACTCAGTCCAAGTTCAGGGAGCAGTTCAAGAGTGCTGTGAAAAATTCATGTACATCAATTCCTCATTTTCTTAGCAAGTGTTGGGAGTCTCATGTTTCCAGGAACACTCATCCTCATGTACCTAGATGTTTCCATAGGTAGAACTTGAGCAGTGTTAGTGGAGTGGGGATTGCGAGGGAGGATTCCGGTCAGGTAACATGAGTAGTGCGGATTTTGGAGGGGAAGGTCTGAGCTCCAATTTAAGGGGATGGTGAAAAGGAGTGACTGCAGTCTCATCTCCTTGCTAATTATTTCCAATCCACAGAAAACAAAATATCTGTTTAATAGTAAAGAAAAATATGTATGTATAAAATCACTTGTGTCAATAAAGTGCTGTTATTTGAATTTATTTTTGATGATAGTTAACTGAAGGTGCCTCTATTTCATTCTCTCATCTGTTTTTCACAGCACTCGCATTGTAGGGAGTGTTAAGGGCTTATGCCCATATGGTTTTCGCTGGTCGCATTCTTCACTCTCTATCTTTATCTCTCCATCTGTCTGTGTCTCTCCATCTGGCTCTTTCTCTTTTCTTTCACCTTCTGACATTGTTGGGAAACATGAACATTGTCGGCAGTGTATCAGCATCAGCAGGTGCAGTGCTTATCAAAGACTCCTGGCTTCAGCAGGCTTGGAGCCTGAACTCATAATTTGGTAGACCTTCTTCTATGGAGGAGCTTGATGCCCTGCAGTAGGCCGACAGTTTGAGTAGATAGGTCATCATTTGCGTTTGATGCTCAGTTGGTTGTCGTCTACAGCAGAACTTCACGCGCAGAGCAGAGCTGCATCCTTTGTTCAGCATATGTTTGAGTTCAGCACCCTAAGGATGCGACGTCCTGGCGAATTTTGGAGGCAAGGCCTGGCGACATCAAGAGGCAAGGCCTGGCGACATCAAGAGGCAAGGACGAGCGTGAATTGCTTGAAACGCTGAAATTTTTTTTAATATTTCAAAATTATTCCGAAGATTTTGCTTTTAGGTAATTGGTAACAAAGTTTTCACCGTAAGTGGCACATTTGTAAATGTTTCACTGCACTCATGTGAGAAAGTGTGACAATAAAATTAATTCTAATTCAATTCCCACCCCCTCCCTCTCTGTTAGGAAGTGGGTTTATCTCCGCACAAGTACAGCAAAGGAACTTAGATTAACATATGAAATAGTAGAAGTAGATCATTCAGCCATGGAACAAAATCATGGCTCATCTATTTGTGTTCCAACTTCTACATTCGAAAATAGCACAATAACATTTTTTTCCCTGCCTAACAAGAACCTATTTGTGTGAGCTTGAAACGCATTTGATCATTGACTCAACTTTCACATTTTTTCCGATGAAATATTCTAGAGTTACATCGTGATGTAAACGGAAGATTTCTCTCATCTCTTACCAAAAGGTGTGACATTTAGTGTTTTAAAGTTGGGTTTCCCTAATTCTGGACTGCCTCACAAGAGGTCACTTTCTATCCACATCCATGACAAGGATATTTACGAATCGAGAGTGTGGTGCTGGAAAAGCACAGCAGATCAGGCAGCATCCGAGGACCAGGATAATCGACCTTTTGGGCATAAACCCTCCATCAGCAATGAGGTTTGTGGGCTGTGGGTCTGAGGGATTTCAATCTCTCAGGATATTCAGGACTCAACACAGTTTGATGAAGTCACCCCTCACGTTTCTCTACTCCAATGAAGAGATGCCCAGTCACCCCCAACTTTCCTCTTAAGACAACATATTTATTCCAAATATGAATGTACAAAACCAGCTTTGAAGAGCCAAACGATGCATTTAGTCTTTTCTTAAATAAGGCAAGTATTCTTGCCCTAATTATTCAAGATGTGTATCATCTTGCCCTAATTATTCAAGATTTTACTGCTCTGTAAAACGGGAAAATAACATCCTTAGTTTTATGTTTAATTCTTCTGGTGATGGAGGGCGTGATGCTGAGAAAGTCTGTAGCCTTAAACTTGTCCTTAAACACTAAGATTACAATGCAGCAATGAATTATAGAATACATTTGTTGCACACTAGAAAATAAGCCGAAAGACAGAGAGGGTAAGGCCAAATAAAGGGAGAACCCAAGCTATGCAGAAGGTAAAATCATCTGTTCTCACCAAGTGATAACAGGATGTTCTAAGGCAATTAAGATTTTTTTTCCTTTACATCAGTGAATCCATATAAACAGGACACCATTTGATAACATTCACGGCTGTTCCATGTGAAATTAATGACAGTGTTTGATTCTGACCTCGAACCGAAATTCGATATCTTCAAAAGCCTTGCAAATAACAGTCGGGTCCCATCAATTATAATGAATTCTTTTCACCCTTTAATCTAGGCAGACACAGAACGAAAAGCATCGTTTCTGTTACAAGTCCCTGAATTGAGAGTACAGAAGAATACGAGATAGATAGATGGATAGATAGATAGATAGATAGATAGATAGATAGAGAGAGAGAGAGAGAGAGAGAGAGACAGACAGACAGACAGACAGAACGAGAGAGGGAGAAAGAGAGAGCGTGAATTTTAGTACTGGGACTGCCGAAGCCAGTACAAAATTAAACTCTCTGTGCTTACTTGCTGTGAATTGAACTTAATTGCACATTGGGGACTTTATGATGATTTTGAGTAGCCATAGCTGATTATGAAATGAAAACTCTGTGAAAGCCAGCTTTGATGAAGCTTTAACTTACTTGCTGTTCTTGCAGACCACTCTACAATCCTTACAGACTTCCCCACTGCCAATTCTATCGAATCAGATCTTATGTCTTATTCGAATTTGAATCACAACCTTGAAAAGAAAGCATGTTTAATTCAAGACTAATGCATCAGTTTAAATGCAACTAAACAGTAACATCTCAGCCTCAGGTACAAAATGATTCTGTGCGAAGATAAAAAGCAGGACTCTGCTCCCAGCTTAAAATTACTCTAAACCTTACATTGAAGAGATTCTGACACAATCTGTTGGGAAGGCATTTTATGATCAAGAGTTTGCCCTACTTGTTAAGAGTCCATTTTATTAAAAAAATGTATCAGACATGCGAGCTATGCCAGAATACGTCATGAAACCTCCCACTTAATTTAGACTGGTACTTACTTATAGGAACCTAGCTTGCCAGCAGACCCCTAACCCGTGTGGAATTTTTTTCCCCACCTGAGGGATATCTCAAGGCCAGTAGAAGTGATCAATCAAGCGCACACAGATCTGGCAATTGACTTGTTTTCGTTATTAATTATTGTCTTTCACAGTTATCTGTTTAATTATGAGCATGCAGTGTTTTTGTGAACATTTTGCAAAAAGGAAGCCACTTTGTGCCAGGACAGTAGAATAGCCTGCGAGGGCTCTTAGAGGAAGAGCAATATCCTACTCTTCTGGGTTATTAGAACATAGTTAGTTTTGCTAAAAGATATCAGTGTTATGTTGTAACAGTGATGTTATTGGTAAATAAAGGGGATAACAAAAATTAAACTAAACTGTCTGTAAGTTTTTTTTATATTCTAGATTAACAGTATGACCTCTGGGATGAGCCAAGAGAAGTTTACAGGTTGAGTCCACAAAGGATTCCCTGGACCGTCTCAAATCTGTACTTTTATAATGCGAGGTCAGAGGCTGGGACCAGGGTGACACAGGATAAAATGTTTTATACCTCAACTTGCTAGCTACTTGTTTTGTCCTGGCAGAGTCCCTCCCAGCATTCCACGACTGGTAATCGTGATGAGTTTTCTCTTTGCACATTCTACGCCTCACTTCTGTAAAACTTACAACATCAGTTCTCTCTTTTGAGACAAGCGAAGACTCTAACAATGCCACCTTTATAGTAACCTATTTTATTGACTTCGAGCAAGAGAGCTGCAGAATTTAAAACGATGGCAGGAAAGTCAAGTTCTCCAAGCTGATCATGAGCCGTGACCTTTGTGAACAGTATAAATAGCTCCATTTGTGAAATAGTTCCTCATCATCTTATTAATGATCCTGTTTGGTGAAGTAACAGTTATCTCATGCTAACATTTTCAACGACCCATTCAGAAGGGATTATTTCATATCAAACAAAACATTAAAGGAAAAGCAAGGACAATTGAGTCAAAGCTTGCTGAATGACTAGGATTTTAAAAGTGAAAGTAAAGGATGATAGAGTGAGAGAGCAAGAGAAACAGTGGCATAGAGAGGGAGATAGAGACACATAGATGAATAGATAGAGAGATACAGGCAGAGAGGGTCAGGTACAGTTCTGAACCTTATGATCCAGGAAGCTAAATGCCCAGCCTAATCACGAACTGGACTGGACTCTCCATATCTACTCTGTAGCTAGAAAAACAGGCCAGAAGCTGGGAACCCAGCACCATGTAATGAAACTCCCTTCCTCCTCAAATCATGTTCACCACCACCAGGACACAAGTCAGCCGTGTATTGAAAGCTGTTCAGTTGCCTGGATGGATGCATCTTCAACAACATTCGAGAAGCTTGGCGTCATCCAGATTAAAACAGTCCATATGATTAGCAAGCCGTCTATCTCATTTAATATTCAGTCCCTCCATTATGGATATGCAGAGGCAGTACATGTACCAAGTATGAGATGTATTCAGAAATTAATCCCGGCTCTGTTGGCACCTTCCAAATTCTTGAACTCTATCACTTCGTAAATCAAACAGTAGATGCAGGGAAACATCACAATTGCACGTTCCTCTCCAAGACATGCACCATTTCATTTTGGATACATACCACTTTTCTTTATTGTCACTGTCTCCAATCTGAGAGATGGCTTTTGTCACAGCACTGTGGGTGGCAGTATGGTGACATGTACTGCACAGATGAGAGAAGATTGCAGATTGGGAAAAATGGAAAGTTTAAGGAAGTTAAGACACATGTGAAGGAAGATAGAGCTGGGAAGGTAATAATAATAGGGACGATTTTTGGGAACAAATGATAAAGGGAATTAATTATGACCAAATAAACCAAAGAACCGCAAATGCTGGAGGTCTGAAAATAGAAACTGCTGGCAAAACTGAGAAGGTCTGATATGTCATGGACCAGGTCAAATCCCCTCAAAATATTTCAAGAAGGCAGTCCAGACCCTAACTTTTCTAGTTGTTTTAAGCAAGTGAAAAGTGTTTATCGCAGCAGTGATGCAGCTAGCCAAACCACTCAGTTTTAAACAAATAGAATTTTTTTTTGCAGATGTACAAAAGAATATCGAATTTAGAATGGCATAACTATTTGACAACATAACCAACACGAAAATTCATCTTAATGATGTCAAAAATGACACCACACCATATTATAGCCGAGCAGATTTACTTGGAAGCACCAGTTTTCAGAGTGGTGCTCCTTCATCAAGTGGTTGTGGAGTATGTAATTATAAGACACAGAATTTATAGTAAAGGTTTACATTACAGCTCCAAAAACCAATGCTTCGAAACAAAACTGTTGGGCTATAAACAGGTGTAGTGTGATTTTTAACTTAGTACACCCAAGTCCAACACCAGCTCCTTCAAATCACAAGTTAATAATGCTGTTTTAAATACTTGCAACATCACCAGAAATATCTTCTAGGCAAAAAACGTAAAAAAAAAACAAACATAGGTTCTTACAGGAGAGATGTCAAATAGAAATTTTATTTGTTCCCAGACAAAACTTGACTAGCAGCTGCCAAGAAAAAAATAGCATGCTGAAACCAAATCAGACCGAACTCTGAAATGGGAGAACTGGCCACAGCCCTTTCATTGTGCAGGTGTTATAAGCAAACACATTTAAAAGCTTCTTCAAGTAGTTAAACCAGAACATATCCGAAATTCTGAATTTATGAACTGACCGACAAAAAAAAAATCAAAGGCAAAGTAGCCTTGTTGAAGGGGCAGAATTATCACTGGCATCAACTGCCAGAAGAAAATTTTGAGAACTGAATAATTGTGGAGCACGCACTAGTCCCTGTGAAAGTCCCTGAAATAATATTTGCCTCCAAAGTCTTTCATACAGGAAATTACTTCAAAGGCACTCTCCACCTAACAGCAATGCGGGTGTAATGGCACCACACCGAATACAGCTGATCTTGGAAATTAGAAGTGGGATGATAGTTGCAAGTTAGCCAGTGGCAAACACAAGATAATAGTCTGATTTCCATCACTGTGAGAAGCAATTGTGAGGAAACAACAATTCCTGGTCTTTCCAGCAAAACTCACCTCCTGAGGATAAATAACAGCTGATTTGAGTTGAGACTTATTTGTAAATTAAATGACATTGCATGTCCTCAGGATGCACCTCCAAAAAACATTATTGTATTTTTCTCCTCAGATGTGTCCCTACACCCCCTCCTCATTCTCAAAATCCAATCCTTGGTCTTCCGTTGACTCTGTTGGACTGCTACAGAGACATAATGACTACAAATGGAAAGTCATTGGTAGACTGAGAATAATTTGGTGTGTAAGACTGACGGAAGGTACCACACAGAAAATGATGACAGTGCAGGAACAGGATGATAATGATGATAGCAGAATTAAGAGGGTTGCTCCAATAGGACGTATTGACTGACGTGAAGCTCTCTTCGCTGGCAAGAGAAGGTTGGAGGGTTGCATCGTAAAACCTTTAAAGAAATGAAAGTGGTTGGAGGTGGTTACAGAAAATTCCATTAATATTAAACCAGAGAACACAGAAGCCAAGGCCATACATATAAATTAACCACAAATCAAATCAAAAATACATATAAAACAATCACAAATCAAATCAAAAATGATTGATTTTGAGTATATTTTTACGAGTGCAGACTCAATGGTCCAAAGGGTCTCTATTGTACTCCACCAATAGATAATAAAAAGAATCTTTGGGACTGTGGAATGTTTTTGTTTTATTTATTCACAGGATGTGCACATCGCTTTCTAAGCCAACATTTCATGCCCCTTTCTAACTGACCTAGAAAAGTAGAGTGGCTGCCTTTAGCTATTTTGTTCAATGAGATGCAGAGACATCCACAAAGCCGAGGAGGAGTTATGATTCAGTGACAGTGAAGGAATGTAGACATAGATAGTGTGCGGCTTGGAGCAAAACATACATGCCCTCGTGTTGCCATGTATCTGCTGCCCTTCTCAAGATTGTAGAGCTTTTGGATTGTAAAGCACGATTTAAGAAGATTTGATTTCATCATTCTGAAGTGTTTACTTCCTACTGCCATTGTGATGGAGAACCTTTAATGCTACTTTATTTCGGGGGGGATGTGAAGTGTTTTGGGGACGGAAGTGGGATGGGGAGTTGGTTAGCTTCTGGAAAGCTACTTTGCAACATAGAAATAAATGGTAGTAAAGTTTCTATTCCCTTATTGGTTGAGATCACCATTAAGCTTCTGCCTTCTGATACTCACCCTTTGCCTGGGACTTGGTGACTTTCAGACTAACATTGCTGTCAATTGTCCTGAAACAGTATTGCTTGCAGTTACAGTGGTGACACTTCTGATACATTTTGATAAGTACATGAATGGTGAAGTTTTGAAATGATGTGGGCCAAAGGCAGGTAGGTGGGACTAGTTTAGTTTGGGAATACGTTTGACTGGGATTACTCAGACAAAAGGATCTGCTTCCATGTTATATGATTCTATGTCTCTACATCAGGCTAGTCACAATCTGCCAACACAAGGAATATCCAGTTCTGCTTACTTTCTGTCAGGCAATTAAGAGTCCCTGTCACTGCATTACTTCCAATACCATGGGCTTGAACATGGTAACTAATCTCCTGTGCAGAACTTCAACAAAAACCTTCAGAAATTCAAAATGTACAAAGTCCATTCTGCCAAAACACCTTCCAAAATTGAGAATAGGTGAACGACATTCAGCTTGTCAATGTGATTTTGACTAATCACCTAATTCAGTTCCCTGTTTCCATTTATCCTCCATACTTTTTAATCTAGTCAAGCCTAAGGTCTATATTTAGCTCCTTCTTGAAAACATCCAATATTTTATTTTCAACTACCTTCTGTAACAGAAAATTCCATAGGCTCACCACTCTCTGGGCAAAGACAATTGTTCTTACCTCAGTTCTCAATGGCCCATCCCATATCCTTACACTATGACTCTGGCTCTGTACTTCCCAGTCGTGGGGAGGACCCATGACTCACAATTCTCTCACAATTCTATAGATTTCTGTACAACCCTTCCTCATTCTTCTAAACGCCAATGAATATAGTCCTAGCCAATTAAGTCCAACCACTTCACTAATCAGACTGGGAAACAGATTTATCAATGATGCTTTCCCATTTTCAAATCCATGCTGACAATATTGAATCAGATATCATTTCCCAACTGCCCACTTATGCAGAATGATCATCATCAGTATAAATCTAAATTTTCAACTCTTCAGAATAGACTCCATAAGCCGAATTAAAAGAGTGGGTCAATTAAATGAGTATTGAAGCAGGTCGTTTTCAAACTGTGGATATCCATCCTAGTTTAGGTGCTAGAGAAGTACATGTGTCAATACGAGAAATAATATCACATTAATCTGACAATATTTGAACTCTGATCAGGTTTAGAAATAATAATAAATATAACTCATTTCCAATAAGACAATTATGGTGAATGGCAAGATGACGAAGGAAAGAAAAGTCCTTGAACAAACCTTATGACCTTAATACAAATATGAGATGTAGGAGCCGAAGATAACCAATCAGCTCATTGAGTCTTCTCCTCCATTAAATGAGATCCTAGCTCGATCTGAGCATTCATAAAATCACTTTCCTGTCTTATTCCCATAATCCTTGATTCCTGATCTGCTTAAAGATATGTAATTCCTCTGATTCAGGAATCCAAACCATGTGATCACAGTCAAAGGGTAAGTACTCAGCCATTCTCCAATGAACTGGGGAGAAACAACGTCAATCGATACCGTGAGAAAAATTGGAGTTCACGATTTCAGGGGGCTGAAGATGCTCAGTTATTGAGCATGTTCAAGACACTGTTTGATAGATTTTTAGATATTTAGGGAAGTAATGGGATCTAAGGATCGGGCACTAAGATGCAGTTTTAAGTCCAGCATTTATTGATGGCAAGAGAGGCGCGCAGATCTTAATGTCCTCCTGGTTCTTTCTCTAACAAATGGGGTAAATTGAGAAATTTGGTAGAGTGAACCTTTTACCATTGATCAGCTTAGCTCTTCCCGTAACTACCTGCACTACACTTCCTTCCAGCCAATATCCTACAAGAACGCCATCCCATTTTCCCAACTCCTTTGCCTCCACCGTGCCTACTCAGACAAGGAGACATTTCACTCACAAGCATCCCAGATGTCCACCTATTTCGAACACTGTGCTTTTCCCCGCTCTGTCATCGAGACAGCCCTCCACCACACCTCATCCACTCTCTATTCCACCGCTCTAAACAACCCCACTTTCCAAACTCAAAAAATACTGGGTCCCCTTGTCCTCAGCTTCCACCACACCAGTTTCCACATGAAACTTATTATCCTTAATCCTTCTATCAACTCCAAAGATAACTCATCACCAAGAATATCTTCCCCTCCCGCCTCCATTGGCAATGACCATTCCCTTCGCCAATCCTTGATTTGCACCATTCTCCCCATCAACACACCGAACCCTCAGGTAGTACTCCCTGCAACCGTAAAAATGCAAAGCCTCCCACACCACCCCTCTCACCTCTCTCTCTCGAGGGCCGCGAACAATCCTTCCAGGTGAGACAAAGGTTCATTTGCCTCTTCTGCAATCTCGTTTGCTGTCATCAGTGCTCCTGAAATGGTCTTCTCTGCATTGGACAAAGCAAAGTCAAATTCAGGGCACGTTTCCCAGAGCATGTCAGCCGGACTTGCAAGAGTCGATCTGAAACCCTAGTCACCATCCATTTTAGTTCCCCTCCCATTCCTCCAACATGACCATCCTCAGCCTCTTCCATTGCCAGAGCGAATCAGACATCAAATTGGAGGAACAGCAACTCATTTTCCACCTGGGCAGCCTACAGCCTGGACAACATAACATTGAGTTATCTAATTTCAAGTGATCTTCCTAACCATCCACCAACTTCTTCTTTAGCCCATCCTCTTCTCTTCCATTCTTCTGATCGACCCTTCCTTACAGCTACCAACTAGAATCAGTCCTCGCATCGACCAAGCAGGTCATATCTTTTACCTGTGTTCGCCCATACCCACCTCACGATTGTTCTGCTCTCCCCATCCAATACCATTCCCTACCCCCTTTTATTTGCAAATCCTCTTATAGTCACATCTATCTCTGAAGCAGTGTCACATCCAAAATGCTGATTTCTCCAATTCTTGATTCTACCTGGCTTGCTGCGTTCTTTCAGTCTCCTGTTTATCTACCTTGGATTCCAGCATCTGCAGTCTTTTTTGTCTCGAACTCTTCCCATCATCCCTGAAGTTTGAGCTGCTTTTATTCAGATCTCAGCTCACAGTATTACTGTATATAACTGATCCCAGAATGAAAGGTGGATTGATTGTCCAGAAGCCTTAGATTTTTAATTTGATTGCCATGATACTTCATATGTGAAGATATTCTCAAAAGGCTGCCGAAGCGCGTGAAATAAAGGAAGATCAAAGTTTATCAGACAAGTTATCAGCATGGTGGCTCTGTGGTTAGCACTGCTGCCTCACAATGCCAGGGATCCAGTTTTGAATCCATTCTTGACGACTATTTGTGTGGAATTTGCACATTCTCCCCGTGTCTGCGTGGCTTTGCTCCAGGTGCTCCGTTTTGCTCCCACATTCCAAAGATGCATAAATTACGTGGATTGAACATGCGAAATTGCCCATACTGTCCAGAGTTGTGTAGCTTAGATGTGTTAGCCCGAGGATTACAAGGATTATCATATCCATGGATGCAAGGGTAGTGTCGCAATTCTCTTTGAAGGTTTTGAGTTGACTCATGGGGCTGATTGGCCTGATTCCACTTGGTAGGAATTCTATTCTATTCTCAAAAAGATCAGATAAAATACAAGCTATCTGGCATCATATAGGAAGTAGTTCAAAAAGTCCTTAATCTGCATACGATCCGGCTAACCTCGAGGAAGTGCAGAGCCGGTAGTAGGCATTATTGTTCATAAATAGGACCTGGACATTCCACTTCAAACAGAGTGCTCGGGTTGAAATGTCAGAAAGTTATTCCAAACTTGTACCAAACTGTGGTTAAATCATGTTTACATAGTGCATGCAGCGCTGTTCACTGTATTATCAACACATTAAAAATTAAAGAAATTCAGAATTACCCATGTAAAATTACAGAGCAGGCCATGTCAAACTGAGATCAAAGAAATCGCTTACTGCATCCACCTGGACACCTCGCGGTGACCTATTACCTGCCCTCGACCTCTTCATTTCCAACTGCTGCCGGGACATTAACCGCCTAAACCTGCCTGCCCCCCTCCCCCACTCTAACCTCTCACCCTCACAACGTGCAGCCCTCCAATCCCTCTGCTCCAATCCTAACCTCACCATTAAGCCAGTAGAAAAAGGAAATGCAGTGGTAGGAGGCGCACAGACCTCTACACCACTGAAGCTAAACGCCAACCCTAGGACACTTCTTCCTACTGCCTCCTAGACATTGACCCCACCCCCCCATCACCAAACCATCATCTCCCAGACCATACAGAACCTCATCACCTCAGGAGATCTCCCACCCACAGCTTCCAACCTCATAGTCCGGGAACCCCGCACTGCCTGGTTCTACCTCCTTCCCAAGATCCACAAGCCTGACCACCCCAGCCGACCCATTGTCTCAGCATGCACCTGCCCCACTGAACTCATCTCGACCTACCTCGACAGTGTCCTATCCTCCTAGTCCAGGAACTCCCCACATACGTTCGAGACACAACCCACGCCCTCCACCTCCTCCAAGAATTCTGTTTCCCCGGCCCACAACGCCTCATCTTCACCATGGATATCCAATCCCTCTACACTTCCATCCGTCATGATCAGGGCCTCGAAGCCCTCCGTTTTTGCCTCTCCAGACGTCCCCAACAGTACCCTTTCACCGACACTCTCATTCGTGTGTCTGAACTTGTCCTCACCCTTAACAATTTCTCCATTGAATCCTCACACTTCCTCCAGACCAAAGGGGCAGCCATGGGCACACGTATGGGCCCCAGCTATGCCTGTCTCTTTGTTGTCTACGTTGAACAGTTGATCTTCCATAATTACACCGGCACCACTCCCCACCTCTTCCTCCGCTACATTGATGACTGCATTGGCGCCACCTCGTGCTCCTGCGAGGAGGTTGAGCAATTCATCAACTACAGCAACATATTCCACCCTGACCATATATTTACCTGGATCATCTCTGACACCTCCCTCCCCTTCCTGGAACTCTCCATCTCCATTAATGATGACCGACTTGATACTGACATTTTTTTTACAAACCCACCAACTCCCACAGCTACCTGGATTACACCTCTTCCCACCCTATCTCTTGCAAAAATGCCATCCCGTATTCCAATTCCTCCGCTTCCGCTGTATCTGCTCCCAGGAGGACCAGTTCCACCATAAAACACACCAGATGGCCTCCTTCTTTAGAGACCGCAATTTCTTTTCCCACATGGTTAAAGATGCCCTCCAACGCATCTCGTCCACATCCCGCACCTCCGCCCTCAGACCACATCCCTCCAACCGTAACAAGGACAGAACGCCCCTGGTGCTCACCTTACACCCTACCAACCTTCGTAGAAACCAAATCATCCGCTGACATTTCCGTCACCTCCAAAAAGACCCCACCAGCAGGGATATATTTCCCTCCACACCCCTATCCACCTTCCGCAGTACCGTTACCTCTGTGACTACCTGGTTTGGTTCACGCCCCCCTACGACCCACCCTCCAATCCTGGCACTTTCCCCTGCTACCGCAGGAACTGTAAAACCTGTGCCCATACGTCCTCCCTCACCTCTATGTAAGGCCCTAAAGGAGCCTTCCACATCCATCAAAGTTTTACCTGCACATTCACGAGTATCATTTATTGTATCCGTTGCTCCCGATGCGGTCTCCTCTACATTGGGGAGACTGGGCGCCTCCTAGCAGAGCGCTTGAGGGAACATCTCCGAGATACCAATCAACCACACTGCCCTGTGGCCCAACATCTCAAATCCCCCTCCCACTCTGCCGAGGACATGGAGGTCCTGGGCCTCCTTCACCGCCGTTCCCTCACCACCAGACGCCTGGAGGAAGAACGCCTCATCTTCCGCCTCGGAACACTTCAACCCCAGGGCATCAATGTGGACTTCAAAAGCTTCCTCATTTCCCCGTCCCTCACCTCATCCTAGTTTCAAACTTCCAGTTCAGCACTCTCCCCACGACTTGTCCGGACTTGTCCAAAATGCCTATTTTCTTTTCCCCCTTATCCACTACACCCTCTCCTTCCTGACCTATCATCTTTATCTCCTCGCCCACTCACCCATTGTAATCTATGCTACTCTCTCCCCACCCCACCCTCCACTAGCTTATCTCTCAATGCTTCCAGCTAAATGCCTTTATACCTGATGAAACGTCGATTTCGCTGCTCGTTGAATGCTGCCTGAACTGCTGTTTCCTTCCAGCACCACTGATCCAGAATCTGGTTTCCAGCATCTGCAGTCATTGTTTTTACCCTCAGAGAGTAGTTAGCCTATGAAATTCTCTACCACAGAAAGTAGATGAAGGGGAACGAAACCCACTGAAAATGCTCAAGAAGGAATTAGATTTTTTTTATGTCTAAAGGGATCGAAGGGTGAATGGTCGAAGGGTGAACAGGAGACAGTTTAGGATTAAAAATCATGATATTAATGAAAAGTGGGGCAGGCTGCAAAGGTTAAGTGGCGTATTGACAGAATCTATTGCTCAGTTGCAGTTTACTCCTCAACAGTTTGTTGTTTGTTTTGTTCTTTGTGAAGATTTGTGAAGGTAGCTATCTCTGCTACCACCCCATTAAAACTTTCCCTGTGGAGGGAAACACCCTACACATTTATGATCAAAGGTGTTACACCACAGGGAGTGAAACACTGAACAGTGATAGTCCAAGGAATGGCTTTCCCACTGGTGACAGTTGTGAAGAGTATGAGGTGCAGGAGGTCGAGAATAAGACAAATGATATGTTGACCGTCATAGAGTGAGGGTTTGCGTGTAGGAGCAGAGATGCTTTAATGTAATTGTCCAGGGACTTGGTGAGATCACATTTGATACGGAGTGCAGTGTTGATGTTAACTGATGACAGATGCTTTGGCTATAGAGGGATTGTATCAAAGCTTTACCAAACTGATTCCTCGAATGTTGGAAAAATGTTTGAAGAGAGTGATTTAGCTAAAGTTACATTTATTGGAGTTGAGAAGATTGGGCTAGAGGGGGAGATCTTGTAAAAACCTATGAAATAATATTACAACTAGACAGGGAAAATATAAGAAGGATATTCCTGATGATCAGACCATTCAGAAGCATGGTTCATGCTCAAAGAATATGGGATAGACCATTTAGAATTGTACAGATGAGATACTTCTTCATTCAGAGAGTGGTGAGCCTGTAGAATTCTCTGCCACAGTAGATGGCTAAGGCCAAAACATGAAATGCTTTTGAGGAGTTATATTAAGCTTCAGCACTAAAGAAATCAAAGGTTATGGGAGAAAGTGGGACCAGAGTACTGAGTTGAATGACCAGCCGTGATCATATTGAATAACATTGAATAACAGCCTGATTAGCTGAATGAACTACTCCTGCTGCTATTTTCCATGTTTCTACACGTTTTTTCTTCGGGATATGTAAAGAACTGGAGATAGAATAGTGTGCACCTTCATTCAGAGAGAAATAATATGACTGATGGGTGGGTTAGAAAAGGTAAACGTGAAAGTTCTGTCAGAGTTTTAATTGCCTGTTAAACTTTGACCCTGAGTACTGTTGCCTCACTCTGTTTCACTGCTCAGTGGCAGATTTGTCCGAACTCATTATTCTTTGCCAACATTTTTTTTAATCTCTGTCTCAAAGTCCACTGTGCTCATGTTTTGACAGGAATAGTTGTTGATTGAAACTACCGCCATGCATAGGCTGATAAACTGCCAATTACACTTGAGATGCAATTGCAGTCATCGTAAAGGCAGATGCAGCATTATGTCACTGTTTAGCAGGTACTGAACACAGTTTGGTGAGGTCTGTACCGTGTTGTTGTACATCCCTGGCAATCCCTGCCGCAGTTCACAGTCTGAAGGTTGATAGCTGGCCAACTTCGTCCCAGTTTCACATTTTCCCTGTTTCACCCACAATAAAATGCTCCTATCAAGCAGATGATTCACATTGACAGGCTTTGAGTCACAACTGCATTCCATGAGGCACAGAATCATCTCCTGATTTTAAATATTTGTTCTCCTGTTTCATCAGGACATGCCACTAGATTTCATAGTCCTGTGCGCATGCTCCCTGGAGTCTCTGTCCCGATTATCTGAGTAGACCTAACTTCAGACGATCGCATATTAGTCAAAACTCAATGCCTATCACTGCAACACTTGCACATCCCTCTGTTGCATATCATAGTGCGTTACAGATTCACCTCGGGCTGATGACTCCTCAATGACCTTCTATGAGGAAAGAAAGGGCAATTGAATGTGGTCTGAGCGTTTGCACGGAGAAATCACAGATAGTGATGGATCAATGGGGGAAAGTGCTTGGAATAGATTTGAAGTGTCGTTTCTTTCAGAGATTTAATTACTCTGCAGTAATTCTTGCAAATTCAAATCCACCCACATAAAATCTGAACCTGAACAGTATTGCCTCAGTCTCCTGGTTTAATCAATTTCCTTACACTTTGAAACCAACTATATCATTTACTCACTGCCACTCACTGGACTTTATTTCCTTCTTGATGTATTCATCCTTCAATATCTGACACAAAGGTTGTAAACACACCTATAAATCTTCATTTGGTTTTTCACAGTGTTTCAATTCCCTTGTTTTCATCTGGCGAGCAGAACTGTATGCAATTGTCTGAAATGTGGTCTAAACGAGCCTGGATGCAGGTTTGTTCCAACGTCCTTACTCTTTTTCTCCAGATGTGGAACAGAATATTGCTTTAACTATATGGTTAATTTCCAACAGCATATAAGTTCAACTCCTCACAGCGTGTGCCAAGCATAGACTTGTCAGGGTGACCAGCCTCAAATTTTCTATATTCCAGGTATCATATTTCATGATATCTTAGTACTCAGTTCAGCCTTGTCATTCGGGGTCTCAGTAAATAGTCATCTTCTTGAAAGGGGCCCATAGTTTAAGATTCTCATCTCAGAGATATCTCACTGATCAGGGGAAATCAACTCTGAGTGACCATCATTGCCCAGTCAGCCTTGTTGCTCAAGGCTCTCACTGCCGAGGGAATCTCAATGCATAGGCAGTGTCACTACTCCGGAACCTTACTGGTCAGATCAAATCACTGCTCAGACAGTCTCAAGGCTCAGTGAGGTTCAATCCCCAGGGATTGTCACTGTTCGGGGGCCTAATTTATCAGGGCAGATCACTGTTCAGGGTATCTCACTGCTCAGGGACTACCAGCGTTCACTTAGACTCACTGCTCAGGAAGACTCAAGGCTCAGGGAGTCCCACTGCTCAGACCTACTGATCAGGGCAAATCACTGCTCAAGGAGTCTCATTGCTCAGGGCTAGTAGCGTTTAGTGAGTCTCATTGCTCAGGGAGACTCACTGCTCAGGGCGTGTCACTGGTCAGTGGGACCACAACGATCAGGGCAAATCACTGCTCTGGGAGATTGAGTTTATTGAAGAAGTGACAGGGAAGATTGATGAAGAGACAGTGGTGAAGCGTTTCTTTGTGGGCTTCAGGTAGACCTTTGATAAGGTTCCCATGTTAGATTGGTTAGCAAAGTTTGGTCACATGGGATCCAGAGAGAGCTAGGCATTTGAATGCAAAACTGTTTGAAGGTGGGAGACAGACAATAGTGGTAAAAGGTTGCTTTTCAAACTGGAAGCTTTTGACCAGTAGTGTCCTTTATATAAATAATGTAAATGTGACTATAGGAGGAATGGTTAGCTTCTTTGTAGATAACACAAATATGAACAGTGAATGTTATACCAGAGCACAGACCTTAATCAGATGGGTCAATTGGCAGAGGAGCAGTAAATGGAGTCTAATTTAGATAAGTGTGAGGTGTTAACGCTTTGCTAATTCAAATCAGGGCAAGACTTGTACATGTTATGCTAGCTTCTGCGAAGTGTAGCTCACCAAAGACATCATAGAGTGCAAGTTCATAGTTCCTTGAAGGTGGAGTCATGCATAGACAGAGTCGTGAAGAAGGCATTTGTTTAGTGCATTGAGTATAGAAGCTGGGAAGGCACATTGTGGCTGTGTAGGATAGTGGTTAGGCCACTTTTTGAATACTGCATTGAATTTTGGTCTCCCTACCATAGAAAAAATATTGTTGAACATGAAACCTTGTTGGAAAGATTTACAATGATGTTGTCAGGTTTGGAGGGTTTTGAGTGAAATGCAGAGACTGAATATGCTGGAGCTGATTTCCCTGGAGAGTTGGAGACTGAGGGGTGACCTTATAGAGGTTTATAAAATCATGAGGAGCCTAGACACAGTGAATAGGCAAGATCTTTCACGCAGAGTAGGGGAGTCCAAAACAAGACGGCATAAATTTAAGTTAAGAGGGGAAAGATATAAATGGGACTCAATGACCAATATGTGCATTCACAGAATGGTGTGCATAAGGATGGTGCGTATATAGTATGAGCAGCCAGAGGTGACATTGGTACAATTACCACATTTCATAGTCATCTGGAGTGGGTCATAGTTAGAAAGGTTTGGAGAATTTTGGCACCAAATGATGCCAAATGGGATTAGACTAATTGAGTACATCTGGTCGTCAGAGACAAGTTGGACCATAGGGTATTTTTTGTGTTATACAAATCGATGAATCTATGACTCTCACTGCTCAGGGACTCTCACTGCTCAGGGAGTCTCGTTGTTCAGATAATCTCATTGCTCCTTGAGTCTCAAGGCTCAATGATTCTCAAGGCTCAGGGATTCTCAAGGCTGTGACAGTTTTATTGCTCAGGAAGTCTCTCTGCTCAGTGAACCTTACTGATTAAGGCAAATTACTGTTCATGGAGTCTCAGTGTTCTCGGAATCTCACTCGTCAAGAGACCTAATCAATTAGGGCAAGTTTCAGGTTACTATGGGATCTTTTTCTGATGCATCGGTGGGTAAAGGAGTGACGGATCAAGCGTATTTTAGATAAGTGTGAGCTATTGACCTCTGTCACTATTTGTTGCCTGCTGAGATGTCTGTCAGGCCTTTTGGTTCCCTGCAGATACAGGACATCTCTCCGCATTTAAATCTGTTCCAACAAAAAACTTCATTGCAAAATCTGAAAACCTTATCGTACAATCAACCAGTTATGCTCAATCTCCTGCTGAAAGGCTACCATGCTATTCATGTCTAAAAGCAATTTACCTCTGTACAAACTTTCAAATCAACAAGTAAATCACTTCAGGACTATCTTATCCATGCTCTGTATACAATTTATACTTTAGGTAAATATTGTAAATATTCTTGACTTGGAACTAAATTGCTACTTCAGTGTCACAGCATCAAAATCACAGAGCTTCCTCCTGAACAACATTGTAGGTGTGCTAGCACCAAATGAAATGCAAAAATTAAAGAAAGTGCCTGACTACCTTTTACTGAAAGATAATTTGTGATACTTGCCCATTACTGAAGTCCATATTTTCTATCTAAATTTGAAAATGAAATGGTAGCTGGAAGATCCGCTAACTGATAGACAGTTCATGATATTTTCAAGGAGAAGTAGTAGAAGTTGAGTGTTTGTCTTGTGTGTCATCATCATTATGGTCAGAGCCCAATGACTCCCCATTGCATTGTTATGATTGCCATAGAGATATAGAATTCGCTGACTTGCTTCAATATCGACAGAAGTAATTAAAGAATAACATTTCATATTTTAAGATTTTTATTGTAGTTAAGAAAGCAATACCTCCACAGATCAAACATTAGTTGCTTGACAATCTGCGAAGAATAGTGTGAAAATGTATTTTATTACAAACTAAATGACGCAATGAAGATATTTCCTATGATCACCTTTTTGCTGTGCATAAAACATTCCACAGACTTGTAGTGTTGATGATGGAATGGCGAATATCTTTATTGCCAGCTAAGAAGGAATGGGCTGTTGCCTGTCAGGTGGTAGTTCTTTCTGGAAACCATGTCAGAATTCTTCATACTGGTCACAAATTCAAATAGCAGGTCAATTTGTTATCACAAGCCAAAAGTCAAAAGTGAGTTCGTGTCCAGGATTAGATAAAGATACAATGAAACTTTTCCAAAAGTATGGCATACAAACATGAATAGGTCATGTGGCCCTTTGTTACTGCACCTTCATTCATTATGATCATGGCAGATCGTCCAACGCTTTCCTGCTTTTCTTCCATATAGTTTGATCAGTTTTTCCACAACTGCTGTAACAACCTCCATCTGGAAATCCTAACATGATTTTGGTCTCGATTCCTTTCTGTATTCATGAACTCCACAGTCTCACCTGTCAATGGGTTAAGAAATTTCTTATCTCAGTCCTAAATAGCCTAAATTACACCCTTAGATTTTGACCTTTGGTTCTGGATTCACCCACCATCAAGAAAACCCATCCTTCATCTACCCTCTCTAGCCCTGCTAGAATTGTATAGGTTTCAATGGGATTATCATCCCCTTCCCTTAGTCTGCTGAAGTCCAGTAAGTAAAATCCTAATCAATTCAAGCTCCCTTCATATATCAATCCTGCCATTCCCGGAAACAGTCTACTAAACATTCACTGTACAGCCTCTATCGCAGCAATATTTTTCATTACATCAGGAGAACAAAGCTCGCATAGAATTCTATGGGTGTTCTCACCAAAGTCTGTTAAGTAGTGGCCTAACCAAATCATTCATTTGTCTACTTTTTATTCCAATACCAGTTTTCAAACAGCCATTGAGAAAAGGATGGTAACTCAGTAATTAGCACTGCTGCCTCACAGTACCTGAGACCAGGGTTCGATTCTAGTCTCAGGCAAATGTCTGTGTGATGTTTGCACATTCTTCCTGTGTCTACATAGGTTTCCTCCGGGTACTCCAGTTTCCTTCCACAGACCGGAAATGTGCAGATCAGTGGGTTAGCTATGAAAAATTACTCACAATGCCCACGAATATGCAGAGGATATGGATTCGCCATGAGAAATGCAGGGTTAGGGTGGATCTATGTAGGGTGCCGATCAGAGAGTCAGTGTGGATTCATGGTCTGATGACCTTCTTCCACACTGCAGGAATTCTATGAAAGACATCGTCCCTGAACTATGCTGCCCAGATCGGAACAATGATGTCCTATCTGAGGCACGTTCAGCAATTTATGAATGTTTAGCTTAACATTGTTGCTATTTTGGTTTGCTTATGAAACAAAGGGTTACACATGTTCTGATTGCAAAGATAATCTGGCAGTTTATTCATGATTTGGAATGCCACCTTCAAAGTTTCATGTAGATATTTGCAAAATCATCCTGCTCAGAAAGGATATTACACACGTGTAGAACAGGTAGGACTTGAAGGCAGACTCTCTAGCTCAGTGGCAGGGACACTAACATTGTGTCATGAAAGTGCCTCTGGAGGTCAATGCATATGTTCTAAAACTTGTTCATCCCTGCACTCTTTCTTAAGACTCTGACAATGAGTTTAAATTACCTCTTACGACACATCCTTTCAAAAATTCACAGATTGTCCAGGACCAGAAGCAGGGTTGAAGGTGAGATGGCATAATGGGGTAGAGTGATGCTGGAAAAACACAACAGTTCAGACAGTATCCGAGGAGCAGGAAAATCGACGTTTCAGACAAAAGCCCTTCATCAGGAATGCAGGCAGAGTGCCTGAAGGGTGGAGAGATAAATGAGAGGAAGGTGGGGGTGGGGGTGGGGAGTAAGTAGCATAGAGCACAATAGGTGATTGGGAATGTGGATTAAGGTTTTAGATCAGCGAGGAGGGTGAAGTGAATAGTTGGAAAAGATGATAGGCAGGTAGGACAGGTGATGGCGTCGGTGCTGAGCTGGAAGTTTGGAACTTGGGTGAGGTGGGGGTAGGGGGAATGAGGAAGCTGGTGAAGTCCACATTGTTGCCCTGGGCAGTGATCCGAGGTGGAAGATGAGGCGTTCCTCCTCCAGGCATCGGATGGTGAGGGAGCAGCGGTGAAGGAGGCCCAGGAGCTCCATGTCTTCTGCTGAATGGGAGGGGAGTTGAAATGTTGGTTCGCAGGGCGGTGTGATTGATTGGTGCGGGTGTCCCAGAGATGTTTCATAAAGCGCTCTGCTAGGAGGCTTCCAGTCTCCACAATGTAGAGGAGACCACATTGGGAGCAACATATACAATATTTGATATTGGTGGATTTGCAGGTAAAACTTTGTTGGGTGTACTCTTTGCTACCTTCCCCCACCCTCCTCCCTGATCTATCACCTTTATCCCCAACCCCACTCACTTATTGTACCCTATTCGACTTTCTCCCCACCCCCACCCTCCTCTCATTTATCTCTCCACCCTTCAGGCACTCTGCCTGTATTCCTGATGAAGGGCTTTTGCCCGAAATGTCGATTTTTCTGTTTCTTGGATGCTGCCTGTACTGCTGAGCTTTTCCAGCACCACTCTGTTCCAGAATCTGGCTTCCAGCATCTGCAGTCATTGTTTTTACCGGTGAGATGTCATAAGTTTGGCTTGTATTCCCCGGAGTACTCAAGGTTTATTATCCGTGTGATTTAACTCTCTGTAGGATAGAAAAGATTTGGTCGTGTTAACGAACTGAAGTTATATGGTGTTCTGGGGAATCAACACAAGAGGAAAAATTATTTTACACTTCAAGCTTCCGGGATAGGTCCAGAAACACGTTTGCAAAAATGTAAGACATATTTGAAACTTTCTCTCGAAAATTAGGGATGTCCAGACGATTGGTACTTTTAACTCTAAGACTGTTAGATTTTCAATATGCAATGGTATCAATGGAAATGGAACAAAATCAGAAATTGGAATTCAGACATATTTAGACAATTATGGAATCGTACAAGAGACTTGAAGGACAGAATGGCCTCATACTATCCTAATGTTCTTTTTCCCTTTGGCAACTAGGGTGCAAATGCTAGTGTTTCTCTGAGTAAAAATTGCTCACTTCCTGAGACATCAAACTCCTTGGGTATATTCTGCCTGCACCATGATGAACTAAATGCTGCCTTTTTCTTGATTGGTTTTTCAGAATGTTTGTGATCAGATATTAAAATTAAAAATCACATAAAACCAGGTTATAATCCAACAGGTTTACTTGGAATCACCAGCTTTCCAAGCGCTGCTCCTTCATCAGGTGATTGTGGAGAATAAGATTGTTAGACACAGAATATAAAGCAAAGAGTTCCAGGGTGATGTAACAATTTATATAGTAAAAGACCCAAATGGTTTATTCAGTCTCTCATCTTTCAGAATGATCATGTTGATATCACTTCTTTCATATGTAAATCGCAAAAGTTTTTTTATAAAACATTTAGAGATTTAGAGATTTTGTTTTAACCAACCTGCTTGGACCAATTGTGAGGTATTTTCTGCACAGGTGGGGCTTGTATCTAGATCTCCTAGTATAGAGACAGGGACACCACCATTGTGCAACTCATATCCATACTTCCCAGGTTACAGACGCAGTGGTGATGTCAACCTTGCTTACTAGCCCTTGTCAAGAAATCATAACCAATGTTATGTCCTTGCACTGGTGTGTTTTAATTCGTTTAAATGACTAATTGGAAAAATTGGTTTGTGTTAACTTTGTCATCCGTAATGCTTAAAGTTGCAAATCTACAAGCGTTTAGACTTCTATGCACATTGTCCATCAGTTTGATTAGAATAGCACTTTGAATTTTCTAAATTCATTTTTGTGTAGATAGTCAACTTCTTACAGGATATATTTGTTAACAAAATATATTGATGTTTAGGTGCAGCGAACAGAAGGTTCTCAGACGTGTAAGGGCTGATTTAATGGGAAATTTCGGGAGTCAGATCTCTTGTTTTGGAAGCAAATCTTGACACTTTTATCTACCACCTATCTGAGCCTCTGAGCGTCTGCTGAGCTGCCTGCTGATGTGTCGACCCAATCCCTCGGTGCCCCACGGCAGTATCTCAGGCTGGTTTTTCAGCCGGTTCTGACAGTACCTTGGCATGTTCTGGAAATAGGACGAAGAGATCAGGGAGATGGCAGCTTCAGCAGCAGCAGTAGCAGTAATGATATTGCAGACCAAAGCGGGAAGAGCGAGCGGTGAGGGACCTCCCCCAATATCTGCGGTCGTTTGGTAAAGATCTGGCAACAGAATTCTCCCAGAGAATGAGAAAAGTGGAGACTGATCAAACACTGTTGAACTTTGAACTTTATTCCTTTCTTTTTCTCGTTTATATTAAGAAGGACTTTAATGTTGACCGTGACCTTTGTTTTAGTTTCCGACTTATTCAATGAAGGGTATGATTAACTTTTCAACTTTGTTTCTTTGACTATTTTGTACCCTAGGGTTTTTTTAGTGCTGAGGTACGTTTGCACTTAAGATGGTACCCTGCGTGACAACATTATATACTTTTCACTGCACTCCTGCACTTCTGTACTTGACTACACATGACAATGCAATTCAAATCTAAACGTAAGGATTCTGTGTTTTTTTCATTTTTCAGGCGACATGGTTCATACTTGGCTTCAATATTCTGTCAAGGTTCTTTACTTTTTGGCCTACGGGTAGTTTTCAGAATCATCAGGGTCAACGATATATTTGGTCGATGAAGGCCTAAACTATTATTTTGTATCAAATTAACTCTCCTACATTGCCCCCAAACAAACAGGAATAAAAATATCACTCAGTACTTGATTCATTTTAGATTTTCCTTTCACAAGAATTGGAGGATCACATTGACAGCATCCTCAAAGGCAATTACAACGATGAACAAGTGTAAGGTTAGAGTCATAGAGATGTACAGCACAGGCTCAAAGGTAGAAGACAGAGGTTGGTCCAACCCACCCCTGCCAACAAAATATCCCAACCCAATCTAGACCCACCTGCCAGCACCTGGCCCATATCCCTCCATACCCTTCCTATTCACATACCCATCCAAATGCCTCTTAAATGTTGCAATTATACCAGCCTCCACCACTTCGTCTGGCAGCTTATTCCAGACACTTAACACCTTCTGCGTGAAGAAGTTGCCCCTTAGGTGTCTTTTATATCTTTCCCCTCTCACCCTAAACCTATGACCTCTCGTTCAGTTTTCCCCAACCCCAGGGAAATGACGTTGCCGCTTCATCCTATGTATGCCCCTCATAATTTTGTAAATATCTGTAAGGGCCTCCCTCAGCATCCGACACTCCAGAAAAAACAGCCCCATCCTGTTCAGCCTCTCCCTATAGCTCAGATCCTCCTACCCCGGCAACATCCTTCTAAATCTTTTATGAACTCTTTCAATATTCACAACATCTTTCCGATAGGAAGGAGAGCATAACTGCACGCAATATTCCAACAGTGGCCTAAACAATGCCCTGTATAGCCGCACCATGACCTCCCAACTCCTATACTCAATACTCTGACAAATAAAGGAAAGCATGCGAAACGCCTTCTTCACTATCCTATCTACCTGCGACTCCACTTTCAAGGAGTTCCGAATCTGCACTCCAAGATCTCTTTGTTCAGCAACACTCCCTATCACATTACCATTAAGTGTATAAGTCCTGCTAAGATTTGCTTTCCCAAAATGCAGCACCTCGCATGTATCTGGATTAAACCCCATCTTCTACTTCTCAGCCCATTGGCCCATCTGGTCCAGATCCTATTGTAATCTGAGGTAAACCTCTTCGCTGTCCAGTACACCTCCAATTTTGGTGTCATCTGCAAACTTACTAATTGTATCTCTTATGCTCGCATCCAAATCATTTATGTAAATGACAAAAATTCGAGAACCCAGCACCGATCCTTGTGGCACTCCATTCTTCACAGATTTCCAGTCTGAAAAACAACCCTCCATCACCACCATCTGTCTTGTACCTTTGAGCCTGTTGTGTATCCAAGTGACTAGCTCCCCCTGTATTCCATGAGATCTAACCTAAACTAAAGTATGTCTACAATCATCCACAATATTTAAATTTTCTTTCATTAATGAGAAGTAAAGTACAAAATAGTGATCTCCCATATCAAAAAAAGAAAGCTGGTCTGTTTTTTTTTTGGTTACGGCTATGTTTGAACTGCATTCATCAAACCAGGATCTGTTGCCTTAATTTTGCATTCCATTTCATTTTTATTAAAATGACTGCGTTCTCTGGGCTCTGGCAACATCCATATCATGGCACAGAGAGCTCTAAACAAGTCTCTATGCTAGCCACATTGTCTATTTCAACTGCAACACTGGAATCTACCCGACAATGTGGAAAATTGCACAGGCACATTCTGACCAAAACTAAAACCGAGCAGAAATTGAATTGCACCAGTTATCATTTCATTTGTTTATTCTTGATTACGTGCTGGGAAATGTAATTTGCAATTCCATATATTGCCATTTAACCAGCTCACTGACATTTAGTTTGGGGTCTTCTGGGTACACTCCATGCCAGATCTCATTACAGCTTTGGTTCAAATTCATCAAGTATCCTTAGACAGCACTTTCTAAACCCACAACCACTTCTATCTAGAAGAACAAGGACAGCAGGCATTTGGGAACGCCACCACCTGCAAGTTCCCCTCCAAGCCACTCATCACTGTGATTTAGAAATATACCACAACTCCTTCATAATTGCTGAGTCAAACTTCTGTAATTCCATTCCTGTAAGCATTGTGAGTCAACGCACAGCAAGTGGACTGCAGCGATTCAAGAAGGTAGCTCACCACCAACTTCTCAAGGACAAATAGAGATGGGCTATCAATGCTAGCCATCCAGTCACGCCCATTTCCCCCAAATGACGAAAGAAAATGACAAAATATCAGAAATCAATGAGGTGACCGAGAGCTCTGTATCAAGGACTATTTGACTGAATGTGGGATGGAACAATTGTAGCAAAGTTGAAATTAATGGTAGTCCATTGGTTAGAATCGTATCTTAGAGCAAGGAAGACATCTAATGTAAGCCATGCAGATTGGTCCAACAACATTGCTGCAGGCATTTGTTTGCAAGTTCATTTCCAAGCCATGTGGCAATCTGAGAGTGAATGGGATCATTTATTGATTGTCTGGTTCAAAAGACTGTAACTCCCTTCCACAAAGCATTTGGAATGTGCTGACACACCAAGAGCTGTTACATTTTCAGAAGATGCCTCATGGCCACCTCCATAAGTGCATTTGAGATGTTTAATTCATGATGTTCTTGGCAGCAATGACAATCTCTCTTAAAGGATTTTAAAAGACTGGTTTGGCTTAATGAATTGTTTTTTTAACTATGTTATGTGCAATTAGCTTGAGGTTCTATGTTAGCCTGAAGGCTGTAATAATCTGATAGTTGGTATTAGATTGAAAATATATTGTCATAAATTGATCACTTAATTATTTATCTGATTGGCTATAGTTATAGAGGGAAGCTGCGTATCAAAATGTTATTGGACATTCAAGAAATACTTCAAATTTGCCACTTAACTGCTTAATCCGAGTAAAATGGTGTCACTGAAGCAGTGGGAGGCCTCGCTGAATATAATGTTGTCTGAATGATGACATTCAAAGAGCTTAAAAGTTCAGGGTATCTCCAATTTAGAGCCTAAATAAATTGGAGAATCTCACCTGAGATTTGCTTGTAAGAAGAGACAGCAGTTTATTCATCATACTATCTGCAGGCAGACAGAAAAAAAAACTGCTTATGGGATGAGATTAGCGTAAAACCATCACATCATGTCCGGAAGATACACTGAACAATTCTTGCTTACTTTGGCGCGCCTCATTAGCGGCTGACTCTCAAAATTGCATAAACGTATGTCATGCATGTGTGAGGAAGAATACCAAGGTCGCTGCTTTTTTTCTGTATTACTTGAAGATCTACGCATAGCCTTGATAAACATAATGATGACATTAGATTACTTCCAGTGTGGAAACAGGCCCTTCAGTCCAACAACTCCACCCCGACTCGCCGAAGTGCGACCCACCCAAACCCATTCCCCTACATTTACTCCTTCACCTAACTCTACGGGTAATTTAGCATGGCCAAATCACCTGAACTGCACATCTTTGGACTGTGGGAGGAAACCGCAGCACCCGAAGGAAATCCACGCAGACACGGGGAGAATGTGCAAACTACACACAGAGAGTCGCCTGAGGAGGGAATTGAACCCGGGTCACGGGCAACGTGACTAGCAGTGCTAACCACTGTGTCACCGTGCCGCTCACAATACAGATTAGTTCTCCATTATTTTTTCAATCAAATGCACCAAGTGATCCCTTCTATCCTCATCCGAATGAAAGTAAATCTCACAGGTCTGCTCCTTTAATGGAATATTGTGTACCGTTTTTCCGAAACGTCGATTCTCCAGCTCCTTGGATGCTGCCTGACCTGCTTCTCTTTTCCAGCAACACATTTTCAGTAATAGACATCAATGCAGACAAAAGGAAAAAAGTTACTGGGAGTCTCAACATTTGATCCTCTGACTATCCGCTGTGCATAGCAACAGTTGATTCACTTATCATGTGTGCTGTGACAATGTCATAACTATGCTGCAAACCAATATTTCCTGCCAGGCATTGCTACTAGATCACTGCATTATATTTGAGATGTTCTATTATGAGTTAGCTCAGCTGTAGAGCGGAGCAGGTATTTTGCAACTTCAAAATTTGGATCTTCCTCGACAGATACAGATACAGAGAATTTTATTTAATAGACAATGTCGAGAATAGAAATGGCGAGGTAAACAATCTGGTCTGTCCTGAACTTAATTCTGCTTGTTGAACTAACTTCATTCCATTGACTTCATCGCAATTATTCAGTTCATCAATCCCTCCCCTTTTCCAAATAAACATTCCATTGTTTTACTTTGAAATCTTTTAAACAACTTGCCTAATCAACTCCCCATGGAAGCTAGCTCCACGTTGGAACCACCCGACAAGTCTGCTCCTGATGACCTCCAAGGCATCTATTTATAATGTTTTGCATTTATGGCGTTGAGGTTTGAATTCTTCCACATGTGGAATCGCTCTGAAGAGAGACTGCATCAGGCTGGGATAAATACACGAGAATTTAGAAGAATGAGGAGAGATCTCATAGAAATGTATAAAATTCTAACAGGACTAGCCAAGGGATGACGGGATGGCTATTAAGTAACTGGACTTTGATTGGTGGAGGTTTGGGCATGGAAAGTGCACCAGTTAGCAGATACTGTCAATTAACTGCCAAACCTTGATTAACTGATCAATCAGAAATGTTGCCCCTGATTTAATCAGTACATTGTCTTTTGTAATGAATCAGAAAATGGCTGGCACCTGAGAAACAGAGTAATTATCCTTTGCCATCAACTCGTGTGGATGTACAAAAGTATCATCTTCCCTTAGCATAATGCTCTTTATTTCTCAACAGGGTTTTCACCAATAGATTACCAACAAATACTTAGCATTACCTATATGAGTATGACACCGAATCAAAGCTAAAGAAAAAACTAGAAAAAAAGCGTAGCATAAGGCAAATCCCTCAGATTGGGAGAAATAGGGAGAATAAAAACAAAAATGCAGAAAGAGCTGCAGAATGTGAGAAGAAGCCTGTGGATGATTTGAGAGCCAGTCTAAAAGTTTAAATCAATGCATTTGTTAGAAGGATTATACCTGATAAATTTGTACATATTTTAAAGTTGATACAACGGGTAGAGACAGGCATATGCTTTTTCTGTAATTGGATTTTCAACAAGTATTTAATACAATCCCACAATAGAAGTTTTGTACAGAATTTCAGCCTTGGGAAAAGTATTGGGGAATGGTATTGAGGAAAATATCTTAGAATGGAATGAGATTGATGACTGCATGAAAATAAATACGTATGACCGCATGATGGGTCGTATAACAGCTTATCAACTATTGCTAGTGAAGATAATTAAAATCCATGGGTAGAACCTTTCCAGCTCGTGATTGACTTATGAATACGGAATTTGTGATCTTACTTCCAAAATATGCTACGTTACTCAGAAGTTGAAGGGGCTCGCATGTCAATGTTCACTTGTACTTTGAGAGTACCATATTGTTTCCAACTTATTGACTTACATAAATACTCTGGAACATGTTCATAAGCTGGGGACTGCCTGGAGACAGCAGGAATTTAATGCAAGAGCAAAATGAACTAAGAGCTGGATCATAGATTCTGCACACAGTGCCTGGCATGGGAGTGATGTGCTAATATGGGAGTGAGTGTAGTGGAGATTCATGAGGACTCACCAGAGCCGAAGCATATTGAAAAGGGGAGTATAAGGTTTTCAGATTTTGTATGGAACAGAAGATGCTGCAGAGAAATTGGATGGAGTTGGGTGCAATTCCTGGTAATGTAGAATGAATGGAGACAAAGACAGATATCCTTCAACAAATTGTAATCAGCAATCAGGGCGATTAAAGGGGAATAGAGAAAGATGTTTGCACAGAGAGCATGTTGGCAGTATAGAAATTTCAGCATGAAGGATGACAAAGGCAAGCATCCGAATATGCACTTGAAATGTCCTAAATTTCCTAGCTAAACACCAAGTGCTGAGAAGTGTAAATGAGGCAGCGTAACACTTTGACAGTGGTTGAATGGTATCCTTCTATGTTGTCAATTTCTATGACTCAGAGATTATCCCTATTCTATGTGGTCAGAAATGTATTCGTATTTTACCAGAATTAAAACTGAAATAAGAAAATCATTTGTGAAATATAGTATGACATACTTATTTCAGCAAATGTAATGCCCATTAACATGCTGTCACCAGATGCAGAATTACTATTGATAGTGGAGCCTGTTACTATCAGTTTTAAGAGAATAAGAAACAGGAATAGGAGTAGGCCATTTGGCGCATCAAACCTCACAACCATTCATTAACAAAATGAGCAAACCAATATTTCTCACTTCAGCTTTCCTGCACTTTCCCTATAAGCCCTGTTCCCTGATTGATCATGAATCTCTCTATCCTAAATTGAAATATAAATAAGGACACTGCATCGTAGTTATCTGCAGAATTGTGATCCAAGCAATCACAATTCTCCTCGGGAAGAAGTTTGTCCTCATCTGAGTCTCAGATTTGCTTTGCCTTATTCTGAGACTTCGCCCTGTGCTCCTAGACTCTTCCATGCGGGGAACCATCCATTTAACATATACCGTGTTTAGTCCTTAAAAATCAGACATGTTTAATGAAATTACCTCTCGTTCTTCTAAAATCCATTTTCTAGAGTTTAGACTTTTTTGCCAAAAGCGATTGTTCCACTGAATCTTCTTTGCATTGGCCTCCAGCGAAGTGACATCTTTGCTGAACTAAGGGGAGCAAAACTGCTCACAGTACTCCTTGGAATCGCCTTCCTGAAGAAGAACTTATACCCGATACATCGATTCTCCTGCACCTCACATACTGTCTGGCCTTCTGTTTTTTTTCCAGCACCACATTTTGTAACTCTGGTCTCCATCATCTGCAGTCCTCACTTTCTCACAGTACTCCTTGGGCAGTGTTGCTCTGTCACAAGAACCTCTTTGTGAAGTATTGCATTAACAGAAGTAGAACACTGAGGAATCATGAATTATGAGAACGTCAATGTTGAGACAACGCTAACACTGTTATGTCATCAGTAGTAACAGATTGCTGTATTGTCCGATGTTCAGTACTGAGGGAGTGCTGCACTGTTAGTAGGTCAGTGGTAATTGATTGATGCATTGTCAGAGGACCAATACTGAGCGAGTGCTGCACGATCAGAAGGTCAGTGCTGAGGGAGTGTTGCACTGACAGAGAGTCAGTACTGAAGGAGTGCTGCACTGTCAGAGCGTCAATACAGAGGGAATGTTACATTTTCAGAGGGACAGTACTGAGGGAGTGCTTCATAGGGTCAATGCTGAGGGAGTGCTGAAAGTTCAGAGAGTCAGTACTGAGGGAGTGCCGCACTGTCAGAAGTTAAGTAATGAGGGAGTGCTTATTTTGTCTGTGATGGTAATTCAATGCCCTTTTATCCATCAAGCAGAGGTGCCGATGTTGGACTGGGGTGGACACAGTTAAAAATCACACAACACTAAGTTTTCATCCAACGGGTTTATTTGGAAGCACAACCTTTTGGACTGCTGATCCTTCATTTGGTAACTTTGAAAAAGGATCAAAAGACGCAGAATTTTTCACAAAAGATGACAGTGTCACGCAACCAAAATGCTATATTGAACAAAACTAGACTGCTGTTAAGTCTTTCGTCTTTTGGAATTGGTTTCAGGTTTCAATTCATTAATATGTAAATCCCAGAACTTCATTTTAGTCGCATTCTCAAGAAAGCAAAGTTTTACTTTTTTTAAAAAAAGTGACATTTCAGCTCATACAATGCATTAAAGCTGTGAGGTTAGAGTCCGGCTGTATGTATCCCAATTTTGAATCAGACGTGTGCTATTTCCAAA
The DNA here is from genome assembly GCF_020745735.1 of Hemiscyllium ocellatum. NCBI lineage: Eukaryota > Metazoa > Chordata > Chondrichthyes > Orectolobiformes > Hemiscylliidae > Hemiscyllium > Hemiscyllium ocellatum. The sequence continues at coordinate 28,788,735 of NC_083435.1, read as the reverse complement.
ATAGGAATTCATAAAATATTACATGAATGGACTGCCTGCATTGACTACCTTCAGACTGTGCTCTTTTTGAGCAAAACGGAATGTATCTGCAAATATAATTCTGCAAACTCAATACACCCCATAGACTTATATATGCCTGGGTGTCTATTCCGAGTGTGGGAAAAACCTTTCTGATTTACTAATGAACTTTAAATCTAAAACCATTTTGTATTTAGGATCTTGGCCATCGTTACCCATCTGGCCAACATGTGACTCTGGTACAACAGCAATGTGATTAATTCTCAACTGCCCTCTGGATGATGAGGAATGGGTACTAAACACTGGGCTGGCCAGTGACGTCCATATTCTGTTACTGAATAATAAAAAATAATTCGCTCGGTCTATCGGCTCACTCCTGTTCTGAACCCTCATATCAACCATTTCTTTAATTTTCATTTCGTGTCTCATTTTCCTGCATGACTGACGTCATTTAATAGTACAAGCAGATTCCTTGCTCCTGTAGCAATAGAACTTCTTTTCCCCCAAATATTTCTCTCTCTCAGGCCTCAGTTATGTTTTTAATTCCTACTCTGTCAAATTTTGGTCAAGCTTTGTCTCAAACCTTCAAATCCGCTCTTATCTTGAGTCCCAAATCCTTCCAAGTTATCAGATTTCATTAAATTTTGGTCGCATGTGCACACTGAAGAGCTGATTAATACCATCACTAGTGGATTACAGCTTGCAATTTCAGCCAAAAAATTCATGAAATGAAAATTGATTCGCTTATTCAATCTCACAAACAAGTAATACGTGAAATTATAATGATTTAAAATAATTACCAGGTTCTCATTGTCACTAACGAAACTATATTGAGCAATCCCGTAATGTGAATTTCCCTACGGAGGTGCCAAAGATTAAAGTAGAAGGTTTTGCCAATATATTGCTTTAGAGTCCAATTTAAAGGGATAGCCGGCAGCATCAAGGGACAGATCACATCACAAAGAAAAATATGGAAGCATTTTTCAGCATCAAGAAAGCATACTACACAATTCTTTCCATCATTGGTGTTCCTGGTAAGTATCGCTTGCGTTTTTCGGAGAATGAGTCAGTTCCTGGATTGAAACAGGATTTCTTTATTCCTTTTTTGCAGTTTCTGGCAATTTATTCTGAGAGTTGAAATCTGTAAATCAGTGATAGGGAATCATTCTGTCATTTTAGTCTTGATTAATAATTATGCTTTTTATCTTATCAGATCTGGAACGGTGACTTTTTTTAAAATTTAAACATCCTGAATTACATTTCCAGTTTTGTTCATTTGTTTAGAGAGACAATAAACATGTTCATAACTCTCAGTCTCATTGGTTGTCTTCAATTTGTTTCCTTTATGGTACATTATGTACAGCCGCGTCAGTGATCAGTACAGGAGACACGCAGAGAGTCAGTATTGGAATTGGTCAGTCCCTGGAATTGTTCTCTTTGTTTTGTTTGCATTTCGTTTTTCTCAATGAAACTGCCGCCTTCCTTTTCAGACATAATCAACAGCAAAGGGTAAGCATTTTGCTGTTGATAATGCTTTCAAAGTAAATATTGATGACATCAGACATACAGCGCAACGAAAGTGGCAATTTGTTCCAAACAAAGTGAATATTATTTCTTCTTTCAAGGCTCCTTGCTTCCTTTCTCATTAATGCCTGCTGTCATGGCCACCTACTCAGTTCTCCCTCACATACATGCCTTGCTTCCCCTTAATTATTTGTCAGCTGCAAATTTATAAACTGAGTTCTTGATTCCAGTATCAAAACCATTACAGTCATAGAGACATACAGTTGTTCAGCACAGAATCCGACTTTTGGATCCGCCTCATCCATTCTGACCAGATATCCTAAATTAATCTAATGCAATTTGCCAGTATTTTGACAATGTCCCTGTAAACTTTTACTGTTCAACTATCCATCCAGGTGCCTTTTAGTTGTTGTAACTTTACACGCCTCCACACTTCCTCGCTCAGCTCATTCCATATATGCACAAGCCTGTGCATGATACAGTTGTCTCTTAGGTCCCTTTTATAACTTGTCCCTCTGACCTTAATCCTCCACCCTTTAATTTTTGGATGCACTGCATGATCATTAATGTATATTGTGAAAAACAATGATTCCATCCTGATCTGCCATTTGCCCCGTGACTTCACTTTCCCTCATTTCACTCATTCATCCACACTTGTGCACAATACCAAGGATGATTAAAAAAAACCCAGATCAGTCATATCTTCAGTTATCTTTGTCACTGTTTTAACAAAAAGTTTTGGTGAGACAAGCAATAGAATGCTGTGTTGGGAGAGTCCTGATGGTTATTCAAAGATAAGTTGTCTTTATCAGTATGAGAGTTAAGAGTTACAGGAAATGATAGAAAAATGGACATGAGGAATGCCAGATTAGCCATGATCCTGTTGAATGGTGGAGCTCGTTTGAGGGACGAAACAGCCTATTCTTATATCGATCCTTATTGTATTATCATTTTATTAAGATGGCGGATATTATAGTACAGGGGCAAACATTTTGAGAACATTCATACAAAGTGTAAAAACATCTATAGATATGTGAACAGAAAAACAAAATTAAGTGATCACAAATGGAAGCCACTGACAGCGAAAATGAGAAGAAGTTATAATTGGTAATGAAGAGATGGCAGACCAATTAAGTACAGACTTTGATTCTGCCTTTATGAAGAATCTTCAAATAAACTCCCAAAAACGTTGTGGAGCACAGCGCCTAATGAGAAGTACGCACTGAAGAAAGTCAGTTTTATTAGGGAAATGTTGTTAGGGTAATTGATGGAATTAAAGAACAATGAATCTCCAGACCTTGTTGATATACATCAAAGAATGCTTAAGGAAGTGGTCACAGAAATGTTCAATGCATTGGTGGTCATCTTTCAAAGTTCTATTGACTCTGGATTAGTTCCAATGAATTCGAGGTTAACCAAGGTTCAAGATTAATGTAAACCTTCTAGATTTTAAAAAATATATATCGAGAGAAAAAACAGGGAATTAGTCAGTCTTACATTAGAGTGGGGAAAATACCAAGTTCCTTTTTAAAAATCCAACAGTAAATTGTTGTAGGTAAATAGTTGCCTTTAATTCAGTTACTAGTAGAAAATCTTACTGACATTGAATGATTTCAAGAAGAAGTTACGTATATTTCTTAGGACTGAAGTGATCAAAAGGAAAGGGAGAAAGCACAAGCAAGATACTGAGTTGGATGATAAGTCATGACCATATTGAATGACGTTGTAGGCTCTAAGGTCCGAATGGCCTACTTCTGATACTTTTTCTATGCTTCTACAGATAAGTTGGGCTCTCACTTTTGAAAGTCATGTTATTAATTGTAATAATTCCTATTTTTAGATATTTTTAATTTCTTTCCTTACGAATTTCATTATTTTCATTTTCATCAAAATTAGGCCCACTGGTCTGTAATTCTCTCAGCATGTTTATTCCTCTTTCTTAAGTACAGGAATTGTTTTATCTGTGTATTATTCCTCTATGCTGTATCTTGTTCAGTATGTGAAGCATTATAACTGCTACATTTTGTCTAGATTCTTTTCAACTGTAAGTTGTGAAAACCACAGTCTTTATTTCCACATTTAGTTTGTATATTTTCTTCCAATATATCCTCTTTTTTACTTATAATACCATTATCTCATTGCTGGTCTTGTTATTCATTAATATGATCATATATCTTTAGGTCTCTCGTACCTTCCAAGGTCAAACAAACGATCTTTTAGTATGTCTGCCAGCTCTCTATCTTGAACTGTCTATCCAGCATTAAACCTAATTCTGTTATCGTGCTGCATTTGTCTGTCTGTTTATATATTTTTTGTTTTATAATATTTGTTTAATAGTTTGAATTCACAGATCCTCTTTTTTCCAATTTGAAAATTTGATTTAATTCTCTAATTTTCCCCTTTGTATTATCACTTACCAGACACTCGAGAATAATGAGCTTCATGTTTCTCTTGACTAACCCTCAATTGTCCTCCTGTTTCCCCAGGACGTCCAAGCACAGTGTTTTGGATTAGCCACTTAATCCACTTTCTAAGGATCTGATCTTGGGTTGCTGCTGGACTCATTTCCTGTTACTCATCTCTGGTATCTTTGTCTGGAATTTGTACTGAAATGAGCAGCATCGTCACAACATCAACGTTTAGAATTGGGGAAAAAGCAGACAAACAATTGCAACCCAAAATATAATGACAATATTAACATTTGAATAAGGTAAAAAAATGAGTTTGCCTGAGCTACAGGATTAATCCTGTCAGCCAGAGTTTTCTTCTTTTCATTACTAATTCCAGACGATACCCGAGATGAGTAAAAGGAAATGTCTCTGGTAGCAACTCAAGATCAGACCCTAAGAAAGTGGATCATGTGGCTAATCCAAAACTCTGTGTTTGGACGTCCTGGGAATGCAGTAGGACAATTGAGGGTTAGTCAAGAGAAACATGAAGTTCATTATTCTAGAGTGTATGGTAAGCGATCACACTAAGGGGAAATTAGAGATTTAAATCAATTAATCAAGTTAGAAAAAGATGATCTGTGAATAGCAATTATTAGACAATTACTCGAAAACAAAAATTATGAAAGAGATTTACAAATGTGGTACTATAACAGAAATAGGTTTCATGCTGGATAGACAGTTCAAGATAGAGAGCTGGCAGACATACTAAAGGATCGTTTGTTTGCCCTTGGAATGTATCAGAGAACTAAAGATACATGATCATGTCAATGAATGATAAGACTAGCAATGAGTTAAGGGTATTATAAATAAAACGAGGTTATATTGGAATAAAATAAACTAACTAAAAGAGGAAATAAAGACTGTAGTTTTCACAAGTTACAGATGAAAAGAATCTAGACAAAATGTAGCAGTTATAATGCTTCACATATTTAACAACATATAGCATAGAGGTCTAACACAGAGATAAAATAATTCCTGTACTTAAGAAAGATGAGTAAATATGCTTAGACAATTACAGAAGCAGTTCTATGATGATCACCCCTCTCTCTCTCTCTCTATCTGTCTGCCCCCCTCTCTGACCTCTCTGTGGCAATTAAGCTCTTGCACATTGAAAGGGGAATAGCTAGTTCTCTGAGTTCAGGGTTAGGTTTGGTTTGGTTGTAACAAGTTGTTTAGTTTGTTGCTGGTGGTCAAGGTTTAGCTGTCACAAAGTCAATGCGTTACAAAGAGTGATGCATCCCTGACTCCACGTTTGCAAGACTGTGTTGAAATGCTTGGTCAAGCAACATTTATTTGGAA